>NC_086318.1:29310209-29928959 GCF_036172605.1 Pelobates fuscus | reverse complement strand
TGACAACCGCACCAACCATACACCCTGACAACCCCACCAACCACACACTATCATCCCCACACACACCAACACCCACTCTAAACACACTGTCACTTCCTAGACAAACACTATCACCATCCCAAACACTTTCAACCCCTTCACCCAGCCACACTCACATTAAGCCCTCCAAATTTCACCCACTCTAAACACACCAAACTCACACACCCTCGCTTTGCCACACTTACCACAGCCACCGACAATTTCCATCTGTCCCACTAACCCCTTTCACCCTGCCTCACTCATCTTACCACATAAACCCCATCCAATCCTGTCCTCCACACTCACCACAAACACTGTAACCCTCTCCCCCCAAAAGTTGCCACACTCGCTTCCCCTCGATCTGTCACACTCCTTTCTCCAAACATGGCACATTCACCCGAACCCTACGATAAATCCCTTAACTATGCCACACACACTCTGTCACATTGACCTCCTCAAATCCTTCTCCAGTCCTCCAAGTCTCATTTACTCCCCTCACTCTGTCACACTCACCCTGCCATAGTTACCCCTTTACTAACCCAGTCACAGCCACTAACTGAAGTCATTCATCATAGACACACACAGTCATGAAATGTAGCTTTGCCATTACACAATGCACAAAGGCCACAGGCAGCCCCCATAAACACAACACACTGCAAGCAGCTACCTCACACACATATATGGTCCCAGACACATGCTCACAAAGACATAAATTCACACACTAGGATACTCTCTGTCACACACATACTTTCAGGCACATGCACAGGTAGACAATGCCAGACACACTCAGAAATATACAAATCGGCACTTACATATACACAACGTATACATGTAACCATACCCTGCAGTCGTGTATAAACGATTAGCATAATTGCTAATTACATAAATGTATTGCTAATTAAGTGTGCAAATTATGTCATAACTTTAATCAGAGAGCTCACATCACAGCAGCACAGTGAGCTGCAACACTGCAAGCCTCTGAACAATGAATACAGAGACTAGCTCTCAGTATCCAGCGCTGCAAGCCCGTCCTTCAAAAGTAACCACAGCACCTTAGACAGACAATGCAACCCCTATTTATTTTGTCTCTTTGTGTGTTAGTGCGGGCCTCATGTTTGAGTTTTGCCTAAGGCCTCAAAAAGTCTAGAGCCGCCACTGCTGGCTTTATAAGCCCAGAGATCTTGTTATCCTTGGTAGACTCCAATATGCCAATTTCAATTGGTCATGTTAGTAGTGAGAATATTATTTGTATAACTAACAGACTGTTATTAGCAAACTATCTTGGACATCCAGTATGCTGTTGCTGCCATGTACATAGACTTAGCTGCCCACAGCTTACACATCCTATCAGTGCCATCCAAGATTCTGTGACTTTGAATGAACAATGTGTTAGTGAAACCTCCCCATTATCTCAGCAGCAGGCAAGGGCCCTGGCTTTGGGTGCTAAGATGACCCTGTTTTTTCTTTGTCAAACTGTTTTACAATAGTTTGCCAAAAATGAGTGATGATCTCCAAAGACTATTATCACCATGCCAACTAAAATAATCTGCATAGGTTACAGTGTTAGACTGTCCCTTTAGCACAACTGTACAATGTTGGAGGGTAAAATACCCTCCAAACCTGCTTTAACTAAATTCTAATAACTTATTCTAATGGGACCTAGGCTGCTCCTGTGAATGTTTTGCAAATTAATCTATAAATATTATTATTTATAAAGCATCAACATATTACGCAGAGCTGTACAATAGGTGGACTAACATACATGTATTTGTAACAAGACAAGGTGGACGCACAGGAACAGAGGGTGTTGAGGGCCCTGCTCAAACAAACTTGCATTGTAGAGCGAGTGGGGTAAAGTGGCACAAGATGTAAGGGTAGGATGTATTTCATGTACAGGAAAAAGTAGGTCACTAGAATAGTTTGCAGTGAAGGAATAGTTTATTGGACGAAACAGTTGCAAGAGAGAAAGTAGAGAAGATAGGTTACCAAGGTGCAGGTAGGGAAATGTATTAACAGTTTACTTGATATGCTCTCCTGAAGAAGGGAGTTTTCAATAATCTTTGGAAGGAACTCAGCCTGGATGAGAGTTTATTGGAGCAGGGAGGAGAGTTCCATAATGATGGTGCAGCGCTAGAGACATCTCGAAGGCAGGCATCAGAGGTGCGAGTATGAACAGAGAATAGATGCAGAGTTTAAAGTAACAATAGTTTCATAAACAAATCAAGGGGACTTTTATATCAAGAAAATAAAGCATTAAATTATAAATAAAAATAAATATTTCCTAAATTTGGGGAGGTTTTTTGATATTGCTTGTAGTAGAATTTTAACGTGTGTGTATTCCTTTTCACCCAGTATGTAAGAATTCATCTAATGCTGATGTAATATATTGCAGATTATATCGGTTCTGCCATAGTTGTGCCAATTTGTTTCCTCCTCCATGACTCCCTATTGCATCAAGCTGAATCAGTAAATTCCTTGGGCATCTGGTCCCCCCTTTTCTTCTTTTATTTTCCCTTTTTTTTTTGGTGGCAGATAGTTTTCCCAGCCGCCACAATATTCCTCGTCCTGGCAGTGATGTTGGGTCTCTTCTTCCTCTGCTCTTCCTATACATATTGTGGGTGTCTAATCTTGCTCATGTCCACTGTTCCATTTATTCCAGTAGTCATGGGAGACTCATGAGATTTGAGTCGGTTTGGTAAGTATTCTGGAAAAAATCATTTGAAAAAGGAGGTGGGGCTTGCCTTAAGTTCCACCCTTTGTCACGTGGTGGAAGAACAGAACAAAAGAAAAACACTGATTCAGTGATAGGAAAAGATGAAGAATTAATTGAGGTACGGTAACAGTGATATGACAGAGCGGCTTTAAATGCCTTTCAGGATATTTCAGCAGAGGGGTGAAGTAGTGGGCATGCTTTATGAAAAGGAACACCATTTGCAACTATCCATCCATTCCCAGCGACCATAATATCCCATGGATATAATCATAAATGCCAGTTGATCGATAACTTGCACGAATTACCTGCTGTTCAAAAAAGTTTGGGATTTTTTTTTTTTTGCCTTTTATTTTGCAGTCAGAAAAAAATTCTACAGCCAATCAGCTGGATTATGTCAACCACATCTCAGTGTTTTTTATGTCACTGCCACTAAATCTATTTCAATGTTACAAATAACGTTTTATTTAGTAATTTTTTTTTTATCTAGAAAAGCTTTTATATATTCAAAAACAAATCCATAATATATGTACGTAGCCGAATATCATTTAACCCCTTAAGGACACATGACGTGCCTGACACGTCATGATTCCCTTTTATTCCAGAAGTTTGGTCCTTAAGGGGTTAAATTAATCCATAAATATACATAACAACAGAGCATCATATAAGCAACGTTATATACCAGGAAGTTAGGTAACTTATGGAAGGAAATGCAATGCAATCACAAGGTTGGTCAGTGGTGAAAGAGTTAATAAGGGTCTCTTGCCCTTGAAGTATTTTCCGCTTTTGTTGTGTCTCAGGGCATGCAGATCTAGATTAGTAAAGTGCTGACACAGGTAAATCTCTTGTGAGATAAATGCACTACAAGCACAGGCAGGTTTAGGGGTTTGTAGTCAGTCACAAGTCAAGATCTTTAATTAATAAGACATCCCCACTCAATCATCGGAGGCAGACAGGCACGGATTAACCATACATCCAAATTTGTCTATCCTTCTAAACACAGACGGCAAAAAAACCCGCAGCTAGATGCCTTTAAATACTGTATCACAAAATGGCTTCAAGCTAAATTTTCTGAAGAGGAATTCGTTAACAAAGTCCCTGTGCTACGCACTGTAAGCATTCAATGTTTTATTTCAAGTTACATCTATAGAATTTGAACTCTGTCCGGATAATTCATTAAATTGAATTCACAGTGATTTTCACAGTTTAGACCAAATTAGACAAACTGAAAATGTAACAGACACAGAATATTTTTACTGTAAAATACCCTGTCGGGCAATATTTGAACACATTTACTACACATTTATTTACAACACTTTTATTGAAGGACGTAAATGCTGTGTTAAATATTAAAAAAAAAAAAAAAAAATTAATCCTTAGTACCTCAACATTGAGATCGGATGTTAGAAGTACTGTTGACTCCACTAAGTGTATTTGACTGTTTAATTCCTTCATTATATATACAAGGGTTGCTTACTCCTAAGTTAACAAAATTTTCCGTTGCTGGTACAAGGATGCACGTAATGTGACCAGTTCTACCATATTGTCATTAAAAAAAATGTGCCAACCGTATTACTTACGTGCCAACAATTCCTGCCCACCTTCTGAGACAGATGTGGGCACTGAAGAGAGCAGTTGTGCAGGTCCACTCATCAAATGAGGTGGGTACACAGCATTCTACCCCTAAAGGGTTGGCTAGGCTGACCTACAACCCACCCCGCCCTTCAAGCAGATCATACACTAAGTACTGCTATTGTACTTTTTTTTTTTTTTATCTCTTTATTTATAAAATATTTGACCAGGAAGGATACATTGAGAATTCTCTCATTTTCGAATATGTCCTGGGTCCACAAAACATTGCATTGATACAATAGGGTACAATGAAATACAAAAACAATATTAATACATAAAAGACACAAAATCTAACATAGAACAGGTAGGAAATATATAATCAACCATGACAAGTGCATTCTGTTTTGAGATATGTAGAGAGGGATCTCTTAAAGGAGTTTAGGCCTGGGGAAGATTTGGAAGTGTGCGGGAGGTCATTCCATAATTGTGGTGCTCTTTAGGAAAAGGAGTGCCTAGACCAATCCATAATATGAAAGCAGATTTCAAAATGCAGGATAGGTCCCAGAGACCTATATTTTCTGGGACAGTACCAGAAAATACAGGCCTGTCTTTTTAAAAACACTAACTAATTTTATTCTTTTATATACTGCCCAGCATTGAATGTATATAAGAACTCTTGGTGTATCTGGCAACAAATACAATGGAAAATAATTACATCCCCAGTCGGTGCAAACATCTCCTTCTGTCCAGTGCCGGTACATTTTATCAGTGCACTTGCGGGGTAACCCACAGTGACACTCTAATACAATAGAAGTATCAGAGCTGGTGAGGGAGATCGAGTAGGGCCTCTACTCCAGCTGAGAAGGTCTCCCTGTTGTTTTGTCCATGGCAGGAAAATGGGCTGGCCGGTGAGAGAGATCTCTGATCTCCTCACCGGCCATGCCTCCGTGCCTGCATAACAGCTCGAGGCCATAACCTCGGTGACTTTATCGCAAATTCTGACCATGGTGCAAAACCTTGTAAGAATTAATAATGCAAATATGTTAGCATAACTATTTATACAGCTTGAAAAAAAAGCTTTTTTTGCATTCCATAGTGGATACTATGAAATCATTTTTTGTGTTAAGTAAGATATTTTTTTTAGAATCAATATAATGTATTATAAATTACATCACAGAGCAAATTATCTACAATTGCTTATATTTTCTGACAAACTTTGTTAACACTAGCTTGGACAAATAAATTCTGCACATCCATTGGTGACTCAACACTCACAACTGCCAAACCGCACAAATACTAATCTGTCTTTTCAGCTAATTCTAATGCTTCCTTTGGCTGGCTTTGAACACACACAGCTATAATAGACCATCCTTTTTCAACACCAAGCCCATTACCATCTAACACACAAGTATTAAAGTCTATTTAAGCTTCATTGGGAATCTGTTAACATAGAGATGTCCTTGATAGGTCTGTGAATGGACTTGTCACACAGATTGCCTTTATTGGAGGCTGTAAGAGTTTACTTACAAGGGAAAGGTCCCCCACTCCCAGGATCAGTGGTATCAGTGCTGATAAACAGAGGAAACCAATTAGCACAGATGTGACAAAGCAAGCCACATATTTGGGCAAACAATAAGTTCACACTGCGTGGGGTATGGAGACGTTAAACCACAAGAAGTCCATCAAGAAAAACACTTTTCTGCTACCTTCACAGCTGCGAGAATATTTTGTTTGGACTAAATAAGAATTAGATAAGAAACATTTGAATATAAGGAAATTGAGATTTTAAGTACTTGGTTAAATTAAGTCAGGCAAAGCTCTTGGTCATTGGTTTCTTCCTTCACTGCGGCATCACGTAGTATTTGACTAACATAATGCCCTTGTTTCAGCTCACTTAACTGATTGGCTGTTTTAGTGACACTTCTTTATCTAGCAGATGTAATGGAACTGAGGGCAAGGCACAACATTTCCTCCAGCCCTTAGGCATTGGCAAGAATTCAACCCTGTTGACTGTGCCATGGACAGGCTTGCAATTGTGTGTAATAGCTAGTAGTGTATTACTTGAAATAATTGTTTTGCCCAAATAGTCCCTGAGGCTCATACAATTTGGGTTTCCTGCACCACCAACCAGACTTGTTCCTGGGTGTCCTGCTTCTGTGGACACCAGAGAAGAGTCCCCAATACATACATCACAAAAGTATCATTATACGCATTTACACTATGGAGTGCCGTGTACGTGAGACTATTTCAACAGTGCTCTGTACATGGGCAGGACTGAGACAAATTTTCCCCCAGCATTACATCAACACCACACCCCCTTTAGGCCCACCTCAACCCCTGTCCCTTGCCATTTTGGGAGATATGGCCTAGGGCAATAACTGTAACTTATATCAGATAAAAACTATTAACCCTTTAACAATTACTAATTATTTTATCTTGAAAGCAGTGGCATACCTACCATGGTCGCAGGGGTTGCAGCTGCGACCGGGCCCCTCACTGCAGGATGCTTAGATGCCGCCCCCTCCATGTTCCCCTGTCAAGGGGGAGCCGAAGAGGTGTGTGTGTGTTTGTGAGTGTGTGTGTGTGTGTGTGTCTGAATGTGTATGTGTGTGTATGTGTTTGTCTGTGAGTGTGTCTGAATGTGTATGTGTGTGTCTGAGTGTGTGTATGTGCTTGTCTGTGAGTGTGTCTGAATGTGTATGTGTTTGTCTGTATGTGTATGTGTTTCTCAGTGTGTGTATGTGTCTGTCTGTAAGTGTATGGGTGTCTCAGTGTGTGTGACTGTAAGTATATGTGTGTGTCTGAATGTGTATGTGTCTGTAAGTGTATGTGTGTGTTTGTCTGTGAGTGTGTGTGTGTCTGTAAGTGTATGTGTGTCTGTGAGTGTGTGTGTGTGTGCCTGAGTGTTTGTGTGTGTGTCTCTACATATGTCTGTATGTATGTCTATATGTATGGGTCTCTGTGTGTGTCTGTATGTATGTGTCTGCATGTGTATCTGTTTGTCTACATGTGTGCGGGGGGCGGGGACATGTGGGGTAAGAGGTAGATGTATGGGGGGCCCCAGGGCAATTTTTGCACTGGGGCCCATGGTTTCTAGTGGGCTTCCTGCCCTCTTGGGCATAAGATCTTTGTTAAAATGTATTAATATAAATGAAATAAGATACACATGGAATTGTGATACCTGATGATACTTGCTTCTTTAGAATGTTGCGCTTTAAAAAATTCTAGATATAACATTCTCTTACAAATGGTCATGCTAATGTAACATTGTCATACGAATATTTATCTTGCACAGTTTATAATCTTAAATACATCATATAAATCTCAATGAGCCGGTTATTATGAACATCACATACATTCCCATAAACTGGCAGTGTTATACTGAGATTATATTTCTTGGTTTCTTCTCTGGGGCCAGCAAAATAATATTTTTGAGAAAGAGAGAGGGTGACAAAATTATTTGCAACCGTATTCTAATATAGATAAAAGATGTACATTGTTCCACTGCAGTTTCTAATGCCCAATTCTGAAGTTTTAGTTTTTTTCTTTCAAAAAATCAATGGAATTCGTACGCACTAATGTATGACGGATTGAGATTTTGGTATCTCCCAGTAAGGGTTAGACAAGGAACTGGCAATTCATCATACTGGAGACAGAAAGGATGTAAATTGTAGGAATTTGAATTTTTATGTGTGGCACATGATTCTACTTAGTAGAGGACCATCATTAGAGATGGATAGAAGAATGTGGCAGAATCATTGAGAACGCAGAATTATGTCGGGAAGGGTGAACTTGAAGTTACAGACGGACTCTCATTGTTGTGCAGCTTTAGTTTTATTTTAAGGTATATTTTTATTTTTTTAAACTTAATTTTTGCATTATGTTTTAATAAATATCTATGTATTATAACTCTGGGTGTACAATTTTAAAACTATTATTTCTCTTTAATTATATTTTTTTAATTTCTTTAGAGTTGCATTCTTTTATGGAATTTGACTGCAAAGGGGTTAAATTTAATGATGTCTCACGACACCTAGAAATGTCATGTTGCTAGCAACCCCTCAACAGGAATTTCTTTCATGGTTTGCTTCATTTTCATACCATATGCATTCAACCTTCACCTTGAAAATCATAAATAATGGCAAGCCACGACCACTGATTTGGAACCAGGTGGTGTCAAGTGTCTGGGAGTTTTGTATAAATCTCAGGAATGAGTCCGAACCAAAGGACACCCAATATGTATCTCTTCTCACATCACTGATCTCAAGCTCTGTTAAGGTGGCTAACAAACCACACTGGCAAACAGGCTGAAATCTATCTCGATTTGCAAAGTGTACTTAGTGAACAAGCAAAAATATCAGCACATCTTGAATTGTCCACCAAGAATTGGTAATTTTACAAAGAAAAATGTGTCTTTCTATTTTTTTTTTTTTATTTATTAATTTTTTTGTTTACTTACAATTTCTAAATATTCTTAAATTTTTTGTCCTGCTATATCCTGCATCAAAATCTGGTGGTCAGCAAGAGATAGTACAAACCTATGGTGCTTTCTCTGAGAACAGTAAAGATCTCCACTGCACACCAATTATCGATAAACAGAAAAGTGTTCATAAAATAGCATATTTTCATTTATTTACAAAAGTAATATGGTAATGTAGGTTGTAAAATACTCAGGTTCATCAAGTTCAGCCTTCCACAGAGCTGTTTCTGCAGTTGGAGAAAATGGATGGGAATTCACTTTGAACCATTTTTCAAGTATGCCTCAAACAGGGAACAACATATTCTTGATTCCAAAATGACAAACAAACCTCTTATTGGATCAACATGCTGTTACCATTGTGACCACATAATTGAAGAATCCAAAAAAATAAATAGATTTGATAAAAAAAACTCTTTATCATCTCCTGTCTTCAAATCCCAAATAATGACCTTTAGTTCTTTGTACAGTTCTGTTAATGAACAGTCGACAATAAGGCTTTGTGTATCAACTATATACCTATATATTAACAAACGGGCTGCACTCACAAAATACAATATCCAGTGCACTCACTCACTAAACAGTCATTTCAAAGCTCACTGCATGTAACATTTTACAGTATACATATTACAGTATACGACCTTAAATGCTTAAGCCTGTTAAAATGTCAATGTGTTGGCAGGTCCTACTCTAGCAGCCTAATGCCTGCTCTTATGGGAAATCCATCCTGTTTGAACTCATTGACCCCATTCCTTCTCCCTCCCTGTAACAGGTGCCTCATTCACTGCAGACTTCATTGGCTGAGATCAGCTGTCTGGAAGATCTCACATGAAAGCCGAGTGATGGCGGTGGCAAGACTGGGATACTGCTTGATGAAAGGTGAGTTTTACTTTTTTTATTGTAACTTTCTACAGGGAGATTCAATGCATCTCTATGATGCGATGCCGATTGGCGCAGTGTTTTTGTTTCCTATGGGAAAGCATTGGATTGGCTGAGATCATTAAATTTGATGATGTCAGCCACAGAGGTGGAGCAAGCTGGGGCTAACTGCAGCGACATCGGCACAGCGTGGGAGAAAAGGTGAGTAAAATCACCTTTTCAAAGGCAGGCAAGGGGGGAACAGGGACCTAAACAGATATTTTACCTCTATATTGTCAGGAATACGTGTTTGTATTTCTGACAGTATAGTGTTCATTTAAGTTAATATATGTGAAAGAGGTAAGAGAATTTACCCTTGGGCTGATGTCTCCCATGTAAAAGCAAGTAACTGGGTGATACTTATGGAAGAGGAACAAACAAGAAGAAGTTTGAAAACACATCAAGAATTAGACTGAAATATCCACAACATATCCTTTTGTGTCCAAGAAGAAGACCAGCCACAAATTGAGTTGAATTGTTTAACCTGTAGATACCTTGGCAACCACTTATCCACCGCATGACCACATTTAACACAATTAATTCTATTCTTCCATGAGAGATCAAAGGCTACAACTGACAGCTAATACACAGTTGACTAAACAGATATCACAATTCATCTCATGTGGTCTGTAGATACTACAAAGATTTTCAACAGCCAAATAATGTTTGTATTACATTTGTATATATTTATACTTGAAAGAATGTAAAATATAATCCATTATATATGTTATTATACATTTTACAAAGTACAAACAAATATAAATGCTGAAAAAGAAAAGCCATTTAGTTCATTTAAAGTTTTAGAGTCGGTCCTTGGCAAATTCTTGCAGGATGATTTAGCTAGGATGGTTCTTACCAGAAGATATTTATTTGGACTTAAACCCTGTACCATTAAGATGGATAGATAGATACTCAGTCGACAGCCAAATCTAGATTAAGTTAGCACAAAAACAAAAAATGCTAGGTGCCAATGATCATCAGAAGTAGTATTGGTCATTATCCAAAGGGTTTGTGTGTACCATCCTGTTATTTTCAGGAGATGTCTACAGTCCATCCCCTCAATTGCAGCTCCTGTAATACGGAAGTGAGTGTCCACATTAGCCATCAGAATTTGGATGACAATGATAGACTGAGAGCGAAAAGCCTGACTTGCCCCAGTTGTCCTTAGCCTATAATTGTTGTCCAAAGTTAGGGAGATGATACTCAAGCAGATTTTTCACCATAACCACTAAAAGTAGCCGCAGAGTGTGAATACAATGTAAAACTAAAACAACAGTAGAATCAGACCAAAATAGGGAACCGGACACAATATAAATACATTTTTCATCTGTTTTGAGTTTTGACCCTATGCAAAATGCTCACTTAAAGCGGAAGATTGGAGTGAAATTTGGAAGTGAAAAGCTGAAGATTGGAGTGCATAGGAAGAGGTTTACCCATTCAGAATTTTCAGGAATTAGTCTTTGTGACACTATCCCACCCAGATGGTTATATGTATATCTCCTGCTGAGTAAATGTACCAAGAGCATACACAACAACAGTTGTAAAAACTAGTCATTAAACTAAAGACACCAGCAATTAGCAGAGGTCATAACCCCAGGCCAACCTTATTCAGCTAATTCCAGAGCTTCAAACTTAAAGGGAGCCTGTTATGCCCATAGTGACTTTGGCTCTTTTAAAATTAGCTTTAGAATCCATCAATACATTGTGCTATCAGTTTAACTAGCGAATGTATAGATTGGAAGAAAAACCTATTTATAAAAAGTTTTTTTCTCTCATCTGTCTCTTAGTTGCTCTGCAGACACTTAATGTTGAGGATTTAAGAGACAGGGAGAGCACGAGATAACTTCTGCCAGAAGTACCTCCCCGTACAACCCATAACAACCACTGCTCATGTGCTGTGGTTACTATGTAAACTCTCTATCTAAAACTACTAGCGCTTGCTAGGAAGTGTAAAAACAGAGGGGCATGACATCACTCCATTCAGACGCTGCCACGTTTGCAACAAAGCTAGCATGTCAACTTCATGGAGGAAGATCAACGAAGAGCTGAGGATGAGTGCGGGCAGACCGGAGGTGGTTGTTACAGAAATATAACACACACCTCTGTAAGGATATTGCAGCAGGGGTATGGGGACAGTTTCCTTTTTACACATGCAATAGGGACTCTAGGTCTGAGTCTTAAATAGTACAGTGCCATTTCTTCTCATGTCAGTTAGACACATGAATTATAAATATGACAAGAAGATGTCGTCCTGGCTACGTGGGGCTCTGACTTTGCTGCTACTTTATTACAGCCATGATTAATAATCAACATTGGAAAACATAAGTCAGTCTTGCGGGTGACAGATTTATCAGATCAGGAACAAGGCAAAGTTTGCCTTAATAAAAAAAATGTAAAATGTAAAATTCTACAGCAAAGTTTCTGAACCTATTTTGACAAGAACAATATTAACTTACTGACCCATTCTTAAAGGACAACTGTTATCAAATCTTAACTTCTCATTTAAAAAAAAAGAAAATTATTACGTTTAAACGGACACTCCACTGCCCAAATACAAAATAAATAAAAGTCATTGTTTTGTAGATATACCCCAACTGAAAACATTCACGCATTTAAGTATCCAGTTTTTATTGGGGGTATATCTAAAAACAGTTTGAAAAACCTGCAGTTCTCTTGTCTTCTACACTTGCAAACCCTCCCCTTCTAACACCGCCCAGACTTTCTGTGGCTGTCCAATCACAGACTTCTCAATGCAGCTCAATGAGGTCTATGCGAGTCAGCTGCTCTGCACAATTGATGCCTCTTTGAGTTCAGTGCAACTAAGCTAACCAAACCAGGAAGTAACAGGTCCTGTTGTCTGCATGAAAAGTCAGGGGGTGTAACCAGTATAATTTATAAAAGTGTAAATTTCTATTGAATTCTGCACTTTTTCCAAAATAAACAAAAAGAGGACACACACTTCACACAGCTTTTCAACAAGCTAAAGTGCTTTAGGGGTCTGTGGTGTCCCTTTAATGAAGCTTACGTATAGCTGTCCATGCTGGCTGAGCACTGTAAACAATACCTTTTCAGAAACAATTCAGTGTTTACATTGCTTTCCAAGTAACACCTCTAGTTACAGTCACTCAGACAGCAACTAAAGGTACTTCCTAGTCTAGTTGCACCTGGTATGATGAATATGATGTGTCTGTACTTACAGATGAGGATCCATTGAACTAGCACAAGAACCCAATTTTGGTTCCTGACCGATGAGACCATTTTCTCATTAGTCAGGACCCAAAGTTGGGTTCTTGTGATAGTTCAATGGCTCCTTATTTGTAATTCATTGATCTGTAGTATGAAAAACTATCAGCCTAAACTGGCCAACCTGAAATACCAGGGATATTGCATAGAAAGTTGTAGCCCTTCCTGGGGTAAAAGCTAAAGGATGGATGTAAATCTCTCACTACAGCCTTTTACATTATGTAATACATTTTATTTACGAATTTGAAAAGTAAAGAATGTTTTCTCTTTTCCTCTTTTCCTGTTTTATTTCCCAGATAAAAAGAAGAGAGAGACTAGCTTTTTTTTTTTTATTATTATGATACATATGTTCTACAGTAAAATTAGCTACAATTTTTTTTCTGCTTGATGATCCATCATATATCATAAATATGAAGCCAACATCTCTGTCCCAGTCATCGCACACTGAAGACCCTGATGGTCTGGGTTCTGCACAGGGCTGGACAAAATTACATGTGGTGTAACTGTGATAGGGGAAATACAATGGAAAAATATAAGATAATAATCAGGACATACTTGAAAATGAGAGACATCTCAATGTATTTTTCCTGGTAAAATATTTTATAAATAATTAAATATTAGGTAAATGTACATTATTTTGCAAGGTTACAATGGGTTCACCAACAGTCTGGAATACTGACATACACTGCTTAGAGTAGGACACTGACCCTCACTCGCTGAATGTGATATTATCAAAAGTTGCCTTAGGAAATAAAAACACTATTACGTTTTAAACTAACGGACTATGCTTTTCTGAAAAATGTGCTATATTAATTAGTGCTGCAAAATATCATTGTCATCGTATCATTTTAGGAATAAATCTGGGAATGAAATAGATTGATCTGACTATGAATATTGTATAATTTCGTTTTAATATGCCTTTTAGAAGCATGTTTGTACACTTCCAAGCACTGATTTGCACGATGATCATCTGGGGTGGATAAAATTAAAATTCTGTAAATGAGTAATTATCCGATTTATCATTATGTCCCGCCTTCAAACGTAGTAATTTATCTTTTTCACTGAAATAACATCCACTTTTGAAGGCATTTAGAATATTATTGCCATACTTGACTTTGATCTAAAGAGGAGCTTTATGGAATGTAGGCCCACGATAAAAGGTTTTCTTTGAGCATTAAATACTATGTACGTTTAATTATCTGAGAGTAGTATTAGGGAAAAATGTGTTTTGCTTCTTACGGACACGTTCTTCACTCTGAAACGCTTTGCTGATGACATTACAGCACAGCAAGTTTAGTCTAGCCATTTTCTCAATATACATTTCAAGGTCCCATGGTTGTTTACAGTTTATTTTCTAGAATATTTGGTTTATTCACCGAAATTAAAACATATTGTAGAGAATTGGGAACTGAAACTCAATAAAAATGAAACCAAGAAAGCCAAAAGTTCCTAATCATGGCCTCGATGTAATAATTTTGGATGAACATTTCAAATGACTTACTATTTTTGGATACACTTTTCAAATGATTAAATATTTTTTAAAAATATTGTAATGCTTTAATATTAAGATAGTTTTTATATTATGGTATGCTTTTTATATACGATATATTTATTTTATGTTCGAAAAAGTGGAAAAAAAATCATTTTAAAAGTTCAACCAAAAATATTAAATCCAAGTCTAAAAAATGCATCCGATGCATCAATTTTGCTCTAAAATTTACAATTTTGTTTTCAGTTCACAAAAGTTTGTCATTTGGCAAATAAAAGACTTCTTTACTGAACAAAACAATGCAAGTCACCTATAACTTGTGTTAACCTTTTTTTTTTATTTTTTATTAATTTAAATTCATATTAAAGATTGAACAAACTTATTCTTCCAGTTCAGACAAGGCAAGTCCATGGCAAACACATGAAGAGGAGAAATAGAAACATTCAGGGTAATTCACTACACTTTTGCCTCAGTTTTCCAGTCAGATTTAATTCAGTTTAGTGAATAACCAATAATAACCCTAACCATATACAGGGAGTGCAGAATTATTAGGCAAGTTGTATTTTTGAGGATTAATTTTATTATTGAACAACAACCATGTTCTCAATGAACCCAAAAAACTCATTAATATCAAAGCTGAATATTTTTGGAAGTAGTTTTTAGTTTGTTTTTAGTTTTAGCTATTTTAGGGGGATATCTGTGTGTGCAGGTGACTATTACTGTGCATAATTATTAGGCAACTTAACAAAAAACAAATATATACCCATTTCAATTATTTATTTTTACCAGTGAAACCAATATAACATCTCAACATTCACAAATATACATTTCTGACATTCAAAAACAAAACAAAAACAAATCAGTGACCAATATAGCCACCTTCTTTGCAAGGACACTCAAAAGCCTGCCATCCATGGATTCTGTCAGTGTTTTGATCTGTTCACCATCAACATTGCGTGCAGAACCAACCACAGCCTCCCAGACACTGTTCAGAGAGGTGTACTGTTTTCCCTCCTTGTAAATCTCACATTTGATGATGGACCACAGGTTCTCAATGGGGTTCAGATCAGGTGAACAAGGAGGCCATGTCATTAGATTTTCTTCTTTTATACCCTTTCTTGCCAGCCACGCTGTGGAGTACTTGGACGCGTGTGATGGAGCATTGTCCTGCATGAAAATCATGTTTTTCTTGAAGGATGCAGACTTCTTCCTGTACCACTGCTTGAAGAAGGTGTCTTCCAGAAACTGGCAGTAGGACTGGGAGTTGAGCTTGACTCCATCCTCAACCCGAAAAGGCCCCACAAGCTCATCTTTGATGATACCAGCCCAAACCAGTACTCCACCTCCACCTTGCTGGCGTCTGAGTCGGACTGGAGCTCTCTGCCCTTTACCAATCCATCCATCTGGCCCATCAAGACTCACTCTCATTTCATCAGTCCATAAAACCTTAGAAAAATCAGTCTTGAGATATTTCTTGGCCCAGTCTTGACGTTTCAGCTTGTGTGTCTTGTTCAGTGGTTGTCGTCTTTCAGCCTTTCTTACCTTGGCCATGTCTCTGAGTATTGCACACCTTGTGCTTTTGGGCACTCCAGTGATGTTGCAGCTCTGAAATATGGCCAAACTGGTGGCAAGTGGCATCTTGGCAGCTGCACGCTTGACTTTTCTCAGTTCATGGGCAGTTATTTTGCGCCTTGGTTTCTCCACACGCTTCTTGCGACCCTGTTGACTATTTTGAATGAAATGCTTGATTGTTCGATGATCACGCTTCAGAAGCTTTGCAATTTTAAGAGGTGCTGCATCCCTCTGCAAGATATCTCACTATTTTTGACTTTTCTGAGCCTGTCAAGTCCTTCTTTTGACCCATTTTGCCAAAGGAAAGGAAGTTGCCTAATAATTATGCACACCTGATATAGGGTGTTGATGTCATTAGACCACACCCCTTCTCATTACAGAGATGCACATCACCTAATATGCTTAATTGGTAGTAGGCTTTCGAGCCTATACAGCTTGGAGTAAGACAACATGCATAAAGAGGATGATGTGGTCAAAATACTCATTTGCCTAATAATTCTGCACTCCCTGTATTTTCTTCTTTATAGATTTCTCTATGCTGACGACCAACAGGCAGAGAGCTTATAACAATGATTAAAAGGTACCTTATAAAAGATCCCATGTGGGATCGAAACATTGCACTTTGTTCCAATAAACCTGCTGATTTTATCCTTGAGTGTCTGGACTACAACTTTTGTTCAACTATCACAGGAAAGGTAGCCAACCCCAGGTCTGGTTGCACCAGGAATGCAATAAGTGTGCGGTATGGCTGGTAGGTAAGGCAGAGGTGCCTAGTTGCAGGATAAAGAGGTATGGATTGCTACATGTAATTTTATCTTCTACAACTCAGAAATATTAATTTATTTACTTACTATAGGGATATGTGAACATGATATTAGACTCCTGAAAGTAACAGTTCCTCTTAAACTAATAATGGGTGAAAACTCAACCCAAAAGAATAGAAGTTTGCCACATTGACATATAGTAGGAATACCCAGCAAAAATATACTAACAGGGTTACTACAGGCACCCAGACCACTTCAGCTCATTGAAGTGGTCTAGGTGCATAGTCCCAGCTCCATCAACCCTACAAAGGTAATGATTGCAGTGTTTAATAAATTGCAACGATTATCTTTGAGGGCTAACTCCACCTCTAGTGGCTGTCTACCATGTGATGTCACCCGGCGGCGGAGGAGCAAAGGGAGGAGCAAAGATGGGCCCTAACCAGCACCGAGAGACATTGGCACTGGACTTAGGTAAGTGACAGTAGGGGATTTAACCACTGTGGAGGGGGGGTGTTACGCAGGGGGGAGGGGGGCACTATAATCATTTTTATTATGAGGACCTCCAGCGTCAGATTTTCAGATTGATGAATGCTTTTCTATGGAGAAATCTTAATGCGAGTGTGGCCATTGCCGCGCATGCGAATTAAGTCCCATCCTGCCGGCTGACTCCTCCTTTATCCATTTTATCACAGTACTGTCATTCTCCTCTAGGCTTTGAAATGCCATCCTTTTCAACATGACTTTGATTGCGTTGTCACTTTCCTTTATTCTTAGCTTCTATGACACTCAATGCTAACGTAGATTTTCTTTTATGAAATATATCTATCAAGGAGCCCCAGGGCTGTTTTGGATACAAGTAGCACTTTGTTCTCAGATTGTATAATACTGCTGAATTAATTTTATTTATATTACAATTATCACTACTATGATATGCAAAAAAAATTCCAGATCAATAATATGATACCAACCCCTTCCAAATTTAATTGCTCAAAACCACTCAACAACATGCATCTGTATACAACATAAATTGTAAAAACATCAATAAGTTTGTCATCCTGCAAGTCGTCAGGAGCAACTTTATCAAAGATAAGTTTTTCTTTTTCAAAACTCTTGATGTCCTGCAGTGGATTAAACAACTGGCCAACGCAACATTGAAACCTTTCGCACCTTTCAACATTTGTATGAATTATGTTTGAAATCTATCTTCTGCTTCGGAAATATATGTGGCTGAATCACATCAACTAATTTGAAACTTTTTATCTTTTAGATTGTAAAGTCCTTTAAGTACCTTAGCTAAGAACATTTCCTGACTATGGTCCAGACTTTCCTCTTCTCATACAGTTAGTGCATATTGATCTAAACCACCAGTAACTAACTTATGCTAAATTTAGTAGACCACACAGTGTTCTACAAGACATTGAGTCCCTGAAAGGAGTCTACATCACGGATTGAGCTGAAGTCTGTGGTTACTGCTGGCCTATGGAGCAACTCGAGGCTTTAGATCCGCTGTCTTCTAAATCTTTTTAAAATATCTTTGGTGAAACAAATCTTCCAAGAAAAAAAAAAAAAAAAGAAATGCAAATGCTGCATCTTGAAGATAAGCTTAGTAAGTAGGCTCATTGTTGAGATGGATTTTGTTTTGATGCTTGGGAACTGCTAATTCCCTTGCAAATAAGTTTCCTTTGGATGGGATCAAGCTCTTTGTAGTGGTCGTTACATAGCCTTTTTATGGTTGAGAAGGTTCTCTCGGGGATTGAATTGAAATACAGCACTGATTACTTACCACTAGCATACACAATAGACTGCTATATGCATGAGTCCAATTAGCAAAAAGTATTACATGATTCAATTAAATAATTGTCCAGGATATATCTTTAATATGAAAGAGACATTGCACGTGTTGCTGAAATTCTAGTAGAATTATAAAGAAAATCACCCTATTAGGCTCCTGGTCTATATATACCCATGTTCCTTTAGGATATCAGTGGGTGTAACATTTAGATATCACCTGGTAAATTCCTTCCAAGTTTCTTTCAAATATCTGCGGCTTTGTCTTTGTTAAAGGGACAGTAAAGGCACCAAGACCACTTCATCTCATTGAAGTAGTCTGAGTGCCGTGTCCCTGTCCCCCTTAGTCTTGCAATGTAAAACATTACAGTTTTAGAAAAAAAGGGAAATATTTACATTTCAGGATTAAGACTGCTTCTAGTGGTTTTCTATCAGACAGCCACTAAGCGCACTGCCTGGTTGATGATCTCAGCGAAGGAGGGGGGTGCGGTGGGGGAGCAAAATGCCACCCTGGCCAATCAGCATCTCCTCACAGAGATGCATTGAATCAATGTATCTTTATGTGGAAAGTTTAGCATCTCCATGCAGAGTGTGGAGACAATAAATGTCAGTGCTATGCAGCACTGCCCCAGGAAGCACCACTAACAGCTGTCTGAGGAGTGGCCACTGGAGATGTTCCTAGGCTGTAATTTAAAACACTTTACAGCAAAACATCTGCAGGGATTGACTATACATACCAGCACAACTACATTTAGCTGTAGTTGTTTTGGTGACATGTCCTACAACTCTCAGAATTCTTTGAATGCAAAGAATTCCCAGAGAAGCAACATCTGGAGAGCCAGAGTTTGTAAAGGCTACTCTAGTTCTCTACCTACACCAATGAGGCTTTAACGCCCCTATGTAATATAGTCTAAGGAGTGAACTGCGATATTTCCTGATTAGCAGCAAGCTAGCAAGCAACCATTCCAGGATCCTCTGGGGAATGTGGATAGCACTGAATAAATTGTGTTTCCCCAGAAGTATTATCCGCTCCTCCAGACAGTCCCCCTGCCTTGAGCACAGAGCAACCTGTATACCTGTATGCTTCCCTCATAGGCTACATATTAATTGTCCTGGTAGTTGTGTATTTACGATTAAAGTATACTATACTGATCGATGCAAATAAAACATTTCGGGGAAGGGTGGTTTTCACCATCTGAATGACCTATCAGTTAGAAAGTAAACTGCACATTTGTTTGGTTTGTGCTTGTGCCACAACGTATGTTATATTGAAAAGATAAAGCAAATAATTGTACTTTCATTAAATCAAGTGCCCCCTTGCAGCATTGTGAAATATTTAGGTGCTCTGCTACATGGGGAAGTCACTTTATAACGTGAACAAATACACTTGAAGCAAAAAAATATAAGTGATGTTAATATTTGCCAACGCTTATTCTCATCACTTAAAATTACAAAAAAAAAATCACTTGCAGAGCAAAAGTGGTGCAATCACCATGGAAACAAATAGAATGTCTCTGCTTATTGTTCCGTTTTTACAATGCTGACTTCGAATTGTTCTTTCACACTATTGTGTGCTTAATTAATATGTATCATTTCACAGCGTTCGTAACAAGACAACAAAAACAAAACAAAACAAACAGAAAAAAAAGAACCGTACAATATAATAAAGCACAGACAGAAATGAATTTTGTTACATCTTTCATTTCGTTTCTGTTTTCCCTTCTCCTATACTTCAACTTTTGACCTGTGACCAGACCTGTATTGCACAACCACCTGGCACTTAAAGGGTTAACATTTTTATCTAATGTAGGGTAGCCTATTACGTCATAGAATTACAGTGCTGAATACAACCTTTAAAAGAGTTGAGGTTATCTATTTAGTTTTTAAGGTAAAAGCTGAATGTTACAACTACGCAAAATCCTTTATATTGTATACATGCAAACAGGACCCTCAAAACCAGCTCTTACCCACAAATCTCAACCAATAAAAATGCACATCCATCTCTATCAAGTACATGCCTTCAGAGCACATGTACACCTATTTAATGTACTGCCTCTGATGAGCAATGTTTATTTGTTACAATGCCAACTAGCCAGCACCCCCACCAACATCAGTATGATTGTGCTTGTACTCAGTATTGCCTTGTACAGCTTTGCAAACTCTTTAGCAAAAAACAGATAAATCTGTCATTATTTAAAATTCACTGATCACCTGTCATGTTTTCACCCAAAAAGGCGTACACTATCAACGAATCCCACCACTCTCATTTTATCTTATTATCATTTTTTTATCATTATTATCATTTTATCTTATTATAACTTATTTTAAGTTATCAAACTATATTTTAATCTAAGTATCCTCTAACACAAGATACACTTGACAATTATTCAGATGTTACTTTGTGGGGGGGGGGGGGGGGGGTTATGACCATGTTCTCCCACTGAATTAAAAAAGAAAAAAAAAAAGATTAAACGATAAAAAAAAAAAACCTAATTGCAAACTTTCCACAACAGAGTTGAACCTTTAAAACAGGGGTCCTCAAACTCTGGGCCCCCAGATGTTGCTGAACTACAACTCCCATGATTCTTTAAATTACATAGATAGCCAGAGAATCATGGGAGTTGTAGTTCAGCAACATCTGGAGGGCCGGAGTTTGAGGACCCCTGCTTTAAAGCAATCACATTGTTACATAATTGTTCAGCGCTGTGGAATTTGTCGACGCTTTATAAATATTATTGCATTAATAATCTAGTATAACCAACCACATGGCAGAATGACTGCCATTGCCACAAATTTGCATGATGCCCCGCCAGTAGAATAGGCTGAGGATCTTGGGATATGTAGTCCACAGCAGCTGGAGTGGCACAGATTGCCTTTCCCTGTGAATGTACTCGCTATGAGTAAGTTGTGAAGCCATGAGCTTCTCCGTCTCCTACCTGAAAACTCAGAGGAGGCTGCTGTCATGTTTCCTAAAGTTGCAACGTAAAAGATTCCCAATGCACAAAAAGCAAGACGAGATGATCCATACAATCCCATCCTCAGATATCCTTAGCGGTCTAAGTTTCTGTTACTTGCTTCAAATGAATCCCTTCCTTTAAGTGAGTGGTCGCCTGCACACACACTGCCCTATTCCCATAGCTCAGGGCATGAGTTACATTCAATATCCTCGCTTCACAGGCAATGAATGGATCAGACAGAGCCTAGTGAAACTATAGCAGCCTTAGTCCTACCTGGGCTAAAATGCACGCCCCTGGGTCCTAGTGCCGGCCCTCACATTCCTCCAAAATACTGTCAAACCTATTTACTAAACTATGATTTGCCAGGAATTCAATGTGAGGTTTCGTCTTTTATTCCAAAATAGCCGGCAAAAGTCTCCAAATCATATATTTTCAATTTAGCCGTTTTTCATCTAAATATTGAGATTCGTGTTGATTTAATGACAATTCACACTTTAGTCCTGTCTGTTCTAGAATCTGTCATTCATTCTGGGTAAAAATGAGCTAAAATACATTAAACGACTTCATAGTTTGTACGAGTGAGCTAGTTTAATAAGCATATTGTAATTTAGTAAAATCATTTTTAATTTAAAATAAGAAAGAGAAAAATTACAAATCCCCATATTTATTCAGCATGATGGGGAATCGGCAAGTTTTTAAAATATAGTCACATTTTTGAAGGTCCATTACTAAATTTAACTTCATATGTTATATGGTCATTGCAAAAAATATAGTAACATTATACTATGCTCTATAATAGAATAAAAACCTTATTTGTTCAACTTGTCACTAGATGCCTTAACATCGAATTATAGCAGGACCTGAGTACATGAATAAAATATCTAAAACAATTTCAGAGTAGGTTACTTTCTGTACAAAAAATGTTTTGCTGCCCCTTTAAAGAAAATCAAGATTCCGCTACATACGGTACCAATCAAATTGCAACAAATATGTCACTGACATTTTTTATAAAATTGTATTTCCTACCTTATATATCTATTGCAAAATGTTAGCTAAAAGGATTGTGACGCGTCAACCAATCAGGAAGCAGATAGACACATGCTGAATATTTATTTATTTTAAACAAAACGAAACAGGTAGTATAACTGGGACTATGTTATAAAACGTTTACATGCAAAGTTAATTTTTTTTGTACATGTGTATTATTTAAAATCCAACCACAATCTTAACAACATGCGCTGGTAAAATTTATACCAGAGATTTTATAATAATCTGTTTTAAGATATTTTAAGAGGTAAACGTCGGGATATCAGGATTTGGTAAAACTTTAGAAAGTCTCAATGTGATCAAAATTGAAACTGTTCAGATACGAAAAATATGGTTAGTTGGTGTTCACTAAGGGCTAAGTTCACTGCTGGCATTAGGCAATTAACATGTTAAATTTTCTTTTTAGCCTACTCTTGGATGAATCTTGTGGCCAACCAGAGGTAAAGGACACTAGCTGCATTTCTTGCATTGTGCAATTTGCAGTTGAAGGGTAAATTGAAATCCAACCTATTGTACATCCACAAAGTCTCTGCATGAGGTCCATTCGGGATGTGAAAAGTTAATTATAAACAAAATATGAACTTTTTATCCTGCTGCAAATATTGGACAACACATGGCTTAAGAAGTAAAATATATACCTATTTTTTCTACTTCATTTACTTTTTAATTCATCAGTTTGTTTTGCTGTCGAGCCAATGTACAATCTACGTTGAGCATCATCTACCAGTCCTGATGACAATTTCCTGTCAATGCCTCACCAGTGACAAATGACCCTTCAACTTCTTACTGAAAGAATCAGGGCCAACACAGCAGATGGTAGGCACCATCAGGGGCACATCTAGAGTCCAATCTCAGAAGGGGCATTGTCAGCTTTTTAAATCACGTTAGGGGAGATCAACAATATGCAGTAAACAATGTGTGTTACTGTTTGTTTCATTGCTGTGCGCCTCTGTAATGTGATATTTATGGTTTATAAGTTAATAGCAGGGTTCCACAATGAAAACACATACATAGCACTGTGAATGTGGAGGTCTATTTGTGTGGCATGTGTAAATGCTAGACCTGTGCACAGTGGAAAAATGTGGCTCATCTAAATAAATTCATTAACAAAAAAAAGAAAATAACTTAAGTTCATGTGAAGGTTAGACTCATCCGAATATCGTCTCAGGCATAAAAATGGGCTAATTAATGTACTTTAAAATGTATACTGTGGCGAAACTAACCTCGCCACTGTGAACTGGAGAAGCCTGGTTGCCCGCCTGCTGCCTTTGGACTATGGCCCTGGGAGATTGGGCCCTTTAAAAACAGTGTTCGGTCCTAACAGAGTGCATGTCACTCATTCTGGCCCTTTAATTACTGTGGGAGAAGGATTGGCACTTTTTATATGGCACTTTGGATGCAGCCGAAGTGGCGAAGTTGTCGAAGTTGCCGAAGTGCCGTAGTTACCAAAGTTGTCGAAGTTGTAAAAGTGACCGGCATCAGACAAAGGCCGGCCTTCTGCCCCAGTGGCAGTGTGTACCCCAGGGAGCTGAAGGTGTCGTCCTTCCTCCCCAGCGGCAGCGTAAGTCCCAGGGAGCTGAAGGTGCAGTCCTTCCTCCCCAGCGGCAGTGTGTATCCCAGGGAGCTGAAGGTGCCGTCCTTCCTCCCCAGCGGCAGTGTGTATCCCAGGGAGCTGAAGGTGCCGTTCTTCCTCCCCAGTGGCAGAGTAAGTCCCAGGGAGCTGAAGGTGCAGTCCTTCCTTCCCAGCGGCAGATTGTATCCCAGGGAGCTGAAGGTGCCGTCCTTCCTCCCCAGCGGCAGTGTGTATCCCAGGGAGCTAAGGGTGCAGTCCTTCCTCCCCAGCGGCAGATTGTATCCCAGGAAGCTGAAGGTGCCGTCCTTCCTCCACAGCGGCAGTGTAAGTCCCAGGGAGCTGAAGGTCCTTCCTTCCTCCCCAGCGGCAGATTGTACTCCAGGGAGCTGAAGGTGTCGTCCTTCCTCCCCAGCGGCAGTGTGTATCCCAGGGAGCTGAAGGTGCCGTCCTTCCTCCCCAGCGGCAGTGTATACCCCAGGGAGCTGAAGGTGCCCTCCTTCCTCCCCAGCGGCAGAGTGTCCTGCAGGTAGCAGAGACGGTCAGTCTCGCACCCCAGCAACAGGACAAAATTATGAAAGGGGAGACAGCTGGTCCCCCTCTCCACCAGCAGATAGAGTGTCAGGGAGAGGAGCCTGCTACCCCCTCTCCCCAGCGGCAGTCTACAGTTCAGAGAGAGGAGCTTGTTACACCCTCTCTCCTGCGACAGCCTAACCCACCAAGGGGAGGTGTTAAGCCCCACAACTGTGCAGATGGGACCGTAGTTGTTTCTGCACTTACAGCACAAGGAGTAGGGACGGCCGGTCCTGTCCCCCAGCCACAGAGCAGTGTATCCAGAGGGGAGACAGTCGGTCGCCCCTGCCCACAACCAGGCTCCAACCAGGCTACTTCCGTGGTAGCGCTGGAACCAGGGCAGAGTACCGCTGATCTCTGCCCACTCAGCAACCCACCAAGGCAGTCTACCAGCCCCCCGCACAGCCGTGGTGAGACACCTGGACATGGACAAAGTTCTCCTCTACCCAGGTGTAGTAACCAGTTATTGTGGGTGGGCTGCACTGCTGTTTCTGCTTTGTGGGTGGGTTGCTGGACTAACCAGGGCACTGACCGGCAGGAGGTCAGATACCCTGTTAGTCTAGTTGGTTAAGGGGATAAGTGTGGCGAAACCAACCTCGCCACTGTGAACTGGAGAAGCCTGGTTGTCCGCCTGCTGCCTTCGGATGCAGCCGAAGTGCCGAAGTTGTCAAAGTTGCCGAAGTGCCGAAGTTACCAAAGTTGTCGAAATTGTCGAAGTGACCGGCATCGGCTTGCGGTCGGTCATAAAAGAACTTCTGTCTAACGTTTGATATACTGGAGGGATTTGTATGATTTTTGAGAATGTTTATGTTTAAAGTATGCTGAGTCTGAATATGTTATTTTTTATGAAGATTGGATGTATGGTTTTAGAGTTATGAAAGTTGGGTAGAAAGTTTGTTTTAACTGTATGTGTAATTGAGTTTCCTCTCAGGATAAGGGGAGGGGATATGTGGGATGTAACTGTGATATGATTGGTTGTTTTATCCCTCCCTGTGGGCGGTCCTGTATTTGCAACAACTGTAATAAAAACCAGGCTGGGTGTGCCAGCACCTGAGTTCCTGCTTAACCCTCAAAGTGAAGTGTCGTCTCATTCTTGGGGGGAATTTGACTGTATGCCGATTGCCAGGAGTGTAAGCTGTTCGTAGGGCTTTTCCTGTTCGGCTGTTTCCAGGGTTCGTGTATTTCCTGTTCTGGAGTTCGGGAGGTTGGTGATTGCAGTAGCTGCTGGTCTATTCGATAGGGGATTATCGCCTAAGCGTTTTTTATCCTCTTGTGAGCGAAACGGTCCGTTATATATACAGAAAATAAATATTATTTAAATATTTGCAGTACACTAATATTTTTGCGTCCTTTTGGTCACAGATCAATTGAGAAAAAAATGAACAGTAAAAAAAGAAATGTTTATACACACACATATAAAGAAATAGATTTTTTTCACCCGTCCTGGGTGGTATGTTTATTCCTTATTCTCGGGTCCGCTACCAGAGACCTGGGAGTTTGAAGGTACTAGGAACAGCTAAGATACTGTGCAGAACCCTCAAAGACACCTTCAAACACATGGGCTTGGCACTTACATTCCTGTCCTGTTCTTGTCTCGGTGCTATTTCGTGCCCCAATACAACGTCCCAGAGTAATGCACTCAGTAGGCTTGTAGTCTTGTGCAATATATCCTTTGTTTGTGCAAAGGTACAGTCAACGTTTCAGTCCTACTTAGAAAACACATAAATATATATATATGTGTATTTTATATTTATTAAAAAGATGTAACTCTGAATCACAAATCTTACAAACAAACAAGAAACATGCCCATCCACTGCACAATTTGTCTGTTTGGCTCTACGTCCATATGGTGCTTTGGAATTATGGAATTCAGAAGAGGATGACAATCGCCACATGTGCCTCATTCCAGGGCCCTATTTAGCTTTGTACTGCAGAGAGCCCCAGATGGCATTTTTTTCCCCAAGTAAGTGTGTTAATTTCATTAGAGCAGACATTAGGCTGTCAGAGTAGGACCTGCCAAAGATGGGGTACATTGACATTGTGGCAGGCTTATACAATGTATGATCATATATTGTAACTAAGCCTCTATTAGTTTTGCCTAGATTGTGTTTTTGAAAAAAACAAATATAATCTGTGAGCTTTGAAGTTGCTGTTTAGTGGATGAGTGGGTGCACTGGATATTGTGTATTGTATAAATTGTCCCCTGGCAGCATCCTATTTATGCATGTACAGGTGAGTGCAGCCCCCTGGTTTCATATATATATATATATATATATATATATATATATAAAATAGAAAAAATAGAAAAAATCCCATGCACTCACGCTTTAATGTTCCTGTTATGCCGGGTGCCAAAGCCTGGACTCCAATGATACATAGAACGCCAAATGATAGCTGCTCACCGGTCTTGCTTAAAATTCAAAAGTTTTATTTAATCATATTAAAAATCTGTGACCAACGTTTCAGTCCCCGCTCGGGACTTTCCTCAGGGTCAGACAATAAATGATAGGACAACACATATTGCTTGCAATGTATGTCAATATATAGCCATAACAATGATTGTAAGTGACTCACCCAGGTGCATGGTGTCCTCGGCGTTTCCGCCGTGTGTACTTCCGGGTTTGCGCATTAGGTCTCAGCTCAGCACTGCCCCCTTTCCTCTACGTATCTGAAATTCTGTATTTCAAATAGGGAGTGGGCAACATATTAACCGTGCATATGGCCTCAGCTATGCTTCCGGGTGTGCGCGAGCACCTAACCCGTGACTCCACCTCCAGTATGGCACGTGACTGGTATCGTCACGTGACACATGCCGTGTCGGAAACGGCAAGCGGGGCGTTGCTAAGCAACGTAATGCGCATGTTACACCGGTTGTATATAGACAAACACATGTGTCAGTTGTAAGGACAAATGCATGTGAATACGATGTGATGAAAGTGATATAATATTTAATGTGACATGGTCAGCTAAAAAAACCAAATAAACGTATATCTAATAGAGACATGTAATATATTTAAGTCAAACTATATGGCACAGAAAGTGCCTCTCGTAAGAGTGAAGCTGTATATGTTATAAAGTGCTATAGGAGATACTTTGACAAGTAATTCATTAAAGTGATAACGTGCAGTAGTTAAAGTGCAAAAAATAGTGCTGAAAACCATACAATAATAATGGTGTAAAACTGATGTGTAAAGAACATAACTCTTAACGTCATAGCCATAACATATCAATAATATCATTAAAATATAAGTACATGTCTACAACACCCTAATAGGGGGTAATAGCTTGTATGTCTAAAATAATACTGGTACTGCATTGAGGGAGCTAAATAAATGAATAGTAGGGAATGTTTTCATTTAAACCCCTAGGGGCCACCGTGTCTAACTGATGTATCCAATATGCCTCTTTCTGGAGTAGCATTTTGTCTCTGTTGCCACCTCGCTTAGGGGGGGGGATGTGGTCGATACCCACAAATTTCAGGGAGGCTAGAGGATGTCCTTTGTCAAAAAAGTGCTTTGCGACTGGCTTATCACTGAGTCCATCCCTGTAGGCTAGCCTAATACTGGAACGGTGACCCCTAATGCGTTCACATAATTGCGTCTCTGTCTTACCCACGTAATAAAGCCCACATGGGCATATAAGCTTATAGATGGGTGAGTCACTTACAATCATTGTTATGGCTATATATTGACATACATTGCAAGCAATATGTGTTGTCCTATCATTTATTGTCTGACCCTGAGGAAAGTCCCGAGCGGGGACTGAAACGTTGGTCACAGATTTTTAATATGATTAAATAAAACTTTTGAATTTTAAGCAAGACCGGTGAGCAGCTATCATTTGGCGTTCTATATATATATATATATATATATATATATATATATATATATATATATATATATATATACATATATATATATATATATATATATATATATATATATTTGGGAGTCAGGCCAACTCCTTGGTTTTGCACCCCTCATTGTCACAAGTGCCTCATTCCTGGGCTTATTTAGTAGGGATGTGCATGATCCAAAAATTTGGTTTGGCTTGGAAATTCAGGTAAGAAATGTTTTTTGGCACTTCGGTTCGGCACTTCGTCAATTCTGGACTTCGGTTGGGCACTTCCAAAATTCGGGACTTCGGCAATTCGGGACTTCAGAATTTGGAACATCTGTAGGGCTCCCTAACCCCAGCCCTAACCCTAATCCTAACCCTACCGCTATCCCTGTCACCATTCACGTAATTTTCCCTCCCTCTCTTGTTTTGTCACTTTTCAGAAATTCAAATCGCTTCAGCACCTCGGCAATTTGGCACTTCGGCAATTCGGTTTGGTTTGGCACTTCCGAAATTCGGCACTTCAGACATTCAAAAGCATCCGAATGTCCAAATTGCCAAAAATTTGTTTGAATTCACATTCGGACTGAAACTAATTGCACATGTCTGTTATTTAGCATTGTACTGCAGAGAGCCCCAGATGGATTTTTTTTTTCCGCCCAAGTAAGTGGATTAATCTCATAAGAGAAAACATTAGGCTGATAGAGTAGGACCTGCCAAAGATGGGGTACATTTACGTTGTGGCAGGCTTATACAATGTATGATCATATACTGTAACTAAACCCCCATTATTTTTGCCTAGATTAGGTTTTTTTTTTTTTTTAACTAATGTAATCTGTGAGCTTTGAAGTCGCTGTTTAGTGGATGAGTGTGTGCACTGGATCTTGTGTAGATGCAGTTTGTATAGTGACTGCAGAGTGTGTGTTTGTATAGAGGATGTAGTGAATGCAGAGTGTGTGTTTGTGTGTATGCAGTGTGTGTGTACAATGACTTCAGAGTGTATGTTTGTGTAATGAGATATATATATATATTAAACATACACACAAATTCATATACAAACTGACACATGCACACACCCTGACACACAGACAGGGCCGCCATCAGGGGGTGACAACCGTGACAGTTGTCACGGGCCCGGCAGCCCTGGGGGGCCCGGACTGCTCGGGCCCCACTTTCCCTCCCTGCACACATAGATAGCGAATATCGCTATCTATGTGTGCAGCCCCGGGCCCCCGGCTCCCTGTTACCGCAGAGGGGGCCCAGGCAGCACACTGCTTCTTCTCTTCTCCTCCCTGCTAATAACGCTCGCGAGACCCGGTTGCCATGGCAACGCTCCGCGGGTCTCGCGAGAGTTATTGGAGGAGAGAAGAGGAGAAGCAGTGTGCTGCCTGGGCCCCCTCTGCGGTAACAGGGAACCCGGGGGGCCCCACAATGCCACCGGACCACCGGGGATGGAATCTCCCCCCTCCCTAGACACAGGTAAGCAGGGAGGGGGGAGAAACAATTTAATTAATTACATTATTATTATTTTTTAAATAATGTTAAAATGCCCCCCTCCCCCTCCTCATTGGACATTTACACACACACACACACACTACATACACTGACACAACACACACACAAACACTACATACACTGACACAACACACACACACTACATACACTGACACAACACACACACACACACACACACTACATACACTGACACAACACACACACACACACACACACACTGCATACACTGACACAACACACACACACACACTACATACACTGACACAACACACACACACACACACACACACTACATACACTGACACAACACACACACACACACTACATACACTGACACAACACACACACTATATACACTAACACACACACACTACATACACTGACAAAACACACACACTACATACACTGACACAACACACACACACACTACATACACTAACACAACACACACACACACTGCATACACTAACACAACACACACGCTGCATACACTGACACAACACACATACCACATACACTAACACAACACACACACACTGCATACACTAACACAACACACACACTCTGCATACACTGACACAACACACACACTGCATAGACTAACACAGCACACACTGCATACACTAACACAACACACACTGCATACACTAACACAACACACACTGCATACACTAACACAACACACACTGCATACACTAACACAACACACTCTGCATACACTGACACAACACACACTGCATACACTAATACAACACACACCGCATACACAAACACACACACTGCATACACTAATACAACACACACTGCATACACTAACACACACAGTGCATACACTAATACAATACACACATTGCATTCACTAATACAACATGCACTCTGCATACACTACACACTAACACACTCACTGCATCCACTATACTGACACACTCTGCATTCGCTACACATTACCACACTCTGCATTCACTACACTAACACACACTCTGCATCCGCTACACACTAACACACTCTGCATTCACTACACTAACACACACTCTGCATCCGCTACACACTAACACACTCTCTGCATTCACTATACTGACACACACTCTGCATTCACTACACTAACATACACTCTGCATCAACTGTACACACAGCATCCACTACACAAACATCCTGTATTCACAGTACACACACTACATCCACCACAAATTGAAACATTCTGCATTCACTATACACAGACAGTGTCTAATACACACACTTAATCCACTACAGACACTGCATCCACTAAACACACTTCATCTAGTACATACAAACACTACATCCACTACACAAACACACACTCTGCATCCGCTACACACTAAAACACCCTCTGCATTCACTACACATTAACACACACTCTGCATTCACTACACATTTACAAACACTCTGCATTCACTGCACTAACACACACACTACATTCACTACACTGACAAACTCTGCATTCACTACACACTAACACACACTCTGCATTCATTACACTAACACACACTCTGCATCCGCTACACACTAACACACTCTCTGCATTCACTACACATTAACACTCTGCATCCACTACACTAACACAGACTCTGCATCCGCTACACACTAACACACACACTGCATACACTAATACAACACACACTGCATACACTAACACACACAGTGCATACACTAATACAATACACACACTGCATTCACTAATACAACATGCACTCTGCATACACTACACACTAACACACTCACTGCATCCACTATACTGACACACTCTGCATTCGCTACACATTACCACACTCTGCATTCACTACACTAACACACACTCTGCATCCGCTACACACTAACACACTCTGCATTCACTACACTAACACACACTCTGCATCCGCTACACACTAACACACTCTCTGCATTCACTACACATTAACACTCTGCATCCACTACACTAACACAGACTCTGCATCCGCTACACACTAACACACTCTCTGCATTCACTACACATTAACACTCTGCATTCACTACACTAACACAGACTCTGCATCTGCTACACACTAACACACTCTCTGCATTCACTACACATTAACACACTCTCTGCATTCACTACACTAACACACTCTCTGCATTCACTACACTAACACACTCTCAGCATTCACTACACATTAACACACTCTCTGCATTCACTACACATTAACACACACTCTGCATTCACTACAAATTTACACACACACTGCATTCATTACACTGACACACTCTGCATTCACTACACCCTAACACACACTCTGCATTTATTACACACTAACACACACTCTGCATTCACTAAACTATGCACACACTCTGGATTCACTATACTGACACACACTCTGCATTCACTACACTAACATACACTCTGCATCAACTGTACACACAGCATCCACTACACAAACATCCTGTATTCACAGTACACACACTACATCCACCACAAATTGAAACATTCTGCATTCACTATACACAGACAGTGTCTAATACACACACTTAATCCACTACAGACACTGCATCCACTAAACACACTTCATCTAGTACATACAAACACTACATCCACTACACAAACACACACTCTGCATCCGCTACACACTAAAACACCCTCTGCATTCACTACACATTAACACACACTCTGCATTCACTACACATTTACAAACACTCTGCATTCACTGCACTAACACACACACTACATTCATTACACTGACAAACTCTGCATTCACTACACACTAACACACACTCTGCATTCATTACACACTAACACACACTCTGCATTCATTACACACTAACACACACTCTGCATTCATTACACACTAACACACACTCTGCATTCACTAAACTATGCACACACTCTGGATTCACTATACTGACACACACTCTGCATTAACTGTACACACAGCATCCACTACACAAACATCCTGTATTCACAGTACACACACTACATCCACCACAAATTGAAACACTCTGCATTCACTATACACAGACACTGCATCTAATACACACACTACATCAACTACAGACACTGCATCCACTAAACACATTTCATCTAGTACATACAAACACTACATCCACTACACAAACACACAATACATCACTGTACACACACTACATCCACTACTCAAACACACTCTGCGTTCACTATACACACTGCATCCGCTACACTAACACACTCTGCATTCACTGCACAAACAGTATCTAATGCACACAAACACTACATCCATTACACACATTCTAATTCACTTCCACTATACACACCACATTCAGTCCCGCATCATTGTCAGCGGACTAGGTAGGGCGTGGGCGGGCCCGGGAGGGAGGGGGAGGGGTGGGGAGGGGGGGAGGAGGGGGGAGGCCCAGACCTTGTGCTTTGTCAGGGGCCCCAACATTTCTGATGGCAGCCCTGCACACAGATGCACACTGACATATACAACCACACACAGAAGTAAACGCTGAAACACAGATACACACATATATACACAGATGAACACCCTGACACACAGATGCACACACATTTACACAGATGCACACCCTGACACATACTTGCACATATATGTACAAAGATACACACCATGACACGAATACACACACTCTGACACAAATAAACACAATACATGTTATAATGTTTATGTGCAGCCACCTTTCTGTTAGCTTACCTTTTGTTTCCAGGGAGGTGACGCGCCTGGGGTCTTGCTGCTCCTGGCTTTGGTTGATGGGAGTGTGAAGGTCATGTTGCAGCTCTTCTTCCCCTCACGGTGCCTGTTTGTGCTGCTGATGCCTCTACTCTCCCTCCCGCACGATACTCTCTCTCTGAAGAAGCTGTCAAGAAGTGGTAGGCTGTCACATCCTCCAAGCAGGTCAATACCACAAGGGCCGGGTCGCGGTCTTGAAGGGCCCAACCAGGCACCTGTTAAGCAAGAAAGAAATAATGCTCCATGCACTTAGATGGCCCCGAAAAGTGTGCAGGCCCCGGTGCAGCTGCACTGGCTGCATTGGAGGTAGTTCCGTCACTGCTGCACTATGTGCCCTAAACCCCTTTATTTATTAACATCCTTCAAATGAAAATAAGAACATGGCAGACATTCAGGTATTTTACCATACAGCAATGGACCACTGTGGTAGGAAATACAACCTAACAACTAGGGCTTCAGTCACTCTCTAGTTCTGGAGGGATGCACATTACAATGGTAGAGGTCTTCCTATCAGGCAGCACACAGCACCCTCACCCTCAGAGGGGGAGTAGTGCTTCATCCTGAAGGTTCAGCGTATAAAGCACATGGTAATTGGTAAGATGGTGTGTTCAAGCATAACCATCCATGGCTTGCGCAGTAGTTTATGTAAAATCACATAGTATTATTATTATTATTATGTTATTCACATAGCGCCATCAAATTCCTTATATCCCACATTTTTAATGTACTAAGAGGACACTTTAATTTTAGGGGTGTGGCCAGGCAGGGGCGTACCTGGAGCATTTGGCACCCGGGGCGGATCCTTTTTTTGGCACCGCCCCCCCAACTTAAGATGCAAAAAACAACCACAATTTTTTTTTAAATGTATTTAGCACTGAGCAGTGTTTGTATATTTTTAATGTAAGCATGTTTTTGTATGGAGTATGTGTGAGTAAATGTACGGGTGTGTTTGCATGTATTGGCATTTGAATGCAGGCGTACATTTTTCTCTAGTGTGCTTTTTGAATATGGTGGTGTGTTTTTATGTAGTGTTGACAATTGGATGCAGGGTTGTATTTGTGTGTAGTTTAGGCGAAATGCTGAGATGTATGCACATATACACATATACTCACATATACACACACTGGCACACAGACACATAGGTACACACATGCAGTTACATAGTAACACAGTCATACACTGACACAGACACATACTGACACACATACAGATACAAACACACATACAGACACACAGAGAGACACACAGGCACACAGACACACCAAAACAAACACAGACACACAAACAGATACACATACAGATACACAGACATACAGATACACGTGTATAAGTGTGTGTTTGCATAGAGAATGCAGTGTGTTTGCGTAGTGAATGCAGTGTGTGCGTTTGTATAGTGTATGCAGTGTGTGTATAGTGTATGCAGTGTGTGTATAGTGCATGCAGCTTGTGTGTATAATGTATGCAGTGTGTGTATAGTGTATGGAGTGTGTGTATAGGGAATGCAGCTTGTGTGTTTAATGCATGCAGTGTGTGTGTATAGTGTATGCAGTGTGTGTATAAACACATGCAGCTTCTGTTTATAATGTATGCGGTGTGTGTATAGTGTATGAAGTGTGTGTATAGTGTATGGAGTGTGTGTATAGTGTATGCAGTGTGTGTATAGTATATGGAGTGTGTGTATAGTGTGTGCAGTGTGTGTATAGTGTATGCAGTGTGTGTATAGTGTATGCAGTGTGTGTATAGTATATGGAGTGTGTGTATAGTTTATGCAGTGTATGTATAGTGTATGGAGTGTGTGTATAGTGTATGGAGTGTGTGTATAGTGTATGAAGTGTGTGTATAGTGTATGGAGTGTGTGTATAGTGTATGCAGTGTGTGTATAGTGTATGAAGTGTGTGTATAGTGTATGGAGTGTGTGTATAGTGTATGGAGTGTGTGTATAGTGTATGAAGTGTGTGTATAGTGTATGCAGTGTGTGTATATTGTATGCAGTGTGTGTATAGTATATGGAGTGTGTGTATAGTTTATGCAGTGTGTGTATAGTGTATGGAGTGTGTGTGTGTTGTGTGGAATAAGTGCTGGGAAGGTGAGCAATGTGTATGGTTTGCCCCCCCTGACACTCACCTGTCCCTACCATCCTCCTCGATGGGTGGTCCTGGTGGTCCGGAGGTACAGCTTTAGATGGGCAGTGAAGAAGGGCCCAGATCTCTGCACGCTCATTTCCCATCCAGCAGCAGCAGCAGGGTCCTCTGTTCTCGCGTTGCAACCCATGGAAATGCTCTCACGAATCAGGAGAACAGAGGACCCTGCTGCTGCTGGATAGGAAACTCACGTAAGCGGCCGGTCCCTATACATAAGACACAGGGGTGAAAGTGCGCCCCGGGCACACCCTGGTGAGTCCCCCCCTCCCCCCCTTAGTACGCCACTGTGGCCAGGGGTGGAGCTGTTCTTTCTGAAATTTTAGTTGACTTATATTATATGTATACCTTCATAAAACTTCAAAAGCTGGTGACAGGTGGCAGAGTGACACAGGTGACCGAGTGGGTGACAGGTGGCAGAGTGACTGAGGGAGGAAGGGGTGACAAGTGGCAGAGTGACTGAGGGAGGGAGGGGGTGACACAGTGGGGTGGAGTTGGCACAGTGAGGGAGGGGGTGACAGGTGGCAGAGTGACACAGTAAGGGAGGGGGTGAATCAGTAAGGGAGGGGGTGACACAGTGACAGACTGGATGACAGGTGGCAGAGTGACTGAGGGAGGAAAGGAGGGGGTGACACAATGGGGTGAGGGTGACACAGTGAGGGAAGGGGTGAAAGGTGTCAGAGTGACGGTAGGAGGGGGTGGCAGAGTGAGGGAGTGGATAACAGGTGACAGAGTAACTGAGGGAGGGGGTGACATAGTGAGGGAGTGGGTGACAGAGTGACTGAGGGGGTGACAAAGTGGGTGACAGGTAGCAGAGTGACTGAGGGAGGAAAGGAGGGGGTGACACAATGGGGTGAGGGTGACACAGTGAGGGAAGGGGTGAAAGGTGTCAGAGTGACGGTAGGAGGGGGTGGCAGAGTGAGGGAGTGGATAACAGGTGGCAGAGTAACTGAGGGAGGGGGTGACATAGTGAGGGAGTGGGTGACAGAGTGACTGAGGGGGTGACAAAGTGGGTGACAGGTAGCAGAGTGACTGAGGGTGGGGTTGACACAGTGAGGTAGGGGGAATCAGGTGGCAGAGTGACTGAGGGGGTAACAGAGTGGGTGTGAGGTGGCAGAGTGACTGAGGGAGGGAGTGGATGACAAGTGGCAGAGTGATTGAAGGAGGGAGGGGTGACAAGTGGCAGAGTGACTAAGGGAGGAAGGGAGGGGGTGACAAAGTGGGGTGGGGTGGCACAGGGGGTGACAGGTGGCAGAGTGACACAGTAAGGGAGGGGGTGACACAGTGACAGACTGGGTGACAGGTGACAGAGTGACTGAGGGAGGAAGGTGTGACAAGTAGCAGAGTGCCTGTGGGAGGGAGATGGTGACACAGTGGGGTGAGGGTGACACAGTGAGAGAGGGGGTAACAGGTGGCAGAGTGACTGAGGGAGGGAGTGGCAGAGTGAGGGAGTGGGTGACAGAGTGACTGAGGGGGTGACAAAGTGGGTGACAGGTAGCAGAGTGTCTGAGGAAGGGGGTGATACAGGTGACAGAGTTGGTGACAGGTGGCAGAGTGACTGAGGGAGGGGTTGACACAGAGAGGTAGGGGGTGACAGGTGGCAGAGTGACTGAGGGAGGGTGGGGGTGAAACATTGGGGTGGGGTGACACAGTATGGGAGGGGATGACACAGTAAGGGAGGGGGTGACACAGTGACAGAGTGGGTGAAAAGTGTCAGAGTGACTGAGTGAGGGGGTGACAGTGAGGGAGGGGATTGTAATTTTAAAAATACCTTCATTTTTTTGTCTGGTTTCCCTGGTGGTCCGGTGGGCTGCCTCTCCAGTCTGCCCTGAGAGGTAGAGAGCCAGCACAGTCTGCAGCTCCGCCGCGTGTGAGCTGCAGACTGTGCAGTCTCTCTCAGGGCAGACTGGAGGGATCTCGCACCCAGCGGCATACCGGGCAAGCCGCCAGGCAAGTCGCCAGGAAAAATGACGCCGCTGTCAGAGAGCCATGGCTCCACTGTGGGCTATGGACGGCCGGCCCTGATTACAAATCTCTTTGCTGACGACATCCTCATCACATTGTCACAACCTCAAATCTCTCTTCCCAACCTACTGGCAACTATAGAGCAATACGGCAAACTCTCCTACTACAAACTGAACTTAACTAAAACACAGGCCATGTCCATAGGGATTCCATCAGCCACCCTAGACACAGTATGCGCAGCCTTCCTTTTTGATTGGAGAGAGGACTACCTTAGATTCCTCAGCAAAACTGACCAAAAACCTCTCACACATCCACACAAACATAACTATGAATGGCTCCTTGCGGAATTGACAAATTCTCAAATATCTCTCATGGTCAGGAAGGCTAGCAGTGGTAAAGATGATGCTCGCTCATCCCAAAATATCAATACCTTTCACAGACACTGACGATTTCTCTTCCAAAAACATACCTAGACAAGCTACAGAAACTCATTGTCTGCTTTGTCTGGAACAATTGCAGAACCAGGATAGTTACTGTCATCCTGACCTAGAGCCTAGCCGAGGGTGGCATGGGACTACCAAACGTCAAACAATATTACAGGGCGGCGGCAGTGTCTGCTATGGTGACCTCCCAAGCTCTAAAGCAAGCATGTCAAACTCAAAGGCTAAGATGGGCCAAATAAACAAGGTTTACATTTATGTGGGTTGCAAAAAAACAAAAACGTCAGTTTTCATAGAAACGTAGGTTTATTTTGAAAAGTACAGTATAAAAAATGTTGCCTAACTGACACTGGACGTTTAAGCATGCGTGGGATATGTATAAGGCTATTCTAACTATAAGATAAGACCAGGGAATAAAGAAAGTATTTAAAAATTTGGGCAGACTAGATGGGCCGAATGGTTCTTATCTGCCGTCACATTCTATGTTTCTATGTTTCTATGTCCTCACGCTTGAAGGACTTCAAAGTAAACAAAAAAAAGCTAATTTATTTTAAGGAAACGTGCATTTGCATATAACCAACGTTTCAGTCCAACTACCTTGACATATTAAGAAATGTTTGGTAATGGGACTGAAATGGTGAATGAATGGTGTTGCGCACTGTAAAAAAAAAAATTCTGTTATCTTGTTTATTTTGAAGTTCTATGAGTGTGTTCTTCACTTTGGCTGAGATCATCAAACTTGATGATCTCAGACAATCCAATGCTTTCCCATAGGAAAGCATTTCAAGGCTATTGGGCATGTGTGGCAAAAAGCTGCGCAGCCAATCAGCATCTCCATGGGGAGTGTTCAGCGCCTCCATGCAGACTCAATCTAACACACTGCCCCTCTTCCCACTCTAATACACTGCCCACAAATCCAATACATTGTCCCCCCTCCCTCCACTGTTATACACTGCCCCTTCACCCAATCTAATACATTGCCCTTAATCTAATACACTGCCCTTCCTCCCTCCACTCAAATTGAATAGACTGCCCCCACTCCACTTTAATACACTGCCCTCCCTACCCCTACTTTAAAACACTGACCCTCACCACTCTAATGCAATGGCCCCCTCCCTCCCTCAAATAAATACATACACTGCCCCCCTTCCTTCCTCAAATAAATACACTGCCCCTTCCTTCAAATACACTGCACCCCCTACCCAATTTAATACACTGGCCCCCTGACTTCCCCAAATTAATACAGTGCCCCTCCCTCCCTTTAATACACTGCCCTCTCCCTCCCATTAATACACTGCCCCCACCCTCCCATTAATACACAGCCTCCTCCCTCCCATTAATACATTGTCCTCTCCCTCCCATTAATACACTGCCCCCTCCCTCCCATTAATACACTGCCCCTCCCTCCCATTAATACACTGTCCCTTCCTTCCCATTAACACACTGCCCCCTTCCTCCCATTAATACACTGCCTCCTCCCTCCCATTAATACATTGTCCTCTCCCTCCCTCATATTATTACACTACCACCCTCCTTCCCATTAATACACTGCCCCTCCCTGCCATTGATACACTGTCCCCTCCTTCCCATTAACACACTGCCCCCTTCCTCCCATTAATACACTAATACACTGCCCCCTCCCTCCCATTAATACACTGCCCCCATTCCTCCCATTAATACACTGCCCCTACCTCCCATTAATACACAGGCTCCTCCCTCCCATTAATACATTGTCCTCTCCCTCCCTCATATTATTACACTACCACCCTCCTTCCCATTAATACACTGCCCCTCCCTGCCATTGATACACTGTCCCCTCCTTCCCATTAACACACTGCCCCCTTCCTCCCATTAATACACTAATACACTGCCCCCTCCCTCCCATTAATACACTGCCCCCATTCCTCCCATTAATACACTGCCCCCTCCCATTAATACATTGCCCCCTCCCTCCCAATAATACACTGTCACCTCCCTCCCATTAATACACTGCCCCCCTCCCTCCCATTAATACATTGCCCCCCCTCCCTCCCATTAAAACACTGCTACCCTCACTCCCATTAAACACTGCCCCCTCCCATTAATACACTGCCCCCCTCCCATTAATACACTGCCCCCCCTTCCCATGAATATACTTCCCCCTCCCGTCCATTAATACACTGCCCCCCCCCTTATTAAACACTGCCCCTCCGCCCCTGCCCAAAGCCTTGCTGGTCACAGCCACAGCTGAAAGTGGCCCCAGGGCAGGCGGGCCACAAATATGTTCACTGTGGGTCGTATGTTTGACATGCTTGCTCTCTAGAGAGTAGACCCCAATGGACAGATATTGAATCATAGAATGTAACGACATATAAGAACCATTCGGCCCATCTAATCTGCCCAATTTTCTAAATACTTTCATTAGTCCCTGGCCTTATCTTATAGTTAGGATAGCCTTAACACCTACCACTTCAACTGGAAGGCTATTCCATGCATCCACTACCCTCTCAATAAAGTAATACTTCCTGATATTATTTTTAAACCTTTGCACCCAAATTTAAGACTATGTCATCTTGTTGTGGTAGTTTTTCTTCTATTAAATATAGTCTCCTCCTTTACTGTGTTGATTTCCTTTATGTATTTAAATGTTTCTATCATATCCCCCCTGTCTCGTCTTTCCTCCAAGCTATACATGTTAAGATCCTTTAACCTTTCCTTGTAAGTTTTATCCTGCAATCCATGAACCAGTTTAGTAGCCCTTCTCTGAACTCTCTCTAAAGTATCAATATCCTTCTGGAGACAAGGTTTCAAATACTGTGTATAATACTCCAAGTGAGGTCTCTCCAATGTTATGTACAATGGCATGGGCACTTCCCTCTTTCTACTGCTAATACCTCTCCCTATACAACCAAGCATTCTGCTAGCATTTCCTGCTTCTCTATTACATTGTCTGCCTACCTTTAAAGGACCACTCTAGGCACCCAGACCACTTCAGCTTAATGAGGTGGTCTGGGTGCCAGGTCCTTCTAGGGTTAACCCATTTTTTCATAAACATAGCAGTTTCAGAGAAACTGCTATGTTTATGAATGGGTTAAGCCTTCCCCCTATGTCCTCTAGTGGCTGTCTCATTGACAGCCGCTAGAGGCGCTTGCGTGCTTCTCACTGTGATTTTCACAGTGAGAGCACGCCAGCGTCCATAGGAAAGCATTATGAATGCTTTCCTATGTGACCGGCTGAATGCGCGCGCAGCTCTTGCCGCGCGTGCGCATTCAGCCGACGGGGAGGAGAAGAGGAGGATCGGAGGAGGAGAGCAGGAGGAGATCTCTCCGCCCAGCGCTGGAAAAAGGTAAGATTTAACCCCTTTCCCCTTTCCAGAGCCGGGCGGGAGGGGGTCCCTGAGGGTGGGGGCACCCTCAGGGCACTCTAGTGCCAGGAAAACGAGTATGCTTTCCTGGCACTAGAGTGGTCCTTTAAGTCATCATCTGAAATAATTACCCATAAATTCCTTTCCTCAAATGTTGAGGTTAGGACTCTATGAAATATTCTGAACTCTGCCCTTGGGATTTTACATCCAAGATGCATTATCTTGCACGTATCCACATTAAATGTCAGCTGCCACAACTCTGTCCATTTTTCTAGTTTACCTAAATAATTTGCCATTTGGCTTATCCCTCCAGGAACAACAACCCTGTGATATATCTTAGTATCAGCATCAAAAAAAAGGCATACCTTACCATCAAGACCTTCTGCAATATCACTAATAAAAATATTAAAAAGAATGGGTGCAACTACAGATCCCTGAGGTACCCCACTGGTGACAAGACCATGCTTCAAATATACTCCATTAAGTACAACCCTCTGTTGCCTGTCACTAAACCACTGCCTCACCCATTCAACAATATTGGAATCCAAACTTAAAGATTGTAATTTATTGATAAACCTTCTATATGCAACAGTGTCAAAAGCCTTACTGAAATCTAGGTAAGCAATGTCTACTGCACCACCCTGATCTATAATTTTAGTTACCCAATCAAAAAAATCAATAAGCTTAGTTTGGCATCATCTCCCTGGAGTAAACCCATTTTGTCTCTGATCTTGAAAGAAAGAAATCAGGGGCAGGAGTAAGAGGCACAAGGTAAGTTCAGGTGTTGGGAGTTAGGGATAGGCGAGTTCCTGAAAATACATTGATGGGATTCAGTGATGTCGCGAACACAAAATTTTGGTTCGCGAGCGGCGAAAGCGAACTTCCGCAAACGTTCGTGAACCGTCGAACCGGGCGAACCGCCATAGACTTCAATGGGCAGGCGAATTTTAAAACCCACAGTGACTCTTTCTGACCACAATAGTGATGGAAAAGTTGTTTCAAGGGGACTAACACCTGGACTGTGGCATGCCGGAGGGGGATCCATGGCAAAACCCCCATGGAAAATTACACAGTTGATGCAGAGTCTGGTTTTAATCCATAAAGGGCATAAATCACCTAACATTCCTAAATCACAATGGATATGGATTGACACCTGACATATGACATATTGACACCTTGACATATGGATTGACACCTGTCCTCAGAGACCCTGATACACACTGACACAGAGCAGAATAGGGACTGTTCCCCCTACATAGGGTCACTTGGCAGAAATGGATTGACACCTCCTCAGGGACCCTGATACACACTGACACAGAGCAGAATAGGGACTGTTGACTGTTCCTCCTACATAGGGTCACTTTGCAGAAATGGATTGACTCCTGTCCTCAGAGACCCTGATACACACTGACACAGAGCAGAATAGGGACTGTTCCCCCAACATAGGGTCACTTGGCAGATATGGATTGACACCTATCCTAAGGATCCCTGATACACACTGACACAGAGCAGAATATGGACTGTTCCCCCTACATAGGGTCACTTGTCCTCAGAGACCATGATACACACTGACACAGAGCAGAATAGGGACTGTTCCCCCTACATAAGGTCACTTGGCAGAAATGCATTGACACCTCCTCAGGGACCGTGATACACACTGACACAGAGCAGAATAGGGACTGTTCCCCCTACATAAGGTCACTTGGCAGAAATGCATTGACACCTCCTCAGGGACCCTGATACACACTGACACTGAGCAGAATATGGACTGTTCCTCCTACATAGGGTCACTTGGCAGATATGGATTGACACCTGTCCTCAGAGAACCTGATACACACTGACACAGAGCAGAATAGGGACTGTTCCCCCTACATAGGGTCACTTGGCAGATATTGATTGACACCTATCCTAAGGATCCCTGATACACACTGACACAGAGCAGAATAGGGACTGTTCCCCCTACATAGGGTCACTTGGCAGATATGGATTGACACCTATCCTAATGATCCCTGATACACACTGACACAGAGCAGAATAGGGACTGTTCCCCCTACATAGGGTCACTTGGCAGATATGGATTGACACCTGTCCCCAGGGACCCTGACACACACTCACACAGAGCAGAATAGGGACTGTTCCCCCTACATAGGGTCACTTGGCAGATATGGATTGACACCTGTCCTCAGAGACCATGATACACACTGACACAGAGCAGAATAGAGACTGTTCCCCCTACATAGGGTCACTTGGCAGATATGGATTGACACCTGTCCTCAGGGACCTTGATACACACTGACACAGAGCAGAATAGGGACTGTTCCCCTTACATAGGGTCACTTGGCAGATATGGATTGACACCTGTCCTCAGAGACCCTGTTACACACCCTACACAGAGCAGAATAGGGACTGTTCCTCCTACATAGGGTCACTTGGCAGATATGGATAGACACCTGTCCTCAGAGACCCTGATACACACTGACACAGAGCAGAATAAGGACTGTTACCCCTATATAGGGTCACTTGGCAGATATTTATTGACACCTGTCCTCAGATACCCTGATACACACTGACACAGAGCATAATAGGGACTGTTCCCACTACATAGGGTCACTTGGCAGATATGGATTGACACCTGTCCTCAGGGACCCTGATACACACTGACACAGAGCAGAATAGGGACTGTTCCCCCTACATAGGGTCACTTGGCAGATATGGATTGACACCTGTCCTCAGAGACCCTGATACACACTGACACAGTGCAGAATAGGGAATATTCACTAAATGCCAAACATTGTTATACAGGGGAATATTCAGTAAATAAGGATAAGGGGGGCCTACTTTCTTCCCCCCGGCCCCCACCCCTGCGCGGTGGGTGGGGGCCATAAATCACAATGGGGGGACCTACTGTCCTCCCGCCCAGCCCCACCCGTGAGCGGTGGGTGGGGGCCATGAAAATAATGAGGGGGGGACCTACTGTATGATGTTGTATCGATCAGGTAGTGTAAGGGTTACGCCCGCTTCACAGTGACAGCCCAAACTCCCCTTTAATGCACCGCAAACAACCGCAAACAGTCCATTTGCACAACCGCAAACTCCCCATTTGCACAAGGTTGGATACCAAGCTAGCCATGTCCGTTCCTTGTCCTCACTTATGTCATTGAAGGTCTCTTCCTCCACCCAGCCACGTACAACACCAAGGTTCCCTGAAAGTATGCTAATAAACTGAAAAAATAAAAAATCTCCCAAGCAGGAGATCTAAAACTGGCATAGGAAAAGGTTAGACAACTATAATAAAGTGATACCTACAAATCCTAGTGAGCATAGGTGTATAATAGAGGGAGAAAGGGAAAGCAGAGTAATGCTTCCTTATACTGTGGTTAGTACCCTTTGTTAAAGTAAATTGTGTAATGGACAAAAGTCTTTATTGTATCATTTATAAATAACAAAGGGATACTATACTCTTTCCCCTATAGTGGCTAATTGTGTAATAATGGTAATACTATTACCTATTATATAATATTGGCAGGGGCAAGAAAATTCCCTCTAAATAGATGGGTATAGGCAGAGAGTATGGAGACTGGAGTGATAAAGTGTCAATAAGGTGATATAAAGTTAAATGTATCACAGACACACGGCCACCCTTTCTCTTAGCTAGTTTCCAGAAATGCTGGATAGGTAGAAGGGCTATAAAGACTCAGAGAGGTCTAAGAAGAATCCTCTAAACTAGCCCTAATCTCCTTAAACACCTTCAAGGGTGTTCTAAGCTAAAGCTCAATCTAAATGTTTAGATGACTGCCTGATTTCCCATCACAGATGCTGGCTAGGAATAACAGTGTGCAAGACAAAGAGTGGGTCTAAGTGCCCATAGTGCAGTAAAGTGTCCCTAGTGAAGTGAAAAAGAGAATAACGAGCTGGCGCCCTATCTGGGGACATGTATATGGCATCGATTTTAGGAACCGGGAGATGGAAAAAGATGCTTGGTCGGTCCTCCTACTTCAAATTTGGGGCACTGCGCGTGCAATCTAATGTGCCACCAGATAGGAGTGGTGTGTTAAGTAGTACTATTCCTATCAGTTTAATCCCTGTTATGTGCCTTCTTTTTGGTTTGGTTTTTTGAAGCCACAGTGCAGCACCAGAGGCCCGAAAAATTAGGCATGTACACATGCCTGAAAAATTAGGTATTGTTGCAGCCGCTGCTATGGCAGCGGCCAGAAAAATTGATGTTTGTTTCCCAGGCAGAAAGTGCCCTAAAACATTGCGGCTTGAACCCTAGTTGGTGGCGGATAAGTCACGCAAGTCCACCGGCATTCAGAGCTAAAATACAGCAGCGTGTGGACCATTTTTAGCCCAAGGCAGCTCATCTCATCAGGCCTTTTTTAGTCGAATGTATCGCCCACTGTCAGTCCCTTCAGGATCCATCCCTCATTCATCTTAATAAAGGTTAGGTAATCTAGACTTTTTTGATCTAGGCGACTTCTTCTTCTCAGTGACAATACCTCCTGCTGCACTGAAGGTCCTTTCTGACAGGACACTTGAAGCGGGGCAGGCCAGAAGTTCTATCGCAAATTGGGATAGCTCAGGCCACAGGTCAAGCCTGCACACCCAGTAGTCAAGGGGTTCATCGCTCCTCAGAGTGTCGATATCTGCAGTTAAGGCGAGGTAGTCTGCTACCTGTCGGTCGAGTCGTTCTCTGAGGGTGGATCCCAAAGGGCTGTGGCGATGCGTAGGACTTAAAAAGCTCCGCATGTCCTCCATCAACAACACATCTTTAAAGCGTCCTGTCCTTTGCGGCGTGGTCGTGGGAGGAGGAGGATGACTTTCACCTCTTCCCCTGTTAGATTCCCGTTGTGCTGTGACATCACCCTTATACGCTGTGTAAAGCATACTTTTTAATTTATTTTGCAAATGCTGAATCCTTTCCGACTTGTTGTAATTTGGTAACATTTCAGCCACTTTCTGCTTATATCGGGGGTCTAGTAGCGTGGACACCCAGTACAGGTCATTCTCCTTCACCCTTTTTATACGAGGGTCCCTCAACAGGCACGACAGCATGAAAGACCCCATTTGCACAAGGTTGGATACCGAGCTACTCATTTCCCATTCCTCCTCCTCAGTGATCTGAAGGTATGTTCTTCCCCCCAGCCACGTACAACACCATGGTTACCAGATAGGTGACAACGAGCACCCTGGGATGCCTGTTGTGGTTGGTCTTCCTCCTCCTCCTGAAAGCCACATTCCTCCTCTGACTCCTCTTCCTCACAATCCTCTTCCAGCGTTGCCGCAGGTCCAGCAAGCGATGCTGATAAGGCTGTTTCTGGTGGTGATGGTGACCACAACTCTTCCTCTTCCTCTTCACGCTCAGCTACGGCCTGATCCAGCACTCTTCGCAGGGCACGCTCCAGGAAGAAAACAAATGGTATGATGTCACTGATGGTGCATTCGGTGCGACTGACTATGTTTGTTACCTCCTCAAAAGGACACATGAGCCTACAGGCATTGCGCATGAGCGTCCAGTAGCGTGGCAAAAAATTCCCAGCTCCCCAGAGGCTGTCCTAGCACCCCAGTCAAACAAATATTCATTAACAGCTTTTTCTTGTTGGAGCAGGTGGTCGAACATAAGGAGTTTTGAATTCCAACATGTCGGGCTGTCGCAAATCAAGCGCCTCACTGGCATGTTGTTTCGGCGCTGGATATCTGCAAAGTGCGCCATGGCCGTGTAGGAACGCCTGAAATGGCCACACACCTTCCTGGCCTGCTTCAGGACATCCTGTAAGCCTGTGTACTTATGCACAAAGCATTGTACGATCAGATTACACACATGTGCCATGCACGGCACATGTGTCAACTTGCCCAACTTCAATGCCGCCAACAAATTTGTTCCGTTGTCACAAACCACTTTGCCGATATCCAGTTGCTGCGGAGTCAGCCACTTTTCCACCTGTGCGTTCAGGGCGGACAGGAGTGCTTGTCCGGTGTGACTCTCTGCTTTCAAGTAAGTCAAACCCAAGATGGCGTGACACTGCCGTATCTGGGATGTGGAATAGTATCTGGGGAGCTGGGGGGGTGCCGTTGATGTGGAGCAAGACGCAGCAGCAGAAGAGGACTCAGCCGAGGAGGTTATGGAAGAGGATGGAGTAGGAGGAAAAGAGGAGGTGGCAGCAGGCCTGCCTGCAAGTCGTGGCGGTGTCACTAACTCCTCTGCAGAGCCACGCATTCCATGCTTGGCAGCCGTCAGCAGGTTTACCCAATGCGCAGTGTAGGTGATATACCCGCCCTGACCATGCTTTGCAGACCAGGTATCAGTGGTCAGATGGACCCTTGCCCCAACACTGTGTGCCAGACATGCCATTACTTCCTTTTGCACAATCGAGTACAGGTTGGGGATTGCCTTTTGTGCAAAGAAATTTCATCCGGGTACCTTCCACTGCGGTATCCCAATAGCCACACATTTTTTGAACACCTCAGACTCCACCAGCTTGTATGGTAAAAGCTGGCGGGCTAATAGTACAGATAAGCCAGCTGTCAGACGCTGGGCAAGGGGGTGACTTTCTGACATTGGCTTCTTACGCTCAAACATGTCCTTGACAGACACCTAACTGTGGGCAGATGAGCTGGAACTGCTCAAGGCGAGAGACGGAGTGGCGGATGGTTGAGAGGGGGCAAGGAGGACAGCAGTGGTTGATGTGGCTGAAGATGCTGGACCAGGAGGAGGATGGCAGCTTTGAGTTTGTGTGCTGCTTGTACTCATGTGTCGATCCCATAGGCGTTTGTGATGTGCGATCATGTTTGTGATGTGCGATCATGTGAGAACTATGCAAAACAGTTATACCTAGGTGGGTGTTGGACTTCCCACGACTCAGTTTCTTTTGACACAGGTTGCAAATAGCATCGCTGTTGTCAGAGGCAGACACACAAAAAAAATGCCACACTGCTGAGCTCTGCAATGATGGCATTCTGGTGGTGGACACAGCATGCGTTGATCGGCGTGCTGTCGGGCTGACCCCGGGTGCCGATGCATGCTGTCTGACTGTGCCACTAGCTCCTTGCGATGACCTCCCCCTGCTTCCAACTCGTCTCCTCCTCCTCCTCTCTGTCTCCCCATCTGAACTTTCGCCCTGTTCTTCTTCTTGCCGAGCGGGCACCCACGTGACATCCATGGACGCATCGTCAACATCAACCACTTCACTTGTATCTGACAACTCAGCAAAGGAAGCAGCAGCGGGTACAACATCATCATCATCACACCGTACGTCCATGTGTGTAATGCTGCCTGACTGAGACATATCCCTGTTATCTGCATCCTCTGGCAATAATGGTTGCGCATCACTCATTTCTTCAAACAAATGTGTAAATAACTCCTCTGACAGATAAAGTGAAGAGGCTGTGGTGCTAGTGTTGGTGGTGGCGGCAGGCGGGTGAGTGGTATCTTGAGAGGTGCCCGAAGCTAAGCTGGAGGAGGATGGTGCGTCAAGGTTCCGAGCGGAAGCTGTAGAAGATTGGGTGTCCTGTGTTAGCCAGTCAACTATGTCCTCAGAACTTTTCAAGTTCAGGGTACGTGGCCTCTGAAAATTGGGCATTATTCTAGGGCAAAAGGGAATCACAGCACCATGACCACGACGGCCCCTGCGGGGTGGCCTGCCTCTGCCTGTCATTTTTTTTGGATCAGTGGTACTATGCGTGCAAGCTACTGTGAGATCAGATATGAGTGGCAATGTGCACTGGCAGAGGTCTGCAGAGTACACGCTGTAGGCCTGACACCCGCTTGAAGACAAGTAACTGCTATTCAATCTATAACAGTGAAAAAAGTTTTTGGTTTTAAATGCACGCCATAGTGACACCAGATATGAGTGGCAAAGTGGACTGGCAGAGGTTGGCAGAGTACACGCTGAAGGCCTGACACCCGCTTGAAAGACACTGACTGCTATTAGCTTACAGTGAAAAACTTTTTTTCTTTTTAAAGGCACACTATTGTGACACCAGATATGAGTGGCAAAGTGCACTTGCAGAGGTTGGCAGAGTACACGCTGAAGGCCTGACACACCCGCTTGAAGGACATTGACTGCTATTAGCTTACAGTGAAAAACTTTTTTTCTTTTTAAAGGCACGCTATTGTGACACCAGATATGAGTGGCAAAGTGGACTGGCAGAGGTTGGCAGAGTACATGCTAAAGGCCTGACACCCGCTTGAAGGACACTGACTGCTATTAGCTTACAGTGAAAAACTTTTTTTCTTTTTAAAGGCACACTATTGTGACACCAGATATGAGTGGCAAAGTGGACTGGCATAGGTTGGCAGAGTACATGCTAAAGGCCTGACACCCGCTTGAAGGACACTGACTGCTATTAGCTTACAGTGAAAAACTTTTTTTCTTTTTAAAGGCACGCTATTGTGACACCAGATATGAGTGGCAAAGTGGACTGGCAGAGGTTGGCAGAGTACACGCTGAAGGCCTGACACCCGCTTGAAGGACACTGACTGCTATTAGCTTACAGTGAAAAACTTTTTTTCTTTTTAAAGGCACACTATTGTGACACCAGATATGAGTGGCAAAGTGCACTTGCAGAGGTTGGCAGAGTACACGCTGAAGGCCTGACACCCGCTTGAAGGACACTGACTGCTATTAGCTTACAGTGAAAAACGTTTTTTCTTTTTAAAGGCACGCTATTGTGACACCAGATATGAGTGGCAAAGTACACTGGCAGAGGTTGGCAGAGTACACGCTGAAGGCCTGACACACCCGCTTGAAGGACATTGACTGCTATTAGCTTACAGTGAAAAACTTTTTTCTTTTTAAAGGCGCGCTATTGTGACACCAGATATGAGTTGCAAAGTGGACTGGCAGAGGTTGGCAGAGTACATGCTGAAGGCCTGACACCCGCTTGAAGGACACTGACTGCTATTAGCTTACAGTGAAAAACTTTTTTTCTTTTTAAAGGCACGCTATTGTGACACCAGATATGAGTGGCAAAGTGGACTGGCAGAGGTTGGCAGAGTACAAATTTTAAATATTCACACCCACCCAATACCTCTCCTTTCCCACAAAAGTGAATATAAGAAATGTAATCTTAGGTCTTCTCGCCCACCGGTATCATCCTCTCCATTTGTACATTTATAGAATTAGTTTAGTATTTATTTAGTTTTTTTTTTCATCTTACCATTTTCCAGAGTACGTCAGCTGCTTAGAACACAGCTGGTGAGTTGCATGAATGCAGTAAGCTTGAATGGTGATGATTTTGTGAATGTGGGATGGGTGAACTGAGCTGAATGTTTGCTATAGTTTCAACACGACCATTCAGAAAAATTCCAAATGTTCTAAGTCACTTGAGAAAAGAAAGCATATTTAAAGTGCCATTGAAAAATGTGGCTGTTTATACAGAGCTGTTTAGTGCTTGTAAGGTATACCAGATATAAGGTAAGATTAGTTACACAGAATGCGTTGAGCCTCAGGCTACGAGCTAAATGATATGGGAAGCCTGTGAATTAATGGATGTGATAAAGGAATTTACACTTGCACTAGCTAATTAATCACATTTACTGAACCATCGCTGCAGGTCCTGGCTGCTTTAATGCACATATATACTCTTGCTACTTCAAATTAGCAAATCCAGTGTTAAAAAAAACACAAGTTAGGATACCTGCAGAATATTTCAAAGGGGCACTCCAGGGTGGAGCTGACCACATTTTTAATGCAAATTATAGCAAATACATTAAAAATGTTATTAAGAAATAAGTAAATAAATATAAACCATATAAAGTTTGTGTCCCAGTGTTCTGCAAATCGTCAACATTTGCAGCTTCTGCAGTGAAATTATAGAAAGAAGGAAGTGTGTGCCACTTTACTAACCTAACCCCTCTCTTTCCCACCATCTAACTACCCTGCTCCCTCTACAGACCGCCACCCAAACTCTCTAATCCATCTCCAGACCACAATCTAACTACCCTGCTCCCTCTACAGACTGCCACCCAAACTCTCTAATCCATCTCCAGACCACAATCTAACTACCCTGCTCCCTCTACAGACTGCCACCCAAACTCTCTAATCCATCTCCAGACCACAATCTAACTACCCTGCTCCCTCTACAGACTGCCACCCAAACTGTCTAATCCATCTCCAGACCATAATCTAACTACCCTACTCCCTCTACAGACTGCCACCCAAACTGTCTATTTCCTCTCCAGACCACAATCTAACTACCCTACTCCCTCTACAGACTGCCACCCAAACTCTCTAATCCATCTCCAGACCATAATCTAACTACTCTACTCCCTCTACAGACTGCCACCCAAACTCTCTAATCCATCTCCAGACCACAATCTAACTACCCTGCTCCCTCTACAGACTGCCACCCAAACTGACTATTTCCTCTCCATACCACAATCTAACTACCCTACTCCCTCTACAGACTGCCACCCAAACTGTCTATTTCCTCTCCAGACCACAATCTAACTACCCTACTCCCTCTACAGGCTGCCACCCAAACTCTCTAATCCATCTCCAGACCATAATCTAACTACTCTACTCCCTCTACAGACTGCCACCCAAACTGTCTTTTTCCTCTCCATACCACAATCTAGCTACCCTACTCCCTCTACAGACTGCCACCCAAACTCTCTAATCCCTCTCCAGACCACACTCTAGCTACCCTACTCCCTCTACAGACTGCTAGAGGCGCTTCTGCACTTCTCACTGTGAAAAGACTCTGACGTCCATAGGAAAGCATTGAGAAATGCTTTCCTGTGGACTGATTGAATGCGCACGCGGCACTTGCCACGCATGCACATTCAAAGCTGACGTCGGGAGAGGGAGGAGAGTTCCCCAGTAAGTGTTTAACCCCTTCAGCCCTCTTAAGCACGGCGGGAGGGGGGCCATGAGGGTGGTGGGGACCTAAAGACCCTATAGTGCCAGGAAAACAAATTTGTTTTCCTGGCACTATAGTGGTCCTTTAGCAGATGTCATATTGAACTTATAAAGACATGGCTTTGTGTGAACACCGTGATGGCGTTATTTACAAAAAGATGTTTGAAGGCTCATGTTTTTTTTTGTAAGGTCACTGCATCTACCCATGTGCATGGATGTCTATAAACTCTGTCATAATAACAAATACTAGAGCACATACAGCCAGGATAATACAACAATACTTGGTGATGTCACGTACAGCTGTGCTTTTGCAGTGAAAGAAAACAGAGAGGGTCGACAAATATTCATAACATTTTGTAAGAAAAAAATTATTATATTAACATGTTATTAACATTAACATAATTAACATTAACATATACTTTTCTCAAGTATTGCCTGCAATGTTCATCAAGGGAAATGAGTATGCAGGACCAGTGCAAAGATTTTTGCCGCCCTAGGCAAAAAAATTATTTGCCACCCTCCCCCATGTAGTGACATTACAATGTCCTACCCATATGATCCGCCCATGTCATGACATCACATATGCCCAATCCCTGAGGGACTGCATCTACAGCAGTCTGACTGGCCAGTATTAACGCTCTTTGCTGGGTCTGGCTGGGCAGCTTATTTGCCAAGACTCCAGTAAAAGCGCCACATGTGTGCATAGGCCCATTTATTAGGGTGCTGACCAGGAAATTCTTCCCCTATGTTATTTTTTTATTGTTATGCAATGTGAATATTTGTAAAAATGTTGAGTGAGTATGTGTGTTGTGTAAGGTGACTGAAAGTGTTGTAGCTATGTGTGAAGTGTATGTTGTGGCTTTCTGTGCATGATGTATAAGGCTGTGTAATGTGTGTGTAGCTGTCAGTGTCTGCGTGTGGGTAGCTGTGAGTGGTATGTGTGGCAATGTGTAATGTGTTTATCGCTGTCAGTGTCTGCATGTGGGTAGCTGTGAGCGGTATGTGTGGCAATGTGTAATGTGTGTGTAGCTGTCAGTGTCTGCGTGTGAGTAGCTGTGAGCGGTATGTGTGGCAATGTGTAATGTGTTTATCGCTGTCAGTGTCTGCATGTGGGTAGCTGTGAGCGGTATGTGTGGCAATGTGTAATGTGTGTGTAGCTGTCAGTGTCTGTGTGTGGGTAGATGTGAGCGGTATGTGTGGCAGTGTGAGAAGCTGTCAGTGTCTGTGTGTGGGTAGCTGTGAGCTTTATGTGTGGCAGGATAAGAAGCTGTGAGTGATACATTTGAGCCGCTGTGAGTGTTGTGTGTGGCAATGTGTGATGTGATTATCACTGTCAGTGTCTGCGTGTGGGTAGTTGTGAGTGTTATGTGTGGCAATGTGTAATGTGTGTACAGCTGTCAGTGTCTGCGTGTGGGTAGCTGTGAGCAGTATGCGTGGCAGTATGAGAAGTTGGGGGAAATGTATGTATGAACTAGTGGAATTTCCATTTAGTACAAAATGAGAAGAGAGATTCAAGTAAGCTCCCCCTCAGCCCAATATAGCTGGGGGTGGGGGAGTTTATGTGCTGTACTGAGGGTTGAAAGGCAGCAGTCAGGGTAAGGGGCTGTAGTGGTGGATAGGAGTAGTAGTGGATGTAAGGGGCAGTGGGGGGATATGGGGCTGCAGTGGAAGTGATAAAAGCTGCAGTGGGGCTGTAGTGGTGAGTTAGGGGGTGAAGTGGGGTGTAGTGGGGAGTTAGGGGTCTAGTGGGTGGTTAGATGATTAAATAAGGGGTTAGACGCAGTAGTGGAGTCTTAAGGGCTGAAATGAGGGTTTAGGGGCTAAAGTGGTAGGTTAGGACCTGCAGTGGGGGGGTCAGGGGCAGTAGTAGGGGGTCAGAGGCAGTGGTAGGGGTTCAGGGGCAGTGGTAGGGGGGCAGGGGCAATAGTAAGAGTGGGGGGGATAGGGTCAGTAATGGGAGGTTAGGACCTGTGATGGTTGGCAAGGGGCAGTAGTGGGAGGTTAGGGGCATTAGTGAGTGGTAAGGGGCAGTAGTGGATGGTTTGGGGGCAATAGTAGGGGGTTAGGGGCAGTTGTGGGTTGTTAGGGGCAATAGTAGAGTGTTAGGGGTAGTAGTGGGTGGTAGGGGGAAGTGATAGTGAGTTAGGTTTAGTAGTGAGGGTTAGGACTTTAGTGGGTTAAAAGGGGCCTAAGGGGAATGTTAAAAAAAATTCTTCCCTGTCCCTGAGGCTTACCTTGGGCCGGGGAAGGGTATCTGGTTTCAAGCCTGCACTCCCGGGGCGCTGCACTGCAAATAGGCGCTTTCTCCGTCGGCCCGCGCGTCCCTTCCAAACGTGCACCTTGCTTTGCCTATAGGTGGCGCCGGCCCTGCGAGCATGTTAATTTAATACTCCATGCAGCATAAACACTAAACAGTGGTTATAGTGCAATGAGTGCCCTGGCACCCTCCCAGAGTCATTTGTCAGACCATTTCAGAACAGTTTTGAGAACTTAGCCGGGTTCCGCTGTGTGCAAGTAGGGGCTTAATGGAAATGTAGCTTAATATCTAGTCGCAGTCACACTCATCATGGAGAATAATTGCAACTGCTGAATAAGTTGATATTAGCTAAAGTTGATATTAGCTAAATACACACATTAAACAGTACATGAAGTGACATCTAGTGGGCAAATTGGAAGTGACATGAAGTTAAAAAAATACATAACTGTTAAGGTCAATGTTTTAGCTGAGATATTTACTAAGTTTTCAAAGTGCCCCTTTTTGGAATTTCACTAATCACATAGCATGTGAAGCCCCTGGGTGTCAGAGGTTACCTTGGAAACGCTATGCTCAGCCAATGGCGGATCCAGAGCCTGATCTTGGGAGGGGCACTTGTAGATTATTTAAAGAAATAATCCATGCACAATAACCACTACAGCTCTATGTAGTGGTTATGGTGCCAGGAGTGCGTACCGGAACCCCCTCCCGGAGTAAATAGCCGAACCGTTTAAGAACAGTTTGACAACTTACCTGGGCTCTGCTGAGAAATGGGGCTGTAGTAGGGCATAGGAACAGTTGTGTGTGAGTGGTGCAATGTGAGTGGTGGTGCAATGTGTTTGAAAGGTTCAGTGTGTGTGAGGGGGGGGTGTAGTGTTAATGTGTAGGGTGTGGGGGACAGAGGGGGGATGTGGGGCAATGTGTGTATGGGGGGCTGTGTATGTGTGTGGGGCAACGTGTGTATGGGGGGCTGTGTATGTGTGTGTGGGGCAATGTGTGTATGGGTGGGCAATGTATACATGTGCAGAGGCAGTGTGTGTATGTGGGGGCAGTGTATGTGTTTGTGGGGGCAGTGTGTGTGTATAGGGGGCAGTGCAGGGGCGGACTGAGAACCCTCAGGGCCCCCGGGCAAAATAAATCAAGGGCCCCCTTACAGGCCCCACCCATACTCCGCAGCAAGCACCACCCATGTCCCGCCTCCATGCACCGCCTCCAGCCACACCCTACACAATCTTTAGACACAAGGAACAAAAGTGCAATAATCCCTTTGAGGCCCCAGTAGAGACTACAATTGAGGGCTAATGGGCCATGGAGGGGGGTCTTTCTAGCAGAGGCTATCTCAGTGTCCTTTAGAGAGTGTGTTAGAAAGAATCTCCTCCAGGCCCTATTAGAGACTACAATGGAGTCTAATAGGCTTGGAAGGGGGTCTTTCTAACAGAGGCCATCTCAGTGTCCCTGCTGGAAACAGTCGCCTCCAGGCCCCTGTAGAGACTACAATTGAGGGCTAATGGACCATGGAGGGGGGGGAGCATTCTAGCATAGGCTATCTCAGTGTCCTTTAGAGAGTGTGTTAAAAAGAATTTCCTCCAGGTCCCATTAGAGACTACAATGGAGTGCAATGGGGCCTGGAGGGGGGTCTCTCCAACACTCTGGTTCCTATTCACAATATAGCAGCACAACATAGCTCGCTGATACCTAGGCCAAGTTGGCTCCTCTTACCTTAATTACTGTTGCTGGCTGGCAGTCTGTGGGCTTGCTGGAAGGCTGTGGGCTTACTGGCTGCGGCTGGCAGGCTGTGGGCTTGCTGGCAGGCTGTGGGCTTGCTGGCTACTGCCGGCAGGCTGAGGGCTTGCTGGCTGTGGGCTTGCTGGCTCCGGCTGGCAGGCTGCACCTGGCAGGCTGTGTGCCTACTGGCTTTGGCTGGCAGGCTGTGTTGTTGCTGGCTGTAGGCCTGTGGCTTGCTGGCAGGCTGTGTTGTTGCTGGCAGGCTGTGGGCTTGCTATAGGCAGGCTGGCTGGCAGCCTGTAGTGGCCGGCTGCTGGGCTGTGGCCGGCTGCTGGCCTGTGGGCGGCTGCTGGCCTGTGGGCGGCTGCTGGCCTGTGGGCCGGCTGGCTTGTGGTGGCCAGCTGCAGGGCTGTGGGTGCCTGTGGCCGGCTGCTGGGTTGTGGCTGGCTGCTGTGACCGACCTGTCGCCGGCTGCTGGCCTGTCGGCGGCTGGGTAGTTGGCCTGGGGCCTGTGGCTGGCTAGTTGGCCTGGGGCCTGTGGCTGGCTGGCCTGGGGCCTGTGGCTGGCTGGCTAGTTGGCCTGGGGTCTGGGGCTGGCTGGCCTGGGGCCTACTGGCTGGCCTGGGGCCTGTGGCTTGCTGGCTGGGCCCTGTGGCTTGCTGGCTGGGGCCTGGGGCCCTGTGGCTTGCTGGCTGGGGCCTGGGGCCCTGTGGCTTGCTGGCTGGGGCCCTGTGGCTTGCTGGCTGGGGCCCTGTGGCTTGCTGGCTGGGGCTTGGGGCCCTGTGGCTTGCTGGCTGGGGCCTGGGGCCCTGTGGCTTGCTGGCTGGGGCCCTGTGGCTCGCTGGCTGGGGCCCTGTGGCTTGCTGGCTGGGGCCTGGGGCCCTGTGGCTTTCTGGCTGGGGCCTGGGGCCCTGTGGCTTGCTGGCTGGGGCCCTGTGGCTTGCTGGCTGGGGCCTGGGGCCCTGTGGCTTGCTGGCTGGGGCCCTGTGGCTTGCTGGCTGGGGCCTGGGCCCTGTGGCCTGCTGGCTGGGGCCTGCTGGCAGGGGCCTGGGGCCTGCTGGCTGGGGCCTGGGGTCTGCTGGCTGGGGCCTGGGGTCTGCTGGCTGGGGCCTGGGGCTTGCTGGCTGGGGCCTGGGGCTTGCTGGCTGGGGCCCTGTGGCTTGCTGGCTGGGGCCTGGGGCCCTGTGGCTTGCTGGCTGGAGCCTGGGGCCCTGTGGCTTGCTGGCTGGAGCCTGGGGCCCTGTGGCTTGCTGGCTGGGGCCTGGGGCCCTGTGGCTTGCTGGCTGGGGCCTGGGGCCCTGTGGCTTGCTGGCTGGGGCCTGGGGCCCTGTGGCTTGCTGGCTGGGGCCTGGGGCCCTGTGGCTTGCTGGCTGGGGCCCTGTGGCTTGCTGGCTGGGGCCTGGGGCCCTGTGGCTTGCTGGCTGGGGCCCTGTGGCTTGCTGGCTGGGGCCCTGTGGCTTGCTGGCTGGGGCCTGGGGCCCTGTGGCTTGCTGGCTGGGGCCTGGGGCCCTGTGGCTTGCTGGCTGGGGCCTGGGGCCCTGTGGCTTGCTGGCTGGGGCCCTGTGGCTTGCTGGCTGGGGCCTGGGGCGCCGGGGCCCTGTGGCCTGCTGGCTGGGGCCTGCTGGCAGGGGCCTGGGGTCTGCTGGCTGGGGCCTGGGGCTTGCTGGCTGACCTGGGGCCTGTGGCTTGCTGGCTGACCTGGGGCCTGTGGCTTGCTGGCTGGCCTGGGGCCTGTGGCTTGCTGGCTGGCCTGGGGCCTGTGGCTTGCTGGCTGGCCTGGGGCCTGTGGCTTGCTGGCTGGCCTGGGGCCTGTGGCTTGCTGGCTGGCCTGGGGCCTGTGGCTTGCTGGCTGGCCTGGGGCCTGTGGCTTGCTGGCTGGCCTGGGGCCCTGTGGCTGGCTGGCCTGGGGCCTGTGGCTGGGGCCCTGTGGCTGGCTGGGGCCCTGTGGCTGGCCGGGGGCCCTGTGGGTCTGTGGCTTACCTGGCTGGTTGCTGGGCCTGGGATGTGAAGATGACCGACCCATGTGGATTCCGGTCCCGTGCAGGCGGCGCCCGTCGACGTCATCACGTCACGTAGTGACGTCGACGCGCCTCCGCGCACAGGACCGGGCCCCTCCTCCTCCTCCTCCTCCTGATACAGCAGTAAGTGGATATTACAGCGCCGGCCCGGGCCCCGATCTCCACACTGAAATAACTTTGCAGCCGTGCACATTATGTGCACGGCTGCGGCGGGCCCCCCTCCCGGCCGGGCCCTCGGACCACGTCCGAAGTGCCCGACCGGTCAGTCCGCCCCTGGGGCAGTGTATGTGTATGGGGGGGCAGTGTGTGTATGGGGGGGCAGTGTGTGTGTATGTGGGGGAAGTGTGTGCATGTGGGGGAAGTGTGTGTATGGGGGCAGTGTATGTGCATGTGGAGGCAGTGTATGTGCGTGTGGGGGAAGTGTATATGCGTGTGGGGGCCGTGTGTGTATGGGTGGGCAATGTATGCGTGTGCGGGGGCAGTGTGTGTATAGGGGGCTGTGTTGTGTGTGTGGGGCAATGTGTGTATGGGGAGCTGTGTGTGTGTAGGGGGCAGTGTGTGTATGGGTGGACAGGGTATATGTGTGTAAGGCAGTGTATGTGTGTATGTGGGGGCAGTGTATGTGTTTGTGGGGGCAGTGTGTGTGTATAGGGGGCAGTGTATGTTTGGGGGACAGTGTGTGTATGGGTGGCAGTGTGTGTATGTGGGGGAAGTGTGTGTATGTGGGGGAAGTGTGTGTATGGGGGCAGTGTATGTGCATGTGGAGGCAGTGTATGTGCAGTGTATGTGCGTGTGGGGGCAGTGTATATGCGTGTGGGGGCAGTGTGTGTATGGGGGCAGTGTATATGCGTGTGGGGGCAGTGTGTGTATGGGGGCAGTGTATATGCGTGTGTGGGGCAGTGTTTATGGGGGGCAGTTCGTGTGTGGGGGGGCAGTGTGTGTGTGTATAGTGTGTGTGGGGGCAGTGTGTGTATGGGGGGGCAGTGTATGTGTGTGTGGGGGGCCCGGCAGTGTGTGTATGGGGGGCAGTGTATGTGTGTGTGGGGGCAGTGTGTGCATGGGGGGCTGTGTATGTGTGTGTGGGACAATGTGTGTATGGGGGGCTGTATGTGTGTGTGGGGCATTGTGTGTATGGGTGGGCAGTGTATATGTGTGTGGGGGCAATGTGTGTATGGGGGCAGTGTATGTGTGTGTGTGGGGCATTGTGTGTATGGGGGCAGTGTGTGTGTATGTGGGGGAAGTGTGTGTGTGGGGGGGGGGCAGTGTATGTGGGGACAGTGTATGTGTCTGTCTGTGTGTGTGTGTGTGTGTGTCAGTGTGTGTATGGGGGGCAATGTGTGTGTGTGTGGTGCCAGTGTATGTGGCGGCAGTGTATGTATGTGTGTGGGGCAGTGTGTGTATGGGGGCGATGTGTTTGTGTGTGGGGGCAGTGTGTGTATGGGGGCAGTATATGTGTGTGTGTGTGGGGCAGTGTATGTGGGGGCAGTGTATGTGTGTGTGTGTGTGTGGAGCAGTGTATGTGTGTGTGGGGCAGTGTGTGTAGGGGGCAATGTGTGAATGTGTGGTGAGGAGGGTAGGGGGACTTTTTAAAATAATTTTTTTAATAAAAATAAATTTATGTCCCCCCTCCCTTCTTGCCAATTGCCCCGTTGCCTTTTCCCCACCCCCTGGATCCGCTAGTGTACCCAGCATGCAGGAGGGCTCAAGAGAGAGGGAGAGAGGACCACCAGAGAGTGTATTGTTCCCCCTCCCTGGCCACAGGTAAGAAGCAGGGAGCGGGAAATAAAATAAAAATTATTATTTTTTTAAATAAAAAGTATTTTGCTCACTGAATGCAGACCCTATCTTAGCCCATATATTTGCACAAACACACACGTATTGAATCCACTACACAAGCACACACTGCATCCACTACACACTACATTAACTGCACAAACATGCACACTACATCCACTATACACCCACTAAACACAATGCATCCACTATACACACACACCCTGCATCAACTACACACGCTAAATCCACTAAATATGCACACACACACACTCTCTCTCTGCTATATACACACTCTGCACCCACTATAGACATACTACAGCCACTAAACACACACATTGCATCCACTACACACACATTCACTATACACATACACTCAGCAGGCAATGTACACACACACACACTCTACATCAGCTATAAACACACTACATTCACTAAACAAACCATGTATTCACTTTACACACACTACATCCATTACACACACACACACACATACACACAATGCATCCTTGTGGGTGGACACAGGGTGTAACAAGATTCATTCATAAAAGTGCAAATTTCTATTGAAAACTGCACTTTTTGTAAAATGAAAAAGAGGACACACTTGTCACATATTAAGTATTTCAGCATGCTAAAGAGCTTTAGAGATCTGGAGAGTCCCTTTAAAATAAGTTTCTTAAAAAAACAAAAACTGATACATAAAAAATCTGTATAAACCATTAAAAATCTGTATAACCTGTTAAACAGTGCATGGGGTGCCATCTAATGGGCAAACGGGAATATACATGCAATAAAAAAAAATGTCAGATATGGGAGATATAAATAAACATTAATGTAGGGGTTAATTACTAAACTCTGAAAGTACCCCCCAGATGAGTCATTTGATCTTTAAAAGGAAACTATAACAGATAAGTTACCCACTTCCTATCATAAAATGCATTACATATAAAATGCATAAAAATAAAATAAAAAATAAATATAAAGAAATTAAAAATAAACAAAATAGTCTTCTAAGAAGTTCCCATTCGGATAAGTCCCACACGAGGATGAGGCCTCCATTCAAGAACATTTAATTCTGGTCTATGGTGTCTGATCTTTCCCATAATCCCCAGATTGACAGACAAGTAGTTTATCTCCAAAGAGTACTTATAATCAACTCCATGTTGGTTCTTTATATACGCCAGTACTAAATACATATATTTTTTTTTAATTATTATTATTATTATTGGCATTTATATAGCGCCAAAAAATTCCGTAGCGCTTTACAATATTGTAGGAGGGGGAGATTTAACAATAAATGAGACAATGACAAAAATTTACAGGAACAATGAGATGAAGAGGACCCTGCTTAAACGAGCTTACAGTCTAGAGGAGAATAAATCAATACAATATTGTTTAAACTGTTAGCAGTCATTCTATCTTACTGATAGCCATTGCAATTGTGTCTAGAGATCATTGCCACACCATTGCTTGGCTCTGGATTACCGTTTTAAACCGCACTATACGATGGCTATGTTGTTACTTTGGATTTTGAAACTTTTTCTTTATGAAATTAAATACATATTTAATATGTTTAACAAGTTTCTGGACATTACTGTGTTCTTTTTACCTTTTCAATTTTTTTTTTTTTTTTAAATGTATAAATAATTCATTATTTGATAATAAAGAATATATGCAACTTTTTTTCAATATATATATCTTGCTATTAATGCTTTGTTTCATTACATAGTATAAAGGTGACTTATTTTGCCCAATTAGACATAGCAGCAGAGCAAATCTGCTCTTTATACTAAAAATAATAACTAATAATAATTATACTTATTTTAATAGTTTCTGAATTACAAATCGCCTAATCCACTGATTCCTTTTATTATATTATTATTATATTATATTATTTATATTATTATATTATTATTATTATTATTATTATTTGTTGCTGCTATTCTCTCTAATCTTGCTCTTGCTCCAATTATTATTATATTAATGATCATGTCTGTGAATTGTGCTCTGTGTATTCACTATTTACAGTGTTTACATGTGTATAGATTTGCAGTCACTCATTAACAAACAACATGTTGCTACATCTACCTTACAGTCACAATACTTAGCTATTTAGCAATCAGAATATCAAACCATTGAGAAAAAAAAAGTTACAAGACACTTTGTCGAAAGGTGTTTTTTTTTTTTTTATGAAGTTGTTTGTCCCATTTCGGCTCCCGTATTCCGGTGTACGTACTGCGCATGCCCGGAAGTCTCTAGCAGACATTGCTGATCATGGCAGCATGCAGGAGGTCATTGCTGTCTATACGGTGTAAGCTCGGTAAGAAGCCGATCTGGGGGGAGGAATTTCGCCCCCTGCAATGTACAGAACACCCCAAACTCTTTTCTCACGTAGTTCCATGTCTAGGTGCCGCTTCCTAGTGAGTCAGAGGTGTTGGCACTGACTGTATTGGGCACCCTGGGTCTATTGGAATTGGACTTGGAAGGCTTAGCATGATAGGACGCGTAGTCCACAGCAGCTGTTGTGGGAAATACTAGCCATTCCCGAGCCAAGGGATCATTTATTGGACGTGGAACTATTTTTAATGTATTTTAACTGTAAGGTTATATATATATATATATATATATATATATATCTTGTCTTTAAAGAAACACCACATTTTTTAAGACACTATAGCAGCTACACCCCCAAGCCTCCCCCCCCCCCCCCCCCCCCCCATAGTGGTCCTTTAAGGTCAAAATAGCCGATCTATAGTAATTCTCTTAAGTCAGCTATGCTTGTGTTCGCGCTACTATGGCCTTACATTTTAAATTCACGTTAAATTCTCGCTTTAGTTAAGAACCTTCTTCCCCCAGCATTAGCTTTCCCGGGGAATAATCAATCAGAGGCTTCTCACGGAGAGTCTTTGTGGACCAGCCATCATGTGCATGTGGCTTTCCAGTCACAGAGGGGATTATCTGTTCTTCAGATAAAATATTGCTTCTCCTTATACTCTATGGGCATTCCATTGTATCATTCACCTGTCATTCCATTGAAAAGAGCACTAATTAACACCTGTAGTAAAGATGAATTTGCTATTTAGACTTTCCTGCAAATGCATTTTTATTTTGCTTCCCATTATACTCTATGGGATTTCTCTTTAGTCATTTTCCCTTGTCATTCCATAGAAAACATTGATAATACCACTTAAAGGGACTCTCCAGTTAAGCAGTTTTACTCACCTGGTTCCAGCGCTGGGAGCCTCGTGAAGCCGCGCCCACTATTTCGTCAAAATGACGAAATAGGCGGGCGCGAGCAGGGAGCAATCAGACGCTTCCATTTGGAAGCGTCATTGCTCCCTTGTGTGCATGCGTGACTTCGCCACACATACTTCAGAGGGTGGCATTCATGCCGCCCTCAGAAGTCCTGAGCGCGTTGTGCGCGGCCGCGAGCTGAGCTGACTGACAGCTCAGCTTGCGGTCTTTGCCTGCCCCCTCTCCTCTCTGACAGGCTGGAGAGAGAAGGTGCGCACACAGTGCTTTCTCTCTCCTGCACACGTCAGACGTATTTTCAAACGTCTGACGTGTACAGGGTAATTTCTCTGAAAATACAGTGTTTACATTAGATTGCCTGCAGGGAGCTATAGATCTCACCTGAACAAATACATTAAGCTGTAGTTGTTCAGGTGTCTATAGTGTCCGTTTAATCTCATTTTTAGAATGACACTCAACTTGAAGTTTGTGCCTGCAAAATATTTATTTCATATGTCTTAATAGTTTTGCCTCTAATTGAAATATTTTGTTTCCATTATTCTCTGGGCATTTATTTCACTTTCATTATTGTCAATGGGCATTCCAATCTGTCGTTCCTTTTAGTATGTCCCTCAAATAATGCTGAAATTAAGTCTGGATGGCAAAAGTTAGGCTCAGATAGCAACGTTCTAACTGCCAAGCGAAGAATATTTAGCTACAGTTACCTTTATGCTGTCATCCGAATTTATATTAGCTACAATACAGTATGGTGTCTCTTATTCAGCACTACATGTACCTTTTCATTTTACAATTGTTACTTTCTCTACATTATATATTTAATCTCATGATATCCTGGTGAGTTTCATAGCAGCTGAGAATGCTTCTATCAAGTTTATTCTCTTAACTCGAACGACCAGTGAATTGGAAATTTTAAAGGATCACTATAGTGTCAGGGAAACAAACTTAATTTCCTAAAACTATAGTGCTCTGAGGGTGCCCCCTCCCGTGGCGCTGAAGGGGTTAAAACCCCTTCAGCCACTACCTTGCTCCGGCTCCCTCTGCGCTGGTGACCTCTCCGCCGACGTCAGCTCACCCGTCTGACGTCAGTGTAGCCGCATGCGCGGCAAGTGAGGCGTGCGCATTCAAAGTGTCCATAGGAAAGCATTTCTCAATGATTTCCTATGGATGCACTGCGCGATGGAGGCATAATATGCCTCCAGTGTCGCAGATGCGCCTCTAGTGGCTGTCCGGAAGACAGCCACTAGAGGCTGGCTTAACCCCAAACGTAAACATAGCAAAAGATAGCAAATTAGGATATTTGTTTTGTTTTCCTTTTGGTCTAGAATTTGTAGTCCCCGGTAGTTAACAGTTCAGATAGTAATTCTAATTTAGAATTTTTAGTAACTTGGGCTCCCTACTTTGGCTTTCATAGCTTTCATCTATATGTCTCTCACACTCCTTTACTCTCGACCCACCACTTGCCTGCTTGATCCTGTCCTGTCTTATCAGATCTTTCCTCTTGTCTTGTGCCTTCTTTAACCCACATCTTCAACTGCTCTCTCTCTCTTCTGTTGTTGTCCATGCTGCCCTTAAACATGCTACTATAGTACCCATCTTAAAAAAAGTATCTCTAACTATCGTCCCATATCCCTGCTCCCTTTTTCCTCAAAGCTTCTGGAAAGACTTGTCTTTACCCTTCTGACTTGCTTCCTCAATTCCTAATCTCTCCTTGACCCTCTTCAGTCTGGCTTCCGCCCCTTCCACTCTATACTAATTATTCTCTATACTAATTATTCTTGACCTCTATACTAATTATTCTTGACCTCTCTGCTGCCTTTGACACTGTTGACCATGTTCTCCTTCTCAAACTCTTTAATCACTCAGCCTCTGTGACCCAGAATGCAGGATGTCTCGCGGGTTTCTCCTTTCCTTTGGAATAGCCTGCCTACGACCATCAAGCTCTCACCTAGTCTTCAATCATTTAAAAAGTGCCTCAAAACCCATCTCTTTAGGACAGCTTATGGTCTCCCAGAGTAACCTCTACCTTGCATACCTGTCCCTTGCTCTTTCCTAAAGGTCAGCACTCTATTCTATCCTCCATTCCACCTTGTTTGATTGCTACCTCCTGTCCTGTTGGATTTTACGCCCCACCTCCTGTAGACTGTAACCTCGTTTGAGCAGTGCCCTCTTCAACCTATTGTTCCTGTAATTTTTGTAATTCTCATTTATTGTTAAATTTCCCCCTTTGATAATGTTGTAAGGCGCTACGGAATATGCTGGTGCTCTATAAATACCAGCAATAATAATAATAATAATACTGTTATTGAATTGAAAATACAGTGACATTCAAAAGTTTAGTTGTCATACATCCCCACAGGGCAGCCTGTGAACCAAATGGTACGTTCTACCGTTGTCAAATATGCTGAGCCTGATGAAGATCAGAAGATAATTTGCGTGATTTGTTAATGAGTAATTTAACTTTGTAAGAGCTTCTACTTTTTATTTTACGAACGTGCTTCTTGCACAGTTTAATGTAAGCTTACCTGGATAAGAGCATAAACTAAAAGTACGTGTATACGTGTCCTTGCATTATTTTTTTTATATCCCTAATAATTCCCATTGTGATTAGTTGCTAGTTAGATGACTCACACCATTTCTCCTGTCCATTACCTCAAATGAAAGTATGGCTCAGACAATGATTCTATCTAAAATCCAAAGCATTTGCTGGCTCTTTAGGCAGGTAACATGCCTTTTCTACACACTGCCTCAGTACATGCTGTTATATGGCTATATTTTGCTTGTTGATATTGTAAGTATACCTACTGTTTCTTTTGAAGGCTTTTCTCCTCCTGTCAGACTACTCACTGATGGAGATCCTACAAAGTTTCAACCGCCTCCAAAACCAGTCATTGTGGATAAAACAAAACAAGGATCTCAAAGAAGGTGAAGCAATATTTTCTTCTCGCATTCCTTTTATTCATGTTTTATGTCTATTTTATTTTTAATACTTTTCTGCTACTGTAATGCATCATGGGCAATTTGTTAGATATGCTAAGCTCCCCAGTAATAGGAAAGCTTGGATTGGTTGCCAGGTGTCAGCTGATTCATAGTCTGGGCATAACATACTGTAGTGATTTGCTGAAAATATATTAAAGTATCAAAAGTAACGTCAAAGGTGAGCATATTTTCTGTTTTTGTGTATATGCACATTGCAATACATTTAACCTTTTGATATTCATTTTATCTCAACTTGCACTCGTAACGATCAGGGCCTGTTATAATGAAGTCTGTATTGTGTACATTGAAATGGAAGCACACTAGTGGAGCCTTGACGTATGTCCTGTGCTGGCATTGCTATCAAGAATCGCAATTAAAACTCCTTAAGGGAGACTCTAAGCAATATACTAATACAAGGACTCTGGATGCATATGTAATTTTTTTTCAATAGTTTTTTTTTTTTTTTAATGATGGGGTTTTCCTTGACCTCAATGCCTGGTTACTGTATATGCAACTGTGTAAAAAATAAAAACCACACTTTTACTTCCACATTACCCTTAGAAGTTGTCTAGCCTTGTTCAGCAATGATAAGCTTCAAACCAATCAGGTATTTCATCAATTGCCCCAATATCCAAATGTGATTGCAGTGTTTAGAACAGAATCTTCCTTTATGTTCCGGTGATGTCTGATGTATCCCTAGCCTTTTAACAGATCCAGGTAAAGTCCTTGCCTCACGTTACTGTTATCCCTCTTAATCTCAATCAGCTTGTTGTAATATTTTGCACTACAAAAAAAAAGTTCGAAAACCAGTGCACCTGAACCACTTTATTGAGGTGTAGTGGTCTGGATGACTATTTAATGTTCCATTCTGGAGAAGTGCTTTTCTCTTGGTCCTGTCTCACATTTGTTTTGAATATTGTTTTGTGTGTTATTTTTTCTTTCTTTCTAAAGTCAGTGCTTTATTTACTCGCCCTTGATGTTTCTCTTATGTCCCTGTACAGGTACTTGAGTCCAGAATTTGTGCCTCCCAGAACTAGAAAAGACCCATTCAAGTATTTTCTGGAGAGGAGAGACATGATTCAAAGGAGGAAGGTGTTCAATATCCCTGAATTCTATGTAGGTGTGTGTCACCACTGTTTATTTTGTCTGTAATTCTCTCCATTCTATTTGTTCCTAGTGTATAAAAGAGCTGGGATATTGGGATATTTATCATTGTTTAACTACATTTTCACATACCGTATATACTAGAGTATAAGTCGAGACCCCTAATTTTACCCCCAAAAAACTGGGAAAACGTATTGGCTCCAGTATAAGACTAGGGTGGGAAATGCAGCAGCTACTGGTAAATTTCTAAATATAATTAGATCCCCCAAAAATTATATTAATTGAATATTTATTTACAGTGTGTGTGTGTATGAATGCAGTGTGTGTGTATGAATACAGAGCCTTGGTGGGTGGGGGGGTGGGCATTATAAATATTATTATTTTTTTCATTTTGTATTATTACATTTTGTATTTTCATCCCCCCTCCCTGCTTGTTAGCTGGTCAGGGAGGGGGGCTCTCATTCCCTGGTGGTCCAGTGGATGGGCTGTGCAGGAGGGGGGCTGGCAGAGAGCTGTTACTTACCTTTACAGCAGCTTGTGTCAGCTCCCTTCTCCTCTCTGCCGGTCAGCTCCCTTCTTCTCCGCTGCAAGTCTCGCGGTGTGAGTGCCGCGCGGAGCGTTGCCACGGTAAACTGTGGCAACGCTCTGACCCCGCGGCTCTCGCGAGACTTGCAGTAAGAGCTGACAGGAGCTGCTGTAAAGGTAAGTTACAGCTCTCTCTTACAGCCCCCAACAGGACCGCCGGGCTTGTAATGAGTCTGGCAATGTAAGTTGCCATAATACAGACAGTGACTCGAGTATAAGTTGAGTTGGGGTTTTTCGGCACAAAAAATGTGCTGAAAAACTCGACTTATACTCGAGTATATACGGTAATCTGGATTTTATATTAAAAGTCAAAGTAAAGTGTCAAGACAGAATATTTTAAATTGTTATTAAATAAATAAAACTATTATTAATGTAACCTTTACTGCATAAACCCATACACCAAAATAATTCAAATGTAATGTGTATATATGAATGTTTGTGTATGTATGTGTGTGTATGTATGTATGTATATATGTATGTATATGTATATACACAAAATATATACATAAAATATCCATTTCTAGTTATTAAGCCACTGCATTTTTCTTTTCTATTTGCCTTGCAGGTAGCATTCTCGCTGTGAGTATGTCTGATCCACATGCAAATGGCAAAATAAATCGATTTGTGGGGATTTGCATTGAAAGAGGAGGAAGTGGACTTGGTGCAACATTTGCGCTCCGGAATGTAATTGAAGGTCAAGGTAAGTGTTTCTGGAATATTGCATTATTGGGATTCTGCCTATGTTGTTCATTGCTAATGTAAGAAACTGTGAATGTGTCGGGTTGGGATATTGAATATTCCTTAGTGCAGGTGAGCATAATTAGGACAAAGAAATTATTAGATTAAGCATAGAGTAAAGCACAGACAGAATGGCATCTTTCATTTGCAGGAAGAAGGCAAATTACCTCTTAACAAAGCACATATCGTATCCCCATGTCTAACAATTAGTTTCACACCTAATAAACCTGTTTTCCTAACATATAGTGGCAGTGCCTATGGGATGTTCTTGTGTATGCTGGGCAAGTACCTCTGAAAGTAAAATCTAAACAATTGAGTAAGCTCCTCCCCTTCCAACTTTAAAAGTTGGTACCACACAAAGCACCCCAGTTCTTACTTGTCCTGTGAGCAGTATGGACAAGTTCCCAGAGTCTCTGGTGGATGTTGAAGCACACAGGTTGATGCTTGGGGGGAATAGTGCCTGATAGGTCCCCGGGTGGCGAGCTGCATGGCTATGCCCTCCAGATCTGTTAATGTTACAGAACCCTGGAACGAGTCCCATTTTATGGTCTGCTTCTGGCAGTGGTGGGCACAGAAGGCAGTCTTGAGTGGCGCGCCCATCTGGGGGCCTTGCGTTTCGCTAAAGATCTTATTGTGCTACTGTGCATGTGCATTCGACATTTCAGTATTGCTCAAAAACTTTATTGCATATAGGCGATATATGTTGTGATGACCTGCCTGACTGCAAAGGTGCTTCTCAGAACAAGTCAACAGTGTCACCAGCCCCTCCCCCGTGTAAAGGTCTTTAAGAAGTGATTATTTTTTTTTTTCCTTAAAGACTTCCAATTGTCATTTTGCATTTATTGTATTTCACATTAGGTTATTCTGCTTGTGTTTCCCAGATAGTTAGTACTGCCTCACCAGACAAACTTGGAGACAGCAGACAAAATGCCCCCTCCTTCTCAAATTTTGAAGGCGTCATGTAAATCCAAGCATTTAGTTTGTAATTAATGTGCTACTCCCCTTCCAGATGGATGCAAAAAGAAAACATGTAATCAGTGCTCTGCAGAGTTGCTGGAAAAAGGCAAGCAGAAATAATGCAGTCTTTCTTTATCTTGCCGTAAGAGAATCTCTCAAACATTTGAGTCTTTTAAGAAATCAGTCATAAAATTCAAGGAGGCTGTATCTGTCCAAGACAGACCAATTCAAAGATGTAAGAGAAGCAGATCTTCTTGGTCAGAACTAACTTCTGACTACATCTTTAGTCGAGAGTGTGGATACAGGTTTTCCACCTGAGGAACTGAAAAGGTTGATTAAAGAGGTCATAATTGTTATAAAAAAGTGAAATTTGTCTAAGATACCATATGTTCCAAATTGCTGGAGTTGGTCCAGAATTAATGGAAAAATCAAGAGAAAAGAGCATTCATTTCCAAACATTTTAAGCAGATCTTTAAATTGCAAGGCACAGAAAATCTACCTAAGGTAAATGTACAGATAGCTTAGCTTTCCAAAAAGACCACCATTCCTATTGAGGAATTGGCGGGTCTCAATGACCCAATGGATAAGTGGACCATATAAATGTCTGAGGAAGTTCTCAAGCTATCTGCAATTAACAGGTGATTGTCATCTGTCGTCAGAAGGGTAATATGGCTCAGATCATGGATGGCAGATACAGCATCCAAATCTGCCATGTGCAAGCTACCTTTTGAGAGAAAATCTGTTTGGCTGTGCGTTGGAGTACGTTTTAAAATGTCCCAGACTAAAAAGGGATCAAAACTGTTTTAGCATAGTTTCTTCCATTCAAACCTTACTGAATTACCTAAAAGATGGGTTTGCAGCTGGACTCAGTGACTCTTCTCTGAAAGTTCAGATTTCAGGACCTTTTGCTGATTATGGATTTGGCTTGCAATATTTTCATAATGATTCTTAAGGCTATTTTGTTCAAACAACCTTTTTGGTTGGTATAAGTTAATTCTCTATCTATTCTCTGAGTGAAAGCGCTGTCCATTAAAACTATGGCAACATCCTGGGCGGCTAAGGCTTCAGCATATCCAGAGGATATTTGCAAAGCAGCAATGTGGGTCATCATTTAAAAGGTTTATCAGGCACTACAGTCTAGACATTTTTTCTTCCTCAGAGTTTGCATTCGGGCGCAAGGTGCTCCAAGCTGCTGTTAATTGACTTACCCACCCATTTGGGATCTTGCTGTATAACGCAGGTACTGCTAGTATATGTTAGGAAAAACATAAATTTTACTTACTGTTTATTCTTTTTTCCTTAGTGTAGAGGCAGTACAGATCCCCGTTTCTATTTTGTATTAAAGTGTTAAGTGCTGGACAAACCTTTATGGTATGAAGGGGAGGAGTTTACGTAATTATTTACATTTATTTTGTGGGGTTCTCAATTAGCATAGACAAAAACATTCTACTGGTACTGCAACTATACTAAGGAAAACATTATTTATGGAAAGTAAAATGTATTTTTTTCTGGTAAGTGGATGCATTCAGTTTAGTTCTGAGTGCAAAAATATACTACCAACTAAACAATTATCTTGAGGTTAACCTTTTTACACCTCAAAACCATGATTGGCTAATAAATTGGGAAAAGTTTGTTCTTCGCCCTTCAAATAAGGTCTCTTTTCTCGGTCTAGACATGAACCCAAGAAATTTACACATTCTACTTGTAGTTTGTTGGGGTAACTGAAATCTACAGTTCCAGCAGTAAAATTAGCAAAGGCTCACATTAGACCCTTCCAACGAGAAATTTTAAGTCAATTGAACACGAATCCAGAAGAGCTGGACACAAGCTTATGTCTTTTACTACACAACTGGTGAAGATTCATGTATCAGGATAGGGTGCTCACATGAATTCCTTTATGGTTGAAGGAATCTATCCAAAAATTATCCAACTTCAAAGAAATGAAAGCCGTATGGAAAGTCCTTCTCTACTTCAGAGAAAAAATCAAGCCGTATAGATTCAATCAGACAATTTTACCACTTTCCTATACTGAAAAAAAACAAGAGGCCAATCCCTGATGGGTTTATGTGCACTCCTCTTCTAATGGGCAGAAAGGTATATCTCAGTTATCCCCACCATTCACAAGGGTATATAAAATCAACTAGCAGACGATCTCAGCAGGCACTTATGGAAACAAACAAACTGGTCACTCAGTATTTGGATATTTAGAACTGTAGTACAAAAATTCAGACCTCATGGATACAATTTCAATTGAAATGTTCCAAAATTTGCCTTCTTTTACAGACTATATAATCCAAGTATCCTAGACTGCTTCTCTGTGAAATGGATGTTTCAATGGCCTACATTTTACATTTAGTGCCTTAATTCCAAAGGTCCTACAGACAATTCAATCGATGGCAATTGTGCACAACAATGCAAAGATTAGATGCCGCAAGCATTTATAGCATTACATAAGAGAAGATTGCTGTTCTAATCAGCTGTTACAATTGATCGCTGATAGGAAATGATAAAATGTTTTAGGATAAAGTTTCTTGAAGTTCCATGTTTTTTCACATTTGGCAGCAATCTGCTTGTCCATAACACAAAGTAGTCCTATTCCATTGGAATTTCACTGATTCTGATATAAATACATTTTTTCATAAAAATAATAATAATAAATAATAAAAAAAAAACACTATAATTTATAATTAAGCATTATAATGTCCTTCTCTTGTAGGAGTGGAAATGCGATATGAACTCTATAATCCCCGCATCCTTGAAATACAAGTATTAAAGTTGGAAAAGAGGGTGGATGACAACTTGATGTATTTACGAGATGCTCTTCCTGAATACAGTACGTTTGATTTCAATATGAAACCAGTCACTCGGTCATCAGAAGAAGACATTCCAGTAAACCAAGTAAGTTGGACACAGATTATCACTTGGTATATGGAGAGTACCACGAGAACAAGTTTATAAGTAGGCATACATTCTCTGTGCAATGAAATGGCATGTGCAAAAGCAGTGTGCAAATAGGCTGTACAACTCAAATCATTACCTCTTGCCCATATCATATTACCCCTTGTATACTTGGTAAAATGTGTTCCCATCTCATTGTGAATCAATAATTTCTTTGAAAAAGGGGCTGGGTTGAGACTTTTTGTCCTATTAATAATCTTGTTTTTGTTCTTTTCTTCATGGGTGTTAATTTCTGTGTTTTTACTCCTCAAGCTAAAAGTTAAGATGAAGCCGAGGCCTTGGTCAAAGAAGTGGGAGAGACCTCAGTACAATGTTCGAGGAATCATGTTTGAACTCTATCTTCATGAAAACCATGTTAAAAAAGCAAATAAACTTGCCAGACCATGGGAGCAGTTTGACATGATGAAAGAGTATGATACCAAAGAGATTGAGCAAAACATTTGGAAAGAAGTGGAACAACAACTTAAGCAGTCTGAAAAACAATAATGAAATAAAAAAATATGACTTGTAATGGTTGTAACTTATAAGTATTTACACAATAAAGTAAACCTGTACAGTTTTGAAATATGAATTTACACATTATACACTGCTAAAAATAAATAAAGGGAACACTTATACAACACAATATAACTCCACGTCAATCACACTTCTGTGAAATCAAACTGTCCACTTAGGAAGCAACACTGAGTGACAATCAATTTCACATGCTGTTGTGCAAATGGGATAGACAACAGGTGGAAATTATAGGCAATTAGCAAGACACCCCAATAAACGAGTGGTTCTGCAGGTGGTGACCACAGACCACTTCTCAGTTCCTATGCTTTCTGGCTGATGTTTTGGTAACTTTTGACTGCTGGCGGTGCTTTCACTCTATGGGTAGCATGAGATGGAGTCTACAACCCACACAAGTGGCTCAGGTAGTGCAGCTCATCCAGGATGGCACGTCAATGTGAGCTGTGGCAAGAAGGTTTGCTGTGTCTGTCAGCATAGTGTCCAGAGCATGGAGGCGGCTGTAGGAGGGCAACTACCCAGCAGCAGGACAGTTACCTCCGCCTTTGTGCAAGGAGGAACAGGAGGAGCACTGCCTGAGCTGTGCAAAATAACCTCCAGCAGGCCACAAATGTGCATGTGTCTGCTCAAACGGTCAGCAACAAACTCCATGAGGGCCCGACGTCCACAGGTGGGGGTTGTGCTTACAGCCCAATACCGTGCAGGACATTTGGCATTTGCCAGAGAACACCAAGATTGGCAAATTCGCCAGTGGCGCCCTGTGCTCTTCACAGATGAAAGCAGGTTCACATGTACAGACGTGACAGAGTCTGGAGACGCCGTGGAGAACGTTCTGCTGCCTGCAACATCCTCCAGCATGATCGGTTTGGCAGTGGGTCAGTAATGATGTGGGGTGGCATTTCTTTGGGGGGGTCGCACAGCCCTCCATGTGCTCGCCAAAGGTAGCTTGACTGACATTAGGTACCGAGATGAGATCCTCAGACCCTTTGTGAGACCATATGCTGATGCGGTTGGTCTTGGATTCCTCCTAGTGCAAGACAATGCTAGACCTCATGTGGCGGGAGTGTGTCAGCAGTTATCTGGCAAAGGTACAGAGACAGGAAGTGGCTTTTATAGGCCAAGAACCAGACACAGCTGAAGAGACTTGTCACTGATACCAATGCTGCAGTCTCCCCGCGGCAGATCAGGACCCCACGGCCACGTGATCGCTCGATAACATGACCCCAATAGGTGCGTGCAGAAGGACTGTGCTGACAGGCAGTCTCCCTGCAAGTGGAAAATCACAAATATATACTTATGCACAAAGCGTTGTACGATCGGATTACACACATGTGCCATGCACGGCACATGTGTCAACTTGCCCAACTTAGATGCCACCAACAAATTTGTTCCGTTGTCACAAACCACTTTGCCGATCTCCAGTTGCTGCGGAGTCAGCCACTTTTCCACCTGTGCGTTCAGGGCGGACAGGAGTGCTGGTCCGGTGTGACTCTCTGCTTTCAAGCAAGTCAAACACAAGATGGCGTGACACAGCCGTGTCCGGGATGTGGAATAGTAGCTGGGGGGGTGCCGTTGATGTGGAGCAAGACGCAGCAGAAGAGGACTCAGCCGAGGAGGTTATGGAAGAGGATGGAGTAGGAGGAGTAGAGGATGTGGCAGCAGCCCTGTCTGCAAGTCGTGGCGGTGTCACCAACTCCTCTGCAGAGCCACGCATTCCATGCTTGGCAGCCGTCAGCAGGTTTACCCAATGCGCAGTGTAGGTGATATACCTGCCCTGACCATGCTTTGCAGACCAGGTATCAGTGGTCAGATGGACCCTTGCCCCAACACTGTGTGTCAGACATGCCATTACTTCCTTTTGCACAATCGAGTACAGGTTGGGGATTGCCTTTTGTGAAAAGAAATTTCAGCCGGGTACCTTCCACTGTGGTGTCCCAATTGCTACAATTTTTTTGAATGCCTCAGACTCCACCAGCTTGTATGGTAAAAGCTGGCGGGCTAATAGTACAGACAAGCCAGCTGTCAGACGCCGGGCAAGGGGGTGACTTTCTGACATTGGCTTCTTACGCTCAAACATGTCCTTGACAGACACCTGACTGTGGGCAGATGAGCAGGCCTGACACACAGACGCTTGGAGACAACTAACTGCTATTCAATCTATAACAGTGAAAAAAGTTTTTGGGTTATTAAATGCAAGCTATTGGGACACCAGATATGAGTGGCACTGTGAACTGGCAAAGGTTGGCAGAGTACACATTGTAGGCCTGACACACAGACGCTTGGAGACAAGTAACTGCTATTCAATCTATAACAGTGAAAAAACGTTTTTTGGTTTTAAATGCACGCTATTGTGACACCAGATATGAGTGGCAACTGGCAAACTACACTGGCAGAGGTCTGCAGAGCACACGCTGAAGGCCTGACACACTCGCTTTAAGGACACTGACTGCTATTAGCTTACACTGAAAAACCTTTTTTCTTTGTAAAAGCACGCTATAGAGACATCAGATATGAGTGGCAACTGGCAAAGTACACTGGCAGAGGTCTGCAGAGCACACGCTGAAGGCCTGACACACCCGCTTTAAGGACACTGACTGCTATTAGCTTACACTGAAAAACTTTTTTTCTTTGTAAAAGCACGCTATAGAGACACCAGATATGAGTGGCAACTGGCAAAGTACACTGGCAGAGGTCTGCAGAGCACATGCTGAAGGCCTGCCACACCCGCTTTAAGGACACTGACCGCTATTAGCTTACACTGAAAAACTTTTTTTCTTTGTAAAAGCAAGCTATAGAGACACCAGATATGAGTGGCAAATTACACTTGCTGAGGTTGGCAGAGCACACGCTGAAGGCCTGACACCCGCTTTAAGGACACTGACTGCTATTAGCTTACAGTGAAAAACTTTTTTCTTTTTAAAGGCACGCTATAGAGACACCAGATATGAGTGGCAACTGGCAAAGTACACTGGCAGAGGTCTGCAGAGCACACGCTGAAGGCCTGACACAGCCGCTTTAAGGACACTGACTGCTATTAGCTTACACTGAAAAACTTTTTTTTTTTGTAAAAGCACGCTATAGAGACACCAGATATGAGTGGCAACTGGCAAAGTACACTGGCAGAGGTCTGCAGAGCACACGCTGAAGGCCTGACACCCGCTTTAAGGACACTGACTGCTATTAGCTTACAGTGAAAAACTTTTTTCTTTTTAAAGGCACGCTATAGAGACACCAGATATGAGTGGCAAAGTACACTGGCAGAGGTTGGCAGAGTACACGCTGAAGGCCTGACACCCAGACGCTTGCAGACAACTATCTGCTTTTAGCTTACAGTGAAAAACTTTTTTTTTCTTTTTAAAGGCACGCTATTGGGACACCAGATATGATTGTCAAAGTACACTGGCAGAGGTTGGCAGACTACACGCTCAAGGCCTGACACCCAGACGCTTGCAGACAACTAACTGCTATTAGCTTACAGTGAAAAACTTTTTTCTTTTTAAAGGCACGCTATAGAGACACCAGATATGAGTGGTAAAGTACACTGACAGAGGTTGACAGAGTATACGCTGAAGGCCTGACACCCAGACGCTTGCAGACAACTAACTGCTATTAGCTTACAGTGAAAAACTTTTTTTCTTTTTAAAGGCATGCCATTGGGACACCAGATATGAGTGGCAAAGTACACTGGCAGAGGTTGGCAGAGTACACGCTGAAGGCCTGACACCCAGACGCTTGCAGACAACTAACTGCTATTCGCTTACAGTGAAAACCTTTTTTTCTTTTTAAAGCCACGCTATTGTGACACCAGATATGAGTGGCAAAGTGCACTTGCAGAGGTTGGCAGAGTACACGCTGAAGGCCTGACACCCGCTTTAAGGACACTGACTGCTATTAGCTTACAGTGAAAAACTTTTTTTATTTTTAAAGGCACGCTATAGAGACACCAGATATGAGTGGCAAAGTACACTGGCAGAGGTTGGCAGAGTACATGCTGAAGGCCTGACACCAAGATGCTTGCAGACAACTAACTGCTATTAGCTTACAGTGAAAAACTTTTTTCTTTTTAAAGGCACGCTATAGAGACACCAGATATGAGTGGCAAAGTACACTGGCAGAGGTTGGCAGGGTACACGCTGAAGGCCTGACACCTAGACGCTTGCAGACAACTAACTGCTATTAGCTTACAGTGAAAAACCTTTTTTCTTTTTAAAGCCACGCTATTGTGACACCAGATATGAGTGGCAAAGTGCGCTTGCAGAGGTTGGCAGAGTACACGCTGAAGGCCTGACACCCGCTTTAAGGACACTGACTGCTATTAGCTTACAGTGAAAAACTTTTTTCTTTTTAAAGGCACGCTATAGAGACACCAGATATGAGTGGCAAAGTACACTGGCAGAGGTTGGCAGAGTACACGCTGAAGGCCTGACACCCAGACGCTTGCAGACAACTAACTGCTATTAGCTTACAGTGAAAAACTTTTTTTCTTTTTAAAGGCACGCTATTGTGACACCAGATATGAGTGTCAAAGTACACTGGCAGAGGTTGGCAGAGTACACGCTGAAGGCCTGACACCCAGACGCTTGCAGACAACTAACTGCTATTAGCTTACAGTGAAAAACTTTTTTTCTTTTTCAAGGCATGCCATTGGGACACCAGATATGAGTGGCAAAGTACACTGGCAGAGGTTGGCAGAGTACACGCTGAAGGCCTGACACCCAGACGCTTGCAGACAACTAACTGCTATTAGCTTACAGTGAAAAACTTTTTTTCTTTTTAAAGCCACGCTATTGTGACACCAGATATGAGTGGCAAAGTGCACTTGCAGAGGTTGGCAGAGTACACGCTGAAGGCCTGACACCCGCTTTAAGGACACTGACTGCTATTAGCTTACAGTGAAAAACTTTTTTTCTTTTTAAAGGCACGCTATAGAGACACCAGATATGAGTGTCAAAGTACACTGGCAGAGGTTGGCAGAGTACACGCTGAAGGCCTGACACCCAGACGCTTGCAGTCAACTAACTGCTATTAGCTTACAGTGAAAAACTTTTTTTCTTTTTAAAGGCACGCTATTGTGACACCAGATATGAGTGTCAAAGTACACTGGCAGAGGTTGGCAGAGTACACGCTGAAGGCCTGACACCCAGACTCTTGCAGACAACTAACTGCTATTAGCTTACAGTGAAAAACTTTTTTTCTTTTTAAAGGCATGCCATTGGGACACCAGATATGAGTGGCAAAGTACACTGGCAGAGGTTGGCAGAGTACACGCTGAAGGCCTGACACCCAGACGCTTGCAGACAACTAACTGCTATTAGCTTACAGTGAAAAACTTTTTTTTCTTTTTAAAGGCACGCTATTGGGACACCAGATATGATTGTCAAAGTACACTGGCAGAGGTTGGCAGACTACATGCTGAAGGCCTGACACCAAGATGCTTGCAGACAACAAACTGCTATTAGCTTACAGTGACATTTTTTTTTTCTTTTTAAAGGCACGCTATAGAGACACCAGATATGAGTGGCAAAGTGCACTTGCAGAGGTTGGCAGAGTACACGCTGAATGCCTGACACCCGCTTTAAGGACACTGACTGCTATTAGCTTACAGTGAAATTTTTTTTTCTTTTTAAAGGCACACTATAGAGACACCAGATATAAGTGGCAAAGTACACTGACAGAGGTTGGCAGAGTACACGCTAAAGGCCTGACACCCAGACGCTTGCACACAACTAACTGCTATTAGCTTACAGTGAAAAACTTTTTTTCTTTTTAAAGGCACGCTATAGAGACACCAGATATGAGTGGCAAAGTACACTGGCAGAGGTTGGCAGAGTACAGGCTGAAGGCCTGACACCAAGATGCTTGCAGACAACTAACTGCTATTAGCTTACAGTGAAAAACTTTTTTTCTTTTTAAAGGCACGCTATAGAGACACCAGATATGAGTGGCAAAGTGCACTTGCAGAGGTTGGAAGAGTACACGCTGAAGGCCTGACACCCGCTTTAAGGAAACTGACTGCTATTAGCTTACAGTGAATTTTTTTTTCTTTTTAAAGGCACACTATAGAGACAACAGATATGAGTGGCAAAGTACACTGGCAGAGGTTGGCAGAGTACACGCTAAATGCCTGACACCCAGATGCTTGCACACAACTAACTACTATTAGCTTACAGTGAAAAACTTTTTTTCTTTTTAAAGGCACGCTATAGAGACACCAGATATGAGTGGCAAAGTACACTGGCAGAGGTTGGCAGAGTACAGGCTGAAAGCCTGACACCCAGACGCTTGCAGACAACTAACTGCTATTAGTTTACAGTGAAAAACTTGTTTTCTTTTTAAAGGCACGCTATAGAGACACCAGATATGAGTGTCAAAGTACACTGGCAGAGGTTGGCAGAGTACACGCTGAAGGCCTGACACCCAGACGCTTGCAGACAACTAACTGCTATTAGCTTACAGTGAAAAACTTTTTTCTTTTTAAAGGCACGCTATAGAGACACCAGATATGAGTGGCAAAGTACACTGGCAGAGGTTGGCAGAGTACACGCTAAATGCCTGACACCCAGATGCTTGCACACAACTAACTGCTATTAGCTTACAGTGAAAAACTTTTTTTCTTTTTAAAGGCTCGCTATAGAGACACCAGATATGAGTGGCAAAGTACACTGGCAGAGGTTGGCAGAGTACAGGCTGAAAGCCTGACACCCAGACGCTTGCAGACAACTAACTGCTATTAGTTTACAGTGAAAAACTTGTTTTCTTTTTAAAGGCACGCTATAGAGACACCAGATATGAGTGTCAAAGTACACTGGCAGAGGTTGGCAGAGTACACGCTGAAGGCCTGACACCCAGACGCTTGCAGACAACTAACTGCTATTAGCTTACAGTGAAAAACGTTATTTCTTTTTAAAGGCACGCTATAGAGACACCAGATATGAGTGGCAAAGTACACTGGCAGTGGTTGGCAGAGTACACGCTGAAGGCCTGACACCCAGACGCTTGCAGACAACTATCTGCTATTAGCGTACAGTGAAAAACTTTTTTTTCTTTTCAAAGGCACGCTATTGGGACACCAGATATGATTGTCAAAGTACACTGGCAGAGGTTGGCAGACTACACGCTGAAGGCCTGACACCCAGACGCTTGCAGACAACTAACTGCTATTAGCTTACAGTGAAAAACTTTTTTTCTTTTTAAAGGCACGCTATAGAGACACCAGATATGAGTGGCAAATTGCACTTGCAGAGGTTGGCAGAGTACACGGTGAAGGCCTGACACCCGCTTTAAGGACACTGACTGCTATTAGCTTACAGTGAAAAACTTTTTTTCTTTTTAAAGGCATGCCATTGGGACACCAGATATGAGTGGCAAAGTACACTGGCAGAGGTTGGCAGAGTACACGCTGAAGGCCTGACACCCAGACGCTTGCAGACAACTAACTGCTATTAGCTTACAGTGAAAAACTTTTTTTTCTTTTTAAAGGCACGCTATTGGGACACCAGATATGATTGTCAAAGTACACTGGCAGAGGTTGGCAGACTACACGCTGAAGGCCTGACACCCAGACGCTTGCAGACAACTAACTGCTATTAGCTTACAGTGAAAAACTTTTTTTTCTTTTTAAAGGCACGCTATAGAGACACCAGATATGAGTGGCAAAGTGCACTTGCAGAGGTTGGCAGAGTACACGCTGAAGGCCTGACACCCGCTTTAAGGACACTGACTGCTATTAGCTTACAGTGAAAAACTTTTTTTCTTTTTAAATTCACGCTGTAGAGACACCAGATATGAGTGGCAAAGTACACTGGCAGAGGTTGGCAGAGTACACGCTGAAGGCCTGAAACCCAGACGCTTGCAGACAACTATCTGCTATTAGCTTACAGTGAAAAACTTTTTTCTTTTTAAAGGCACGCTATTGGGACACCAGATATGATTGTCAAAGTACACTGGCAGAGGTTGGCAGACTACACGCTGAAGGCCTGACACCCAGACGCTTGCAGACAACTAACTGCTATTAGCTTACAGTGAAAAACTTTATTTCTTTTTCAAGGCATGCCATTGGGACACCAGATATGAGTGGCAAAGTACACTGGCAGAGGTTGGCAGAGTACACGCTGAAGGCCTGACACCCAGACGCTTGCAGACAACTAACTGCTATTAGTTTACAGTGAAAAACTTGTTTTCTTTTTAAAGGCACGCTATATAGACACCAGATATGAGTGGCAAAGTACACTGGCAGAGGTTGGCAGAGTACACGCTGAAGGCCTGACACCCGCTTTAAGGACACTGACTGCTATTAGCTTACAGTGAAAAACTTGTTTTCTTTTTAAAGGCACGCTATTGTGACACCAGATATGAGTGTCAAAGTACACTGGCAGAGGTTGGCAGAGTACACGCTGAAGGCCTGACACCCAGACGCTTGCAGACAACTAACTGCTATTAGCTTACAGTGAAAAACTTTTTTTCTTTTTAAAGCCACGCTATAGTGACACCAGATATGAGTGGCAAAGTACACTGGCAGAGGTTGGCAGAGTACACGCTGAAGGCCTGACACCCAGACGCTTGCAGACAACTAACTGCTATTAGTTTACAGTGAAAAACTTGTTTTCTTTTTAAAGGCACGCTATATAGACACCAGATATGAGTGGCAAAGTACACTGGCAGAGGTTGGCAGAGTACACGCTGAAGGCCTGGCACCCAGACGCTTGAAGACAACTAACTGCTATTAGCTTACAGTGAAAAACTTTATTTCTTTTTAAAGGCACGCTATAGAGACACCAGATATGAGGGGCAAAGTACACTGGCAGAGGTTGGCAGAGTACACGCTGAAGGCCTGACACCCAGACGCTTGCAGACAACTATCTGCTATTAGCTTACAGTGAAAACCTTTTTTTTCTTTTTAAAGACACGCTATTGGGACACCAGATATGATTGTCAAAGTACACTGGCAGAGGTTGGCAGACTACACGCTGAAGGCCTGACACCCAGACGCTTGCAGACAACTAACTGCTATTAGCTTACAGTGAAAAACTTTATTTCTTTTTAAAGGCACGCTATAGAGACACCAGATATGAGTGGCAAAGTACACTGGCAGAGGTTGGCAGAGTACACGCTGAAGGCCTGACACCCAGACGCTTGCAGACAACTAACTGCTATTAGCTTACAGTGAAAAACTTTATTTCTTTTTAAAGGCACGCTATAGAGACACCAGATATGAGTGGCAAAGTACACTGGCAGAGGTTGGCAGAGTACACGCTGAAGGCCTGACACCCAGACGCTTGCAGACAACTATCTGCTATTAGCTTACAGTGAAAAACTTTTTTTTCTTTTTAAAGGCACGCTATTGGGACACCAGATATGATTGTCAAAGTACACTGGCAGAGGTTGGCAGACTACACGCTGAAGGCCTGACACCCAGACGCTTGCAGACAACTAACTGCTATTAGCTTACAGTGAAAAACTTTTTTTCTTTTTAAAGGCACGCTATAGAGACACCAGATATGAGTGGCAAAGTGCACTTGCAGAGGTTGGCAGAGTACACGCTGAAGGCCTGACACCCGCTTTAAGGACACTAACTGCTATTAGCTTACAGTGAAAAACTTTTTTTCTTTTTAAAGCCACGCTATTGTGACACCAGATATGAGTGGCAAAGTACACTGGCAGAGGTTGGCAGAGTACACGCTGAAGGCCTGACACCCAGACGCTTGCAGACAACTAACTGCTATTAGCTTACAGTGAAAAACTTTTTTTCTTTTTAAAGGCACGCTATTGGGACACCAGATATGATTGTCAAAGTACACTGGCAGAGGTTGGCAGAGTACAGGCTGAAGGCCTGACACCAAGATGCTTGCAGACAACTAACTGCTATTAGCTTACAGTGAAAAACTTTTTTTCTTTTTAAAGGCACGCTATAGAGACACCAGATATGAGTGGCAAAGTGCACTTGCAGAGGTTGGCAGAGTACACGCTGAAGGCCTGACACCCGCTTTAAGGACACTGACTGCTATTAGCTTACAGTGATTTTTTTTTTCTTTTTAAAGGCACACTATAGAGACACCAGATATGAGTGGCAAAGTACACTGGCAGAGGTTGGCAGAGTACACGCTAAATGCTTGACACCTAGATGCTTGCACACAACTAACTACTATTAGCTTATGTTACGGTACCACCTTCCAAGCTCCATACACAGTCTTTAGTCACTTGTAATCCCGGTTCCCCCAATAACGAGACCAAGCTCCATTATGAGGGTAAAACATGAACTGAGGACTGGATCAGCCAGCCTGCCTTTTATTTGCATTTCACACACACAGGCCACACCCAAGGGGAGGCATAAAATAACCACTGGCATCGATGGTACATCCCACACATTCCCTCCCCTTGGTGTGACACATAATCCTATTATACATACAGTTTGAAATATACTTTTATACAATTTTCATAACTTCAAATCCATCCATCATATTCACATAAGAGGCACATATTCAGATTCAGCATACTTAAAACATAAACATTCTCAAAAATCACACCAATCCCTTCAGTGAATAAAAAGTTACTCGAAAGTCTGTTTATGACCGACCGCAGGTACCTTTTCGTGCCCAAAATAGTTCCCTGGATTCGGGCTGTGCGGTCGGTCACTTGTTGGCCTAAAAATGGCTAAGTCCCGTTCGAAGTGGGTCGGTACTTCGACTTTCGTTGAACTGTCGAAGTATCGTCGATAGTACGGGTCGGCGGGTTCGAAGTTAAGATGGCCGCCGCCACGTGGTCCTTTGTCCGATGTCGGCCACCTCGAGGACTTTGGTAGCTTTGGCGCTTCGTTAGTTTCCGCTGTATTCGAAATGTCATTTGTACAAAGTCACAACCCTCCGCATGATCTCTCAGGGACCATAAGTACTGGGCAAATCAGACGGACCCAACAGTCTTTAGTCCAGATGGATGGGTCTGTCACATGGCTCCCTCCTTGTGGAACACTCCGGCAGACCCGGCTTGACCCTGTGGCGGGTCAACTTGGGGATGACCGGACTTAGGGAGAATAGGGACGTCTATTTGCCGGGATAACCCATCCGCATTCCCATTCTGCTTACCGGGCCGGTAGCTGATAGTGAAATTATAAGGCTGCAAGGCCAAACTCCACCTCAGCAGTCTGCCATTGTCCCCAGAGACCCGGTTAAGCCAGACGAGGGGGTTGTGGTCTGTTACGAGGGAAAATTCTTGTCCGTATAGGTAGGGGCTCAGTTTCTTCAGTGCCCAGACCAGGGCTAAACACTCTTTCTCTACTGCCGCATAACTCACTTCTCGAGGTAGTAACTTTCTGCTGAGATATGCGACAGGGTGCTCTCCTCCATCCTCCCCGACCTGGCTCAGCACAGCCCCCAGTCCATACATGGAAGCGTCTGTGTGGACAAGAAAACGTTTGTTAGGGACTGGGGCAGCCAGGACAGGGGCCTTCACAAGAGCCTGCTTCAGGGCTTGAAACGCGGCTTCACAAGCTGGAGACCACAGGACCTGCCTAGGTAAGTTCTTTTTAGTCAGATCAGTCAGGGGCTTGGCAATCGTGCTGTAGTCGGGGACAAAACGTCGATAATAACCCGCTGTCCCTAGGAAGGCAAGCACTTGGGTCTTGGTGATAGGTGTGGGCCAGTTAGCTACCGCTTCCACCTTGGCCGGTTCGGGTCTCTGGCTCCCACAACCCACCCGGTGACCCAAGTACTGCACTTCTGCCATGCCTAAATGGCACTTGTCTGGTTTCAGAGTCAGGCCGGCGGCCCGAATCTTGTCCAGCACTACCCCTACGTGTACTAGGTGGTCTTCCCAAGACTCACTGTAGACCGCGATGTCGTCCAGGTATGCACATGCAAATCCCTGGAAGCCATCTAGGAGCCTATCCACCATACGCTGGAAGGTAGCCGGAGCATTCTTCATCCCGAATGGCATGACCCTAAACTGGTACAGGCCAAACGGGGTGACGAATGCCGACTTGGGGATAGCATCCTCGGCCAGGGGGATCTGCCAGTACCCTTTACATAGGTCAATGGTGGTCAGATAGCGCCCCCTGGCAATGCGGTCTAATAACTCGTCTATCCGGGGCATCGGGTAGGCGTCAGTGGTAGTCCGCTCGTTGAGCCGCCTGTAATCCACACAGAACCGGGTGGTCCCATCTTTCTTGGGTACTAGGACTACGGGTGACGCCCACGGACTATCTGAGTGCTCAATAACCCCCAGCCGGGTCATCTCCTGTATCTCCTTCCGCATTCCTTCTCGGACTGCTTCCGGGATACGGTATGGGGGTTGTCGTAGGGGGTTCTGTCCGGGTGTCTCGACCTTGTGTATAGCTAGGTTGGTGTACCCGGGTTCTTGGGAGAACGTCGCCTGCTTCTCCCACAGAAGCTGTCTTGCCTGGGTTTTCTCGGCCGGGCTTAGTCGGTCACCTAGCTGTACGAGGCTAGTAAGGTCGGTCTGGGGATCCCTTTCTAGCAGGTCAGGTAAAGGTAAGTTCTCTGGGTCGTCGGTAGCTGGGGCACAAACTGCTGCAACATCCTCGGGTCGTTCCTGATACTCCTTGAGCATGTTCACATGAAAGGATCGTTGTACCCTTTCATCCGAACAGCTGGCTATAAGATAGGTAGTATCGCATACCTGAGCTAACACCTTGTACGGGCCCTGCCAAGATGCTTGCATCTTGTTTGCCTTCACAGGTTTGAGCACCAGAACCTTCTGCCCAACCTGGAAAACCCGCTGTCGAGCACCCCGATCGTACCATCGCTTCTGTTTCCCCTGGGCCGCCCGGAGATTTCCCCTTACCATCAGGGACAGTTTCTCCATGCGGTCCCGGAGTTCCAGAACATATGGCACTATGGGGGTCCCTTCTTGCTCCGTCTCCCCCTCCCAGTGTCCTCTAATGAGATCTAGGGGTCCACGAACCCTTCTCCCATAGAGTAACTCAAAGGGGGAGAACCCAGTCGATTCCTGGGGCACCTCTCTGTATGCAAATAGCAGATGAGGCAGGAATCGCTCCCAGTCTCTGCAAGTGTCAGTAAAGGTCCTCAGCATCTGTTTGAGGGTGCCATTAAATCGCTCGAAGAGACCGTTAGTCTGTGGGTGATATGGTGAACTAAGTAGCGGGTTGATGCCGCACACCTTCCACAGCTGCTGGGTGAGCACAGCGGTAAATTGGGTTCCCTGATCAGAGAGGATCTCCTGAGGGAACCCGACCCTAGTAAAGACTTTAACCAGGGCATCAGCAACCGTCTCTGCCTCTATATTAGACAGCGCTACTGCCTCTGGGTAACGGGTGGCGTAGTCTACCACAGTAAGAATATATTTCTTACCGGATGGACTAGCCCTGGCCAGTGGACCCACAATGTCAACGGCTATGCGGGAAAAGGGCTCTCCAATGATAGGCATCGGCTGTAGCCTAGCTTTTGGATGATCTCCTCGCTTACCTACCCGTTGACAAGTGTCGCACGTGCTACAATACATCCGCACATCTCGGTTAAAATTGGGCCAGAAAAAGTTTTGGGTGATTCTATGAGCTGTGCGGTGGGAACCTAGATGACCTGCCAACGGCACGTCATGCCCAATCCGCAGAATCTCCTGCCGATACTTTGCAGGTACTACTAGTTGTCGTTTCTGCGGAGGGGCATTCGGTTTCGGGGAAGGTTTCGGGATCCTGTACAGCCTATCCCCCACCCACTCGTAGTGTTCCCCACCTACTCCTTCTTCCCCAGCGTCGGCCCGGGCTCTGTACTTGGCTAACGTCGGGTCCTCCCTAGTTTCCTTCCCGTACATCTCTGGGGTATCCCAGCCTAACGGGGCCTGGTCTAAGGTACAAGTCGGGGTAGAGAGTCTTACCTGGGTCTCAGCAGCAGGTGGGCCGGCCTCAGCGGCACGGGTCTGGGCACGGGTCGTGACAGCGTCCACTGCAGCGGGGCCCATGGGAGCAAAGGCCGAAACAAGGGGGGCCAAGTCGTTGCCAAGGAGGACATCAGCGGGTAAATCCTTAATGACCCCCACATTCACGTGTCTAGCGCCCACTCCCCAATCCAAATGTACCCGGGCTACGGGTAGGCGAAATACTGCACCCCCGGCTACTCGTACTGCCACGGTATCCCCGGTATGTTGAGCTTCGGACACTAGGTGCTTTTGGAGCAAAGTCAGGGTTGCACCAGTGTCTCGTAGCCCACTGACTTCCCTTCCGTTGACCTTTACACTCTGTCGGTGGTGTTGTCGATTGTCCTGGTGGGCAGCCTGAACAGGGTCCGCCTCATGCAAGATGCCCCAGCATTCCTCTTCCTCTACACAGTGGGCTGCTGGAAGAGGTGCTCGGGAAGGGGCCCCCGTGGGTTTCCTCCAGGACTGGTTCCTGTTGGCACGGTTCATCGGGCACTCCTGTCGCCTGTGCCCTAGCTGATTGCACAGGTAGCACCGAAGGGGTTCAGAGTACTCTCGGGCGTTAAACCGGGGTGGACGTTGGTACTGGGCAGACGGAGGGGGCGCGGATGGTCTGTTTATGGGAGGCTGATAAGTGGCAGCGGCTGGTGGGTATTCCGCTCTGGCTGTGGCCTTGGTGATGGAATTGTCCAGTCTGCGAGCGTCGGTGTACTCATCGGCCAAGCGAGCCGCCTCGTGTAGAGTGGAGGGCTTACGGTCTCTTACCCACTCTCTGACCCCTGTTGGCAATTTGTCGAAACAATGTTCCAATAAAAACATCTGCAGCACCTCTTCTCCTGACACCGCCTGGCACCCTGCCATCCAGTGGGCGGCTGTGCGATGTACCTTGCAGGCCCATTCAACGTATGAGTCCCCAGTTGTTTTTGCAGTGTCTCGGAACCTCCTCCGGTATGCCTCGGGTGTAACGGCATACCGGGCAAGTAAAGCTTCCCTGACGGTCACATAATCCCCGATCTCCTCATCCGGAATGGCCCGAAAAGCGTCGTTGGCCCGGCCGGATAACTTGCCGGACAGTATAGCAACCCAGTCTTCCGGGGGTACCTTGTGCAGGGCACATTGCCGCTCAAAATCCGCAAGGTACCCGTCAATCTCTCCTTCTGTCTCACTGAAGGCTTTGAAGGCCGCAAATGGCACTTTCTGTTTGTCCCCCGGGTTTGCTGTGACTGGGGCTGCTGCAGCACCGTTTTGGCGTAGCAGGCTGGCCTCCACAGCGGCTTGAACCTGGGTGATGATCTCCGCGGAGGGGTTGGGGCCATAATGGGCCAGCCTAATTCTTACCGCCCGGTCAAATCTTGCCTCCTCGGGGGTTCTGTCGTCTGGGCTGGGTCCATTGGTTCCCTCTGCCGCTGGTACTCCATCCATTTCCAGCAATAAAGCAATAATGTCCCTCTTCTTGAGGTTACTGGCCTGTCCGCCCCTTTGTTCCAATAAGTCTTTTAGGGTGGCTCTTCTCAGGTTTTGGTATTGTAGTTCCATTTATTCCTGGTCGTAGTGGTCTCTTTGGGCGTTGAGGATCATCCCGTCGCTTGCCACCAGTTGTTACGGTACCACCTTCCGAGCTCCATACACAGTCTTTAGTCACTTGTAATCCCGGTTCCCCCAATAACGAGACCAAGCTCCATTATGAGGGTAAAACATGAACTGAGGACTGGATCAGCCAGCCTGCCTTTTATTTGCATTTCACACACACAGGCCACACCCAAGGGGAGGCATAAAATAACCACTGGCATCGATGGTACATCCCACACATTCCCTCCCCTTGGTGTGACACATAATCCTATTATACATACAGTTTGAAATATACTTTTATACAATTTTCATAACTTCAAATCCATCCATCATATTCACATAAGAGGCACATATTCAGATTCAGCATACTTAAAACATAAACATTCTCAAAAATCACACCAATCCCTTCAGTGAATAAAAAGTTACTCGAAAGTCTGTTTATGACCGACCGCAGGTACCTTTTCGTGCCCAAAATAGTTCCCTGGATTCGGGCTGTGCGGTCGGTCACTTGTTGGCCTAAAAATGGCTAAGTCCCGTTCGAAGTGGGTCGGTACTTCGACTTTCGTTGAACTGTCGAAGTATCGTCGATAGTACGGGTCGGCGGGTTCGAAGTTAAGATGGCCGCCGCCACGTGGTCCTTTGTCCGATGTCGGCCACCTCGAGGACTTTGGTAGCTTTGGCGCTTCGTTAGTTTCCGCTGTATTCGAAATGTCATTTGTACAAAGTCACAACCCTCCGCATGATCTCTCAGGGACCATAAGTACTGGGCAAATCAGACGGACCCAACAGTCTTTAGTCCAGATGGATGGGTCTGTCACAGCTTACAGTGAAAAACTTTTTTTCTTTTTAAAGGCACGCTATAGAGACACCAGATATGAGTGGCAAAGTACACTGGCAGAGGTTGGCAGAGTACAGGCTGAAAGCCTGACACCCAGACGCTTGCAGACAACTAACTGCTATTAGTTTACAGTGAAAAACTTGTTTTCTTTTTAAAGGCACGCTATAGAGACACCAGATATGAGTGTCAAAGTACACTGGCAGAGGTTGGCAGAGTACACGCTGAAGGCCTGACACCCAGACGCTTGCAGACAACTAACTGCTATTAGCTTACAGTGAAAAACTTTTTTTCTTTTTAAAGGCACGCTATAGAGACACCAGATATGAGTGGCAAAGTACACTGGCAGAGGTTGGCAGAGTACACGCTAAATGCCTGACACCCAGATGCTTGCACGCAACTAACTGCTATTAGCTTACAGTGAAAAACTTTTTTTCTTTTTAAAGGCTCGCTATAGAGACACCAGATATGAGTGGCAAAGTACACTGGCAGAGGTTGGCAGAGTACAGGCTGAAAGCCTGACACCCAGACGCTTGCAGACAACTAACTGCTATTAGTTTACAGTGAAAAACTTGTTTTCTTTTTAAAGCCACGCTATTGTGACACCAGATATGAGTGGCAAAGTGCGCTTGCAGAGGTTGGCAGAGTACACGCTGAAGGCCTGACACCCGCTTTAAGGACACTGACTGCTATTAGCTTACAGTGAAAAACGTTTTTCTTTTTAAAGGCACGCTATAGAGACACCAGATATGAGTGGCAAAGTACACTGGCAGAGGTTGGCAGAGTACACGCTGAAGGCCTGACACCCAGACGCTTGCAGACAACTAACTGCTATTAGCTTACAGTGAAAAACTTTTTTTCTTTTTAAAGGCACGCTATTGTGACACCAGATATGAGTGTCAAAGTACACTGGCAGAGGTTGGCAGAGTACACGCTGAAGGCCTGACACCCAGACGCTTGCAGACAACTAACTGCTATTAGCTTACAGTGAAAAACTTTTTTTCTTTTTCAAGGCATGCCATTGGGACACCAGATATGAGTGGCAAAGTACACTGGCAGAGGTTGGCAGAGTACACGCTGAAGGCCTGACACCCAGACGCTTGCAGACAACTAACTGCTATTAGCTTACAGTGAAAAACTTTTTTTCTTTTTAAAGCCACGCTATTGTGACACCAGATATGAGTGGCAAAGTGCACTTGCAGAGGTTGGCAGAGTACACGCTGAAGGCCTGACACCCGCTTTAAGGACACTGACTGCTATTAGCTTACAGTGAAAAACTTTTTTTCTTTTTAAAGGCACGCTATAGAGACACCAGATATGAGTGTCAAAGTACACTGGCAGAGGTTGGCAGAGTACACGCTGAAGGCCTGACACCCAGACGCTTGCAGTCAACTAACTGCTATTAGCTTACAGTGAAAAACTTTTTTTCTTTTTAAAGGCACGCTATTGTGACACCAGATATGAGTGTCAAAGTACACTGGCAGAGGTTGGCAGAGTACACGCTGAAGGCCTGACACCCAGACTCTTGCAGACAACTAACTGCTATTAGCTTACAGTGAAAAACTTTTTTTCTTTTTAAAGGCATGCCATTGGGACACCAGATATGAGTGGCAAAGTACACTGGCAGAGGTTGGCAGAGTACACGCTGAAGGCCTGACACCCAGACGCTTGCAGACAACTAACTGCTATTAGCTTACAGTGAAAAACTTTTTTTTCTTTTTAAAGGCACGCTATTGGGACACCAGATATGATTGTCAAAGTACACTGGCAGAGGTTGGCAGACTACATGCTGAAGGCCTGACACCAAGATGCTTGCAGACAACAAACTGCTATTAGCTTACAGTGACATTTTTTTTTTCTTTTTAAAGGCATGCTATAGAGACACCAGATATGAGTGGCAAAGTGCACTTGCAGAGGTTGGCAGAGTACACGCTGAATGCCTGACACCCGCTTTAAGGACACTGACTGCTATTAGCTTACAGTGAAATTTTTTTTTCTTTTTAAAGGCACACTATAGAGACACCAGATATGAGTGGCAAAGTACACTGGCAGAGGTTGGCAGAGTACACGCTAAAGGCCTGACACCCAGACGCTTGCACACAACTAACTGCTATTAGCTTACAGTGAAAAACTTTTTTTCTTTTTAAAGGCACGCTATAGAGACACCAGATATGAGTGGCAAAGTACACTGGCAGAGGTTGGCAGAGTACAGGCTGAAGGCCTGACACCCAGACGCTTGCACACAACTAACTGCTATTAGCTTACAGTGAAAAACTTTTTTTCTTTTTAAAGGCACGCTATAGAGACACCAGATATGAGTGGCAAAGTGCACTTGCAGAGGTTGGCAGAGTACACGCTGAAGGCCTGACACCCGCTTTAAGGACACTGACTGCTATTAGCTTACAGTGAATTTTTTTTTCTTTTTAAAGGCACACTATAGAGACACCAGATATGAGTGGCAAAGTACACTGGCAGAGGTTGGCAGAGTACACGCTAAATGCCTGACACCCAGATGCTTGCACACAACTAACTACTATTAGCTTACAGTGAAAAACTTTTTTTCTTTTTAAAGGCACGCTATAGAGACACCAGATATGAGTGGCAAAGTACACTGGCAGAGGTTGGCAGAGTACAGGCTGAAAGCCTGACACCCAGACGCTTGCAGACAACTAACTGCTATTAGTTTACAGTGAAAAACTTGTTTTCTTTTAAAAGGCACGCTATAGAGACACCAGATATGAGTGTCAAAGTACACTGGCAGAGGTTGGCAGAGTACACGCTGAAGGCCTGACACCCAGATGCTTGCAGACAACTAACTGCTATTAGCTTACAGTGAAAAACGTTATTTCTTTTTAAAGGCACGCTATAGAGACACCAGATATGAGTGGCAAAGTACACTGGCAGTGGTTGGCAGAGTACACGCTGAAGGCCTGACACCCAGACGCTTGCAGACAACTATCTGCTATTAGCTTACAGTGAAAAACTTTTTTTTCTTTTCAAAGGCACGCTATTGGGACACCAGATATGATTGTCAAAGTACACTGGCAGAGGTTGGCAGACTACACGCTGAAGGCCTGACACCCAGACGCTTGCAGACAACTAACTGCTATTAGCTTACAGTGAAAAACTTTTTTTCTTTTTAAAGGCACGCTATAGAGACACCAGATATGAGTGGCAAAGTGCACTTGCAGAGGTTGGCAGAGTACACGGTGAAGGCCTGACACCCGCTTTAAGGACACTGACTGCTATTAGCTTACAGTGAAAAACTTTTTTTCTTTTTAAAGGCATGCCATTGGGACACCAGATATGAGTGGCAAAGTACACTGGCAGAGGTTGGCAGAGTACACGCTGAAGGCCTGACACCCAGACGCTTGCAGACAACTAACTGCTATTAGCTTACAGTGAAAAACTTTTTTTTCTTTTTAAAGGCACGCTATTGGGACACCAGATATGATTGTCAAAGTACACTGGCAGAGGTTGGCAGACTACACGCTGAAGGCCTGACACCCAGACGCTTGCAGACAACTAACTGCTATTAGCTTACAGTGAAAAACTTTTTTTCTTTTTAAATTCACGCTGTAGAGACACCAGATATGAGTGGCAAAGTACACTGGCAGAGGTTGGCAGAGTACACGCTGAAGGCCTGAAACCCAGACGCTTGCAGACAACTATCTGCTATTAGCTTACAGTGAAAAACTTTTTTTCTTTTTAAAGGCACGCTATTGGGACACCAGATATGATTGTCAAAGTACACTGGCAGAGGTTGGCAGACTACACGCTGAAGGCCTGACACCCAGACGCTTGCAGACAACTAACTGCTATTAGCTTACAGTGAAAAACTTTATTTCTTTTTAAAGGCATGCTATAGAGACACCAGATATGAGTGGCAAAGTACACTGGCAGAGGTTGGCAGAGTACACGCTGAAGGCCTGACACCCGCTTTAAGGACACTGACTGCTATTAGCTTACAGTGAAAAACTTGTTTTCTTTTTAAAGGCACGCTATTGTGACACCAGATATGAGTGTCAAAGTACACTGGCAGAGGTTGGCAGAGTACACGCTGAAGGCCTGACACCCAGACGCTTGCAGACAACTAACTGCTATTAGCTTACAGTGAAAAACTTTTTTTCTTTTTAAAGCCACGCTATAGTGACACCAGATATGAGTGGCAAAGTACACTGGCAGAGGTTGGCAGAGTACACGCTGAAGGCCTGACACCCAGACGCTTGCAGACAACTAACTGCTATTAGTTTACAGTGAAAAACTTGTTTTCTTTTTAAAGGCACGCTATATAGACACCAGATATGAGTGGCAAAGTACACTGGCAGAGGTTGGCAGAGTACACGCTGAAGGCCTGACACCCAGACGCTTGAAGACAACTAACTGCTATTAGCTTACAGTGAAAAACTTTATTTCTTTTTAAAGGCACGCTATAGAGACACCAGATATGAGGGGCAAAGTACACTGGCAGAGGTTGGCAGAGTACACGCTGAAGGCCTGACACCCAGACGCTTGCAGACAACTATCTGCTATTAGCTTACAGTGAAAACCTTTTTTTTCTTTTTAAAGGCACGCTATTGGGACACCAGATATGATTGTCAAAGTACACTGGCAGAGGTTGGCAGACTACACGCTGAAGGCCTGACACCCAGACGCTTGCAGACAACTAACTGCTATTAGCTTACAGTGAAAAACTTTATTTCTTTTTAAAGGCACGCTATAGAGACACCAGATATCAGTGGCAAAGTACACTGGCAGAGGTTGGCAGAGTACACGCTGAAGGCCTGACACCCAGACGCTTGCAGACAACTAACTGCTATTAGCTTACAGTGAAAAACTTTATTTCTTTTTAAAGGCACGCTATAGAGACACCAGATATGAGTGGCAAAGTACACTGGCAGAGGTTGGCAGAGTACACGCTGAAGGCCTGACACCCAGACGCTTGCAGACAACTAACTGCTATTAGCTTACAGTGAAAAACTTTATTTCTTTTTAAAGGCACGCTATAGAGACACCAGATATGAGTGGCAAAGTACACTGGCAGAGGTTGGCAGAGTACACGCTAAATGCCTGACACCTAGATGCTTGCACACAACTAACTACTATTAGCTTACAGTGAAAAACTTTTTTTCTTTTTCAAGGCACGCTATAGAGACACCAGATATGAGTGGCAAAGTACACTGGCAGAGGTTGGCAGAGTACAGGCTGAAAGCCTGACACCCAGACGCTTGCAGACAACTAACTGCTATTAGTTTACAGTGAAAAACTTGTTTTCTTTTTAAAGGCACGCTATAGAGACACCAGATATGAGTGGCAAAGTACACTGGCAGAGGTTGGCAGAGTACACGCTGAAGGCCTGACACCCAGACGCTTGCAGACAACTAACTGCTATTAGCTTACAGTGAAAAACTTTTTTTCTTTTTAAAGGCACGCTATAGAGACACCAGATATGAGTGGCAAAGTACACTGGCAGAGGTTGGCAGAGTACACGCTAAATGCCTGACACCCAGATGCTTGCACGCAACTAACTGCTATTAGCTTACAGTGAAAAACTTTTTTTCTTTTTAAAGGCTCGCTATAGAGACACCAGATATGAGTGGCAAAGTACACTGGCAGAGGTTGGCAGAGTACAGGCTAAAAGCCTGACACCCAGACGCTTGCAGACAACTAACTGCTATTAGTTTACAGTGAAAAACTTGTTTTCTTTTTAAAGGCACGCTATAGAGACACCAGATATGAGTGTCAAAGTACACTGGCAGAGGTTGGCAGAGTACACGCTGAAGGCCTGACACCCAGACGCTTGCAGACAACTAACTGCTATTAGCTTACAGTGAAAAACGTTATTTCTTTTTAAAGGCACGCTATAGAGACACCAGATATGAGTGGCAAAGTACACTGGCAGTGGTTGGCAGAGTACACGCTGAAGGCCTGACACCCAGACGCTTGCAGACAACTATCTGCTATTAGCTTACAGTGAAAAACTTTTTTTTCTTTTTAAAGGCACGCTATTGGGACACCAGATATGATTGTCAAAGTACACTGGCAGAGGTTGGCAGACTACACGCTGAAGGCCTGACACCCAGACGCTTGCAGACAACTAACTGCTATTAGCTTACAGTGAAAAACTTTTTTTCTTTTTAAAGGCACGCTATAGAGACACCAGATATGAGTGGCAAAGTGCACTTGCAGAGGTTGGCAGAGTACACGCTGAAGGCCTGACACCCGCTTTAAGGACACTAACTGCTATTAGCTTACAGTGAAAAACTTTTTTTCTTTTTAAAGCCACGCTATTGTGACACCAGATATGAGTGGCAAAGTACACTGGCAGAGGTTGGCAGAGTACACGCTGAAGGCCTGACACCCAGACGCTTGCAGACAACTAACTGCTATTAGCTTACAGTGAAAAACTTTTTTTCTTTTTAAAGGCACGCTATTGGGACACCAGATATGATTGTCAAAGTACACTGGCAGAGGTTGGCAGAGTACAGGCTGAAGGCCTGACACCAAGATGCTTGCAGACAACTAACTGCTATTAGCTTACAGTGAAAAACTTTTTTTCTTTTTAAAGGCACGCTATAGAGACACCAGATATGAGTGGCAAAGTGCACTTGCAGAGGTTGGCAGAGTACACGCTGAAGGCCTGACACCCGCTTTAAGGACACTGACTGCTATTAGCTTACAGTGATTTTTTTTTTCTTTTTAAAGGCACACTATAGAGACACCAGATATGAGTGGCAAAGTACACTGGCAGAGGTTGGCAGAGTACACGCTAAATGCCTGACACCTAGATGCTTGCACACAACTAACTACTATTAGCTTACAGTGAAAAACTTTTTTTCTTTTTAAAGGCACGCTATAGAGACACCAGATATGAGTGGCAAAGTACACTGGCAGAGGTTGGCAGAGTACAGGCTGAAAGCCTGACACCCAGACGCTTGCAGACAACTAACTGCTATTAGTTTACAGTGAAAAACTTGTTTTCTTTTTAAAGGCACGCTATAGAGACACCAGATATGAGTGGCAAAGTACACTGGCAGAGGTTGGCAGAGTACACGCTGAAGGCCTGACACCCAGACGCTTGCAGACAACTAACTGCTATTAGCTTACAGTGAAAAACTTTTTTTCTTTTTAAAGGCACGCTATAGAGACACCAGATATGAGTGGCAAAGTACACTGGCAGAGGTTGGCAGAGTACACGCTAAATGCCTGACACCCAGATGCTTGCACGCAACTAACTGCTATTAGCTTACAGTGAAAAACTTTTTTTCTTTTTAAAGGCTCGCTATAGAGACACCAGATATGAGTGGCAAAGTACACTGGCAGAGGTTGGCAGAGTACAGGCTAAAAGCCTGACACCCAGACGCTTGCAGACAACTAACTGCTATTAGTTTACAGTGAAAAACTTGTTTTCTTTTTAAAGGCACGCTATAGAGACACCAGATATGAGTGTCAAAGTACACTGGCAGAGGTTGGCAGAGTACACGCTGAAGGCCTGACACCCAGACGCTTGCAGACAACTAACTGCTATTAGCTTACAGTGAAAAACGTTATTTCTTTTTAAAGGCACGCTATAGAGACACCAGATATGAGTGGCAAAGTACACTGGCAGTGGTTGGCAGAGTACACGCTGAAGGCCTGACACCCAGACGCTTGCAGACAACTATCTGCTATTAGCTTACAGTGAAAAACTTTTTTTTCTTTTTAAAGGCACGCTATTGGGACACCAGATATGATTGTCAAAGTACACTGGCAGAGGTTGGCAGACTACACGCTGAAGGCCTGACACCCAGACGCTTGCAGACAACTAACTGCTATTAGCTTACAGTGAAAAACTTTTTTTCTTTTTAAAGGCACGCTATAGAGACACCAGATATGAGTGGCAAAGTGCACTTGCAGAGGTTGGCAGAGTACACGGTGAAGGCCTGACACCCGCTTTAAGGACACTGACTGCTATTAGCTTACAGTGAAAAACTTTTTTTCTTTTTAAAGGCACGCTATTGTGACACCAGATATGAGTATCAAAGTACACTGGCAGAGGTTGGCAGAGTACACGCTGAAGGCCTGACACCCAGACTCTTGCAGACAACTAACTGCTATTATATTACAGTGAAAAACTTTTTTTCTTTTTAAAGGCATGCCATTGGGACACCAGATATGAGTGGCAAAGTACACTGGCAGAGGTTGGCAGAGTACACGCTGAAGGCCTGACACCCGCTTTAACCCCTTAAGGACCAAACTTCTGGAATAAAAGGGAATCATGACATGTCACACATGTCATGTGTCCTTAAGGGGTTAAGGACACTGACTACTATTAGCTTACAGTGAAAAACTTTTTTTCTTTTTAAATTCACGCTGTAGAGACACCAGATATGAGTGGCAAAGTACACTGGCAGAGGTTGGCAGAGTACACGCTGAAGGCCTGAAACCCAGACGCTTGCAGACAATTATCTGCTATTAGCTTACAGTGAAAAACTTTTTTTCTTTTTAAAGGCACGCTATTGGGACACCAGATATGATTGTCAAAGTACACTGGCAGAGGTTGGCAGACTACACGCTAAAGGTCTGACACCCAGACGCTTGCAGACAACTAACTGCTATTAGCTTACAGTGAAAAACTTTTTTTCTTTTTAAAGGCACGCTATAGAGACACCAGATATGAGTGGCAAAGTGCACTTGCAGAGGTTGGCAGAGTACACGCTGAAGGCCTGACACCCAGACGCTTGCAGACAACTAACTGCTTTTAGCTTACAGTGAAAAACTTTTTTTCTTTTTAAAGGTACGCTATAGAGACACCAGATATGAGTGGCAAAGTGCACTTGCAGAGGTTGGCAGAGTACACGCTGAAGGCCTGACACCCGCTTTAAGGACACTGACTGCTATTAGCTTACAGTGAAATTTTTTTTCTTTTTAAAGGCACACTATAGAGACACCAGATATGAGTGGCAAAGTACACTGGCAGAGGTTGGCAGAGTACACGCTAAATGCCTGACACCCAGATGCTTGCACACAACTAACTACTATTAGTTTACAGTGAAAAACGTTTTTTCTTTTTAAAGGCACGCTATAGAGACACCAGATATGAGTGGCAAAGTACACTGGCAGAGGTTGGCAGAGTACAGGCTGAAAGCCTGACACCCAGACGCTTGCAGACAACTAACTGCTATTAGTTTACAGTGAAAAACTTGTTTTCTTTTTAAAGGCACGCTATAGAGACACCAGATATGAGTGGCAAAGTACACTGGCAGAGGTTGGCAGAGTACACTCTGAAGGCCTGACACCCAGACGCTTGCAGACAACTAACTGCTATTAGCTTACAGTGAAAAACTTTTTTTCTTTTTAAAGGCACGCTATAGAGACACCAGATATGAGTGGCAAAGTACACTGGCAGAGGTTGGCAGAGTACACGCTGAAGGCCTGACACCCAGACGCTTGCAGACAACTAACTTCTATTAGCTTACAGTGAAAAACTTTTTTCTTTTTAAAGGCATGCCATTGGGACACCAGATATGAGTGGCAAAGTACACTGGCAGAGGTTGGCAGAGTACACGCTGAAGGCCTGACACCCAGACGCTTGCAGATAACTAACTGCTATTAGCTTACAGTGAAAAACTTTTTTTCTTTTTAAAGGCACGCTATAGAGACACCAGATATGAGTGTCAAAGTACACTGGCAGAGGTTGGCAGAGTACACGCTGAAGGCCTGACACCCGCTTTAAGGACACTGACTGCTATTAGCTTACAGTGAAAAACATTTTTCTTTTTAAAGGCAGGCTACAGTGACACCAGATATGAGTGGCAAAGTGCACTTGCAGAGGTTGGCAGAGTACACGCTGAAGGCCTGACACCCGCTTTAAGGACACTGACTGCTATTAGCTTACAGTGAAAAATTTTTTTCTTTTTAAAGGCAGGCTATAGTGACACCAGATATGAGTGGCAAAGTGCACTTGCAGAGGTTGGCAGAGTACACGCTGAAGGCCTGACACCCGCTTTAAGGACACTGACTGCTATTAGCTTACAGTGAAATTTTTTTTCTTTTTAAAGGCACACTATAGAGACACCAGATATAAGTGGCAAAGTACACTGGCAGAGGTTGGCATAGTACATGCTGAAGGCCTGACACCAAGATGCTTGCAGACAAGTAACTACTATTAGCTTACAGTGAAAAACGTTTTTTCTTTTTAAAGGCACGCTATAGAGACACCAGATATGAGTGTCAAAGTGCACTTGCAGAGGTTGGCAGAGTACACGCTGAAGGCCTGACACCCGCTTTAAGGACACTGACTGCTATTAGCTTACAGTGAAATTTTTTTTCTTTTTAAAGGCACACTATAGAGACACCAGATATGAGTGGCAAAGTACACTGGCAGAGGTTGGCAGAGTACACGCTAAAGGCCTGACACCCAGACACTTGCACACAACTAACTGCTATTAGCTTACAGTGAAAAACTTTTTTTCTTTTTATCTTTATTATATTAAGAGGAAGAAAAAAAACCCCTTAGAGCATCTTATCAAACAAAATCCCTTTCCCTGGACTGAGGTTATTGGCTTCTATTTTAATTTTATCCAATCTTTCTCTATCTATACAGATATCCAATATAGATTAGATTACAAAAAAAATCTATCCATAGGAGAACTATCCAAATAATAGACTATATTTGTCTAACCATTCGCAATACCATTTCTTTTTCCTAAAAGTAAAAGTCGAATTGTTGATCATCTCATATTCCATTGATAATTGGAACCTAACTTGATCTATCAATAGTCGTTTGTTAAACGGCTTAGATACTTTCCAGTGTCTTGCGATAATGATTTTAACCGCAACTAAAGAGTGAATGGCAAAACAGAAATCTTTTTGTGAATCGAAAGACAAATTCAAATGTAAGATAGCCAAAGCAGCATTCTCCGGAATTCTATTTGTAGTCATAGATGAAAAAATATTAAAAGCCCAGGACCAGAGAGACTTAACAGCTGGACATGTCCACCAAATATGTATGTAAGTACCTAAATGGCTAACACATCTCCAGCAGGTTGGATCAGAAGAGTGAAACATTTTAACTAGTCTGGCAGGAGTGTAATACCATCTATAGAGAACTTTGAAGTGGCATTCCGACAAGTTCAATCAATGGATATATTTATTCACCCAGCTCAAAGAGGAGTTGCAGTCGCGTAAAGAAATTTGCAGTTCTAAATCTAGTTCCCACCTCTTAATCAAACTATAAGGGGACTCTTTAAGAACTTCCAGCATTGATGAAGCAACAGACATGCTCTTTTTAATGGATTGAGACTTAAATATAAAAACAAAGAACTGGACTGTCCAGTGACCTTAAATAAAATGTAACTTTTAATGAATTATCAATATAAAAAGATAGGATTTTAATGAATTCTCAATATATTAAGAGCTGGAGAGATATCGAGCTCTAGACGGACATAACATAAAAGAAAGAGAGAAAGAAAACGTTAATAAACGTATGTGTCCCTACTGGGATAATAAATTTCTCAGACTGCATGTGCAGACTTATACTGTATGGTTATGCTGAGAAATAATAACTGGTCTCTATGTATCAGTGACACAGAGTCGTCTGAGCAGAGTGTCTGAGTTTGATATGAGAGACGTACAGAGTGCTGGTAGTAGTTCGTGCAGGGAGACTCCCTGGAGAATATCAGAATACCGTGCCGCAGTCAGTACAAAGATAATAGTAGGGTCACAGAAAAATGAAAAATATATATACAAATAGACAGTCAGACAGGTAACGCCAGAGATATAATAGGGTGAGTTTTACTGTCTAAGTCCCGAAAGGGGGTGAGATATTCTGATAAATATCAGGTCTGGACCTCATAAATTGTCCAGAACAGACAGATCATGTTAATACTCTGGACTGGCCTGTACTGCCTTTTAATGGTGTAACTTAGTTGGCTAGAGGTCCCTGCCTCTGCCTAACAACATCTGGTGATGTGGACACGTAGTATAAGAGCATAGATGTCCCCAAAAAAAAAAAAAAAAAAAAAAAAAATTCAAATAGGGAGAGCTGAACGAGACGTCTGTCTCTGGAAATCAGTTAGTATAATACCATAGTACTAACTCCTGCTAGATCGCAGGTCCGCAATAAATGAGGGTCTAAAGACTCACTGGTATACTCTGCAAAGATTATAGAGGTTTTAAACAGATTACTGAAGTTCAAGTTAAATAGTCCGGCTAGCACCCCGGCAAGTTACTAAGATTCTGATCAGCTGGTCTGACTCAGTCAAAATACACAGCCTGTCATTATCTAACTGTAAGAGGCCGCTAGTGAAATGCTTAGCTCGGGCTAAATGCCTTCTCTTTGATAGATTAGAGTCAAAAAACCCCACTAGTTAATACTGCAGAGATAGCTCAAAGTAACTACAGATTCCTAGAGCTTTCTAAAGATCATGTCAATTAGTCTGGCTCGGTGGAATAGGTGCAGCTTGTCAAATGCAGCTACACGGAACAGAGCTCCGCAGTAAATGAGGGTCTGGAGACTCACTGGTACATACTGTCAAGATTACTAAGGATTGCAACAGGTACTCAGATTTAAATAAACTTTGTCTGGCTAGTCCCCAGCAGATAACTAAGAATCTTGATGAACTTGTCTAGTTCGGTATGACTACACAGCTAGTCGCTAGTCAAAATGCTTTGCATGAGTTAGATAACTTCTCTTCCATGGTTCAGAGTCTGAAGACCCGCTAGTATATACTGCGGAGATTACTAAAAGTAACTCTAGACTTCTAAAGATTACTAAAATACAGCTCAATTAATCTGGCTCAATAGATTTACTACGGCTTGTCCAAAGTAGTTTACACAAAACGAAAGCCCCGACGCGCGTTTCGCCTGTGAGCGGCTTTTCAAGGGGTGAGTAGAGATCTCGTGTGTCCGATTTTAAATAGGGCGCCTTGCGTCCTGATTGGTCGGTGGGAGGAGCAACCAAAGTTGGGTCCGGTTAACTCCTACCATGCTGGATGAGATGTAGTGGGAACCCAAACAGCTAGTATGAAAAATTCATACATTAGAGGAACCTGGATAGTGACCATATATTAATAAAGATATATGGTGATGATGATGTGGTGCAAGTCCGATAGATTACTGACCAATCAACATTAACAGGGTATAAAAAATTGCCAAGCTGTAAACTGGACAAAGTGATGATACAAAAATAGTAATGGCTAAATATTAATTGCAACGTATCAGTTGCAGAATGGTACGTGCTTGGGTACAGTGCTGTAAAATTGATAGCATAGTAAGCCTGCTGAGTAGTGCAAGGCAGTAGCTAAGTTTAGTGTACAGGGTAGAGTAGCACATACGTTTCTGCGATGTCCAGATTCATAGTGAATGCTGACCATAAGGATGATAATCCTGCATGGTACAGGCTGGCTTGAAGATTGTTCTTTTTCCTGAATATAAGTAGTTGCTCAAGCCATAATTAGTCAATTGTAAGGGTATTCTATACAATATATCGTTTCAGACCCCTGTATGGCAAATAAGGGTAAATATGAAGGTTCCATAAAGGTTTACTAAAAAGTAATAGGAATTAGAGAGAAATGGGGGGTGAAATGCCCAATTGCTACAAGGTCAAATAGAATTATAAATGGTAAGGGGTAGTCCCTGTAAAAAGATGTGCCATCAGTGAATGAACTGACATTATTTATGAATGAAGGGGGTGTAATTGTATTCTTCATTCAAGCCACTGGGGGTCAGTGTTTTGAATTTGAAGATCCATTGTGACTCCTTTTGTAATAAAAGTCGATTTAAATTACCTTTTCTCGGGTGAGGAAGAAGCTTTTCGATTGCTTGAAATTTCAAGCAATCTGCGTTGCCATGATGAAAATTCTGGATGTGTCTGGCAATAGGGGTAGGGGTAATGTTGTTTTTGATGGAGCCGATGTGTTGCAGGATTCTGCGTCTAAACTGTTGGTAGGTCTTACCAATATATTGTAGCCCACAGTCACAAGTTATCAAATAGATGATATTGGTGGTGCTACAGTTTATAAGGGCATTGGTGTGAACTGTGATTTTGGAACAGTTAGACTGAGTTAGTTTAGATGGTAAAATGTATTTGCATGCTTTGCAATGTCCGCACCTGTATGTCCCTTTGGTTTGGGTGAGCCAGTTAGAAGTGGCCTGAGGGGATGCCAGGTGACTATGGACAAGCATGTCCTGTAAATTAACTGCTCTTTGGGCAGTCAGTTCTGGATGATCTGGTAGTAGTTTGTTAAGTATAGGGTTATGGCGTAAAATGGGCCAGTTCTTGGATAATATATTGGACATAGTGGCCCATCCGCTATCAAAGGTCGCAATACATCTTGGAGTAGGGTCAGAGGTTTTAGTGCGAGTTGACCTAAGGCTGGTCAGTCTGTCAGTTTGGCTTGCGCGTTGGAATGCCTTCTTCAGGACCCTATTGGGATAGCCCAATGTCTTGAAGCGTGTTCTTAATAGTTGGCATTCTTGATAAAAGGAGTCATCCTCGGAGCAGTTCCTTCTAGCACGGAGGTACTGGCTATAAGGGATAGATGCCCTCAGACTGTAAGGGTGATGGCTGTCCCAGTGTAGGAGGCTATTGGTTGCAGTTGATTTCCTATATAGCTCAGTTTGTATGGTTCCATCGTCAAGTAATATAATTCTCAAATCCAAAAAGATTAGCTCATGTACATCAATGACTGAGGTGAGTTTGAGGTTGATGTCATTCGTGTTGAGTACATTAACGAATTCTTCAAAATAATGACAGGCTGTGTATTTTGACTGAGTCAGACCAGCTGATCAGAATCTTAGTAACTTGCCGGGGTGCTAGCCGGACTATTTAACTTGAACTTCAGTAATCTGTTTAAAACCTCTATAATCTTTGCAGAGTATACCAGTGAGTCTTTAGACCCTCATTTATTGCGGACCTGCGATCTAGCAGGAGTTAGTACTATGGTATTATACTAACTGATTTCCAGAGACAGACGTCTCGTTCAGCTCTCCCTATTTGAATTTTTTTTTTTTTTTTGGGGACATCTATGCTCTTATACTACGTGTCCACATCACCAGATGTTGTTAGGCAGAGGCAGGGACCTCTAGCCAACTAAGTTACACCATTAAAAGGCAGTACAGGCCAGTCCAGAGTATTAACATGATCTGTCTGTTCTGGACAATTTATGAGGTCCAGACCTGATATTTATCAGAATATCTCACCCCCTTTCGGGACTTAGACAGTAAAACTCACCCTATTATATCTCTGGCGTTACCTGTCTGACTGTCTATTTGTATATATATTTTTCATTTTTCTGTGACCCTACTATTATCTTTGTACTGACTGCGGCACGGTATTCTGATATTCTCCAGGGAGTCTCCCTGCACGAACTACTACCAGCACTCTGTACGTCTCTCATATCAAACTCAGACACTCTGCTCAGACGACTCTGTGTCACTGATACATAGAGACCAGTTATTATTTCTCAGCATAACCATACAGTATAAGTCTGCACATGCAGTCTGAGAAATTTATTATCCCAGTAGGGACACATACGTTTATTAACGTTTTCTTTCTCTCTTTCTTTTATGTTATGTCCGTCTAGAGCTCGATATCTCTCCAGCTCTTAATATATTGAGAATTCATTAAAATCCTATCTTTTTATATTGATAATTCATTAAAAGTTACATTTTATTTAAGGTCACTGGACAGTCCAGTTCTTTGTTTTTTCATTCAGTTCTATGGGTTAACCCCTTCATTCACTGTCCAGCTACTCTATTTAGCAGCTTCATCCTACCTTCTACGTTGATTAACTCTAGGGTTTTAATACCCACTTCTTTCAGAAGCTCAATTTATCAAATTGATTTCACTAGTGCCACCTCCGAATGACTGATCTTTTAGACAAACTATTAGATCCCAATTTGGGTCAGGAAGAAATAATCAATGTTTTTTCCACCAATCCACTATCTCAATCCTCTAGTATCCACAATGACATCAATCAGGATTTTTTCAACATCCAGAAATCATACCAACAACAAATTCGGTCGTTCTGGGAAATAACTAGCCTTAAACAATACATTGAACAAAAATTGGTTCCTAGAGGACTCCGTCCAGAAGTCCTTCTGCCTGACAAGGTACAATCTGAGGACCAACTCAAAGAGTGGAACTCCATTTTGCTGGATTGCTCCTACCGCTTAATGGGCTTTCTCATCAAATTGGAAACCTCCAACTTTGAAAATATTAACCTCAAACTAACTAATGAAATTAGTCAAATTAAGGAGTTTAAAACTGAGAATTTGTACCCACAGATGGAAACCAAATTACAACAAAATATAGATAACTTCAAACACCATCTGAAAGTTAAAAAACACACGAAATTCCAACGTGACTTTCACGATTTTAAAGAGGGACAAATCTTCAGGCGAAGATCCAAAAATCGTAGACGTAATAACACTAATTCTAACTCCATCTCTTCAGGGGAAACCTCCTGGTCTGACACTGACAGTGCCCCCTATAAACCACAAAGGGGTAAATTCAGGAATACTAGCAGAGATAGAAACAAAGCATCCTCTGCTACAGCCACAGCCCCTAAGAGTATTCTTAAGGAGTCAGACAAGATAGTGTCTTTCCTCGATATTCCCATCTCCGTTGACACTAACAACCCTCCCCAATCTGTACCCCAATCAGTTCCTTTTTTAGAACAAGGCCCCTATCGTCACCAAAGGGGGAGACTTCGGGACAGGGACAGGTGGGGATACAAACAGAATCGGACAAAGAGTTAAATCCCAACAGGATTATAAACCTCTCAGATTTTATTCTGTTACCCAGACACATTTCTCTCCTTAACAAAGGCCTTTCATTTGTACCTACTCCCCAATGCAATACCTTTGACTGGACGAAGGACATTAATCTATTTGGTAGAAAAATTGCACTTAATATTATTCATACTAAAAAAGACACACAAACAGCTAATGACCTTGGGCTGACTTTAGAGGATTTTCGCTTGGCACAGAATCGAACCGATCTCTTGGAGGAACAAAATCCTAACAAACCACTGACTGACTTCAAGCCAGAAAGCTGGTATACTCCAAACTTTAAGGAATTACCACATGTTGACTTATTTGTTCAAATGTCAACCAGCGAATTCGAAAAATCAGACATCCCCACACCACCCAAGAACTTGACCGCAATGGAATTCAAGGGCTTAAAAGAGTTAAAACAATCCACCAATACCATCATTAAACCGGCCGATAAAGGGGGTAACATCGTTCTCCTTAACCGTGATAAATACATTGAAATATGTATGACACATTTGAACGATAAGGAATGTTACCAATCCTTACCAAGCGATCCGACGACTAAATTTGTGAAGGAACTGGAGACTATACTAACAGTAGCTGAATCGTTACAGATTATCACTCCTCAAGAATGCAAATATCTCCTACCACATAAAAACCCTACCATAGCAACTTTTTACTGTCTGCCCAAAATCCACAAAAACCCGCAAAATCCACCTGGCAGACCTATAGTCTCGGGCAATAATTGCTTAACCGAAAGATCCAGTAGATTCATTGACAAAATTCTACGACCCATGGTGATCACTCTACCATCGTATTTACAGGACACCAAGTCCACTCTTTTAACCCTGGAGGGCCTACAGGTTCCCCCCTACACTCTTCTGGCAAGTCTAGATGTAGTCTCCCTATATTCCAACATCCCCCATGACAAAGGGATCTTTGCTTGTGAATTTTTTCTGAACCAGTCTAGCATCGATCCCTCAAAGAAGAACTTTATACTCAATCTGTTGAAGTTTGTTCTGATGCATAATTACTTCATGTTTAACGGCAGGTACTATTTACAATTGACCGGCACTGCCATGGGTACGGCGTGTGCCCCCACATATGCCAATTTGTTCTTGGGTTGGTGGGAGCAGCATGTCATCAATTCCTCACTATATCACCCTTACCATGGATATATTTTGAAATGGTACAGATATATTGATGACATGCTGCTCCTCTGGACCGGCTCTTGTGTGGCTTTTGAAGAATTCGTTAATGTACTCAACACGAATGACATCAACCTCAAACTCACCTCAGTCATTGATGTACATGAGCTAATCTTTTTGGATTTGAGAATTATATTACTTGACGATGGAACCATACAAACTGAGCTATATAGGAAATCAACTGCAACCAATAGCCTCCTACACTGGGACAGCCATCACCCTTACAGTCTGAGGGCATCTATCCCTTATAGCCAGTACCTCCGTGCTAGAAGGAACTGCTCCGAGGATGACTCCTTTTATCAAGAATGCCAACTATTAAGAACACGCTTCAAGACATTGGGCTATCCCAATAGGGTCCTGAAGAAGGCATTCCAACGCGCAAGCCAAACTGACAGACTGACCAGCCTTAGGTCAACTCGCACTAAAACCTCTGACCCTACTCCAAGATGTATTGCGACCTTTGATAGCGGATGGGCCACTATGTCCAATATATTATCCAAGAACTGGCCCATTTTACGCCATAACCCTATACTTAACAAACTACTACCAGATCATCCAGAACTGACTGCCCGAAGAGCAGTTAATTTACAGGACATGCTTGTCCATAGTCACCTGGCATCCCCTCAGGCCACTTCTAACTGGCTCACCCAAACCAAAGGGACATACAGGTGCGGACATTGCAAAGCATGCAAATACATTTTACCATCTAAACTAACTCAGTCTAACTGTTCCAAAATCACAGTTCACACCAATGCCCTTATAAACTGTAGCACCACCAATATCATCTATTTGATAACTTGTGACTGTGGGCTACAATATATTGGTAAGACCTACCAACAGTTTAGACGCAGAATCCTGCAACACATCGGCTCCATCAAAAACAACATTACCCCTACCCCTATTGCCAGACACATCCAGAATTTTCATCATGGCAACGCAGATTGCTTGAAATTTCAAGCAATCGAAAAGCTTCTTCCTCACCCGAGAAAAGGTAATTTAAATCGACTTTTATTACAAAAGGAGTCACAATGGATCTTCAAATTCAAAACACTGACCCCCAGTGGCTTGAATGAAGAATACAATTACACCCCCTTCATTCATAAATAATGTCAGTTCATTCACTGATGGCACATCTTTTTACAGGGACTACCCCTTACCATTTATAATTCTATTTGACCTTGTAGCAATTGGGCATTTCACCCCCCATTTCTCTCTAATTCCTATTACTTTTTAGTAAACCTTTATGGAACCTTCATATTTACCCTTATTTGCCATACAGGGGTCTGAAACGATATATTGTATAGAATACCCTTACAATTGACTAATTATGGCTTGAGCAACTACTTATATTCAGGAAAAAGAACAATCTTCAAGCCAGCCTGTACCATGCAGGATTATCATCCTTATGGTCAGCATTCACTATGAATCTGGACATCGCAGAAACGTATGTGCTACTCTACCCTGTACACTAAACTTAGCTACTGCCTTGCACTACTCAGCAGGCTTACTATGCTATCAATTTTACAGCACTGTACCCAAGCACGTACCATTCTGCAACTGATACGTTGCAATTAATATTTAGCCATTACTATTTTTGTATCATCACTTTGTCCAGTTTACAGCTTGGCAATTTTTTATACCCTGTTAATGTTGATTGGTCAGTAATCTATCGGACTTGCACCACATCATCATCACCATATATCTTTATTAATATATGGTCACTATCCAGGTTCCTCTAATGTATGAATTTTTCATACTAGCTGTTTGGGTTCCCACTACATCTCATCCAGCATGGTAGGAGTTAACCGGACCCAACTTTGGTTGCTCCTCCCACCGACCAATCAGGACGCAAGGCGCCCTATTTAAAATCGGACACACGAGATCTCTACTCACCCCTTGAAAAGCCGCTCACAGGCGAAACGCGCGTCGGGGCTTTCGTTTTGTGTAAACTACTTTGGACAAGCCGTAGTAAATCTATTGAGCCAGATTAATTGAGCTGTATTTTAGTAATCTTTAGAAGTCTAGAGTTACTTTTAGTAATCTCCGCAGTATATACTAGCGGGTCTTCAGACTCTGAACCATGGAAGAGAAGTTATCTAACTCATGCAAAGCATTTTGACTAGCGACTAGCTGTGTAGTCATACCGAACTAGACAAGTTCATCAAGATTCTTAGTTATCTGCTGGGGACTAGCCAGACAAAGTTTATTTAAATCTGAGTACCTGTTGCAATCCTTAGTAATCTTGACAGTATGTACCAGTGAGTCTCCAGACCCTCATTTACTGCGGAGCTCTGTTCCGTGTAGCTGCATTTGACAAGCTGCACCTATTCCACCGAGCCAGACTAATTGACATGATCTTTAGAAAGCTCTAGGAATCTGTAGTTACTTTGAGCTATCTCTGCAGTATTAACTAGTGGGGTTTTTTGACTCTAATCTATCAAAGAGAAGGCATTTAGCCCGAGCTAAGCATTTCACTAGCGGCCTCTTACAGTTAGATAATGACAGGCTGTGTATTTTGACTGAGTCAGACCAGCTGATCAGAATCTTAGTAACTTGCCGGGGTGCTAGCCGGACTATTTAACTTGAACTTCAGTAATCTGTTTAAAACCTCTATAATCTTTGCAGAGTATACCAGTGAGTCTTTAGACCCTCATTTATTGCGGACCTGCGATCTAGCAGGAGTTAGTACTATGGTATTATACTAACTGATTTCCAGAGACAGACGTCTCGTTCAGCTCTCCCTATTTGAATTTTTTTTTTTTTTTTTTTTGGGGACATCTATGCTCTTATACTACGTGTCCACATCACCAGATGTTGTTAGGCAGAGGCAGGGACCTCTAGCCAACTAAGTTACACCATTAAAAGGCAGTACAGGCCAGTCCAGAGTATTAACATGATCTGTCTGTTCTGGACAATTTATGAGGTCCAGACCTGATATTTATCAGAATATCTCACCCCCTTTCGGGACTTAGACAGTAAAACTCACCCTATTATATCTCTGGCGTTACCTGTCTGACTGTCTATTTGTATATATATTTTTCATTTTTCTGTGACCCTACTATTATCTTTGTACTGACTGCGGCACGGTATTCTGATATTCTCCAGGGAGTCTCCCTGCACGAACTACTACCAGCACTCTGTACGTCTCTCATATCAAACTCAGACACTCTGCTCAGACGACTCTGTGTCACTGATACATAGAGACCAGTTATTATTTCTCAGCATAACCATACAGTATAAGTCTGCACATGCAGTCTGAGAAATTTATTATCCCAGTAGGGACACATACGTTTATTAACGTTTTCTTTCTCTCTTTCTTTTATGTTATGTCCGTCTAGAGCTCGATATCTCTCCAGCTCTTAATATATTGAGAATTCATTAAAATCCTATCTTTTTATATTGATAATTCATTAAAAGTTACATTTTATTTAAGGTCACTGGACAGTCCAGTTCTTTGTTTTTTCATTCAGTTCTATGGGTTAACCCCTTCATTCACTGTCCAGCTACTCTATTTAGCAGCTTCATCCTACCTTCTACGTTGATTAACTCTAGGGTTTTAATACCCACTTCTTTCAGAAGCTCAATTTATCAAATTGATTTCACTAGTGCCACCTCCGAATGACTGATCTTTTAGACAAACTATTAGATCCCAATTTGGGTCAGGAAGAAATAATCAATGTTTTTTCCACCAATCCACTATCTCAATCCTCTAGTATCCACAATGACATCAATCAGGCTTTTTTCAACATCCAGAAATCATACCAACAACAAATTCGGTCGTTCTGGGAAATAACTAGCCTTAAACAATACATTGAACAAAAATTGGTTCCTAGAGGACTCCGTCCAGAAGTCCTTCTGCCTGACAAGGTACAATCTGAGGACCAACTCAAAGAGTGGAACTCCATTTTGCTGGATTGCTCCTACCGCTTAATGGGCTTTCTCATCAAATTGGAAACCTCCAACTTTGAAAATATTAACCTCAAACTAACTAATGAAATTAGTCAAATTAAGGAGTTTAAAACTGAGAATTTGTACCCACAGATGGAAACCAAATTACAACAAAATATAGATAACTTCAAACACCATCTGAAAGTTAAAAAACACACGAAATTCCAACGTGACTTTCACGATTTTAAAGAGGGACAAATCTTCAGGCGAAGATCCAAAAATCGTAGACGTAATAACACTAATTCTAACTCCATCTCTTCAGGGGAAACCTCCTGGTCTGACACTGACAGTGCCCCCTATAAACCACAAAGGGGTAAATTCAGGAATACTAGCAGAGATAGAAACAAAGCATCCTCTGCTACAGCCACAGCCCCTAAGAGTATTCTTAAGGAGTCAGACAAGATAGTGTCTTTCCTCGATATTCCCATCTCCGTTGACACTAACAACCCTCCCCAATCTGTACCCCAATCAGTTCCTTTTTTAGAACAAGGCCCCTATCGTCACCAAAGGGGGAGACTTCGGGACAGGGACAGGTGGGGATACAAACAGAATCGGACAAAGAGTTAAATCCCAACAGGATTATAAACCTCTCAGATTTTATTCTGTTACCCAGACACATTTCTCTCCTTAACAAAGGCCTTTCATTTGTACCTACTCCCCAATGCAATACCTTTGACTGGACGAAGGACATTAATCTATTTGGTAGAAAAATTGCACTTAATATTATTCATACTAAAAAAGACACACAAACAGCTAATGACCTTGGGCTGACTTTAGAGGATTTTCGCTTGGCACAGAATCTAACCGATCTCTTGGAGGAACAAAATCCTAACAAACCACTGACTGACTTCAAGCCAGAAAGCTGGTATACTCCAAACTTTAAGGAATTACCACATGTTGACTTATTTGTTCAAATGTCAACCAGCGAATTCGAAAAATCAGACATCCCCACACCACCCAAGAACTTGACCGCAATGGAATTCAAGGGCTTAAAAGAGTTAAAACAATCCACCAATACCATCATTAAACCGGCCGATAAAGGGGGTAACATCGTTCTCCTTAACCGTGATAAATACATTGAAATATGTATGACACATTTGAACGATAAGGAATGTTACCAATCCTTACCAAGCGATCCGACGACTAAATTTGTGAAGGAACTGGAGACTATACTAACAGTAGCTGAATCGTTACAGATTATCACTCCTCAAGAATGCAAATATCTCCTACCACATAAAAACCCTACCATAGCAACTTTTTACTGTCTGCCCAAAATCCACAAAAACCCGCAAAATCCACCTGGCAGACCTATAGTCTCGGGCAATAATTGCTTAACCGAAAGATCCAGTAGATTCATTGACAAAATTCTACGACCCATGGTGATCACTCTACCATCGTATTTACAGGACACCAAGTCCACTCTTTTAACCCTGGAGGGCCTACAGGTTCCCCCCTACACCCTTCTGGCAAGTCTAGATGTAGTCTCCCTATATTCCAACATCCCCCATGACAAAGGGATCTTTGCTTGTGAATTTTTTCTGAACCAGTCTAGCATCGATCCCTCAAAGAAGAACTTTATACTCAATCTGTTGAAGTTTGTTCTGATGCATAATTACTTCATGTTTAACGGCAGGTACTATTTACAATTGACCGGCACTGCCATGGGTACGGCGTGTGCCCCCACATATGCCAATTTGTTCTTGGGTTGGTGGGAGCAGCATGTCATCAATTCCTCACTATATCACCCTTACCATGGATATATTTTGAAATGGTACAGATATATTGATGACATGCTGCTCCTCTGGACCGGCTCTTGTGTGGCTTTTGAAGAATTCGTTAATGTACTCAACACGAATGACATCAACCTCAAACTCACCTCAGTCATTGATGTACATGAGCTAATCTTTTTGGATTTGAGAATTATATTACTTGACGATGGAACCATACAAACTGAGCTATATAGGAAATCAACTGCAACCAATAGCCTCCTACACTGGGACAGCCATCACCCTTACAGTCTGAGGGCATCTATCCCTTATAGCCAGTACCTCCGTGCTAGAAGGAACTGCTCCGAGGATGACTCCTTTTATCAAGAATGCCAACTATTAAGAACACGCTTCAAGACATTGGGCTATCCCAATAGGGTCCTGAAGAAGGCATTCCAACGCGCAAGCCAAACTGACAGACTGACCAGCCTTAGGTCAACTCGCACTAAAACCTCTGACCCTACTCCAAGATGTATTGCGACCTTTGATAGCGGATGGGCCACTATGTCCAATATATTATCCAAGAACTGGCCCATTTTACGCCATAACCCTATACTTAACAAACTACTACCAGATCATCCAGAACTGACTGCCCGAAGAGCAGTTAATTTACAGGACATGCTTGTCCATAGTCACCTGGCATCCCCTCAGGCCACTTCTAACTGGCTCACCCAAACCAAAGGGACATACAGGTGCGGACATTGCAAAGCATGCAAATACATTTTACCATCTAAACTAACTCAGTCTAACTGTTCCAAAATCACAGTTCACACCAATGCCCTTATAAACTGTAGCACCACCAATATCATCTATTTGATAACTTGTGACTGTGGGCTACAATATATTGGTAAGACCTACCAACAGTTTAGACGCAGAATCCTGCAACACATCGGCTCCATCAAAAACAACATTACCCCTACCCCTATTGCCAGACACATCCAGAATTTTCATCATGGCAACGCAGATTGCTTGAAATTTCAAGCAATCGAAAAGCTTCTTCCTCACCCGAGAAAAGGTAATTTAAATCGACTTTTATTACAAAAGGAGTCACAATGGATCTTCAAATTCAAAACACTGACCCCCAGTGGCTTGAATGAAGAATACAATTACACCCCCTTCATTCATAAATAATGTCAGTTCATTCACTGATGGCACATCTTTTTACAGGGACTACCCCTTACCATTTATAATTCTATTTGACCTTGTAGCAATTGGGCATTTCACCCCCCATTTCTCTCTAATTCCTATTACTTTTTAGTAAACCTTTATGGAACCTTCATATTTACCCTTATTTGCCATACAGGGGTCTGAAACGATATATTGTATAGAATACCCTTACAATTGACTAATTATGGCTTGAGCAACTACTTATATTCAGGAAAAAGAACAATCTTCAAGCCAGCCTGTACCATGCAGGATTATCATCCTTATGGTCAGCATTCACTATGAATCTGGACATCGCAGAAACGTATGTGCTACTCTACCCTGTACACTAAACTTAGCTACTGCCTTGCACTACTCAGCAGGCTTACTATGCTATCAATTTTACAGCACTGTACCCAAGCACGTACCATTCTGCAACTGATACGTTGCAATTAATATTTAGCCATTACTATTTTTGTATCATCACTTTGTCCAGTTTACAGCTTGGCAATTTTTTATACCCTGTTAATGTTGATTGGTCAGTAATCTATCGGACTTGCACCACATCATCATCACCATATATCTTTATTAATATATGGTCACTATCCAGGTTCCTCTAATGTATGAATTTTTCATACTAGCTGTTTGGGTTCCCACTACATCTCATCCAGCATGGTAGGAGTTAACCGGACCCAACTTTGGTTGCTCCTCCCACCGACCAATCAGGACGCAAGGCGCCCTATTTAAAATCGGACACACGAGATCTCTACTCACCCCTTGAAAAGCCGCTCACAGGCGAAACGCGCGTCGGGGCTTTCGTTTTGTGTAAACTACTTTGGACAAGCCGTAGTAAATCTATTGAGCCAGATTAATTGAGCTGTATTTTAGTAATCTTTAGAAGTCTAGAGTTACTTTTAGTAATCTCCGCAGTATATACTAGCGGGTCTTCAGACTCTGAACCATGGAAGAGAAGTTATCTAACTCATGCAAAGCATTTTGACTAGCGACTAGCTGTGTAGTCATACCGAACTAGACAAGTTCATCAAGATTCTTAGTTATCTGCTGGGGACTAGCCAGACAAAGTTTATTTAAATCTGAGTACCTGTTGCAATCCTTAGTAATCTTGACAGTATGTACCAGTGAGTCTCCAGACCCTCATTTACTGCGGAGCTCTGTTCCGTGTAGCTGCATTTGACAAGCTGCACCTATTCCACCGAGCCAGACTAATTGACATGATCTTTAGAAAGCTCTAGGAATCTGTAGTTACTTTGAGCTATCTCTGCAGTATTAACTAGTGGGGTTTTTTGACTCTAATCTATCAAAGAGAAGGCATTTAGCCCGAGCTAAGCATTTCACTAGCGGCCTCTTACAGTTAGATAATGACAGGCTGTGTATTTTGACTGAGTCAGACCAGCTGATCAGAATCTTAGTAACTTGCCGGGGTGCTAGCCGGACTATTTAACTTGAACTTCAGTAATCTGTTTAAAACCTCTATAATCTTTGCAGAGTATACCAGTGAGTCTTTAGACCCTCATTTATTGCGGACCTGCGATCTAGCAGGAGTTAGTACTATGGTATTATACTAACTGATTTCCAGAGACAGACGTCTCGTTCAGCTCTCCCTATTTGAATTTTTTTTTTTTTTTTTTTTTTTTTGGGGACATCTATGCTCTTATACTACGTGTCCACATCACCAGATGTTGTTAGGCAGAGGCAGGGACCTCTAGCCAACTAAGTTACACCATTAAAAGGCAGTACAGGCCAGTCCAGAGTATTAACATGATCTGTCTGTTCTGGACAATTTATGAGGTCCAGACCTGATATTTATCAGAATATCTCACCCCCTTTCGGGACTTAGACAGTAAAACTCACCCTATTATATCTCTGGCGTTACCTGTCTGACTGTCTATTTGTATATATATTTTTCATTTTTCTGTGACCCTACTATTATCTTTGTACTGACTGCGGCACGGTATTCTGATATTCTCCAGGGAGTCTCCCTGCACGAACTACTACCAGCACTCTGTACGTCTCTCATATCAAACTCAGACACTCTGCTCAGACGACTCTGTGTCACTGATACATAGAGACCAGTTATTATTTCTCAGCATAACCATACAGTATAAGTCTGCACATGCAGTCTGAGAAATTTATTATCCCAGTAGGGACACATACGTTTATTAACGTTTTCTTTCTCTCTTTCTTTTATGTTATGTCCGTCTAGAGCTCGATATCTCTCCAGCTCTTAATATATTGAGAATTCATTAAAATCCTATCTTTTTATATTGATAATTCATTAAAAGTTACATTTTATTTAAGGTCACTGGACAGTCCAGTTCTTTGTTTTTTCATTCAGTTCTATGGGTTAACCCCTTCATTCACTGTCCAGCTACTCTATTTAGCAGCTTCATCCTACCTTCTACGTTGATTAACTCTAGGGTTTTAATACCCACTTCTTTCAGAAGCTCAATTTATCAAATTGATTTCACTAGTGCCACCTCCGAATGACTGATCTTTTAGACAAACTATTAGATCCCAATTTGGGTCAGGAAGAAATAATCAATGTTTTTTCCACCAATCCACTATCTCAATCCTCTAGTATCCACAATGACATCAATCAGGCTTTTTTCAACATCCAGAAATCATACCAACAACAAATTCGGTCGTTCTGGGAAATAACTAGCCTTAAACAATACATTGAACAAAAATTGGTTCCTAGAGGACTCCGTCCAGAAGTCCTTCTGCCTGACAAGGTACAATCTGAGGACCAACTCAAAGAGTGGAACTCCATTTTGCTGGATTGCTCCTACCGCTTAATGGGCTTTCTCATCAAATTGGAAACCTCCAACTTTGAAAATATTAACCTCAAACTAACTAATGAAATTAGTCAAATTAAGGAGTTTAAAACTGAGAATTTGTACCCACAGATGGAAACCAAATTACAACAAAATATAGATAACTTCAAACACCATCTGAAAGTTAAAAAACACACGAAATTCCAACGTGACTTTCACGATTTTAAAGAGGGACAAATCTTCAGGCGAAGATCCAAAAATCGTAGACGTAATAACACTAATTCTAACTCCATCTCTTCAGGGGAAACCTCCTGGTCTGACACTGACAGTGCCCCCTATAAACCACAAAGGGGTAAATTCAGGAATACTAGCAGAGATAGAAACAAAGCATCCTCTGCTACAGCCACAGCCCCTAAGAGTATTCTTAAGGAGTCAGACAAGATAGTGTCTTTCCTCGATATTCCCATCTCCGTTGACACTAACAACCCTCCCCAATCTGTACCCCAATCAGTTCCTTTTTTAGAACAAGGCCCCTATCGTCACCAAAGGGGGAGACTTCGGGACAGGGACAGGTGGGGATACAAACAGAATCGGACAAAGAGTTAAATCCCAACAGGATTATAAACCTCTCAGATTTTATTCTGTTACCCAGACACATTTCTCTCCTTAACAAAGGCCTTTCATTTGTACCTACTCCCCAATGCAATACCTTTGACTGGACGAAGGACATTAATCTATTTGGTAGAAAAATTGCACTTAATATTATTCATACTAAAAAAGACACACAAACAGCTAATGACCTTGGGCTGACTTTAGAGGATTTTCGCTTGGCACAGAATCTAACCGATCTCTTGGAGGAACAAAATCCTAACAAACCACTGACTGACTTCAAGCCAGAAAGCTGGTATACTCCAAACTTTAAGGAATTACCACATGTTGACTTATTTGTTCAAATGTCAACCAGCGAATTCGAAAAATCAGACATCCCCACACCACCCAAGAACTTGACCGCAATGGAATTCAAGGGCTTAAAAGAGTTAAAACAATCCACCAATACCATCATTAAACCGGCCGATAAAGGGGGTAACATCGTTCTCCTTAACCGTGATAAATACATTGAAATATGTATGACACATTTGAACGATAAGGAATGTTACCAATCCTTACCAAGCGATCCGACGACTAAATTTGTGAAGGAACTGGAGACTATACTAACAGTAGCTGAATCGTTACAGATTATCACTCCTCAAGAATGCAAATATCTCCTACCACATCAAAACCCTACCATAGCAACTTTTTACTGTCTGCCCAAAATCCACAAAAACCCGCAAAATCCACCTGGCAGACCTATAGTCTCGGGCAATAATTGCTTAACCGAAAGATCCAGTAGATTCATTGACAAAATTCTACGACCCATGGTGATCACTCTACCATCGTATTTACAGGACACCAAGTCCACTCTTTTAACCCTGGAGGGCCTACAGGTTCCCCCCTACACTCTTCTGGCAAGTCTAGATGTAGTCTCCCTATATTCCAACATCCCCCATGACAAAGGGATCTTTGCTTGTGAATTTTTTCTGAACCAGTCTAGCATCGATCCCTCAAAGAAGAACTTTATACTCAATCTGTTGAAGTTTGTTCTGATGCATAATTACTTCATGTTTAACGGCAGGTACTATTTACAATTGACCGGCACTGCCATGGGTACGGCGTGTGCCCCCACATATGCCAATTTGTTCTTGGGTTGGTGGGAGCAGCATGTCATCAATTCCTCACTATATCACCCTTACCATGGATATATTTTGAAATGGTACAGATATATTGATGACATGCTGCTCCTCTGGACCGGCTCTTGTGTGGCTTTTGAAGAATTCGTTAATGTACTCAACACGAATGACATCAACCTCAAACTCACCTCAGTCATTGATGTACATGAGCTAATCTTTTTGGATTTGAGAATTATATTACTTGACGATGGAACCATACAAACTGAGCTATATAGGAAATCAACTGCAACCAATAGCCTCCTACACTGGGACAGCCATCACCCTTACAGTCTGAGGGCATCTATCCCTTATAGCCAGTACCTCCGTGCTAGAAGGAACTGCTCCGAGGATGACTCCTTTTATCAAGAATGCCAACTATTAAGAACACGCTTCAAGACATTGGGCTATCCCAATAGGGTCCTGAAGAAGGCATTCCAACGCGCAAGCCAAACTGACAGACTGACCAGCCTTAGGTCAACTCGCACTAAAACCTCTGACCCTACTCCAAGATGTATTGCGACCTTTGATAGCGGATGGGCCACTATGTCCAATATATTATCCAAGAACTGGCCCATTTTACGCCATAACCCTATACTTAACAAACTACTACCAGATCATCCAGAACTGACTGCCCGAAGAGCAGTTAATTTACAGGACATGCTTGTCCATAGTCACCTGGCATCCCCTCAGGCCACTTCTAACTGGCTCACCCAAACCAAAGGGACATACAGGTGCGGACATTGCAAAGCATGCAAATACATTTTACCATCTAAACTAACTCAGTCTAACTGTTCCAAAATCACAGTTCACACCAATGCCCTTATAAACTGTAGCACCACCAATATCATCTATTTGATAACTTGTGACTGTGGGCTACAATATATTGGTAAGACCTACCAACAGTTTAGACGCAGAATCCTGCAACACATCGGCTCCATCAAAAACAACATTACCCCTACCCCTATTGCCAGACACATCCAGAATTTTCATCATGGCAACGCAGATTGCTTGAAATTTCAAGCAATCGAAAAGCTTCTTCCTCACCCGAGAAAAGGTAATTTAAATCGACTTTTATTACAAAAGGAGTCACAATGGATCTTCAAATTCAAAACACTGACCCCCAGTGGCTTGAATGAAGAATACAATTACACCCCCTTCATTCATAAATAATGTCAGTTCATTCACTGATGGCACATCTTTTTACAGGGACTACCCCTTACCATTTATAATTCTATTTGACCTTGTAGCAATTGGGCATTTCACCCCCCATTTCTCTCTAATTCCTATTACTTTTTAGTAAACCTTTATGGAACCTTCATATTTACCCTTATTTGCCATACAGGGGTCTGAAACGATATATTGTATAGAATACCCTTACAATTGACTAATTATGGCTTGAGCAACTACTTATATTCAGGAAAAAGAACAATCTTCAAGCCAGCCTGTACCATGCAGGATTATCATCCTTATGGTCAGCATTCACTATGAATCTGGACATCGCAGAAACGTATGTGCTACTCTACCCTGTACACTAAACTTAGCTACTGCCTTGCACTACTCAGCAGGCTTACTATGCTATCAATTTTACAGCACTGTACCCAAGCACGTACCATTCTGCAACTGATACGTTGCAATTAATATTTAGCCATTACTATTTTTGTATCATCACTTTGTCCAGTTTACAGCTTGGCAATTTTTTATACCCTGTTAATGTTGATTGGTCAGTAATCTATCGGACTTGCACCACATCATCATCACCATATATCTTTATTAATATATGGTCACTATCCAGGTTCCTCTAATGTATGAATTTTTCATACTAGCTGTTTGGGTTCCCACTACATCTCATCCAGCATGGTAGGAGTTAACCGGACCCAACTTTGGTTGCTCCTCCCACCGACCAATCAGGACGCAAGGCGCCCTATTTAAAATCGGACACACGAGATCTCTACTCACCCCTTGAAAAGCCGCTCACAGGCGAAACGCGCGTCGGGGCTTTCGTTTTGTGTAAACTACTTTGGACAAGCCGTAGTAAATCTATTGAGCCAGATTAATTGAGCTGTATTTTAGTAATCTTTAGAAGTCTAGAGTTACTTTTAGTAATCTCCGCAGTATATACTAGCGGGTCTTCAGACTCTGAACCATGGAAGAGAAGTTATCTAACTCATGCAAAGCATTTTGACTAGCGACTAGCTGTGTAGTCATACCGAACTAGACAAGTTCATCAAGATTCTTAGTTATCTGCTGGGGACTAGCCAGACAAAGTTTATTTAAATCTGAGTACCTGTTGCAATCCTTAGTAATCTTGACAGTATGTACCAGTGAGTCTCCAGACCCTCATTTACTGCGGAGCTCTGTTCCGTGTAGCTGCATTTGACAAGCTGCACCTATTCCACCGAGCCAGACTAATTGACATGATCTTTAGAAAGCTCTAGGAATCTGTAGTTACTTTGAGCTATCTCTGCAGTATTAACTAGTGGGGTTTTTTGACTCTAATCTATCAAAGAGAAGGCATTTAGCCCGAGCTAAGCATTTCACTAGCGGCCTCTTACAGTTAGATAATGACAGGCTGTGTATTTTGACTGAGTCAGACCAGCTGATCAGAATCTTAGTAACTTGCCGGGGTGCTAGCCGGACTATTTAACTTGAACTTCAGTAATCTGTTTAAAACCTCTATAATCTTTGCAGAGTATACCAGTGAGTCTTTAGACCCTCATTTATTGCGGACCTGCGATCTAGCAGGAGTTAGTACTATGGTATTATACTAACTGATTTCCAGAGACAGACGTCTCGTTCAGCTCTCCCTATTTGAATTTTTTTTTTTTTTTTTTTTTTGGGGACATCTATGCTCTTATACTACGTGTCCACATCACCAGATGTTGTTAGGCAGAGGCAGGGACCTCTAGCCAACTAAGTTACACCATTAAAAGGCAGTACAGGCCAGTCCAGAGTATTAACATGATCTGTCTGTTCTGGACAATTTATGAGGTCCAGACCTGATATTTATCAGAATATCTCACCCCCTTTCGGGACTTAGACAGTAAAACTCACCCTATTATATCTCTGGCGTTACCTGTCTGACTGTCTATTTGTATATATATTTTTCATTTTTCTGTGACCCTACTATTATCTTTGTACTGACTGCGGCACGGTATTCTGATATTCTCCAGGGAGTCTCCCTGCACGAACTACTACCAGCACTCTGTACGTCTCTCATATCAAACTCAGACACTCTGCTCAGACGACTCTGTGTCACTGATACATAGAGACCAGTTATTATTTCTCAGCATAACCATACAGTATAAGTCTGCACATGCAGTCTGAGAAATTTATTATCCCAGTAGGGACACATACGTTTATTAACGTTTTCTTTCTCTCTTTCTTTTATGTTATGTCCGTCTAGAGCTCGATATCTCTCCAGCTCTTAATATATTGAGAATTCATTAAAATCCTATCTTTTTATATTGATAATTCATTAAAAGTTACATTTTATTTAAGGTCACTGGACAGTCCAGTTCTTTGTTTTTTCATTCAGTTCTATGGGTTAACCCCTTCATTCACTGTCCAGCTACTCTATTTAGCAGCTTCATCCTACCTTCTACGAGACTTAAATATAACTTCCAACTTTTTCGCAAAAATAGAAGACGATTTGAGCACATTTTTATGAATATAGTTTTTTATCCGCAGATAAGTAAAAATGTCCCTGCATGGAATGTGGAAAATATCAATAATGCTCTGAAATGGCAAAATATTATCTCCTTGCATAATTTGTGAAAACTTTATTCTATCGGCGTTAGCCCAGTTCTTTAAAGAAAGATCTTTTATAAGGATTTGCAATATGTCTATTGTACATGACTTGGGTATCATATTACCTAGGGCTAATTTTTTCTTAATTGCTAACCACTCTTCTAAAATTTGAAATAGTATCGTTGAGTTCTTAAACAGATTCATTAGAGAGTTCTTTGTGACTATCCACATCGAGTGTTGCAGTCTGTCTGTTTGGACCATTTCAGATTCAATAGTATACCATGGTTCTAAGACCTGCTCAGGGTCCTGAAGGAGGTAGATATGTCTAATGATATTAGCATGATAACTGTAGGTAATACTAGGAAAGTTTAAACCTCCGTTAGACAGTTTTTTAGTTAAAATCTTTTGAGCAATTCTAGGTTTTTTATTATTCCAGATAAAATTATTGAAACTGGATTGAATCATAGCCAACCAAGGCCCAGGGACTTTGAGTGGAATCATAGAGAACAAGTATAGCCATTTAGGCAATATATACGAGTTAATACTATTTATTTTGCCTTGCCAGGAAGTTTCTAAATTTTTCCATCTTTTAAGTTTGAGATTCATATTTCTCATAAAGAACAGTATATTCCTCTCCATTATAGCTGTCACTTTGGCAGTTATATATAATCCTAGATAATTTAATTCCAAGTCTGTCCATATGAATTTATAGGAGTGGGCTAAAGTATTAACCAGATCGTTGTTCATATTCACATACATTACTGTGGATTTGGTTATATTTAGCTTAAAATTCGAAATTGTAGAATATTTATTAATTTCTATCATTAGAAATTTTAAAGAAGACTCTGGAGATGTAAGAGTGAGTAACGCATTATCCGCGTATAATGATATTTTGACGTCCATCAAGTTCGTATGGACACCTTGGATCAAAGGATTATTCCTAATATTGATTGCCAAAGGCTCAATAGACAAGATATACAGCAGGGGGGAAAGAGGACATCCTTGTCGTGTACCGTTTTTAAGTGCAAACCACCCTGCTGTAATATTTGGTCCCACCGTTCTCGCAGTGGGAGAAGAATACAAAGCCATAATGGCGTCGTGTATCCAGCCAGTGAACCCAAACGCAATAAGAAGTTCGCTGAGATAACCCCACTCGACCCTGTCAAATGCTTTTTCGGCATCTAATGACAGGGCCAGGAAGGGAATCCGGTCTCTGTTGGCCCAGTCTAGAGTGTCAATTATTCTTCTAGTATTATTTGACGCTTGCCTACCCGGGACAAACCCTATCTGATCTGGATGAATCAATGTTGCAATAATAGTCTTAATTCTGTCGGCAATAATGGCCGCATAGATCTTCATATCCACGTTAATCAAAGCTATAGGTCTGTAATTACTAGGATTATTGCTAATTTTATCAGGTTTCAATATCGGAATAATATTAGCCTGTAGTAATTCAGTTGGAAAAAATTTGTTTAGAGCTATTTGATTAAACATGTCTGTTAAAGGATTGATTAAAGGGACACTCCAGGCACCCAGACCACTTCTGCCCATTGGAGTGGTCTGGGTGCCAACTCCCACTACCCTTAACCCTGCAAGTGTAATTATTGCAGTTTTTTATAAACTGCAATAATTACCTTGCAGGGTTAAGTCCTCCCCTAGTGGCTGTCTATTAGACAGCCACTAGAGGACACTTCCTGGATTATAGCAAGGATTTTCCTTGCTAGAGCGTCGCTGGACGTCCTCACGCTGTGTGAGGACCTCCAGCGTCGCTCTATTCCCCATAGGGAAGCATTGAAATTCATTTTCAATGCTTTCCTATGGGGTGCGCTAATGCGCATGCGCGGCATTGCCGCGCATGCGCATTAGGTCTCCTCGGCCGGCGGGCGAGATCAGTCTCGCCCACCGGCCGACGTAAGCAGAAGGAGGAGCGGCGGGGGAGGAGGAAGCAGCGACGTGGGACATGTCGCTGCCTCTGGTAAGTCACTGAAGGGGTTTTCACCCCTTCAGCAACTGGGGATTGGGGGGTGGGAGGGAGAGGGACCCTCCAGTGCCAGGAAAACTGATCATTTTCCTGGCACTGGAGTTTCCCTTTAATAAGGACTGCATCTGTTTATAATATAGATTCGTAAAACCGTCAGGGCCCGGGGTTTTATTTATAGGGAGTCTATTTATTTGAAATTTAACTTCATCAGCCGAAATAATCCTATTTAAGGTTAGTAGATCTTGAGCTGTAACTTTTGGGATCTGGGTTTCCGCTAAATAGTTTTGGATATCATTTAAGCTAACTGCTATTAGCTTACAGTGAAAAACATTTTTCTTTTTAAAGGCACGCTATTGTGACACCAGATAGGAGTGGCAAAGTGCACTTGCAGAGGTTGGCAGAGTACACGCTGAAGGCCTGACACCCGCTTTAAGGACACTGACTGCTATTAGCTTACAGTGAAAAACTTTTTTTCTTTTTAAAGGCACGCTATAGAGACACCAGATATGAGTGGCAAAGTACATTGGCAGAGGTTGGCAGAGTACACGCTGAAGGCCTGACACCCAGACGCTTGCAGACAACTAACTGCTATTCAATCTATTACAGTGAATTTTTTTTTTTTTTTTAAATGCAAGCTTAAGCTATTGTGATACCAGATATGAGTGGTGGCACTAGGCAAGTGGGCACAGTATCCACTGTGAGCTTGACACAGAAGCTGGCAGGCAGGCAGGCAACTGCAATTACATTACACAGAAAAAAAAAAGCAGACTGATGTTCTAGCCCTAAAAAGGGCTTTCTGGGGTGCTGTCCTTACAGCAGAGATCAGATGAGTCCTTCAGGACTGTAGTGGACACTGAATACCCTAGCCTAGCTATCAATTTCCATATCAAATGAGCAGCAGCTACACTTTCCCTCCTCTATCTAAGAATGCAGCTTCAGAATGAATCTAAAATGGATGCTGTACAGGAGGTGGGAGGGTCTGGAATGGAGGGTCTGCTGCTAATTTGCTGGAATGTGTCTGCTGACCGTGAGGCACAGGGTCAAAGTTTACTCAATGATGACGAATAGGGGGCGGATCGAACTGCGCATGTGTTCGCCCGCTGTGGCGAACGCGAACATGCTATGTTCGCTGGAAACTATTCGCCAGCGAACAGTTCGGTACATCACTATATAGCAGTAGTTGATGGCTCTGATTTAGCCATCATGATAATATTTCACTGAACAGTATTAATTTTTTATCTCTATTTATCATATCTTTTTATTATTTTTCACATGTTATATGTCATATTCACTGTGTAAATATTGTCTTGCACTTTATATCTTCAGATATCTATTCACTATCTTTGGGGTGATCTTTCTACCTAATGCTTATTTATTTGGAGTATACCTCTTGGTAACTGCATACTTTATTCTTATATAGAGTCCTCTCTGTTTTATTTAATGTTAAATCAACTCCTTTCCCTTTTAGCTTGTTTTTTTCTTCCCTTTAGCCCCTGTTCACATGCCGGTTGCTACGGCGATGCCCTGTTGTTGATTGTTTTTCACTTTGCAAACAGGCTTATTTTGGTCCATATGAGACACCGTAATTTGGTGATTCAACCAATGGGACGTAAGCGTCCCTGGTTGCCCCAGTAACCTAGTTGTCAAGCCAATGAAATTAGCCTATTTGGTCCTGATGAAAGCTCCCCAGTGGAGCTGAAATGTTGAATTTTTCTTCCGCAATAAATGGAGAAGTTATCTTCTGGAAAACCTTGAGTGCTGGTATTTTCACTTTGTTTATAATTAAGCCACCAGAGCACCAGGTACTATTTCTTTTTTTTAGTTGGAGTGCAGGGGTATTTTTTATTTTTTATATATATATATATATATATATATATATATATATATATATATATATACATATATACATATATATACATACACTGTGTGCAGAATTATTAGGCAAATGAGTATTTTGACCACATCATCCTCTTTATGCATGTTGTCTTACCCCAAGCTGTATAGGCTCGAAAGCCTACTACCAATTAAGCATATTAGGTGATGTGCATCTCTGTAATGAGAAGGGGTGTGGTCTAATGACATCAACACCCTATATCAGGTGTGCATAATTATTAGGCAACCTCCTTTCCTTTGGCAAAATGGGTCAAAAGAAGGACTTGACATGCTCAGAAAAGTCAAAAATAGTGAGATATCTTGCAGAGGGATGCAGCACTCTTAAAATTGCAAAGCTTCTGAAGCGTGATCATCGAACAATCAAGCGTTTCATTCAAAATAGTCAACAGGGTCGCAAGAAGCGTGTGGAGAAACCAAGGCGCAAAATAACTGCCCATGAACTGAGAAAAGTCAAGCGTGCAGCTGCCAAGATGCCACTTGCCACCAGTTTGGCCATATTTTAGAGCTGCAACATCACTGGAGTGCCCAAAAGCACAAGGTGTGCAATACTCAGAGACATGGCCAAGGTAAGAAAGGCTGAAAGACGACCACCACTGAACAAGACACACAAGCTGAAACGTCAAGACTGGGCCAAGAAATATCTCAAGACTGATTTTTCTAAGGTTTTATGGACTGATGAAATGAGAGTGAGTCTTGATGGGCCAGATGGATGGATTGGTAAAGGGCAGAGAGCTCCAGTCCGACTCAGATGCCAGCAAGGTGGAGGTGGAGTACTGGTTTGGGCTGGTATCATCAAAGATGAGCTTGTGGGGCCTTTTCGGGTTGAGGATGGAGTCAAGCTCAACTCCCAGTTTCTGGAAGACACCTTCTTCAAGCAGTGGTACAGGAAGAAGTCTGCATCCTTCAAGAAAAACATGATTTTCATGCAGGACAATGCTCCATCACACGCGTCCAAGTACTCCACAGCGTGGCTGGCAAGAAAGGGTATAAAAGAAGAAAATCTAATGACATGGCTTCCTTGTTCACCTGATCTGAACCCCATTGAGAACCTGTGGTCCATCATCAAATGTGAGATTTACAAGGAGGGAAAACAGTACACCTCTCTGAACAGTGTCTGGGAGGCTGTGGCTGCTGCTGCACGCAATGTTGATGGTGAACAGATCAAAACACTGACAGAATCCATGGATGGCAGGCTTTTGAGTGTCCTTGCAAAGAAAGGTGGCTATATTGGTCACTGATTTGTTTTTGTTATGTTTTTGAATGTCAGAAATGTATATTTGTGAATGTTGAGATGTTATATTGGTTTCACTGGTAAAAATAAATAATTGAAATGGGTATATATTTGTTTTTTGTTAAGTTGCCTAATAATTATGCACAGTAATAGTCACCTGCACACACAGATATCCCCCTAAAATAGCTATAACTAAAAACAAACTAAAAACTACTTCCAAAAATATTCAGCTTTGATATTAATGAGTTTTTTGGGTTCATTGAGAACATGGTTGTTGTTCAATAATAAAATTAATCCTCAAAAATACAACTTGCCTAATAATTCTGCACTCCCTGTATATACATATATATATATATATATATGTATTAAGGCCGTTTGGCCTGTATTTGTGGGAGGGGCTTAAATTAATTCACTCCCCTATATAAGGGACACCCCTTACTTGACTCATATCGATTGAGGTCAGCAGCAGAATGATTTCCACTTCCGGGTCATCCAGATGCCATTTTACCTGATTACTCCATGAGGTTTTCTAAGCAGAGCTGTGTCAGGAATCCAGCCACAGGCTTTTCTGGCCTACCACCTTCTTTCTTCAATCCATCACCGTGGATGGTGTCCAAGTGACTCACAAACTGTAAGTCGACCTACCCGTTACGCCAGGCATCAGTCCCACGGCACCATGCACGGGTCAGGTCCTCACTTTACGGCTGCATTTTGTCTAAGTCTGTTCTAAAACCATTGCAAGTTCAAGCATATCATTCGTTTAAACCCCCTACTGGTCTTTGGGTGTACTACAGGCTTCTTAGACATTATCGCATTTCATGTACAAACCAACGAACCACTGCATTTTCGCCTACACACTGACCCCTACCGGTCATTCGGTGTACTACAGGCTTCTCAGACATTATTGCATTTCATGTACAAATCAACCAACTGCATTTTCGCCTACACACTGACCCCTACTGGTCTTTTGGTGTACTACAGGCGTCTTAGATATTATCACATTTCATGTACAAATCAACGAATCACTGCATTTGCGCCTACACACTGACCCCTACCGGTTATTCGGTGTACTACAGGCTTCTCAGACATTATTGCATTTCATGTACAAACCAACAAACCACTGCATTTTTCACCTACACACTGACCCCTATCAGTCATTCAGTGTACTACAGGCTTCTCAGACATTATTGCATTTCATGTACAAACTAACAAACCACTGCATTTTTCACCTACACACTGACCCCTATCAGTCATTCGGTGTACTACAGGCTTCTAGGACATTTTTGCTTTTCATGTACAAAACAATAAACCATGGCATTTTCGCCTACATGCTGACCCCTACCGGTCAATCGGTATACTACAGGCTTCTCAGACTTTATTTCACTTCATAAGCAAACAAACTAACTACAGCATTTTCGCTTTTATACTGACTCCTATCTGTCAAACGGTAGGATTAACCCCTTAAGGACATATGACATGTGTGACATGTAATGATCCTCTTTTATTCCAGAAGTTTGGTCCTTAAGGGGTTAAAGGGTATTTTAACATACAATCAGCATTTCTGACCCCTACTGGTCAACAGCAAAACTGTCTTCACATGTCATATACAATTTACCAGCCAATATAAATTACACATAAGATTGTTTTAAACATAACCATAAATTAAACTCCAGCACGGGCTCAACTTCAGGTTTTATTCACAATAATTTACATTTCACATCAAGACCAACAGTGGTTCTATCAACACTGCCACCTACAGGTCTGTCAAGTACGTTGACAATTTTCATGGGGTTTTACAAACACCAAAACACTGACACCTATAGGTCAACAGACAAACAACATTTCACATACCAATCCGTATCCAACTGCACTGCCACCTATAGGGCACTCTGCAGATCTCCAGTGCACTTGCATTTTGCAACACCATGTTCACTGACCCCTACCATTCAATAATACAACAATTCACATAGCAAGTACTATATCAAACATCTGTTATAAATACATATATTATTACACAGTAGCAGACACATCTGTATATACGTAACTGGTAATATAGTTCACATACATTTTTCACAGCACGCTGCTCACACAACAGACTTTCCCCTAGCAAGGGGACATACAACTTACAAGGTGGGGACAGACCACCTTTTCACTTGTACATACGGCACTTAATGGGTTAAGATTGATACATATTTAACCAGTATGGCTACGATGTTTAATATTTACACATCACGGCACTTTACTTTTCACATATACTGTACGTATTAAGATAAGCTTGGTCTATGCCACATTTCCTTATGCCATACGGTTTTATCCATTCAGGTTACAGTTACTACTAAAAACCTATACGGATTGTCAGGTTCAATACCATACTACCAGGTACATACACCTGCTCACATAGTTTTTCATCTCTTACTTTCCCTGGAATAGTAATAGTGTACTGGCAATTAGGGTTCTAGGGCCCAATAGGTATTACCCCCTTTTTTCTCTGCATTATGCTTCGGTTAGTGGTCCCGCGAGGCCAACACCCCGCCTCACTCGTCGGAGGCATACACCCCTCGGGCCACTCATGAGCTAGCCGCCTCGCATTGTATCATAGAGAGGGCCTCACCTGTCACTCCCCTTCCTATTTTCTGGTTACTGTCACCGAGAGGCCAACATCCTGCCACAACATTCAGTGGCCACACAAAATCGCCTCGCGCCAAGCATAGATAGAGCCTCTCAAGCCACTTGGCAACTAGCAGGGCCTCACCAGTCACCCCAAAAAAAAAAAACACCAAGCCTAATCGTTTCGCCTTACGGCTTAGCTAGCAAGCCAGTACAAGAACCCTGGGTACAAATAATAATTGCAATCTTTATTGTTATTTAAGTATTTCTCCAAAAGATGGTGAAGAATCACCTCTTCCTAGCACCCCGGCTAGAATTGATACACCTTCAAGCAGAGGAGATGTTGCTAGTCCAGCAGCAATCAGATCCTGGACGATCCCACACATTACCACCGACCTAAGGAGGTGACAAATCCCCTACCCTGCTACAGCAAGGAAAGCAGAGTTATTCAAACTCCTCCATACATCAACGGACAACACGAAGGCAGGGGAAGGCCCAGCTACATCAACTCAGGTGACACCCAGGCTATGCTAGCCTCACTCATAAACTCATGAGCCCCCCCCCCAAAAAAAAAAAAAAAAATTTATGATAGACTGGCAATCTCGAGTTGGTCACCACAGCCCTCACAAGGCTGGGCCTCACGCTACTCTACAACCAGCACCAACCGAAACTTGGTTACCTGGTACAATCAATTCTTATGACACACAAGACGTTAACCCTGCACGTATGATCCCAGCACATTGGGGAAGCAAGGCATATATATGTATGATGATGTATCTGTGATGGTCAGATCCAGGGATTCCAGGTAAATCGGGAACTGACCATCCCTTGGTTGGGTTGGCATTTTGGAATATGTAGAGATGTTTATTTGTGCAGGTACCCATACAGAAGGGAGTTTGTCCCAAACAAATGGACGAGCACTCTCAGGCTCCAGGTACCAGCACCTCTGAACTACCAGAGACCATTGATATGAGTAGTTGCATTGCATATAGACTGTTGCATATATGTTCAAATGGTTCAGGGCACATGACAAACCATGTGTCCCAATACAACTTACAAATAACGTACTCACCATCTGTACACACTAATGCATTTTCAACACTACTGACTCATCACCCTTCCAGACTTGTAGTAGATTTACTAAAGCTCTGGAGCTTCAAAGGGCTCCCATACAGGTATCATAAACACACCTTCAAGGAATATAGCATGCCCTCACTTAGTTAGCACAACAAAACCATTGGCTGTAAACACACTCATAGCAAAGATTTGCAGAAGGGTCTTCCAATCTCCACCATTTACAGCATGGCACCAAACACAAACACATTGGTATTGTCACAAGGAATCTTCCCTTAAACAAAGACTAACCGTAGCCTTATTGGAACCACACACCTCGGCTACCCCAAGTCTCAACTCCCTCATACCCTCCGAGGAGTTTTCTTACTATACAACACCATTGACCTACCTTTACAGCTATCACTCAAGCATGGGTTGAAGCTTGATTAAGGAAGACCAATATCATCAACGCAGTAAACGGCTACCATCTACCCTACACACTGGCACTTACATGGCATAAATTGGGCAATCCTTTCCCTGCTCAACTTTCGAGCTACAGATTAGCCTACTATCGATATTTCGCAGATACTCTGTGCTGGTTATGATAACATATCCAGAGGCCTTACAGTCATACACTATCTAGAAGACTTCTTGTTGATCAAAGATAACATATTTTTCACTAGAAGCCTCATGGCAGCTTAGTCTGGTTGACCACTTGGGTGTCCCAGTACCCCATAAGAAACAGAAGGCTCAGACACTATCATCACATTACTGGGCATATGACTTGAGTCGGCATCCATACACGCAAGTTACCACAAGACAAATAGGGAACATTCTCAACTACATCAATCACTACCTCCTGCTTAGTACTTACAACTGCAAGGAACTACAATCCCTACCAGGTTCCTTAATTTTGCCATGCCAATCATACCACAAGACCACGCTTTCACATCCAGAGTACTTTCCCCTTTTTTCCACACTTCCAACATGACGATCAAAAGATGTCCCTAGACTGTTGGCCATGGCATCCAGGTTTGGCAATTTTCCCACCACCTCAGCCCCTTTGGGAGAACTTCCCAATTGTAGCCGCTGCTGTGGCATGGGGTAAATCATGGTCAGGGTCATCAATCCGTTGTTACTCAGACAACTAGGCACATGTCATATCATCAACAAACGCCACTACTCATCCATAAGGTCATGATATTTCTGGGGAACTCACTTGGTTGGCCACTTATCACATTTCACTTTCATGTACCGGACGGGGGTATACATCCCTGCCGACAATTGTCTCATTTATATTCCAGGCATGTTCATCATACACTTCCTACAGCCGCCCATACAGTCACGGCCACTCTTTCGTTCCAGAGACAAAATCATGGATTAGACATACTCATGCAGCATAGCATGCACTATCCCACCTAGCACTTTCGTCCCATACTTGTCTGAATGCATAACACAGCTTTTTACCTGGCTTAAAGAATCTCATTGGAACACAACATAGCTCAACCTGTGTCATAACATTTCTCCTAGGTTTTGCTTCTTTTTGCCACCTTAAACTATCTCACACACCATTAATTATATATTTTACAGGCATTCAACAACACAGGATAACCTATGGCCAAAACTACCATAACTTCATGCTATCATACCAGACAAGAATATACTCAGAGGTTTTCAGGAATCCATTCCCCCATGATACTTTCAGAGATTACCAATAGCCATCCAACTTTTCATCCTTATCGGACCTATTAGATCTACAACCATTCAATTATACACCAAGTCGGCCATTACCAGCCATGCACATTGCCTTTTATGCCTTTCTCGGGCCAGAGAATCCACTACCATCACCACCACTCAGACAGATCATTGTCTTCAACGATCCCACGTACGTAAACACATATATCATTACCTATTGGCTCTACCACATTCCGAAACGAGTCAACACGGACCAACAGTAGAGATAACATACTATCCAAATGGTGTCCACTTTCGGTCCTAGATTCCTACCTTCAAAATTCTTCCAGGAATTAAATACTGTAATGCATTTAAGGAAATGTCTGGTTAATTTGTATATATTTGTTGACTGTATTAAATCTTTGATTATTCATTTTTGCCCTCTTTATTTACAGGCCTACCGTATCGTCGGTCTCGGCACACCACAACCGACTTGCTCCCTTTATACTATCCTATGCTTATGCTGGATCAATACTCCATATACGGCTATTTGCCCCTTACACAAGTATTAAGGCCGTTTGGCCTGTATTTGTGGGAGGGGCTTAAATTAATTCACTCCCCTATATAAGGGACACCCCTTACTTGACTCATATCGATTGAGGTCAGCAGCAGAATGACCCTCCCACCCACTCCTCATTTCAACACTTTCTCTTTTCTTTCCATTTACTTTACTTTCTTACTCCTTGGTGGGCCCTCTTTATTTACAGGCCTACCGTATCGTCGGTCTCGGCACACCACAACCGACTTGCTCCCTTTATACTATCCTATGCTTATGCTGGATCAATACTCCATATACGGCTATTTGCCCCTTACACAAATATATATATATATATATATATATATATATATATAACTGATATACATCTAAAGAAGGAATCAAAAGTGTTCCAACTTAATAAGTTATATCTGTCTCAGACTGCAGGTAGAATGAGATATAACTATTCTATTGATAGGATGGGAGCAGTTCACAATATAGATACATAGGGCATTTAATAGTCAAGTTTATTTAAAATAAAGTAAAGAGAAACCTTTATATGTTACCAATATGGTACGGCAAATTAACTCAGTTTGGGATTCTCCTTTCTGTGTGCTCTGGTCTGTAACTCAGTCTATTGCCCTTAGTCAGTCAATCTCTTGATTTCTTAGCCCTCTGGGTCGCCTTTGATCTTTAAAGATGATCTCCAGATCTTGAATGTCTCTTCTCTTAATTTGATCCCTATTTAACCATTATTTCCCCCTTATCAGTTCATGCCCCTGGTTTGTAAATGGGCGGTACCTTGGGCTTAAATCTGGCTTTTGATTGGTTATGGGCGTATCTTAATATTTCATTATTAATGTGGCCCTTAGGGACTTTAATCCGTAGATGGCACGATTTCCCTAGGTATGAAGACATTAATTAGATCATTGATGACCTGGTTAAATAAATGAATCGACCCTTAATTCACCTATTCTGCGGATATTTACAATTACAAATATCTGTCTTTGGTTATGTATATTCTTTAACATTATCCAATATGTCTATAATTAATTAATTTAACCTGTACAAATAACTGATAAAAACATTCATCTATACAAAATCAAATGATATTAGTGTGTGTGTATATATAATTCCCTTTACCCCTATATCAGTCAGGATGGAGTTTAAACATTACTGTAGCAATTACATATCTTAGGGTACATTTGTAGATCATGCATGGTTCCAGTATACTTAATAAAGTTATATTCCTTATAATATGGAAGCAAGCTTTCCGTGACACCTCAGACTTTGCGTCTGGTGGGCTGGCAATCATTCAGGTTTGTAATATTTATGGGCAAACAACTCATTGTTCCTTTGGTCCTTTGAAACTCCATGGATTCTAGAATTTTCTGGAGGGAAAGTCCATCTTAGTAATGCCTCATTGTTCACTGTAATCTTTATACACTTATATCTCAGGGTGTAAATAGAGAAGAATTTCTTCTGTTTACTTCTCAGGGTTGTTAAACAAAAGACTAGTTTGACTTTTGTTTAGTGAAGCTAAAACAATGTTATGTAATGTCCATGCAAGTCTACAATCATCCATTTAGTTTTCTGAATATTAAAATTCATATTGTTCCAAATAGCACAACAATATACGTGCATGTACATGGTTGCCTATGGACCTTTATGAACTATTACAAAGCAAAGCATATGCCTGGATTTTGGACCATGTTTTCTCAGAGTCCTGGATGTGAATGAGTGGAGCAGATAGATGCTGCATGCACAAAAGACAAGAAATTCTTTTAGAAACAATTTATTGAAAATAATTTGCAATGGATTAATTTATCTACAGTGTAACAACGGAACAGTTTTTATTAATTTATTTTTTAAACACAAATATTACAAAATACATATTTTGAAATTTCTTTAACACGTTTCCAGGGTGTTCTCAAGAAACTTGCCTTCTAGATCAGCTGGAACTCACTGTAGAACAAAAGAAAGCAGTGTTACACACCCTTTGCACGGTCAGACAGAATTTTAATGACACTCCTTCACCATCCCCATGTGAGGAATGAAGGGGTACCTCTAACTGCTAACCTGCCTAGGGCTCCTGTGGGATAGTAATCCTCCTTTGGACTGAGTAACTCCATTTAGTTTGTTTTAATATTAGTTCCTGAGTCTTATAGACAGACAGAATGTTATAAGCAGTACCTTTTTGGTTATATTGTGTTGCTTAGCTGACAAGGATGTAGCTTGTTATGGCATGGTCTTCTGCTGTTGTTGATAGTTTATTTAATTTGTTGCATTGTGTCCTTCTTTATAACATTCTCTATGCAGAGTGTCTATTTGTGAGTTGGAATTAGTCTGGTCATTTCTGACCGACATCCATTTACATCATATACAATGTGTATGTTCCCCTACAGAGTAGCATTGAACTGGTTAGTTTATATATATATATATATATATATATATATATATATATATATATATATATATATATATATATATATATATATATATATATATATATATATATATATATAGCCGTTTGTTTACAAGGTACTGAACCAAACACACCCAGCACATTTATTTAATTTCTAATTTGTAGCTTAGATCATGTCTTCATTTAACAATTTGTTCAAACAACAAATAAATCTGTAGACTAGGGCTGTCAAACATACAACAGGTGCAGTTCACAAATTTGCCCAGCTATCGGGCCCCATGGCCATATAATAAATTATCGGAACAGGCTCCTGTCACATTGTTAGTTTCCCCGATTGACTTCCGAGGAAAGTGAGTTTGGGTCACTTCCTCCCGGGTTGCTGAGAGCCAGGGAGGCAGGATCAAGTACACACACAGGAGGAGGGAGGGAAGCTTGGAACCTCGGATGCCAAGGAGCCTTAACCAGCCAGCTACCAGCCAGGGAAGCCAACCTTCTGCGCACAAAATGTAAGGAAACAGGAGGGTGACTAAAACTAATTGTTACTTATATATGTGTGCATTTTTGTCAGTGTGTTTCTGTCAGTGCATATCAGTATATGTGTGTGTATATATCCGAATGTGTGATAGTATATCCATTCTAGCATTCAAATGCTAACACAGCACAAAATACACCACTGAATACAAATTCCAACATTGCACACAAATACATCCCTGCATATGAACACTGCACGCAAATACAGCCTTGTATTCAAACGCGTACACTACAAACCGACAAGAGCATTTCCCAATGCTATGCACAGATACACTTTTGCATTCCAATGTCAACCCTACACACAACCATCCTGAAATCAAACGACAACACTACATACAAACACAACTATTTGTGACATTTTAGTTTTCTTTTTTGTGCACATGTGTATATATAAATTTTATGCATTTGGAACTTCTAACTATTTTAAGGCATACTTTGGCCTGTTAAAACCAATATGTTGACACCAGTTCTTTACACCATGCCTCGTGTTTTATATAGTGAGTTGCAGCCATGTTTATTCATTTTGATAACCTAGCATATGTTTCTAAAAAGGACCCACTAAGTGTATATTATGGAAAGATGCTGACGCTTTTATAATATCCTTCATGAGAATTTAGTGTTTTAAAACAAAACAAACAAAAAACAGCAAAAACAATATACAAACAGACACTGGTCTACTACCACTTACCAAACCAATAGGAAGCCGCAAATCCATTGTAGGTCACACGGGAATCACTGTGAAACTGCACCATCATCACATTTCCAGAGGACACTAATGCAGGGGGTGTATTACTTCCACAGTATGTGCCCAGTACTGGACCGGTTAACATGGCTCCATCAATTATAGTCACGTAGTCATTTGAACAGGGGCTTGAAGGTTGTAATATGAATGAACTAAAAGACAAATGTACCTGCAAAAAAAAAAAAATACACATCCTGATAAAGAAGAGAATATTCACCCATGAGAATGGGGTAAACGGTGTTGAGCCTTTCATTTTATATTCCTATTCTACATTTGAAGGAACATTATAGCTCCGGCCCTCTAATTAGTGCTTCAAGTCATTTAATTAGTGAATTGCACGCACTATAACAACTTCAATAAAAGGAAGTTGCTAAAGTGCCTACAGTGTCCCTTTAAATATAAAATAATTTGGGGAACCAAGTTGCCACTATTTTTTTCCACTTTGTTTTCACTCCTGTTAAATTTGCTGTCAAGAAACAATCATTTAGTTCTGCAGAGTGAATTGGAGGATGATTGAATTTATTATTATACATTAGAAAAATTATGGGAACCTGTATTTTTTTTTTTTTTTTTAACTACTGTGATGTTGTTTAACTACTGTATGATGACTTGCCTCTACGTTACGCTTACCCATCACCCAGCCTCTCTTGAAGTGATCATGTAAGTAATTTTTTAATGTACAACAAATTCAGACAAAATGTGTTCTTGTGTAACTACCTCCATGAGCACATACAGTATGTTCAAATACGTGTATACCATTTACAAGACTGTTCCCTGGTTCATGGTTGAGCCACTTTTTGTGACTTAACCAACACAAGGTGCCACAGAGGCACCGCCGCTCAGTTCCTGCTCTCCAGAATTGTTAAAGTTGACGTTCTGCTTTAGCAAAGTCCATTTTCCTCCATATTTTAAAGTAAATCATTGGCTGACTGTGTCAGCTGACTTGATAAATCAATTATATGCTGTACACTTTGGGTAAAATTGATTCTGTAAATGAGGAAGTGGAACTTAGGCATGAAAAAAGGCTGAACAGGATGCTAGGAAGCTGGATGCTTTGGGACCTACAGTTCTGCTAATAGTGCTCCAAAACACATTGACCAAAGATTGGAGGATGGTGTGTGCAGCCTAAAAATACCATTAACACTATATGTGTGATTGTGGTGCCAAGACAGACTCTTTATCCATATGTGCAGCTCCAATTATTATTTGTAACTGTCTTAGCTCATGATTACATTTCGGAGTAGTTTTATATGTTTTATGTGTTTAATACTCAATATGCAGTCTTACCTTAGATCCAACTGGAGCTATAATGGTCCAGAGGCCATCAACATTGTTGGGATACATTTTGGGATACTGCGGAGAGAGCAGAACTCCATTATCCTTGGAAAAGGTTGCTCCGTAGGACACTGCAATATAAAAGAAAATTTAGCAGATCACAACATGATGCAATTTCTCTTATAATTATATCTTCACTGAGGTTACATAAAATGATCACACCCCAGAAGAAAATAGCTAAATATAAGGTAACATTTATTCTACTATTGCACATATTAGCAAATATTACAAAACAGATGGATTTTTATGAATCTGTAGAAGTAAGGTTTTTCCTGAAGATAGTATTGTTTAATTCTAAAGCATGTTTTAACCTATCGAGAAAACGTGCAGCTATCAATTTCCCAAACACCAGTGTCACCATGGAGTGGTTTATAACATTGGTAGAGTTCCTCGAATATTTTTTACTGGTATATTAGAGAGCAGCTTCAGTCCTGAACAAACATTTTTATTTCTTATAGAAGCAAATAAAAACTTACCAGTAGTGTAGGTTGCATTAAATGTTGGTGTTTTTGTCATTTTAAGTTGAGTTCTTCCAAACTCCAGCAATATCTGATTTTTAGAAGAAATTATAGGAGGGAGTGTCACATTTCCACAAGTGTTGTTTAGGAGAACCTGGGCCAGTGTATTGGTCCCATCGTATATTTTAATATAATTGTCATTGCATCCATTAGAAGAAGGGCCATGAATGTCACTTAGTTGAAGATACACCTGGTGAAGGTAAAAGATAAAGTAAACAATGTAAATAAGTATAAGTAGTATAAGTAAGGAAAACTATCGCCTTCCACAGCATTCCCTCCCTGCTATATAAGCAACGCTCAGTTAGGAGCGGTGCTTTTATTCGTTTGCATTGCTCTACTTCTTCATAAAAGCGTATCAATTAAACTGTTAATAGCTCCCGACTGATTTGTCTCTTGCAACTGTCACTAGTCTAATACTATCCTTACCTTTTTGTGTCACTTTACCCCACTCCCTGTAGAATGTAACTTTTGTGTCACTTTACCCCACTCCCTCTGGCCCTCAACCCTCTGTTCCCGCGTGTCCAGCTTGTTTGCTTACAACTACATGTCTGTTCGTCCACCCATTGTAAAGCGCTGCAGAATTTGATGGCGCTATATAAATAATAACATAATAATACTACTAAGAGGGGATGTGTGTCTGGAAATGATGGCTGATGTCAAAACAATGTGAATGTGCTTTAGATCAAAGCTGAAGGGTCTTTGGTCAGGTAAGGTCTGCTCCTAACCTGAATGACCGCAATCAAGGAGAGAATAACAGTCAATCATTTTTATTTAACTGAGAGATTCCTATAATATGACAAACTGAATGGCTATATGCGTAGTGTTTAAAGGTTGTAAACACATGACAGAACCGTGTCTATATTGAACTTTCAAGAATGAATCTGTACTTCTCCAAAACATATCATTGTGCTGGAGGAATTTGCTACCAGCTTTTCCAGCATGAATTTACTCTACAAGATAACCATTAATGTAAGGGAATAGTATTGATTAAGTCCCATAAACCATGAATAATACGTTACCTTATTTGGGACTTGGATCAACCAAAGGCAGTTGTCACCATTCAGTCCTGGTAAAATATCATCAGTCGAGAAAGATCCTGAATTATCGGACAATTTAAAGCGACACAGATCTGAAAAAATAGATCTTGATATTTAGAAGGTGCTGTGAATAGAATATACACTTAAAAAATACAATTAATGGATCAATTGATCAAGCAATGATTACATTTTCAAATTATGTTGTTTAACCGAATTGTCTTTCACATTTCTCTAGTCAATTATTTCATGTACTTTGTAATTAAATAGTTTTGCATAATTTACAATTATTTTCCAGAACGATGTCTAACAGAAGGGTAGTAAAAAGTAACAAGCCATCCTTTTAGTAAGAGCCGTCCTTTTAGTCCAAAAACACCGCAGGTTTCGCCGATGCAGACAGTTCAAATTACTTCCGCGTTCCTATTCCGTGATGCGTTTCGCCCCTGGGGGCTTTCTCAAATGAGCAGTTATCTCTATTCCCAAGGGCGGGTGAGCGGACTGAGGACATTTACTATTTCACAATAACACTTTTGAGAAACACGTTAAGTGTATTGTTTATAACTTTTTTATCACTATTTTATCTTATTTACTGTATTACTTTTATTATTTTTTAATATTAAATTACTTTTTTAATTGGACCTAACTTAGCAGTTGTTGGATTTTTTGGAGCTATATCCCTGGTGGGGATCATGCCACCCAAGCGCTTTGGATTGAGCAAACCAGAATTTGCTCTTTAGCATGTGAGCAGGTTTAACTTACTAATTTCTTTTTACACTCATTTTTATGGTGTACACTATTGTGGTTCTGTTTGTTTATCTCCACATATACACGGATGGAAGAATTGATATTTAGATCTGTATCCTTGAGTGGGGATTATACCACTTTAAGTGCTATCAGAGGAGCCAGGTTTTACGGCTTCGTTAAACGCGAGTGTACATTTTATAGTTTTTTTTCTACCATAGCTCTACACACTTCATCATATACAATTTTTTTTTTTTATGAGGATACCCCCTACTACACCTATAATTCGAAGAATTACCTCTGCACTTGATCCATAGGCGAAGATTATTCTGCCCAGGTGCATACACTGGAGCTGTATTAAAGCTCCAGAAAAGTGTGAGTGCACATCTGTTATCCTACCCATCACAGCTACAGTTTTAAAATATTACACTATTATTTCTTCTCTGGTTCTCTCCACGTATCCCTTGTCAAGGATTACTGAAGCGCTGCACCTAACCCCCTGTTTTTATCCAGTTTTCTGAATGGAAAAGAGATAATCCGTATTGGTGTTTTAGCTGCCAGTGGAATAGGTTTAGTCCTATAGTTCTGCCTGTTTAATAAATATAAAAAGTGCCTTTCTCTCACAGGCCACGATGCTGTATCTACATGTACTTTAATAATTTGCTTCTCCATGTTGTTGTGGCATTACAAGAATGTATGTTGCTCTTCGCACAATAAAAATAAAGCTTTTTTTAAAAAAAAGTAACAAAATTTACCAGTTTACTGCTCTATTTTTTAGATATATAAGTTCAGTGTTATCTAGCCTATAATTTCAAACTAAACTTTTAGTTTGAGAAAATGTGTTTAGACATGTATTAATACATAACTACTCTTGCAATGATATGTAGTACAAGAAAATCTGCTGTTTAGCATACATATATAGCTAATTACTCACTGCATTGATAGAGCTTATTAATCTTCATGATGTCGAGATGACTCATACCTATCCTCTGTCCAATAGGTACTGTGGGATCAGGAATTGGAATGATTGTAGCTTGTCCTGGAGTATTGGTAAAGGACGATCTGTAGGCAGAGGTAGATGTTGATAAAGACCCAAGAGTAATTATAAATGATCACAGTGTCATAGACAGTCTTCATTGTCTGGAAATTGACTTACTTTTGATAATGCATCACTGAGCTATAATCATAAGGAAGGCCAAGACTGTTGGTCGCTTCTATGTCAAAGTTGCCCTTTGCCCCTGTGAATTTTAGGTATAATGTTATGAGACATAATAATGCTAGTTTTTCTATGACTACAAAACAAAGCAGTTAAAAGTTGCAAACATCATTCTCAAAAGTATTTACCACAATCTTCTCTAGCTATCTCACAGATCTTTATATGTTAGCCATTCTTCATCTCAGCTCTTAATCTTTTACCAGCACATTTACAAATCTCACCTGTTTTTATGTACTGCCACATGAGTTTAATATGGTTATCTCTGTCACTTCTGGCATGCTCATGGAAAAACCCAAGTGAGTGCATCAGTTCATGTTGGATCACCCCATAAAAAATGCAACCAGATCGGTCCAGGTTAACACTCTGTCGGCCACCAAACTTTCCAATCTCTGACCAGCATCTATGAAGCAACTCAAAAAGTTAAAATATTTCAAGTATATAAACATTACTGAAGTGCGGGGATGGTTTGATTTGGTAAACACAAGGGTCAGGTCTAGAGTCCAAACTCAGGAAGAATTTGTGACAGATTCTAAAGTGTGGGAACAAAAACATCTGCACCTCTAGAAATGTATTTTGAAAATGTAAACATCATGGTCTGTGGGGTTAAAATTCTTACTTTAGATGTTTTTACATTTTTTACATCGGAGCAGTTTAGAGGTATGATAGTTATATATTTCCACGAAAACTACAACATATGTTTAATAATTGTGTACTTTGTTTTATGGATCGGCATACGCTTGATTAGAGTCTGTGTTACAGATAATTTTACTGCCATTTAATAGTGGACAAGAGTAGTAATAATAATAATATTAACTGCAATAATGTAAAATAAACCATTTGTTTCCACTATATTGGGCACAGTTTGTGCTGAGACTCACCCAGGCTCAGTCTCTATACTGATATGGTCTCTTTCTGAAGTTCTGCTGACAAACTTTACACAAGTCATGGCTTCAAACTCCTTCATGGCAGAAGTGATCACAGATATATCTGAATCAGCTGAGAGATGGATTGATTAGTTACTGATATGAAGAATAAATGATCTCAATAAACATTCAAAAGTAAATAACTTACTGAATTTTTTTGAAATAATGTATGGGACATAAACCCTTCCATTTGGAGAAATGTCCCAGATGCAACCGTCGCACTTAATGGCACTGCGGGCAAAAGTATAAGCAATGTCACCTCCTCTTAGGGGCATGGAAATACCTGGTGGAAAAGCAAACAATTAGTAATCTAACAAATATATTGATAACTCAACCTTTACAGATCTATGTCTCTAGAGAGAAAACTTATTTGGATAATGATAGAACCAATTGAGGAAGCCTACCCAGTGGAGCCAAGAAGACACTTTTTATAGTATCATTGTATTCACATGTTTTTTTATTTTTATTTTATTAATGAAAGTATATATTGATTTTTACTATGCACGTGTCTTTTGGCCTGACAGGCCACGCTACTGGCTTGAGGAAAAAGGGGGTTTATCACTCCATATTGGGGCTCCAAAAGAAGGTGAGCAAATTACTTTATTGTTATTGCCACCTAGAAATTAAGAAGATTTTATACTATGCTCTGCATTTTTGTGTCTCCTGTTGCATATACATCTTCTTGGAGAAATATGAAAATTTTAAAGAAATGCTTGGGTTGCAGCACAAATTTGTACGTTGAGAGCCATAATGTCTAAAAGGCTCTATAATTTTGATCATTTATATTTCCTCCATCTATTTTTATATGCACCTATTTTTAAACAATGTTACACTATTATATTTATTTTTTATCTTTCCTTTTATGACCCCCTATCTCCTCTGAGACAAAAGGGTAGGCCCTTGTCCACCTGCATGGTGTTTTGAAAATTAAGCGCTGCACTTTATACAGATGTGCTTATTAGGTTCTGATGTATCACCTAAACATTGAAGTTTGTATTACTTACTTGTTTGGAATTTTGGGTTATCAGAAGTACTACAGCTGCTATATCAATATACTTGTTTTTTTTCTGTTTTTGTAATATAATATAAGCGCCCTTAAAATTCACACGAGTATTTATATTTGTTTTTAGACTTTGACTAATGCAAATGGATGCCTAGTATACTCTAGATAGAATGATAGTGAACTTCTTGAAAATTAATGTTAAAGATATCTATTAAGCAACACTTACCTTCATTCACATCCTCTATCAACTCAAATATGGTTTTAGTGTCATTGGTCACCATAGTGCTGTTTCCTGAGGAGGAAAGATAAAACGTTATTCACCCAGTTTGGCACTCATACCTCATCTTGTTTTGTATTACAATCTGTGAGTAGCCGATGTGACGTGTTGTAATTAGACTTCTCATTGACATAGAGTCAGTGACGCATTTATATTGGTTACTAAGACCAGAAAGAAACAAAACTGATTAACTATCTTGAATAAACAGAGCTATTGAATGATTTAATGCTTACCATTAGTATCCTGGTATGTATCCTGAAAAAAGAAGCCAAATAGAAAATATGTAATTCCAGATTTGTTCAAATAGTCATTTCTATTTTAAATAAAGTGAAGGTAGCTAAGGTTGGGTAATTTCTAGATCCTCCATAATCATATTTAGATCTTCAATATAGTAAGGGTAAGTTACACTCAGCATTTCTAGAATCATGCAATAAGGACAAAAATGCATTCAGTCTAAACAAATCTATATCCTAAGGAGAAAGTCCATTGACATTTTTCTACATACCTACTGAACAGAGAAAACAAATCAGATGCATACAGTATAAATAAGAAAAACACCTTCACTTCCATATAGCGTAGAGATGGTAATTTTCAGGCATTTTCAGATTTACACACTAAATAAGATAACACTCGGGAGTTTCCAGATCCAGATTAAATTGACATATTCCACAGGTAGAAAGGATAAAGATAAAGAAAAGATGAGCAAATTGAGAATAAGATAAGACTGAATCTGACCATCTTACAGCCATAGGTTTACCTGTATAGGGAAAGACTGGTATCTTGTCCATCCAGCAGCAAATATCACTAGAACCATGAGCAGCTCCATGATGTCTGTGTAACAGGTTTCTTGTAATATAAATATGCAATAAACAAGCACATTTATACAAACTGGGAGAAATGGAACAGCCAATGGGCATGCAGGATTGGGAATTACCTGTGCTAGACACACCTAATTAACATACAAACAATGGATCATTGGAGAATGTAAATGTTCTATAACCTGTTTACTGGTGGGTGTGTGTTTCAGTTTGGAAGATGCCAGAGGCTTTATGTTAGAACTGCACACTTTACATTTAAATAAGTAAAAAATACTTTTTGGGAGAAATTTCAACTTTTTGCAAGCAGTGAACTCGAGTGAAATTGTAAAAAAAAAATAAAAAATATTTCTTAACCTTTTTATTTATACAGAATTCTGAGAACAGAAATGAAATATTCAAATTGTAAAAAGTCTCAAAATGTTGCAATAAAAAATGGTGAAAATGTGGTATTGACAAGCATGTGTATGCTTGACATATAGACCTCCAGAATATAGCAGGGTTGACTCATGATTCTGAATTCCACCCATGGCCCTGAACTATGTTTATTCTCCATATACAAGAATATTATATGCATGATTTTTCATAGAATGCACATAGTTATGGATTAGAAGCCTAGCAGTAATAGTAGTGATAAATCTAGATTTCTAGTAAAATATCCTCAATTTGTATATGTTATAAACTAGCTCCTTAACATCGTACACAATCCCATTTTCGATTACACAAAAATGACAAAATAGCATCTGATAACCTGGGAACACGAAGAACAAATATGTGCATTTTAATGTCCAATTAATGTGTTTATGGTTACATTATTGGAATGGCTGTATATTGTGCCTGTTTATCTTTATGAAGTATTTTTTTTTTTTTACTTTATATATATTTGTATATTTTAGTATAAGGCATACTTGAAAATGAGAGAAATCTCAATGTTTCCTTCCTGGTAAAATATTTTAGAAATAAAACACATTTTTCCCTTGAATGGGGACAGTTTTAGTAATCTCCTGTCATGATCAATCGGGTATGATCAATCGTGTATGATCAATCGGGAATTGCAAGCTCCTTTCAACAGGGTCTACTACACCTCGTGTCTGACAATTAGTTACTATTAAATAACTCTACTGTATAATTGTAAAGCATTGTGGAAACTGTTACCACTATTTACCCTTTACTAATAATAATACAAGTAATGTTACTTAAATTATTGAGTGGGTTTTGTTGAACTAATATTGTAAATCCTAAAGATTCAATGATCAACTCCACTGATTAACTAAGTTAAACATTTTTTTAAAAGAAAGGTATTTCAGTACCCATCAAATTTTAGTTTTTAAATTAATTACGTTGTTATTATGACAGCATTCTGCATTATAGATTTCCTAACTGTATCTATTAATTATTTTATTCATAGGGTGCATATGTTTAGTAAAAAAATGAAACTAGAATAATAGTAATATGTAAGAAATAAGTAGTGATATGTTTAAGTTCATTATAATGTTGTTGCCTAAGTGTCCAGGTAATGGCTGAACAAAAGACTTTAAATCCTAATTAAGCCAATTGACAAACAATGTCAGCGCCTCGAGTTGCTAATAATAATACCAATACACGCTGATCTTCCAGATACAATAGCAGAACATGCTGACGCCTTAAAGGCTTGCCCTTAAGGAGATGACGTCTAACTCGCTTTTTAACAATTGTACAGAAAGTCACACGAGCAAAAGAAACTTAAACGTTAATTAACTGGTTTTCCCGGCAGAGGATGTAAATTATGCATGGTCACCATGGAAATTTTCTTTTGTTAGTAACTTACCTCCTTCATTATGTTATTTCACAGAATGGACAAAAAACATGGTTAATGGCTAGGGGGCTGTCACTAAATATTTTTTTTTATTTAATAAATGTTATTTACTGATTTATTTAATACATTTTATTTACAGATCAAATGAGCAAGAGGGGAAAAGGATGAGTAGTTAAAAAACCCTCTATATCGATATATTTATATTTTATATAAATTTAAATATTTAATATTTTTTATAAATAAATATATAATATACATAATACATAAAATTATAGATTTTTTTTATTATATTGGTTACTTTTTCTCACTTGATCTGTGAACCAAATGATGGAAAATGCAACATATAAATACATAATATTATAATATGTGTATATTTTGGCAACACACTGATTGGATCATTTTTGTGCCCATTTTTGTACACAATTTCCGAATTGGAAGTTTGCTTTTGAAATTCTGCCGAGCCGAACCTACATCCAGTGGAATTTTGGGTGTCTGTCCTGAATAATGTATATAAAATGCATGTTTTTTTTTTATTATTATTATTTCTTTTTTTTTTACAGAATGCACAAGATATGGTTCAAAAGCCAAAATATTTTAGTAATACATCTAGATTTCTTGTAAAATTTCCTCAATTTTTATAAATGATTATTTCACTTGTGTTAAATAAGGACTTAATACCTGATTTATTAATGTACTTTCTTTTGTTACTTTCTTTTTTGAATATTTATACTTTTGGTAATTTATCTGGTGTTTAGTCCTCTTTCAGAGGCTTTTCCCCCTTAATTCTCTATTAATGTTATAAACTAGTTCCTTAACATTTTATACCCTTAAACAATCACATTTTATAATACACAAAACTGAGAAAAATAATATCGTATATCCTGGGAACATGAACAACTATAGGTCACATTTCAATGTCCATGTACCCTGGTGTTTATGTTTATCTTATGGGAATCGCTGGATATTGTGCCTTTCTATCTTTATTTATATATTCATTTTACCTTTATGTGTGTGTGTGTGTATATTTTATTCTCGAGTGGGGGCACTAGACTTGCTTTTATTCAGCTCACATCATGCTCAGTCAGGTTTTGGATAGAATTGTAAGCCTGTTTCAGCAGGATCTTCAACACTTTTGGCTGACAACTATTTACTTCTAAATAACTCCACTGTATAATTGTGACAATGGTTACCACTATATAACTGCTAATAATCATAATAATAATAATGACATTTAGTGGGTTTTGTAGAACTGCTATTTTAGATCCCAAAGATCCAGTGTTCAGATCCGCTGATTAACTGGGTTAATGAAAAAAAACAAAAAACAAGATTTCAGTTCCCATCAAATCTTAGTTTTCAAATTTATTATGTGACAGTGTTCTGCATTATGGACTTGCTAATTGTATCTATTAATTATATTTAATTGTATAGGGTGCATATGAATAGAGAATATTGAACTTAATGTTTCTAATAATATGTAAGAGGTCCAGGTAAATGGCTAAATAGAAGTCTTTAAACCTAATGAAGCCGCTTGACAAGTAATTTAATGCCAATAAATGCTGATCTTAAAGATAGCCTGGCAGAACAAGTTAACACCTGTAAAAGCCCTTAAGACTACATGCTGTGAAGTCTCATTCTTTTTTTCAACAACTGAATAGGAAGGCACCAGAGTGGCAGCAGGAACGTAAAGGTTATTAAACCAGTTATACTGGCAGAGTATAATTTAAGGGACAATTTATTCTGTAAGTAACTTCCTTCCTTCATTATGGTTAAGTGTTTCTAAAGTGATACATTTCAAAAATCTAATTTTTCCTTAATTTTATTGAACTTATTAAAAAAAAAAAGATTAAATATAAATTCAATATATATTCAAACAAGGTGCACAAATATGTCATATTAAATTTGTAGTTGTCCATCTTATTATTTATAATTGGAAGACTTGGAGATCATTTGTAGCCCAAAGTGCAATTCATCCGAATTTAAAAAGATTGGTTGATCAGTCAAATCGTAGCTTTGAGCTCAAATGTAGCCAAATTGTGACCCAATCGAATCATGCAATGAACGAGCATATTAGTTTTGGTTTATGATTTTTATTTCCATCTGTGACGCCAAAAAAAGAGGAATGATGGCTGGAGGACAGTTATTAAATGTTTATTTTACTCACAAATCAAGTGAGAAGTGATCAATAGAGGATCAGAAAAACAAATAAAATCTTAATTATATAGTTAATAAATACATTAATATAAGTATATATATTTTAAATTCTATTGATTATGTTTTCTCACTTGATGAGTAAATCAAATGACGAGAAAATACTTTTGAACCATATCTTGTGCATTCTGTGAAAAAACATTGCATATCATATACTTGTGCATGAAGAAAAAATGAGGTTCCGTCTAAATATTTCATTTTCTGAAAGTAGAACATTATTCAGGACACCTAAAATTCAGCTGGATGTATCTTTTCAGCTCGGTAGAATTTCAAAAGCAAGCTATGAATTCAGAAAATGAATCAAAAGAACAAAAAAAGGGCACTAAGATAATCCAATTAGTGTACTTCAAAATATATACATAATATATGTACATACATTTTTGTATATATTATGTATTACACTGATTGGACCTTTTTTTATGGCCTTTTGTTTTTTTCTGATTTTGTTCCCAAATCCATTTTTCTGTACTGAAATTCTACTGAGCCTAACTGACATATGGTAGAAGTCAGGTGCCCTGAAAAATGGTCTATTTTTTGGGGAAAAGGGTTCGGCCAAACTGAATTTTCTCACCACGCACAAGTCTAATATTTTGTACATTTTCTTTCCTTTTCATTTCCATCTCATACCTTTTCATCATGACAACCATGAATCTACAGACTATAATAACATTGAAATAAAACTTAGAGGCAAATTTATCAACATAAAACAATGACTAAATCTAATATCTTAATAGGTGCAATTTTAAACAGAGGCACTAAATGGCTTAAAGGGAAACTCCAGTGCCAGAAAAACGATCCGTTTTTCTGGCACTGGAGGGTCCCTCTCCCTCCCACCCCCCAATCCCCGGTTACTGAAGGGGTGAAAACCCCTTCAGTGACTTACCTGGGACAGCGGCGATGTCCCTCGCCGCTGTCTCCGCCTCCGCGACGCTCCTCCTTGTGATTACGTCTGCCGCGCATGCCGCGCATGCGCATTATGTCTCCCCATAGGAAATGCATGCATGCTATGCACCAGATATGAGTGGTGGCACTGGGCAAGTGGGCACAGTATACGCTGTGAGCCTGACACACACGCTGGCAGGCAGGCAACTGCAATTAGATTACACAAAAAAAAATGCACACTGATGTTTTAACCCTAAAAAGGGCTTTTTGGGGTGCTGTCCTTACAGCAGAGATCAGATGAGTTCTTCAGGACTGTAGTGGACACTGCATACACTAGCCTAGCTATCGATTTCCCTATTAAATCAGCAGCAGCTACACTGTCCCTCCTCTCACTAAGAATGCAGCTTCCAGGGGGCGGGGCCTAGCTGTCATGGAGGAAAGACACACTTCGTGTGAGCTCCCTCAATATCTCACTTTAAGCAGCTATCAACAAGCAAATTTCACCCCAGAAGGGGATGACCCAGCAATGTTGCTCCTACCTGACCGACTCGACATGCTTAATAGCGGTCAGCAACTCGACAGAGTCTTACTTACTTCCGCGTGGCAAGTGTGGCCTGGTTCTCACCGGGCGGGAGAGGTGGCCGATCTCCCGATCCTGGGATGCACAGGAGCAGCTATTTTCCGGCATGAGCTTTGTTACCCCCCCCCCCCCTCGGACCGGTGGGGGTTATCCCGGTCCACCCCTGAGAGGCTGTCTGGAGCTAATGGACACACAGAGCACAGCCGCCCAGGCTGACATACTCATCTGCGACTCTCCCAATATGGCGGCAGCCGCGTGTCCTCCTGGTACCAGCAAAGCATGGCAGGATATTGAGTCTAATCTGGACAGACTCTTTAATCAATTTTGGAAGCAAATAGCAAGCAGGAAGCCCCAACAAGCTCCACCACAGCCCCAACAAGCTCCACCACAGCTAAGCGAAGCAGTCCCCATTAAAATCCACCAACGCAAAAGGCGTCAAAGACAGGGCCGAAGGCACAAACAGAAATGCAGAGCCTGCCCCATGTCAAGCACTCACCTCCACCTTAAGCCGCCACAATCCCGCACCGGACTTGAAGCACCACCAGGACAGATCCGACCACCCGACAAAACAAGCTTCCACCACCTCAAGCCGCGAACCCGGCACTCAGCCAGAGACTTGCCTTTGTTGTTCCAGGTTTCAGGGACTCCCAGGGTCTGCACCTGGCGCCCAGAAGGGATCGGATGAGCACAAGCAGTAAACAGCAGCCTGCCAAGCATGTCCCACTATAGCCGATCCTCCACACCATGCTTTTGATCACATGAACTGCTCTCTGCACATTAACTAATCATAAAGTAGCAAGCGTTTAAACATGTCATTATTTCACCTCCTAAAGAGTTTATTGTCATAGTTCCTTACATGCCTTTACCTTAACCGTTCATGTATTGTGTTATTCACTTGTCTCATCTCATGGGGTGACTCACACTTGATTTATAACTAGTGGTGGAGCTGCTGATATAAATACACAGTTGATAACGTGCAAGCTACACCCTAAACATGACAGCCATCTTTCACAACAATGTACTGCTATTGTGGTGGAATCTCGGTAAAAATAAATTTAGTAGGCCGAGATTACCACGTGGCATGTGTACGTGCATATGCTGACGTATCGATCAGTTGGTTGCACGAGGCAAGATACGATCAGTAGTGTACGGAGCATGTGCAAGAATACAGGATGTAGTATTCCCCTCCTCCATTGTGCTGGACAAGCCATGCGGTCAAGCAGGAAGTTAATTCTTATTTGTATTGATTGGTCAAGAGAATGTGCGGGTGGAGCTTAATATGGGAGGAGTTATGTGCCTATATAAGGAGCCTGCACTATTGTCCGGGGCTCAGAACTTGCTGTATTTTGGTGACATTAGTCCCTCTGAGTCCCGATCGGTGATCCAATAAAGAATCTCTTCCTTCCTGAAGAAACCTGTGTCCATCTCTCTGTGCTTGGCTTCCGTCAGTTTCTCCGGTATCATTTGGTGCATTGGCCGGGAAGCTCATCGTTCAACGGTAGCTGAGAGGCAGAGGCGTGAGACGGTCTATCTTTGCCCACGTTCTCTACGGCTGCACCCCTGAACTTCTGCGTGGACCTCCCTTCGTCTCGGCGCCACTGGTCTGTTGTCCAGGAGATCATCGGCCTCTACGTAAGAAGTGCTGGGGTGTCCCCGTCGATGAGTGTGAACTCAGGTTCAGGAACGAGGAGGTAAGACAACTGCTGTTTTAGACGGCAGACCCACTAGGGGTATACCGATTGTGCGGTAGGCCCATAAGGGGTTTGAATTGTGTATGGAATCTGCCCGCTCTGTCGGAGGGAAGGAGCGAAGGCGCACCGCTCAATCGAACGCTCTTTAGCAAGACCGTTTGATTTGGTTAGTCAGGCGGGGTCCTGTGTAAATAGCCCTAGCCGGACACCGGTGTCTTGTCTAGACTAGCGTTCTAGGGTGTATATTACGTTCGCTAGGTCGGAGGGACCGGGAGACTAAGCGGCGCCTGTGTAAATTCGGTTCGCTAGCTCTCAACCTATCTTGGCTAAGTGGGAAGGCGTGTACATTTGGAACCCACTAGATTTTTGATAGTAATCGACTAAGAGGCGTCTGTGTAAATTCGGTCCTCTAGCTCGCTATATGTGGTGCTTGGGCAGTGTGGCTAACCAAAACGGGTGTACATAGTTTTAGGTAGTCCATTCAAGGTACTGGCCAATAGTTTAGTTGGGATTGTAAATGTGTTAAAGATTGTTAGTAAAGTGTATATCTTGTTAGATAGCGCGAGCTCAGCCGTCTAGCGAGAGTGTTAATAGTGTGTTGCTGTATCATAGTGCACGGTACCATAACCCTGTATATTTACTGACACTATATATAAGTACTAATCACTGTCGTCCATTGCATGTTTAACACCATAACCACTAATAATTGTATTGTGACCTTAAATTGTGCTTTGACCTATGCTAACCGTACTGTAACCGCTATTTGTAAAAGACGATGTTACTGGGGTGTGTTATAGACGGGTAATTCATATATAGAGAATTATAGCGTGGGTGACTGTATAGTTTCGCCAAAGGGCATAATATTGATTATCTAGTGACTGGTGTAACAGCTGTGTGTGTACGGGAATTCCCTGAGTGTTTATTGTGTTATTGTGTACGTTTCACTTGGTAACCGTACCACGTGGTGCTGTTGCCAGAGGAAACGGGTGTGACTGTTGAATAGTACGTGTGCATAGTATTCGTTGTCAACGACGTTCCATTGATAAGTATGGGCGCGTCGGAGTCAACGATTCCGGATCCCTTAGGTTGTATGGTAAAGAATTTTAAAAAGGGATTCAAAACATGTGATTTTGGGGTTAAAATGTCTCCTGTACGTTTGGTTACTTTGTGCACTAGGGAGTGGCCTACTTTGGTTGCGGCATGGCCGCCACGTGGTAGTTTGGATCCAACCCTGATACAGCGTGTACACGTGGCTGTGTCAGGTAGGCCTGAACTTTACGGACAGTTTCCATATATTGATTGTTGGAGACAGGCCGTAAACGACTCGCCAAAATGGATTCAGATATGCCACGAGGAGCAATGTCGCCTCATGGTGGCCAGGACTTGTTTGTCCACTAGGACTGTGGTTAGGCCCATTTTGGACACGCCCCCTGAGTCCGAGATCCCTTTGCCGCCCCCTTACTTCCCTACAGGAAGAGGTAACGCGAATGCAGGAAGTTCTATACCCCTCCCCTCATTGCCCTCATCCACTTCCGCTTCCTCCTCTAGTACAGAATCCACCCCTCCTCGTATTAAACCTCCCCTTCCGGAACCAGAACCAACCCCCGTTAGATCTAAATATCCTGATTTGGCGCCACTTCAAACTTCCGGTCAAGCTTCTTCTAGCTCGGCTGGGAGTATTCTATTTACTAACTTTTCCCAAAATCAAGCTCCCACATCCTCATGCCCTATTTCTCCCCGACTGGAACCCATAACTGACGCCCCTTCACGTAGCCCCATACTAACCCGACAACTGACCGGTACCCAACAACTTAGACATTATCAGATGCCTCTTCGTCTGAATCCCGGGTCAGCCTATATTGATGCCGCAGGTCAAATGGCACATGCTGACCCAGTCTTCGTATATGTCCCGTTCACTACTACTGATCTCTTGAATTGGAAGACCCACAATTCCTCGTACACTGAGAAACCACAAGCTATGACTGATCTGTTCACCTCGATAGTTCAGACACATAACCCGACATGGGCTGATTGCCAGCAGTTATTAATGACTTTGTTTAATAATGAGGAAAGGACAAGGATTAATCAAGCGGCCATTAAAGCGCTAGAGGATAGAGCCCGTGCTTTAAATCAAGCCAATCCGGCAGCATGGGCCGCAACACATTATCCTAACACCGATCCCGACTGGAATGTAAATGGCGCAGATATGGTTCAACTCAGAGCCTATAGAGACGCTATAATTGCTGGCATGAAAGCCGGAGGGAAGAAAGCCATTAATATGTCGAAGACAGTTGAGGTGATTCAGAAAAGTGATGAAGCGCCCAGTGTCTTTTATGACCGATTATTGGAGGCATACCGCTTGTATACCCCCTTTAATCCGGAAGACGCAGATAATTCCCGAATGGTGAACTCCGCCTTTGTCAGCCAAGCTTACGGAGATATTAAGCGCAAGCTACAAAAGTTAGAAGGGTTTGCAGGTATGTCTATCACCCAACTAATGGAGGTAGCGAATAAAGTGTACATGAACAGGGACACAGAGACGAAGAAAGAGGAAGAGCGCAAGATGCGTAAAAAGGCTGATATGCTAGCGGTAGCGATCGCAGGCGTAGATAGACGGGGCCCAGATAGAGGCGATAGTAGATGGAATAGGGAGCCTTTGAGTAGGAATCAGTGCGCGTATTGCAAGGAAGAAGGGCATTGGAGAAACGAGTGTCCGCAAAGAGAGCAGTACGAGAGAGACTTACCCAGGGCAGGTTACGGAAACTTTAGAGGCAGAGCGAGAGGTAGAGGAGGCCCCGGAGGGAGCAATGGTAATAGAGGGAGTAATGGGAACAGAGGAAGTGTAAGGGAAGATAGGTACTACCCAGCAGCGCAAAGGTCCCGCGATAGAGAAGGTAGGGACTTTGTAGGATTGGCTGACACGGTCATGGAGGACTATTGATACCGACTGGGCTCCATCCCCCTTGGTCGAGCGGAGCCTATGGTTGATGTATCAATAGGGGGAAAAAGGAGTGCGTTCATGATCGACACTGGTGCTGAACATTCGGTGGTGACTGACCTAGTTGCTCCTCCATCTGGAAGAACTATTACTGTAATAGGAGCAACTGGAAGAAGTGCTGCAAAACCGGTTCTTAAAAGTCGATTCTGTACATTGGGAGGCCACGTAGTAAAACATCAATTCCTTTATATGCCTGAATGTCCAGTCCAATTGCTGGGACGTGATATGCTATCTAAGTTACAAGCGCAGATTACGTTCCTACCAAATGGAACAACATCCTTAAAGTTTAATGGACCTTCAGGTATTATGACATTATCCGTACCAAAGGAAGAAGAGTGGCGACTGTATACAGCGTTGACTAGCCAAAACCCTAGGAGTGATGAATCCTTATTCAACATACCAGGAGTTTGGGCAGAGAACAACCCACCAGGACTGGCCCGCAATATTCCACCTATTAAAATCGAACTAAAACTTGGGGTTTATCCAGTGAGCCTAAGACAATATCACATCCCGCAGAAGGCTAAGAAGAACATCCAATCTTATCTGGTTAAGTTCATACGGTATGGTATCCTAAAATTCTGTACTTCCCCCTGGAACACCCCATTGCTGCCTGTTCAAAAGCCCGGTACAGATGAGTATCGACCTGTGCAGGACTTGAGAGCAGTCAATGATGCGGTTGTTAGTATACATCCAGTTGTGCCCAATCCATATAACCTGCTTGCTTTAATTCCGGGCGGGGCTATTATTTTACAGTCTTAGACCTCAAAGATGCCTTCTTTTGCCTCCGAATTGCCGCAGAAAGTCAATGTATCTTCGCTTTCCAATGGGAAAACGCTGTAACGGGCTCAAAACGCCAAATGACCTGGACAAAACTGCCCCAAGGGTTTAAAAATTCACCTACCCTATTTGGTTCAGCTCTAAGTCAAGATTTATTGGATTTCGAGTCCATCCCAGGAGAGTGTGTATTGTTACAATATGTAGATGACTTGTTGATAGCAGCAGTTACAAAGGAAATATGTCAGCAAGCAACGCACGATCTACTACACATTCTCTGGAAGGCAGGATACAAGGTGTCTAGAAAGAAGGCTCAGTTGTGTTTGCCAACTGTCAAATATCTGGGATTCCATATCTCTGAAGGTCAAAGAATTATGGGACCAGAGAGAAAAGAAGCTGTGTGCCAAATACCGATACCCAAGAATAGAAGACAAGTGCGAGAATTCTTGGGGGCAGCAGGCTTCTGTAGGATATGGATTCCCAGCTACGCGATACTGGCAAAACCTCTGTATGCAGCTATCAAAGGTACAGAGCACGACCCCTTCTTATGGACTCAAGAACAGCAAACGGCATTTGAAGATGTGAAGAAGGCTTTGATGAGTGCCCCAGCATTAGGTCTACCTGATCACACACGACCATTCTACCTGTACGTACATGAGCAAAGAAGAATGGCTGTGGGAGTTTAGACACAGTACTTGGGATCATGGCAAAGACCTGTTGCCTACATGTCTAAGCAACTGGATGCAGTGGCCAGCGGACTTCCACCTTGTCTAAGAGCCGTAGCTGCAGCCACCCTGCTAGTAGCTGAAGCCGATAAACTCACTCTGGGTCAAGAACTTTATGTACGAGTCCCACATGCAGTACAGACGTTGTTGGATTACAAAGGAAATCATTGGTTTAGTAACAGCCGTATGACCAAGTATCAAGCAATGTTGTGTGAAAACCCAAGAGTGCATTTAGAGACTGTAAACACCTTAAATCCAGCTACCCTTTTGCCACAACCTACTGAAAGTCAACATGATTGTTTGGAAGTAATGGATGGAGTATTTTCAAGTAGACCCGATCTTCGTGATTTTCCCATCCAGAACCCCGATGTTCAATATTACACCGACGGCAGTAGTTATGTGAAAGAAGGGATCCGCTATGCAGGATATGCAGTAACAACAATAGACAAGGTGATCGAAGCTCGGCCACTGGCAAAAGGAACATCAGCACAAAAGGCAGAATTGATAGCACTGACACGAGCGTTACAATTGGCTGAAGGTTTAAGAGTGAACATCTACACGGACTCAAAGTATGCGTTTTTAACCACTCATGCCCACGGAGCTTTGTATAAAGAAAGAGGACTATTGAATTCAGAAGGCAAAGAAATCAAGTACGCAGCCGAAATCCTACAACTATTGGAAGCAGTGTGGGAGCCGAGAGAAGTCGGTATTATACATTGTCGAGCGCATCTGAGAGGAGATGGTGATGTAACCAAAGGAAATCGGATGGCAGATAGTGCAGCTAAGCGTGCCGCTGAATCGGGAAGACAGGAGTATGTGGGGCATATAGCTGCTCTTATACCAACTCCACTGTCTCAATGGACTCCAGTTTATACAGCTCAAGAAGAGGAGTGGTTAAAGACTGAACCTGGAAAGTATTTGGAGAACAAATGGTATCAGTTAGAAGATGGAAGAATAGTCATTCCAGCATCACTAGCGGTAGAAATTGTCCAAAACTATCACAACGGGACACATTCTGGGAGAGACAGCACAGAAGAATCTCTCAGAAAACATTTCTACATACCAAGATTGTCCAACTTGACTCAGGCCATTGTACGAAGATGTGTAACATGTGCTAAAAATAATGCAAGGCAAGGACCAGTAAAGCCACCAGGAGTTCAGTTTATGGGGGGACTCCCCGTGTCCGATTTACAAATTGACTATACAGTGATGCCTAAATCTGGTGGACATCGCTACCTGCTGGTGGTTGTGTGTACCTATTCAGGCTGGGTAGAAGCATGTCCTACTCGTACAGAGAAAGCAGGGGAAGTTGTGAGATTCCTGCTACGAGAAATAATACCCCGATATGGACTACCCTGCTCTATAGGATCGGACAATGGTCCAGCTTTTGTTCATCAGTGCCTACAACAACTGACTCATATGCTTGGTATAAAGTGGAGGCTTCATACGGCATATAGACCCCAGAGTTCTGGTAAGGTAGAGAGAATGAATAGAACTATTAAGAATCAGTTGGCTAAAATGTGTCAGGAAACCCAACTTAAGTGGAACGTTCTTTTGCCCATAGCTCTATTGCGAATCCGCAGTACACCTACCAGAAGGATGGGCCTCTCTCCTTTTGAAATCATGTATGGGCGACCACCTCCCGTACTTGGTGTCAGGGTACCTGAGGTCTCTACCTCTAAAAGAGGTAGAGACTTAGTAGTTTATCCGTCCAAACGAGCTGTTTCCTTCGTTCCTCGCGGTTCATCCAGTCACTTAAACACCGACCGCGAGGAATCCACGTCCTTTTCTAGCGGTACGCTCAATATGTGACGTCATGACGCTATCACGAGCGACCTGCCACTCAAGTGTCCGATATCCAATCGGTACTTGTCAGAGGCGTGTCTACCATCCGGAGCCAGGGTATTTAAGCTTACTTCTCACTTCAGCTCATTGCCCTGTTGTGGTTCTAGCTTGTCTAGTCACTCAGTGCTCTGGTATTCTAGTTTGCTCTATTGGTTTTGACTCGGCTTGTTGTACTACCCTGCTTATCTCTGTTATCCCTTGACCCGGCTTGTCTCTCGCTTATCTGTCTTCTCGTTCCCTCGACCTCGGCTTGTCTCTGACTATTCTCTATTACTCTCGGTACGTTAGTCCGGCCATTCTAAGGCCCGGTATACGTACCTTTCCACTCTTTGTACTCTGCGTGTTGGATCCCTGTCCCGATCCTGACATTACGACAGGGCCAATGGATCCTGCAGGTACAAACAGTCAGCTTGGTTCTTCTGATCCCAGGTTTGACGCCATGGAGCATAGGATGGATCAGATGGCTCTAGCACTACAGGCACTTTTGTCTCGTGCTAGTAACCCACCTGAGGAGACACGTACTCCTTCTATTTCTCCTGCAGTCTCAGGTCTAGAGGTAGCCACTGTAGGTGCTTCTTCCCGTATTACCCCACCAGTACGTTATGGCGGGTCACCGGAGAAGTGTCGTGGCTTTCTGAACCAGATTAGCATCCATTTCGAATTACAACCCCGCTCTTATCCTACAGATAGAGCGAAGGTGGGATTTGTTATTACTTTACTCATTGAGAAAGCTCTGAGATGGGCCAATCCTTTATGGGAGAATGATAATCCACTAGTCTATAATTATAATGCCTTTGTAGCTGCGTTTAGAAGAACTTTTGACCCTCCTGGTAGAAAGGTCAATGCAGCTAGATTACTGTTGCGCCTTAGACAGGACGATCGAACACTAGTGGATTATGCACTAGAGTTCAGGTCCTTGGCGGCAGAAGTTAAGTGGAACGAACAGGCTTATATAGATGTGTTTCTGAATGGGTTATCAGATGTAATTCTTGACGAGGTTGCTACTAGAGAACTCCCTGAGAATTTGGAGGATTTAATTTCCTTTATATCTCGTATTGATGAACGCCTAAGAGAGAGGCAGAACACTCGAGATAGGACCCGTAGACCCTCCTTTAAACTAGCGCCTACCTTTCAAAATTCTGAGTTCGAGGACTTACGTACTTCTGAACCTATGCAGATAGGCAGTACTCATCTCACAGAGAGGGAGAGACAGTACAGAAGAAGGGAGGGTTTATGTATGTATTGTGGAGTCAGAGGTCATTTACGCCTAAATTGTCCTAATCGTTCGGGAAACGCTCGCACCTAAGTTTCTCTAGAGGACAGGCCTTGGGTGTTTCTACTTTGTCCTCTATTCACAACTACAAAGAGTTCAGGCTTCTGTTACCCGTTTCTTTAAAATGGGAAAAGGGAGTAGTCAAGACTATGGCACTAATCGATTCTGGAGCTGCTGAGAGCTTTATAGATCAGGGTTTTGCTGCCAAGCATGCTATTCCATCCCAGTTAAAAGAGACACCACTGGCTGTTGAGGCCATCGATGGTAGACCGTTACTTGAGCCTGTCATTTTCCGTGAGACCATACCGATTAACTTAACTGCTGGCATCCTACATAGAGAGGACATATCCTTACTGCTCATTTCTTCTCCGTCTATTCCCATAGTCCTGGGGTACTCCTGGTTGAGGAGACATAACCCTATTATTAATTGGGAGTCAGGGGAGATAGTTTCATGGGGACAGAATTGTCAAGAGAAATGCTTGCGGAAGGTCTCACCTCTCTGCTTAACCAACACCTCGACTAACTCTGACAATCCTACAGAGACACAAATTCCGTCTCAGTATCTAGATTTAAAGGCAGTGTTTGACAAAAAGAAAGCCGATACCTTACCCCCACACAGGTCCTTTGATTGCAAAATTAACCTACTCCCTGGTACCATGCCGCCCAGAGGTCATGTATACCCGTTATCTACGAAAGAGAACTCAGTTCTAGAGGAGTATATTCACGAAAATTTAGACAAGGGATTCATTAGGAGGTCCTCCTCTCCTGCCGGGGCTGGATTTTTTTTTGTTAAAAAGAAGGATGGTTCTTTAAGACCTTGTATTGATTATCGAGGCCTAAATAAGATAACCATTAAAAATGCCTACCCGATTCCCTTGATCACCGAACTCTTCGATCGTTTGAAGGGCTCTACAATTTTCACCAAATTGGATCTCAGAGGGGCATATAACTTGGTGAGAATCCAGCAGGGACATGAGTGGATGACGGCATTCAATACTCGATATGGCCACTATGAATATACAGTCATGCCTTTTGGGTTATGCAATGCACCAGCTGTATTCCAGGATCTGATAAATGAGGTTCTTAGGGAATTTCAGCAAGATTGCGTCATTGTATACCTAGATGATATACTCATACATTCTAGTGAGATTGAGACTCATCACAAGCAAGTCAGGAGGGTTTTGCACAAGCTTCTTCAACATGGCTTGTACTGCAAGTTGGAGAAATGTAGCTTTGATCAAAACCAGGTAACCTTTCTCGGCTATGTGATCTCGGGGGAGGGATTTAAGATGGATCCGGATAAGCTCCAGTCCATTCTAGAGTGGCCTTTACCCAAAGGTCTTAAAGCCATACAGAGATTTATTGGTTTTTCTAATTATTATAGGCGCTTTATTAAGGGTTATTCTTCAATTATCGCACCTATCACCAATATGACCAAACAGGGGGCTGATACTAAGAATTGGACTACTGAAGCCCTTCTTGCGTTCAAAACTCTCAAGGAGCTTTTCGCTTCCGCTCCAATTTTAGTTCACCCCGACACTTCCCTGCCTTTTCTACTTGAGGTAGACGCATCAGAGACTGGTTTAGGTGCTGTCCTATCTCAAAGGTTGGGTGTTGATAAACCATTACATCCATGTGGATTTTTCTCTAAAAAATTGTCTGGTACAGAGAGCAGATATGACATTGGTGACAGAGAATTACTAGCGGTTATCAAGGCTTTGAAAGAGTGGAGACATTTATTGGAAGGTACATTACATCCTGTTACCATTCTAACGGACCACAAAAATTTGTCTTATATCGGAGAGGCCAAGCGTTTGTCCTCCAGGCAGGCTCGTTGGTCGTTATTTCTTACCCATTTCAATTACGTTCTGACTTACAGACCTGGGTCAAAAAATTCTAAAGCCGATGCGCTATCTCGCCAATTTGAGCCGTCTGCTTCAGTTGAACCACTTTTGTCCTCCATTGTACCCAAAGGCAATATTATTGCTAATACCAGTCTCAAGATCCATTCTCCGCTACTTGACCAGATCTTGAAGTCACAACATCTGGCACCCGCAAACACTCCTGAGGGAAGAAACTTTGTCCCTCCTGAACTCCAACTGGAACTCTTACAATGTTTTCACGAAAGTAAAGTAGTTGGACATCCTGGTATTCGCAAGACATACTCTCTGATATCCAAAGATTTCTGGTGGTCTTCACTACGAAAAGATATTGAGGAGTTCGTCGCAGCTTGTGAGACTTGTGCCAAGACTAAGCAACCTCATACATCCCCTTGTGGCCTGTTACACCCCTTGGACATTCCTGAGAAACCTTGGTCCTGTTTGTCCATAGACTTTATCGTAGATTTACCTGCTTCCAAGAGACAGACTGTTATTCTCACGGTGGTGGATAGATTTACAAAGATGGCCCATTTCGTGCCATTACCTAAACTTCCGACTTCTCCTGAATTGGCAGAGATTTTTGCGAGAGAAGTTTTTCGCCTACATGGGATTCCTTCGGAGATTGTTTCTGATAGAGGTTCTCAATTTATCTCACGTTTCTGGAGATCCTTTTGTTCTCAAATGGGAATCAAATTGAACTTCTCCTCTGCCTATCACCCTCAGTCTAACGGAGCTGCTGAACGCACCAATCAAAAGATCGAGCAGTATCTACGTTGCTTTGTTTCCGAACACCAGGACGATTGGGTCGGTTTGATCCCTTGGGCGGAGTTCGCACACAATAACCTTGTTTGTGATTCAACTCGCTCTAGCCCTTTCTTCATGAACTATGGCTTTCATCCTTCAATTTTTCCTTCGGTTTCCTCTTCTCAGGGGATACCGTCGGTTGATGATCATGTCGCCAACCTGAAGAAATTATGGGATCAGACTCGGCAAATTCTGTTACATAATTCCTCGTTGTTCAAGAGACACGCTGACAAGCATAGAAGAGCGGCTCCGGTCTTCGTTCCTGGGGATAGGGTGTGGCTGAGCACTAAGAATATTCGCCTAAAAGTTCCATCTATGAAATTTGCTCCTCGCTACATAGGTCCTTACAGGGTTCTCACTCGTATCAACCCGGTTGCGTATCGCCTTGCTCTGCCACCTGCCTTACGCATTCCTAACTCTTTTCATGTCTCCTTGTTGAAACCTCTTATTTGCAACAAATTCTCCTCTAAGGTTTCCTCACCTCGTCCTGTTCAGGTGGAGGGTCGGGAGGAGTACGAGGTCAGCTCCATCATTGATTCCAGAATTTCAAGGGGAAAATTGCAATATCTGGTCAACTGGAGGGGATATGGCCCTGAGGAGAGGAGTTGGGTACCTCAGGAGGACGTTCATGCTTCTCGCCTTCGCAGAGCATTTCACCTCCGCTTTCCATCTCGTCCCGGTTCCTTCCGCCCGGTGGGCGTATCTGAGAGGGGGGGGTACTGTCAGGGTACCTGAGGTCTCTACCTCTAAAAGAGGTAGAGACTTAGTAGTTTATCCGTCCAAACGAGCTGTTTCCTTCGTTCCTCGCGGTTCATCCAGTCACTTAAACACCGACCGCGAGGAATCCACGTCCTTTTCTAGCGGTACGCTCAATACGTGACGTCATGACGCTATCACGAGCGACCTGCCACTCAAGTGTCCGATATCCAATCGGTACTTGTCAGAGGCGTGTCTACCATCCGGAGCCAGGGTATTTAAGCTTACTTCTCACTTCAGCTCATTGCCCTGTCGTGGTTCTAGCTTGTCTAGTCACTCAGTGCTCTGGTATTCTAGTTTGCTCTATTGGTTTTGACTCGGCTTGTTGTACTACCCTGCTTATCTCTGTTATCCCTTGACCCGGCTTGTCTCTCGCTTATCTGTCTTCTCGTTCCCTCGACCTCGGCTTGTCTCTGACTATTCTCTATTACTCTCGGTACGTTAGTCCGGCCATTCTAAGGCCCGGTATACGTACCTTTCCACTCTTTGTACTCTGCGTGTTGGATCCCTGTCCCGATCCTGACACTTGGTAACTTAAGGGGGGACTTGAGTCAGTTGGGAGAAGGAATTACCCGGCAGCAGGTTGTAGAGTTGGGTAAGATTATGGAGGAGGTACAGAAATGGGTACAAGATAGATTACCTGTGAATATTTATCCCCCAGTTCATAGTTACCACCCAGGAGACCAAGTGTGGATTAAAGAGTGGAATAATGTACCGTTAGAGCCCAAGTGGAGAGGTCCTTATGTTGTTCTTTTGTCTACCCCTACAGCGATAAAAGTAGCCGAAGTGACTCCGTGGATACATCACTCCAGGGTTAAACCAGCAGCAGTCGATTCTTGGCAAGTTACAGCAGATCCAGAGAATCCCTGCAAGATCCGGTTAAAGCGCACGACTCAGTCGGAGTGACGAGGAACTTTGTGGATTACAAATTTTATTGTTTCAGAGATTTGGTAAGTGAGTGAGAAGGCCATAATAAAGCCTGTCCGCTCACCGACGTATAGTATATAAGCCAGGAAAAGTCCTGGAAGCTGAGGTGCCTTCGCACGGACGAAGACTGAGGATGACGATGAAAGATGTGTTTATGATAATGTTTTTATATGTGTATTTTTATATTCAGGAAGGTAGAGGTACCGACACTCCTAGCTGTGAGGTATGCAAGACTACAAGAACAGGTAACCATATTTCCCAAACCCTAATTTGGCATTAACAATACGAGTGTAAAGGAGATGTATCAAGATGTAGATACCTAAATATAGAATATAGTGTGTGCCATTTAGGAGTAGGAGAACCTAAGTGCTTCAGTCCAGAGTATCAACCCCGTACAATTTGGTTGACTCTCAGGAATGGAGATCCTCAGGGGACCCTAATTAATAAGACGGTATTAGAATCCGTACATTCTTCAGGTGTTCTGCTATTTGATGCGTGTAAGGCGATATCAAGTGGTAGAAAGCCGTGGAATGTATGTGGGGATCTTAGATGGGAGAGGACGTATGGGTCTAATGATAAATATATTTGTCCCAGTAGTAAAAATAAATATGTGAGTCCTAGATGCCCAAATAGAGATTATAACTTTTGCCAATATTGGTCTTGTGTGGGGTGGGCAACTTGGGGACAGACAGTAGACAAGGACATGATTGTGACTAAGTTGCCTACCAGCCCATATTGTAAGTCTATGGAATGCAATCCAGTCCATATACTTATAAATAACCCCGACAAGTTCTTAGATAAATATGGTAATTTATTTGGGTTTCAAATATATGGGACGGGTTTAGATCCTGGGACAGTATTGTTTATAGGGATAGAGACTGATACGGTATCCTCCCAAACTCATCAAGTATACCATTCCTTTTATGAAGAGATGAGCATAGATAAAAAGATCCCCCATAATGCTAAAAATCTGTTCATTGATTTAGCCGAAAGTATTGCCGGTAGTCTTAATGTTACCAACTGCTATGTGTGTGGAGGTACTAACATGGGAGACCAATGGCCTTGGGAAGCAAAGGAGGTAATGTCCGGTTCTGAGGCAGTTGACCAATTAATATCTACACAAGCCGATTATCATATGAGTGTTAGAGGTAAATCTGAGTGGAGATTAAAGACCTCCATCATAGGTTATGTTTGCATAGCAAGGAAAGGAATGATGTATAATACTTCTGTAGGAGAATTAACTTGTCTAGGGCAAAAAGCTTATGATGATGATACGAAGAATACAACTTGGTGGTCGGCTTCAAATGTCTCAGAACCATCTAACCCGTTTGCTAGATACGCCAATTTAAAGGATGTGTGGTTTGACCTATCCATCACATCTAACTGGAGAGCCCCAGCAAATTTGTACTGGATCTGTGGTAAGAAAGCCTATTCGGAGTTGCCACAGGACTGGGAAGGGGCATGTGTGTTGGGTATGCTCAAACCATCCTTCTTCTTGTTACCTATTGAAACAGGTGAGACTTTAGGTGTTAAAGTGTATGATGTGAATCATAGGAAGAAAAGGGGACCCATAGAGATAGGCGCCTGGGAAGATAATGAATGGCCTCCCCAGCGTATTATAGATTATTATGGGCCAGCCACGTGGGCAGAGGATGGTACCTTTGGTTATAGAACCCCAATTTATATGCTCAACTGTATTATAAGATTACAGGCAGTGGTTGAGATTATTACTAACGAGACATCACAAGCGCTCAATCTTCTAGCGAAGCATAATACCAGGATGAGGACAGCAGTATACCAAAATAGATTAGCCTTGGATTACCTTTTGGCAGTAGAGGGAGGTGTATGTGGGAAGTTTAACCTGAGCAATTGCTGTCTTCAAATAGATGACGAAGGGCAAGCAATAGCTGAGCTTACTAGCCATATGGTTAAACTAGCGCATGTGCCTACTCAGGTATGGAAAGGGTATAATCCAAGTAGTTGGTTTGGTAGCTGGTATGAGTGGTTTGGAGGGCTTAAGGCAGTGGTAGGTGGAGTCCTACTGATTTTATTGTTGTGTCTACTCCTGCCGTGTCTTATACTTATTAGTAGTTAGGTCTGTGCAAAGCCTGATAGAAAATATAGCAGAGAGGAAGGCTGCTGCACAGATAATGGCAATTTATAAATATAAGGCTCTAGATCAGGGAGAACCAATGCAGGAAGATGAGTGTTGAAGATTCACATCATAGATAAGTCTGGTCTGGTTCAAGGTAACTTGCGGTGTATGCAAACTAAGGTTAAGTGATGCCTCAAGTAATTGTGAAATATCAAGAGGCATCAAAGGGGGGAATGTGGTGGAATCTCGGTAAAAATAAATTTAGTAGGCCGAGATTACCACATGGCATGTGTACGTGCATATGCTGACGTATCGATCAGTTGGTTGCACGAGGCAAGATACGATCAGTAGTGTACGGAGCATGTGCAAGAATACAGGATGTAGTATTCCCCTCCTCCATTGTGCTGGACAAGCCATGCGGTCAAGCAGGAAGTTAATTCTTATTTGTATTGATTGGTCAAGAGAATGTGCGGGTGGAGCTTAATATGGGAGGAGTTATGTGCCTATATAAGGAGCCTGCACTATTGTCCGGGGCTCAGAACTTGCTGTATTTTGGTGACATTAGTCCCTCTGAGTCCTGATCGGTGATCCAATAAAGAATCTCTTCCTTCCTGAAGAAACCTGTGTCCATCTCTCTGTGCTTGGCTTCCGTCAGTTTCTCCGGTATCACTATATACTCATACCCTCAGTGCAACTAGCCATGATATACGCACGTTCAGCCTAGCATGCTCAAATACAACACACTTCTGTCTAAAAAAAGAAAGAAAAAAATAATGCAGCTTCTGAATGAATCTAAAATGGATGCTGTCCAGGAGGTGGGAGGGTCTGGGAGGGAGGGTCTGCTGCTGATTGGCTGGAATGTGTTTGCTGACTGTGAGGTACAGGGTCAAAGTTTACTCAATGATGACGAATAGGGGGCGGACCGAACATCGCATATGTTCGCCATCCGTGGCGACCGCGAACAAGCTATGTTCGCCAGGAACTATTCGCTGGCGAACTATTCGGGACATCTCTACTTGTTAACCATTTTCAAACATACTATATAATAAAATACTTTTATTCTATATTGAAGAACACTTAAGCACTGACGTCTATCTACAAAAATTATATATGTTTTAATAGGTATATGTATAGAAACAGTAAGGACTCCTTGCATAGGCAATCACGGGTGCAGTTCACAGGTGCTGAGCAAATATATTTTCCTGGTAAGATTAGGTGAAAGTAAAATTACTCGCTTGTAAGCAGATATCATTATATCTTTATTGAAATATTTTTATATAGCTATACCTATATCATATTGAAACTTAACACATACGGATAGATGTCATCAGGTTTTTGTAAAGCTATAAGTTGAAATTGAAGCGGTTCCACTGTCATTCTACACTATTACCTATCTTTTTGGCAAAGTTGACATAAATGTAAGTTGAGTACAAAAGGTCAGTAAAAGTTGGTCAGACCATCTGGGTCTGGAGATTTACCAGCCAGTAGTGAAAATGTTACCTGGACATTTTCTGTTTCTTAAACGGGAGCAATTGATAATTTTTTTTCTCCCAATATCTCATTTTTATTAGGTTTTTGTATTGCAGGGTGATAACAAAAACAGTAAATACTGTTAGCAAAGCATCCAAGTACAGAGCATTTACTACAGACATCTCATTAATAATACGCAAGGCAAGGTCCATTTGATTACATTGTAGTGCCATCTGAACAACAATTCGGGCGAACTGCATTTCACATGAGGCATCATCTCAATATGGTTAGGCTTTTTTGCGTTAAATACTTTAGCATCAGACATCACAGCAATGCATATGATATACAATTGGAAGAAATACCAACAAAAACAGAGGAACAGAAAACATTGATCATTAATGAATAACAAAGAAAAAAGTTACCTGCGCTCTCTCCTAAATCCCTATGTTTATTTAAACAAATGGAGGTAATTTAGTTACTCCAATGGCAGTTGGAGGCCAGCATTCCCTCCAATGGCCATTGGAGTAACTAAATAAACTCCATTAGTTGAAATATACATAGGGATTAAGGAGAGAGCACAGGTAACTTTCTTTGGTTTTTACTGTATTGGGGCTGATGTGTGCTGTGGTCGTTGCTACCGTCCAGGACTGATGGGAGTGAGTGCAGGACTTGTTTTTTTGTATTTATATTCACTTTTCTTATCACACAGCTATGTTACAATGCTGCGGCCCATCCCATGTGTTCTCTATTAAGGGTTAATAAATATATAGGAGTGCATATAAAAATATACCCCTCTGTCTCATTAGAGATATCTTTGCCAGAAGCTCAAGGAAGCAGGCTGAAGGGTCAGTGTAGAACCCACCTGAGGGGGTTTGCCTTGACGTGGCAGGTGGGCATTCTCTCCAATGGCCATTGGAGTAACTAAATAACCTCCATTTGTTTGAATATACATAGGGATTTAGGAGAGAGCACATGTAACTTTTTTTCTTTGGTTTTTACTGTATGTTTTGGGGCTGATGTTTGCTGTGGTCGTTGCTGCCACCCAGGAGTTATGGGAGTGAGTGCAGGACTTTTTTTTGTATTAATGAATAACAGTCAGAGACTATTAAGGACTGCCCGGAGGAAGGATGTAATACCAATTTGTTAGCCTTAATGATGTGGTGGTTTTGCCCTTTCTATTTTCTATTGTAGATGTGTGCGGGTTCACTGGGTGTGGAGTGGAGGTTTGAAGTTGCACTCAGCTTCTGGGAGTATGTGTGTCCTTAGGTAAGGTTATGTATGTATTGGTTGCGTTTGCTTTTTACCAGCATTCCCATATTCTGGAATAAGCTGCTTCTTTCCCTCTTACCTTACTCTGAAGGCTGTGACTTCCATTAGGGTAGCTGGGGCGGTCCCCCTCCAGTGACATGCAATGTTTATCTTAGCGGGCAACAAGAGGGGAATAAGCACTACCTTGTTATGCATGGAGTCTAAATTTGGGATGATGTGGAGCAGGTAGCATGCTGGTTGAAAGGGCATAGTTTTCTTAGTAGTGTTTTTAATGGTTTCCTCAACCTTTCACCAGTATGTTGATAGTTTGGGGCATTCCCAGAATATGTGAGTGAAAGATCCCGTTCCCTCACCGCACTTCAACACAGAGGGGATGCAGTACTGTAGATCTTGGCGAGCTTTTGGGGTACCATATACCATCGCATTAAGATCTTCAAGTAGGACTCCCAATGGTAAAGACTACTCGAAGACAATTTTTTTGACATCACATATTGTAGCCAATCAGACATAAGTATTTCTATACCCAGTTATTTTTCCATTGTGTCATGTAAGGCAACTTCTTGGGTGTGTTTATGGTATGGAATGCATTATAGCAATGTGAGGGTCTCTTCTTGAGGGTGCAAGAAGTTGTGCAACTGTGGCCTATTGGTCTTAGTTGCGATATCATCCCTGGTGTAATTTTATGTGTTTCAATGATATGTTTAATGTGGAGATACGTGAATATTTCTCCAGATGGAAGTTTGAGTTGCGTTTGCAGGGTTGGGAACAGTTTGATCTCTTCTGCACTGCAGAGTGAGCCCACTCTCAGCTGACTATCTTTTGACCAATTGTTCAGCCCAATATCCTGTGATAAGGTGCCTAAGGCACTGAGCGGAGCCAGGGAAGGAAGGCTGTCCATCCCCATTAGGGGTCGTGCCCACCTCTGCCAACCGGTGGTCAGAAATGTTGTGCTCGGTAAGCAGTTGGATTCCCTATTGCTGTGTGTGGAGAAGGACCACAATATTGAGCTACCACTGTGGCTTTGTAATATGTTGCAATGTGTGGAATTCCCAATCCACCCTCGTAATGTGGCAACTAGTGATGTACCGAACTGTTCGCTGGCAAATAGTTCCTGGCGAACATAGCGTGTTCGTGTTCGCCGCCGCGGGCGAACACATGCGCGGTTCGATCCGCCCCCTATTTGTCATCATTAAGCAAACTTTGACCCTGTGCCTCACGGTCAGCAGACACATTCCAGCAAATTAGCAGCAGACCCTCCCACCTCCTGGACAGCATCCATTTTAGATTCATTATGAAGCTGCATTCTTAGTGAGAGGAGGGAAAGTGTAGCTGCTGCTCATTAGATAGGGAAATTGATAGCTAGGCTAGGGTATTCAGTGTCCACTACAGTCCTGAAGGACTCATCTGATCTCTGTTGTAAGGACAGCACCCCAAAAAGCCCTTTTTAGGGCTAGAACATCTAGTCTGCTTTTTTTTTTTCTGTGTAATGTAATTGCAGTTGCCTGCCTGCCAGCTTCTGTGTCAGGCTCACAGTGGATACTGTGCCCACTTGCCCAGTGCCACCACTCATATCTGGTGTCACAATAGCTTAAGCTTGCATTTAAAAACAAAAAAATATTTTTCACTGTAATAGATTGAAGAGCAGTTAGTTGCCTGCCAGCTTCTGTTTCAGGCTCACAGTGGATACTGTGCCCACTTGCCCAGTGCCACCACTCATATCTGGTGTGACTATAGCGTGCCTTTAAAAAGAAAAAAAGTGTTTCACTGTAAGCTAATAGCAGTCAGTGTCCTTTAAAGCGGGTGTCAGGCCTTCAGCGTGTGCTTTGCCACTCATATCTGGGCCATTTGTAATAGTCTGATTTTTAAACATACCCAGCCCAGCATAGAACTCAGAGCTCCATCAGCTGTTCCATGGCCATTTGAAACAGTCTGATTTTTAAACATACCCAGCCCAGCATAGAACTCAGAGCTCCATCAGCTGTTCCATGGCCATTTGAAACAGTCTGATTTTTAAACATACCCAGCCCAGCATAGAACTCAGAGCTCCATCAGCTGTTCCATGGCCATTTGAAACAGGTAGCCTTCTGGAAGACTCACATTTCATTCTATTTCTACATAACCTGTTAATTTTGTTGTATGTGTAATGTTTTTATATTTAGTGACTATTATTTAGTTTTATTATTTTCCATGTATACATTGTCATGTCTTTGTAACTATAGCCTGTGCTAATCATGCAAAGTATTTTATCACCTTTGTCTTTGTCCATCATGTTAAAAGTTAGTTTAACCAGCTCAGGCCCATATATCTTTCTTGTCCCTTGTTTAATGGTTTTATTTCCCTACTTAAATACCTCTGTCTTATCTCTGTAATTCTCAATCTCCCACACAACTTTCAACCTCTTGAAATTGACAGGTGCAAACACTGATCATCACACCCTTCCAATCTTTTAACTCTATAGAACACATACCCTCTCTCCCTACAAATAGATATCTCACACACCAATACCATATACTTTTTGTTTAATTTTTGTTTTTCACAATTTCTGTTTGTTTCATTTTCAACTACACACCTCATACCACTAACATGAATCCAAATATAACCATACTGATATTCTTAATAACCCTTTTTTCAATTCAATTTAGTTCACACCATCTACCAACATAAGCACACACCTCAAACTGGAAAACAAATTATCATACACCATGGCATGCTTTGTTCCTGTAACTTATCTGCTGAGTGCTGGTGGAGAGTTCTAAAAAATAGCCCTCCTACCCCCACCTCACAAAATTATAAAGTATCCCATTCACTATGTGCCCAAACAAAAATGATGTCCAAATTCCTATTCCTTATGTTACTTGCCCTTGCAAATGATGTGGAGTCTAACCCAGGTCCCCCAGCTAATTATAGTCCTAATCTCCCCACTAAAAAAGGCCTCTCTTTTGTGCACTGCAACATCCGTAGTTTACTCCCTAAACTGGATGCACTGCAAGCCTGGTGTTCCCATTACAAACCAAAAATCATTGTGCTCTCAGAATCTTGGTTAACAACTAAAATACCAGACACCGCCATTGCCATACAGGGGTATTCATGTTTTAGAAATGACAGAGCAAAGAGAGGAGGAGGCATTGTTATTTATGTTGACAATTCCATAAAGTTTACCCCTTTACAAAACTTTAGTCCTCCTGCCACCTTTGATTTCCTCTCTGGCACAATTGAGATCCCGTGCAGTAATTCAATCATTGTTGCAGGAATCTACCGCCCACCTAGCTCCCCTGTGCATACTCTTTCTGACATAGCCCATCTCCTTAGTGAAACCATTGCTCAAAACCCTAAAAGTGAACTGTTGGTCTTTGGAGATTTTAATATTGATTGGCTGAATCCGAAAAATAATAGTTCTTGCACGCTTTTTAAGACTTTACAGCTAACGCAATTAATCTCCTCCCCAACTCGCATAAACATTAAAAGCCTTAACCATACCCTGCTAGATTGGATTCTCTCCACTTCTCCTGATAGAATCCAGGAGGCCGGTGTTCTCCCACTTTCAGTGATCACTGTTTAGTGTACTGTGTGCGCAAAATAAAGGCTATTAAATCCTCTCCCAAGGTTAAAATAACTAGGTCCTTCAAAAAATTTAATATTGAATCCTTTCTAAAGGACATCAAGAACCTCCCACGGCACAGATTAAACAATATCCCGGATCTAGACTGTGCTGTTGAATTCTTTCAGTCTGAACTCCTACAAATTTGGAATCTGCATGCCCCGCTGCGTAAGGTGAGGGTAAAAGGAGCACATATGAACTGGATCACAGCTGACCTCATCCAAATGTACCAGTTTCGTGATTCTTTGTGGTCAAAGTTTAAGCGTACTGGCTCTATGAATGATCACTGTGCGTATAGACAATGGCGAAATATATGCACAAAACAAACAAAATTGGCCAAGGCCCAATATTTCTATGACAATCTGAACAATAACATCTCAAACCCCAGAAACTTTTGGAAAGTCATAAATAAACTACAAACTCCCCCAATCCACTCCCAACCCTCCACTGTCAAAGTGGATAACCAAACCCTGCAACTTCCCTTAGATGTAGCAAATGCCTTTAACAATTATTTTGTCGGATACTCTACTGCCCTGATTGCCAAGCTAATAAATGGCACACATCCTGAAACTACAAATGTGGATCAGGTCTCACTAAATTTGCAAACGCCCAATATAGACAAGTTCACTTTTAGACCTGTACCTGTTAGTGTCATTGAAAAACATCTTAATAATCTAAAAATGAAAAACCAGTCCGGACCTGACCAAATCCCAGCAATGCTGTTGAAGCTCAGTGCACCGGCAATTGCTAAACCCGTCGCAACTCTAATTAATGAATCCTTGGTGTCTGGATACTTACCCAAACTTTGGAAGACTGCAAGAGTAGTGCCTATCCATAAAAGTGGATCTAACTATCGCCCTATATCATTGCTCCCGGTATTGTCAAAAATCTTAGAAAAATGTGTCCATACGCAACTATGTGAGTATTACCAACAATCAAACTATCTGACCCCTGATCAATCGGGCTTTCGCCAGAATCACTCCACTACAACTGCCCTCTTAAAAGTTTGCAATGACATCCAAACTGGCATGGAACAAGGAGACCTAACTGGAGCTATTTTCCTTGATTTTGCTAAGGCCTTTGACACAGTAGACCACGACATTCTACTGCACAAACTCAAAAACTCAGGTATTGGTGATCATTCGCTAAACTGGTTTCAATCGTATGTAACGGAACGCTCACAATATGTGTCCATTTCTGACAGCGACTCCCTCCCTCTCCCAGTCACGTGTGGTGTTCCCCAAGGTTCCATTCTCGGCCCCCTACTATTTTCATTATTTATAAATGATCTGCCTAATGTCTGCAAATCCTCAAATGTACACATGTACGCAGATGACACAGCAATCTATGAGAGCAGTTCCAATCTACCGCAGCTTGAGGCTGTGCTCCAAGACCAGTTTACAGAGGTAGAAAAGTGGATCGCAAAAAAACAAACTGTTCCTGAACACTGACAAAACTGTCACAATGATCTTTGGAACAGTACCTAAATTACACAAATTACACAATTCTCACCTATCCATCAAAACAATTTCAAATGGCACACTGACCGCAGTCCACTCTTTCAAATACTTGGGTATGATGTTAGACCCCAATCTATCTTTTGGCCTGCACATAGAAAACCTTGCATCTAAACTTTATCCAAAACTAGGTGCCCTGTACAGAAACAAATCCTGCCTAAGCCCTTCAGTAAAGGAAAAGATTGTACAGCAAATGCTGATGCCAATCATTGATTATGGGGATGTAGTATATGCATCTGCATCGCAATCCCACATTAATAAACTCAACACATTGTATAACTCGTTCTGACGATTTGTGCTACAATGTAATTACAGGACCCACCATTGTGACATGCTAAAAGAACTAAACTGGCTGTCGCTGGAATCCAGACGCACCCTTCATCTTTCCAGCCTTGTGTTTAAGAGCTTTTCTGGAAAACTCCCACCCTACCTGAACGCAATGCTTTCCCCAGCTGTTCCCACTTCCTACAACCTCCGATCCAGTACCAACACTTTACTTAGTCTACCTCAATATAAAAAGAAAGCAGCCCGATCCTCCTTCTCCTACAGAGCACCGCATTTGTGGAACGACCTCCCGCACAAATTAAAATCTTCCCTAAGCTTAAAGTCCTTTAAGAGATCCTTCTCTACATACCTCAAAACAGAATGTACCTGTCATGGTTGATTATATATTTCCTACCTGTTCTATGTTAAATGTTGTATATATTGTATATTTTGTATTTTATTGTACACTAACTGTAACAATGCAATGATTTGTGGACCCAGGACATACTTGAAAACGAGAGAAATCTCAATGTATCTTTCCTGGTAAAATATTTTATAAATAAAATAAAATAAAATAATATCTGGTGTCTCTATAGCGTGCTTTTACAAAGAAAAAAAGTGTTTCACTGTAAGCTAATAGCAGTTAGTTGTCTGCATGCGTCTGGATGTCAGGCCTTCAGCGTGTGCTCTGCCAACCTCAGCAAGTGAACTTTGCCACTCATATCTGGTGTCTCTATAGCGTGCTTTTACAAAGAAAATTTTTTTTTCAGTGTAAGCTAATAGCAGTCAGTGTCCTTAAAGCGGGTGTCAGGCCTTCAGCGTGTGCTCTGCCAACCTCAGCAAGTGTACTTTGCCACTCATATCTGGTGTCTCTATAGCGTGCTTTTACAAAGAAAAAAAGGTACCCGGCCAAAATTTCTTTGCACAAAAGGCAATCCCCATCCTGTACTCGACTGTGCAAAAGGAAGTAATGGCATGTCTGGCACACAGTGTTGGGGCAAGGGTCCATCTGACCACTGATACCTGGTCTGCAAAGCATGGTCAGGGCAGGTATATCACCTACACTGCACATTGGGTAAACCTGCTGACGGCTGCCAAGCATGGAATGCGTGGCTTTGCAGAGGAGTTGGTGACATCGCCACGACTTGCAGACAGGCCTGCTGCCACCTCCTCCTACTCCATCCTCTTCCATGACCTCCTCGGCTGAGTCCTCTTCTGCTGCTGCGTCTTGCTCCACATCAACGGCACCCCCCCAGTTTTCCAGGTACTATTCCACATCCCAGATACGGCAGTGTCACGCCGTCTTGGAGTTGACTTGCCTGAAAGCAGAGAGTCACACCGGACCAGCACTCCTGTCCGCCCTGAATGCACAGGTGGAAAAATGGCTGACTCCGCACCAACTGGAAATCGGCAAAGTGGTTTGTGACAACGGAATTAATTTGTTGGTGGCATTGAATTTGGGCAAGTTGACACATGTGCCGTGCATGGCACATGTGTGTAATCTGATCGTACAACGCTTTGTGCATAAGTACCCAGGCTTACAGGACATCCTGAAGCAGGCCAGGATCGGCTTGGGGATGTCCGTAGGAGTACTCACAGATCACTGTTCAAGGTCTGTTTGTCTGGATAACCCGTCAGCATTGCCATTTAGCTTCCCAGGGCGATAGTGAATTGTAAAGTCAAAAGGCTGTAGCGCCAAACTCCAGCGCAACAGCCTGGCATTGTCTCCTGACACCCTGTTCAGCCACACCAACGGGTTGTGATCTGTAAGGTAAACGGTTGTCCATACAAGTAAGGTTGCAGCTTTTTGAGGGCACACACCACCGCCAGGCACTCCTTTGCAATGGCAGTGTATCTACTTCCCTGGGTAAAAGTTTCTGGCTTAGATAAGCCCCGGGTTGCTCACCGCCATTTGCTCCGACTTGGCTCAGTACTGCTCCCAATCCAAACATAGAAGCGTCTGTATGGACGAGAAAGCGTTTAGTTGGATCAGGAGCAGAAAGTACAGGTGATTTAATGAGCGCCGTCTTGAGCTGTTGGAAGGTCTGTTCACACATTTGGGAGGTTTTTATGTGTTAGATCCGTGAGAGGTTTAGCTAGGGTGCTGTAATTAGCTACGAATTTCCTGTAGTAACCTGCGGTACCCAGGAATGCGAGGACCTGGGTTTTAGTGCGGGGGGTTGGCCACTTGGCGACTGCCTCTATTTTAGCGGGTTCTGGTTTCTGTAGCAGGTTCCCGACTCTGTGCCCTAAGTATTGAACTTCTGCCATTCCTATATGGCACTTACTGGGCTTTAGGGTCAGTCCGGCCTCCCTAATCCGGTCTAGTCCTATGTGGGTCAGGTGTTCGGTCCAGCAGCATCCAAGTAGGAGCAGGCATCCTCCTGAAACCCATCCAGTAGCCGATCTACCATCCTCTGAAAGTTAGCCGGGACATTCTTCATCCCGAATGGCATGACCTTAAACTGATACAGGCCAAACGGGGTGACAAATGCCGACTTGGGGATGGCGTCCTCGGCTAATGGAATTTGCCAGTACCCCTTGCACAGATCTATTGTGGTGAGGTACTGGCCTCTGGCCATTTTGTCTAGGATCTCGTCTATCCGGGGCATAGGGTAGGCGTCTGAGGTTGTTTTATCATTTAGCCTCCGGTAGTCCACACAGAAACGGGTCGTGCCATCCCGTTTCGGTACTAGTATTACCGGGGAGGCCCAGGGGCTGTCAGCATTTCCTCAATTTCTTTCCGCATATTTTCTTTAACTGCTTCGGGTAGGCGGTTTGGCGAAGGGGGGTCTGGTCTAGGGTTTCAACTTTGTGAGTGGTTAACGGAGTGTACCCAGGTAGGTTGGGAAACGTGGTCCCCTTGTCCTGGATTAGTCTTTGGACCTGGGTTCGCTCCTGGGGGTCTAACCGTTCTCCTAACTGTTATTCTCCCAGGTCTCCGCTCTGGCCCTCTTGGTCTAGGAGATCTGGGAGTGGCAAATTATCATAATCTTCAGTGGCAGGTGCACAGATCGCAGTTACCTCTTCACATGGAGCATGCGCTTGCTTCCCGTGCCTGTGACCGGACCGATCACAAAGGTGGTATCACAAACCTGCTCTACCACCTTGTATGGGCCCTGCCAGGAAGCCTGCAGCTTGTCCTTGTGGACGGGTCGCCAAATTAGCACCTTTTGCCCCACCTTAAAGCTGCGGTCCCTGGCTCCCTTATCGTACCATCTGCGCTTCCTGTGTTGGGCCGCCTGGAGGTTGTCGCGTACGTTCTGGGTCAGCATCTCCAGACGGTCCCTAAACTCTAGCACATAGGGTCTGATGGGGGTGCCGCTAACAGTCTCGTCTCCCTCCCAGTGTTCCCTAATTTAATCTAGGGGGCCCCTCACTCTCCTCCCAAATAATAGTTTGAAAGGAGAGAACCCAGTGTATTCCTGAGGTACTTCCCTATAGGCAAACATCAAGTGGGGTAGGAACCTTTCCAAGTCTGAGTGTCTATGAACGTACGGATCATCTGTTTAAGTGTTCCATTAAACCGTTCACAGAGCCCATTGGACTGGGGGTGATAAGCGGAGTTCAGTATTTGCTGAACCCCACATATCTTCCAGAGTTGTTGTGCTACTTCGGCGGTAAACTGGGTGCCCCTATCCAAAATAATTTCCTTGGGAAATCACACCCGGGAAAATATTCGCATCAGGGCATCCGCTACCGTCTCTGCGTGCACATTAGTCAAAGCTATTGCTTCTGGGTACCTGGATAGGGCTGGGCTTGGATAGGGGTCCTATAATATCTACCGCTACCCTACTGAACAGTTCCTCAATTATGGGAAGAGAACGGAGCCGGGCTTTGTATCAGTCTCCCCTCTTCCCTACCCTCTGGCAGGTATCACAGGTCTGGCAGTATCGTCTGACGTGCTGTGAGATACCTAGCCAGAAGAAGTTCTGGGTCAGCCTGTGCTTAGTACGGCTGATCCTTAAGTGCCCAGACAGGGGAATGTCATGGGCGATGCATAATAACTCCAGTCTATATTTTCTCGGCACTATCAATTGCTTTATGGGTAAGGGAATGGATCCGGACACTATTTTTTCTACAGCAGCCCCTTGTCCCAGGTGTACCTTTCCCCTTCTAATCCTGCCTGGTCTTTATTAATACGATCTTTGTAGATCTGCAGGGAGGGATCTAGGGCCACTTCAGAACCAAATTCTAGGGGGGATGTCCAGGGCGTGACATTGGGCATGGGGGGTACATTGCTTACCTGAGCCTCAGAGTGGTTAGGCGGAGCTGTGGTGCGGGCCTGCTGCCAGGTCACAACCGGATACGCCTCTTGTACTGCGGTTTGAGGAACAAAAGCTGAAGTCAGCTCCCCCAGGTCGTTGCCCAAAATAACGTCAGCGGGTAGGTCCTGCCTGCCCCACCTCCACGTTTACGTGCCCCGCTCCACAATTCAAATGTACCTTGGCAGTGGGTAATTATAAATGGCTCCAGTTAGGAGGACCGACCAAGCATCTTTTTCTATCTCACGGTTCCTAAAATCTCTGCCATATACACGTCCACTGATAGGGGACGCAACAGGGATTCAACTGATAAGAATAGTACTACTTAACACACCCTATAATAACGCAGAGAGAGGCAACGCAGAGAGAGGAGTCTGAAGAAGAGGAGTCAGAGGAGGAAGGTGGCTTTGAGGAGGTGGAAGACCAAACACAGCAGGCTTCCCAGGGGGCTTGTTGTCACCTTTCGGGGACCCTTGGTGTTGTATGTGGCTGGGTGGAGGAAGAGACCTTCAATGACATCAGTGAGGACAAGGAACGGGACATGGCTAGCTTGGTATCCAACCTTGTGCAAATGGGGAGTTTGCGGTTGTGGAAATGGACTGTTTGCGTTTTTTTGCGGTGCGTTAAACGGGGAGTTTGGTCTGTCACTGTGAAGCGGGCGCAACCCTTACACTACCTGATCGATACAACATCATACAGAAGGTCCCCCCCTCATTATTTTTATGGCCCCCACCCACCGTTTACGGGTGGGGGCGGGCGGGAGGACAGTAGGTTTCCCCCCCACCCCCCTTATCCTTATTTACTGAATATTCCCCTGTATAACAATGTTTCACATTTAGTGAATATTCCCTATTCTGCTCTGTGTCAGTGTGTATCAGGGATCCTTAGGATAGGTGTCAATCCATATTTGCCAAGTGACCCTATGTAGGAGGAACAGTCTCTATTCTGCTCTGTGTCAGTGTGTATCAGGGATCCTTAGGATAGGTGTCAATCCATATCTGCCAAGTGACCCTATGTAGGGTGAACAGTCCCTATTCTGCTCTGTGTCAGTGTGTATCAGGGATCCTTAGGACAGGTGTCAATCCATACCTGCCAAGTGACCCTATGTAGGGGGAACAGTCCCTATTCTGCTCTGTGTCAGTGTGTATCATGGATCCTTAGGATAGGTGTCAATCCATATCTGCCAAGTGACCCTATGTAGGGGGAACAGTCCCTATTCTGCTCTGTGTCAGTGTGTATCAGGAGTTTTGAGGACAGGTGTCAATCCATATCTGCCAAGTGACCCTATGTAGGGGGAACAGTCTCTATTCTGCTCTGTGTGAGGAGGAGGAACGGGAAATGAGTAGCTCGGCATCCAACCTTGTGCAAATGGGGTCTTTCATGCTGTCGTGCCTGTTGAGGGACCCTCGTATAAAAAGGCTGAAGGAGAACGACCTGTGCTGGGTGTCCGCGCTACTAGACCCCCGGTCTCTATTCTGCTCTGTGTCAGTGTGTATCATGGTCTCTGAGGACGGGGAACAGTCTCTATTCTGCTTTGTGTCAGTGTGTATCAGGGGTTTTGAGGACAGGTGTCAATCCATATCTGCCAAGTGACCCTATGTAGGGTGAACAGTCCCTATTCTGCTCTGTGTCAGTGTGTGTCAGGGATCCTTAGGATAGGTGTCAATCCATATCTGCCAAGTGACCCTACGTAGGGGGAACAGTCTCTATTCTGCTTTGTGTGAGTGTGTATCAGGGATCCTTAGGACAGGTGTCAATCCATATCTGCCAAGTGACCCTATGTAGGGGGAAAAGCCCCTATTCTGCTCTGTGTGAGGAGGAGGAACGGGAAATGAGTAGCTCAGCATACAACCTTTTGCAAATGGGGTCTTTCATGCTGTCATGCCCGTTGAGGGACCCTCGTATAAAAAGGCTGAAGGAGAACGACCTGTACTGGGTGTCCACGCTACTAGACCCCCGGTATAAGCAGACAGTGGCGGAAATGTTACAGAATTACAAGTCGAAAAGGATGCAGCATTTGCAAAATAAATTAAAAAGTATGCTTTACACAGCGTATAAGGGTGATGTCACAGCACAACGGGAATCTAACAGGGGAAGAAGTGAAAGTCATCCTCCTCCTCCAACGACCACGCCATATCTTCCAAGTTACCCTATGTAAAGGGAGCAGTCCCTATTCTGCTCTGTGTCAGTGTGTATCAGGGATCCTTAGGATAGGTGTCAATCCATATCTGCCAAGTGACCCTATGTAGGGGGAACAGTCTCTATTCTGCTCTGTGTCAGTGTGTTTCAGGGATCCTTAGGACAGGTGTCAATCCATATCTGCCAAGTGACCCTATGTAGGCGGAACAGTCCCTATTCTGCTCTGTGTGAGGAGGAGGAACGGGAAATGAGTAGCTCGGCATCCAACCTTGTGCAAATGGGGTCTTTCATGCTGTCGTGCCTGTTGAGGGACCCTCGTATAAAAAGGCTGAAGGAGAACGACCTGTACTGGGTGTCCACGCTACTAGACCCCGTTATAAGCAGACAGTGGCGGTGATACCGGAGAAACTGACGGAAGCCAAGCACAGAGAGATGGACACAGGTTTCTTCAGGAAGGAAGAGATTCTTTATTCGGATCACCGATCGGGACTCAGAGGGACTAATGTCACCAAAATACAACAAGTTCTGAGCCCCAGACAATAGTGCAGGCTCCTTATATAGGCACATAACTCCTCCCATATTAAGCTCCACCCGCACATTCTCTTAACCAATCAAAACAAATAAGAATTAACTTCCTGCTTGACCGCATGGCTTGTCCAGCACAATGGAGGAGGGGAATACTACATCCTGTATTCTCGCACATGCTCCGTACACTACTGATCGTATCTTGCCACGTGCAACCAACTGATCGATACGTCAGCATATGCACGTACACATGCCACGTGGTAATCTCGGCCTACTAAATTTATTTTTACCGAGATTCCACCACAAAAGCACACTACAGAGACACCAGATATGAGTGGCAACTGTCAAAGTACGCTGGCAGGTTTCTGTAGGGCACACGCTGAAGGCCTGAAACACCCGCTTTAAGGACACTGACTGCTATTAGCTTACACTGGAAACCTTTTTTTCTTTGTAAAAGCACACTACAGAGACACCAGATATGAGTGGCAACTGTCAAAGTACGCTGGCAGGGTTCTGCAGGGCAGATGCTGAAGGAAGGCCTGACAAACCCGCTTTAAGGACACTGACTGCTATTAGCTTACACTGGAAAACTGTTTTTCTTTGTAAAAGCACACTACAGAGACACCAGATATGAGTGGCAACTGTCAAAGTACGCTGGCAGGTTTCTGCAGGGCACACGCTGAAGGCCTGAAACACCCACTTTAAGGACACTGACTGCTATTAGCTTACACTGGAAACCTTTTTTTCTTTGTAAAAGCACACTACAGAGACACCAGATATGAGTGGCAACTGTCAAAGTACGCTGGCAGGGTTCTGCAGGGCACACGCTGAAGGAAGGCCTGACACACCCACTTTAAGGACACTGACTACTATTAGCTTACTCTGGAAAACTGATTTTCTTTGTAAAAGCACGCTACAGAGACACCAGATATGAGTGGTGGCACTGGGCAAATGGGAACAGTATCCACTGAGCCTGACACAGAAGCTGTCAGACAACTAACTGCTCTTCTTCAATCTATTACAGTGAAACACTTTTTTTGGTTTTAAATGCAAGCTTAAGCTATTGTGACACCAGCAGTGAGTGAGTGGTGGCACTGGGCAAATGGGCACAGTATCCACTGAGCCTGACACAGAAGCTGGCAGGCAACTAACTGCTCTTCAATCTATTACAGTGAAAAAAGTTTTTTTCTTTTTAAATGTCAAGCTTAAGCTATTGTGACACCAGATATGAGTGGTGGCACTGGGCAAATGGGCACAGTATCCACTGAGCCTGACACAGAAGCTGGCAGACAACTAACTGCTCTTCAATCTATTACAGTGAAAAAAAATGTTTTCTTTTTAAATGTCAAGCATAAGCTATTGTGAAGACAGATATGAGTGGTGGCACCGGGCAAATGGGCACAGTATCCACTGAGCCTGACACAGAAGCTGGTAGACAACTAACTGCTCTTCTTCAATCTATTACAGTGAAAAACTTTTTTTGGTTTTAAATGCAAGCTTAAGCTATTGTGACACCAGATATCAGTGGTGGCACTGGGCACATGGGCACAGTATCCACTGAGACTGACACAGAAGCTGGCAGGCAGGCAACTGCAATTACATTACACAGAAAAAAAAAAAAAGCAGACTGATGTTCTAGCCCTAAAAAGGGCTTTTTTGGGGTGCTGTTCTTACAGCAGAGATCCGATGAGTCCTTCAGGATTGTAGTGGACACTGAATACCCTAGCCTAGCTATCAATTTCCCTATCTAATGAACAGCAGCTACACTTTCCCTCCTCTCAGTAAGCATGCAGCTTCAGAATGAATCTAAAATGGATGCTGGGAGGGAGGTGGGAGGGTGTGGAAGGGAGGGTCTGCTGCTGATTTGCTGGAATGTGTCTGCTGACCGTGAGGCACTGGGTCAAAGTTTGCTCAATGATGACGAATAGGGGGCGGATCGAACCGCCCATGTGTTCGCCCACGGCGGCGAACGCGAACACGCTATGTTCGCCGGGAACTATTCGCCAGCGAACAGTTCGGTACATCACTACTGTTCAAGTGCTAGGTGGAAGTCTCAGTCTGTTGGTATGGTGCTGTGTGTTTTATATATGCCAGACACTGTTGTGTGGCAAAGTGGTTGTTTAGTTTCCAGCTATAGGGGGGCTATAGGTTAGGGAGCAGAAATATGGTTTTCTATAGCAAGTGATGTCTAGTAGGGTGTCAGGTGTGTCTGTGGTCATTGTGCTACAAGAGGGCTCCAATGCAAGCAGTGCCTCTGTACCCCGAAGCTGTGGGGGTGTTTGTGTTTGTCACTGGTGAGTGGGTTAGTGGTCAGGACCAGCTGGTTTTCAGCCTGTGAGTGCTCTAACATTGCATTTCAGTATGTGAAATAAACAGATAACAATTATAAACAGTTAACAATCGGTAGGCTTTAGAATAAACATAAACTTAAAAAGTGTGAAAGAGCAGTGTTGTGCTGTTTTAGGTTTCAGGATGTAGAGCGGCTTTAATCAACCTGAGCCCAGGTAGATGCTTCTCCAAGAGTCTCGGAGTGGATGCAAAGTAGTGATGTCGCGAACATAACATTTTCGGTTTGCGAACGGCGAACTTCCGCAAATGTTCGCGAACGGGCAAACCGGGCGAACAGCCATAGACTTCAAAGGGCAGGCAAATTTTAAAACCCACAGGGACTCTTTCTGGCCACAATAGTGATGGAAAAGTAGTTTCAAGGGGACTAACACCTGGACTGTGGCATGCCAGAGGGGGATCCATGGCAAAACTACAATGGAAAATTACATAGTTGATGCAGAGTCTGGTTTTAATCCATAAAGGGCATAAATCACCTAACATTCCTAAATTGTTTGGAATAACGTGCTTTAAAACATCAGGTATGATGTTGTATCGATCAGGTAGTGTAAGGGTTACGCCCGCTTCACAGTGACAGACCAAACTCCCCGTTTAACGCACTGCAAACAACCGCAAAAAGTACATTTGCACAACCGCAAACTCCCCATTTGCACAAGGTTGGATACCAAGCTAGCCATGTTCCTTGTCCTCACTGATGTCATTGAAGGTCTCTTCCTCCACCCAGCCACGTACAACAACAAGGGTCCCCGAAAGGTGACAACAAGCCCCGTGGGACTCCTGCTGTGTTTGGTCTTCCACCTCCTCAAAGCCACCTTCCTCCTCTGACTCCTCTTCTTCAGATCTAATGTGCCACCAGATAGGAGTGGTGTGTTAAGTAGTACTATTCCTATCAGTTTAATCCCTGTTATGTCCCCTATCAGGGGACATGTATATAAGGCATCAATTTTAGGAAGCGGGAGATGGAAAAACATGCTTGGTCGGTCCTCCTACTTTAAATTTGGGGCACTGCGCGTGCGATCTAATGTGCCACCAGATAGGAGTGGTGTGTTAAGTAGTACTATTCCTATCAGTTTAATCCCTGTTACGTCCCCTATCAGGGGACATGTATATAAGGCATCGATTTTAGGAAGCGGGAGATGGAAAAAGATGCTTGGCCGGTCCTCCTACTTCAATTTTGGGGCACTGCGCGTGCAATCTAATGTGCCACCAGATAGGAGTGGTGTGCTAAGTAGTACTATTCCTATCAGTTTAATCCCTGTTATGTCCCCTATCAGGGGACATGTATATAAGGCATTGATTTTAGGAAGAGGGAGGAGTGGTGTTTTAAGTAGTACTATTCCTATCAGTTTAAACCCTGTTATGTCCCCTATCAGGGGACGTGTATATAAGGCATTGATTTTAGGAAGCAGGAGATGGAAAAAGATGCTTGGTCGGTCCTCCTACTTCAAATTTGGGGCACTGCGCGTGCAATCTAATGTGCCACCAGATAGGAGTGGTGTGTTAAGTAGTACTATTCTTATCAGTTTAATCCCTGTTATGTCCCCTATCAGGGGACGTGTATATAAGTCATTGATTTTAGGAAGCGGGAGATGGAAAAACATGCTTGGTCGGTCCTCCTACTTCAAATTTGGGGCACTGCGCGTGCAATCTAATGTGCCACCAGATAGGAGTGGTGTGTTAAGTAGTACTATTCCTATCAGTTTAATCCCTGTTATGTCCCCTATCAGGGGACATGTATATAAGGCATCAATTTTAGCAAGCGGGAGATGGAAAAACATGCTTGTTCGGTCCTCCTACTTTAAATTTGGGGCACTGCGCATGCAATCTAATGTGCCACCAGATAGGAGTGGTGTGTTAAGTAGTACTATTCCTATTAGTTTAATCCCTTTTACGTCCCCTATCAGGGGACGTGTATATAGGGCATCAATTTTAGGAAGCGGGAGATAGAAAAACATGCTGGGTCGGTCCTCCTACTTCAAATTTGGGGCACTGCGCGTGCAATCTAATGTGCCACCAGATAGGAGTGGTGTGTTAAGTAGTACTATCCCTATCAACTTAATCCCTTTTACGTCCCCTATCAGGGGACATGTACATAAGGCATCGAATTTAGGAAGCGGGAGATGGAAAAACATGCTTGGTCGGTCCTCCTACTTTAAATTTGGGGCACTGCACGTGCAATCTAATGTGCCACCAGATAGGAGTGGTGTGTTAAGTGGTACTATTCCTATCAGTTTAATCCCTGTTATGTCCCCTATCAGGGGACATGTATATAAGGCATCAATTTTAGCAAGCGGGAGATGGAAAAACATGCTTGTTCGGTCCTCCTACTTTAAATTTGGGGCACTGCGCATGCAATCTAATGTGCCACCAGATAGGAGTGGTGTGTTAAGTAGTACTATTCCTATTAGTTTAATCCCTTTTACGTCCCCTATCAGGGGACGTGTATATAAGGCATCGATTTTAGGAAGCGGGAGATGGAAAAACATGCTGGGTCGGTCCTCCTACTTTAAATTTGGGGCACTGCGCGTGCAATCTAATGTGCCACCAGATAAGAGTGGTGTGTTAAGTAGTACTATTCTTATCAGTTTAATCCCTGTTACGTCCCCTATCAGGGGACGTGTATATAAGGTATTGATTTTAGGAAGAGGGAGGAGTGGTGTTTTAAGTAGTACTATTCCTATCAGTTTAATCCCTGTTATGTCCCCTATCAGTGGACATGTATATAAGGCATCAATTTTAGGAAGCGGGAGATGGAAAAACATGCTTGGTCGGTCCTCCTACTTTAAATTTGGGGCACTGCACGTGCAATCTAATGTGCCACCAGATAGGAGTGGTGTGTTAAGTAGTACTATTCCTATCAGTTTAATCCCTGTTATGTCCCCTATCAGGGGACATGTATATAAGGCATCAATTTTAGCAAGCGGGAGATGGAAAAACATGCTTGTTCGGTCCTCCTACTTTAAATTTGGGGCACTGCGCATGCAATCTAATGTGCCACCAGATAGGAGTGGTGTGTTAAGTAGTACTATTCCTATTAGTTTAATCCCTTTTACGTCCCCTATCAGGGGACGTGTATATAAGGCATCGATTTTAGGAAGCGGGAGATGGAAAAACATGCTGGGTCGGTCCTCCTACTTTAAATTTGGGGCACTGCGCGTGCAATCTAATGTGCCACCAGATAAGAGTGGTGTGTTAAGTAGTACTATTCTTATCAGTTTAATCCCTGTTACGTCCCCTATCAGGGGATGTGTATATAAGGCATTGACTTTAGGAAGCGGGAGATGGAAAAACATGCTTGGTCGGTCCTCCTACTTTAAATTTGGGGCACTGCACGTGCAATCTAATGTGCCACCAGATAGGAGTGGTGTGTTAAGTAGTACTATTCCTATCAGTTTAATCCCTGTTATGTCCCCTATCAGGGGACATGTATATAAGGCATCAATTTTAGCAAGCGGGAGATGGAAAAACATGCTTGTTCGGTCCTCCTACTTTAAATTTGGGGCACTGCGCATGCAATCTAATGTGCCACCAGATAGGAGTGGTGTGTTAAGTAGTACTATTCCTATTAGTTTAATCCCTTTTACGTCCCCTATCAGGGGACGTGTATATAAGGCATCGATTTTAGGAAGCGGGAGATGGAAAAACATGCTGGGTCGGTCCTCCTACTTTAAATTTGGGGCACTGCGCGTGCAATCTAATGTGCCACCAGATAAGAGTGGTGTGTTAAGTAGTACTATTCTTATCAGTTTAATCCCTGTTACGTCCCCTATCAGGGGATGTGTATATAAGGCATTGACTTTAGGAAGCGGGAGATGGAAAAACATGCTTGGTCGGTCCTCCTACTTCAAATTTGGGGCACTGCGCGTGCAATCTAATGTGCCACCAGATAGGAGTGGTGTGTTAAGTAGTACTATTCCTATCAGTTTAATCCCTGTTACGTCCCCTATCAGGGGACATGTATATAAGGCATCGATTTTAGGAAGCGGGAGATGGAAAAAGATGCTTGGTCGGTATTCCTACTTCAAATTTGGGGCACTGCGCGTGCAATCTAATGTGCCACCAGATAGAAGTGGTGTGTCAAGTAGTACTATTCCTATTAGTTTAATCCCTTTTACGTCCCCTATCAGGGGTCGTGTATATAAGGCATCGATTTTAGGAAGCGGGAGATGGAAAAACATGCTGGGTCGGTCCTCCTACTTTAAATTTGGGGCACTGCGCGTGCAATCTAATGTGCCACCAGATAGGAGTGGTGTGTTAAGTAGTACTATCCCTATCAACTTAATCCCTTTTACATCCCCTATCAGGGGACATGTACATAAGGCATCGAATTTAGGAAGCGGGAGATGGAAAAAGATGCTTGGTCGGTCCTCCTAATTCAAATTTGGGGCACTGCGCGTGCAATCTAATGTGCCACCAGATAGGAGTGGTGTGTTAAGTAGTACTATTCTTATCAGTTTAATCCCTGTTACGTCCCCTATCAGGGGACATGTATATAAGGCATCGATTTTAGGAAGCGGGAGATGGAAAAAGATGCTTGGTCGGTCCTCCTACTTCAATTTTGGGGCACTGCGCGTGCAATCTAATGTGCCACCAGATAGGAGTGGTGTGCTAAGTAGTACTATTCCTATCAGTTTAATCCCTGTTATGTCCCCTATCAGGGGACGTGTATATAAGGTATTGATTTTAGGAAGAGGGAGGAGTGGTGTTTTAAGTAGTACTATTCCTATCAGTTTAATCCCTGTTATGTCCCCTATCAGGGGACATGTATATAAGGCATCAATTTTAGGAAGCGGGAGATGGAAAAACATGCTTGGTCGGTCCTCCTACTTTAAATTTGGGGCACTGCACGTGCAATCTAATGTGCCACCAGATAGGAGTGGTGTGTTAAGTGGTACTATTCCTATCAGTTTAATCCCTGTTATGTCCCCTATCAGGGGACATGTATATAAGGCATCAATTTTAGCAAGCGGGAGATGGAAAAACATGCTTGTTCGGTCCTCCTACTTTAAATTTGGGGCACTGCGCATGCAATCTAATGTGCCACCAGATAGGAGTGGTGTGTTAAGTAGTACTATTCCTATTAGTTTAATCCCTTTTACGTCCCCTATCAGGGGACGTGTATATAAGGCATCGATTTTAGGAAGCGGGAGATGGAAAAACATGCTGGGTCGGTCCTCCTACTTTAAATTTGGGGCACTGCGCGTGCAATCTAATGTGCCACCAGATAAGAGTGGTGTGTTAAGTAGTACTATTCTTATCAGTTTAATCCCTGTTACGTCCCCTATCAGGGGATGTGTATATAAGGCATTGACTTTAGGAAGCGGGAGATGGAAAAACATGCTTGGTCGGTCCTCCTACTTCAAATTTGGGGCACTGCGCGTGCAATCTAATGTGCCACCAGATAGGAGTGGTGTGCTAAGTAGTACTATTCCTATCAGTTTAATCCCTGTTATGTCCCCTATCAGGGGACGTGTATATAAGGTATTGATTTTAGGAAGAGGGAGGAGTGGTGTTTTAAGTAGTACTATTCCTATCAGTTTAATCCCTGTTATGTCCCCTATCAGGGGACATGTATATAAGGCATCAATTTTAGGAAGCGGGAGATGGAAAAACATGCTTGGTCGGTATTCCTACTTCAAATTTGGGGCACTGCGCGTGCAATATAATGTGCCACCAGATAGGAGTGGTGTGTTAAGTAGTACTATTCCTATCAGTTTAATCCCTGTTATGTCCCCTATCAGGGGATATGTATATAAGGCATCAATTTTAGCAAGCGGGAGATGGAAAAACATGCTTGTTCGGTCCTCCTACTTTAAATTTGGGGCACTGCGCATGCAATCTAATGTGCCACCAGATAGAAGTGGTGTGTCAAGTAGTACTATTCCTATTAGTTTAATCCCTTTTACGTCCCCTATCAGGGGTCGTGTATATAAGGCATCGATTTTAGGAAGCGGGAGATGGAAAAACATGCTGGGTCGGTCCTCCTACTTTAAATTTGGGGCACTGCGCGTGCAATCTAATGTGCCACCAGATAGGAGTGGTGTGTTAAGTAGTACTATCCCTATCAACTTAATCCCTTTTACATCCCCTATCAGGGGACATGTACATAAGGCATCGAATTTAGGAAGCGGGAGATGGAAAAAGATGCTTGGTCGGTCCTCCTAATTCAAATTTGGGGCACTGCGCGTGCAATCTAATGTGCCACCAGATAGGAGTGGTGTGTTAAGTAGTACTATTCTTATCAGTTTAATCCCTGTTACGTCCCCTATCAGGGGATGTGTATATAAGGCATTGATTTTAGGAAGCGGGAGATGGAAAAACATGCTTGGTCGGTCCTCCTACTTCAAATTTGGGGCACTGCGCGTGCAATCTAATGTGCCACCAGATAGGTGTGGTGTGTTAAGTAGTACTATTCCTATCAGTTTAATCCCTGTTATGTCCCCTATCAGGGGACATGTATATAAGGCATCAATTTTAGGAAGCGGGAGATGGAAAAACATGCTTGGTCGGTCCTCCTACTTTAAATTTGGGGCACTGCGCGTGCAATCTAATGTGCCACCAGATAGGAGTGGTGTGTTAAGTAGTACTATTCCTATCAGTTTAATCCCTGTTACGTCCCCTATCAGGGGACATGTATATAAGGCATCAATTTTAGGAAGCGGGAGATGGAAAAAGATGCTTGGTCGGTCCTCCTACTTCAAATTTGGGGCACTACGCGTGCAATCTAATGTGCCACCAGATAGGAGTGGTGTGTTAAGTAGTACTATTCCTATCAGTTTAATCCCTGTTATGTCCCCTATCAGGGGACGTGTATATAAGGCATCGATTTTAGGAAGCGGGAGATGGAAAAACATGCTTGGTCGGTCCTCCTACTTTAAATTTGGGGCACTGCACGTGCAATCTAATGTGCCACCAGATAGGAGTGGTGTGTTAAGTAGTACTATTCCTATCAGTTTAATCCCTGTTATGTCCCCTATCAGGGGACGTGTATATAAGGCATTGATTTTAGGAAGAGGGAGGAGTGGTGTGTTAAGTAGTACTATTCCTATCAGTTTAATCCCTGTTATGTCCCCTATCAGGGGACGTGTATATAAGGCATTGATTTTAGGAAGCAGGAGATGGAAAAAGATGCTTGGTCGGTCCTCCTACTTCAAATTTGGTGCACTGCGCGTGCAATCTAATGTGCCACCAGATAGGAGTGGTGTGTTAAGTAGTACTATCCCTATCAACTTAATCCCTGTTACGTCCCCTATCAGGGGACATGTACATAAGGCATCGATTTTAGGAAGCGGGAGATGGAAAAAGATGCTTGGTCGGTCCTCCTACTTCAAATTTGGGGCACTGCGCGTGCAATCTAATGTGCCACCAGATAGGAGTGGTGTGTTAAGTAGTACTATTCCTATCAGTTTAATCCCTGTTATGTCCCCTATCAGGGGACGTGTATATAAGGCATCGATTTTAGGAAGCGGGAGATGGAAAAACATGCTTGGTCGATCCTCCTACTTTAAATTTGGGGCACTGCACGTGCAATCTAATGTGCCACCAGATAGGAGTGGTGTGTTAAGTAGTAATATATATATCAATTTAATCTCTGTTACGTACCCTATCAGGGGACATGTATATAAGGCATCGATTTTAGGAAGCGGGAGATGGAAAAAGATGCTTGGTCGGTCCTCCTACTTCAAATTTGGGGCACTGCGCGTGCAATCAAATGTGCCACCAGATAGGAGTGGTGTGTTAAGTAGTACTATTCCTATCAGTTTAATCCCTGTTATGTCCCCTATCAGGGGACGTGTATATATGGCATTGATTTTAGGAAGCGGGAGATGGTAAAACATGCTAGGTCGGTCCTCCTACTTCAAATTTGGGGCACTGCGCGTGCAATCTAATGTGCCACCAGATAGGAGTGGTGTGTTAAGTAGTACTATTCCTATCAGTTTAATCCCTGTTATGTCCCCTATCAGGGGACATGTATATAAGGCATCAATTTTAGGAAGCGGGAGATGGAAAAACATGCTTGGTCGGTCCTCCTACTTTAAATTTGGGGCACTGCGCGTGCAATCTAATGTGCCACCAGATAGGAGTGGTGTGTTAAGTAGTACTATTCCTATCAGTTTAATCCCTGTTACGTCCCCTATCAGGGGACATGTATATAAGGCATCAATTTTAGGAAGCGGGAGATGGAAAAAGATGCTTGGTCGGTCCTCCTACTTCAAATTTGGGGCACTGCGCGTGCAATCTAATGTGCCACCAGATAGGAGTGGTGTGTTAAGTAGTACTATTCCTATCAGTTTAATCCCTGTTATGTCCCCTATCAGGGGACGTGTATATAAGGCATCGATTTTAGGAAGCGGGAGATGGAAAAACATGCTTGGTAGGTCCTCCTACTTTAAATTTGGGGCACTGCACGTGCAATCTAATGTGCCACCAGATAGGAATGGTGTGTTAAGTAGTACTATTCCTATCAGTTTAATCCCTGTTATGTCCCCTATCAGGGGACGTGTATACAAGGCATTGATTTTAGGAAGAGGGAGGAGTGGTGTGTTAAGTAGCACTATTCCTATCAGTTTAATCCCTGTTATGTCCCCTATCAGGGGACGTGTATATAAGGCATTGATTTTAGGAAGCAGGAGATGGAAAAAGATGCTTGGTCGGTCCTCCTACTTCAAATTTGGGGCACTGCGCGTGCAATCTAATGTGCCACCAGATAGGAGTGGTGTGTTAAGTAGTACTATCCCTATCAACTTAATCCCTGTTACGTCCCCTATCAGGGGACATGTACATAAGGCATCGATTTTAGGAAGCGGGAGATGGAAAAAGATGCTTGGTCGGTCCTCCTACTTCAAATTTGGGGCACTGCGCGTGCAATCTAATGTGCCACCAGATAGGAGTGGTGTGTAAAGTAGTACTATTCCTATCAGTTTAATCCCTGTTATGTCCCCTATCAGGGGACTTGTATATAAGGCATCGATTTTAGGAAGCGGGAGATGGAAAAACATGCTTGGTCGATCCTCCTACTTTAAATTTGGGGCACTGCACGTGCAATCTAATGTGCCACCAGATAGGAGTGGTGTGTTAAGTAGTAATATATATATCAATTTAATCTCTGTTACGTACCCTATCAGGGGACATGTATATAAGGCATCGATTTTAGGAAGCGGGAGATGGAAAAAGATGCTTGGTCGGTCCTCCTACTTCAAATTTGGGGCACTGCGCGTGCAATCTAATGTGCCACCAGATAGGAGTGGTGTGTTAAGAAGTACTATTCCTATCAGTTTAATCCCTGTTATGTCCCCTATCAGGGGACGTGTATATATGGCATTGATTTTAGGAAGCGGGAGATGGAAAAACATGCTAGGTCGGTCCTCCTACTTCAAATTTGGGGCACTGCGCGTGCAATCTAATGTGCCACCAGATAGGAGTGGTGTGTTAAGTAGTACTATTCCTATCAGTTTAATCCCTGTTATGTCCCCTATCAGGGGACATGTATATAAGGCATCAATTTTAGCAAGCGGGAGATGGAAAAACATGCTTGTTCGGTCCTCCTACTTTAAATTTGGGGCACTGCGCATGCAATCTAATGTGCCACCAGATAGGAGTGGGGTGTTAAGTAGTACTATTCCTATTAGTTTAATCCCTTTTACGTCCCCTATCAGGGGACGTGTATATAAGGCATCGATTTTAGGAAGCGGGAGATGGAAAAAGATGCTTGGTCGGTCCTCCTACTTCAAATTTGGGGCACTGCGCGTGCAATCTAATGTGCCACCAGATAGGAGTGGTGTGTTAAGTAGTACTATTCCTATCAGTTTAATCCCTGTTATGTCCCCTATCAGGGGACGTGTATATAAGGCATCGATTTTAGGAAGCGGGAGATGGAAAAACATGCTTGGTCGGTCCTCCTACTTTAAATTTGGGGCACTGCACGTGCAATCTAATGTGCCACCAGATAGGAGTGGTGTGTTAAGTAGTAATATATATATATATCAATTTAATCTCTGATACGTCCCCTATCAGGGGACATGTATATAAGGCATCGATTTTAGGAAGCGGGAGATGGAAAAACATGCTGGGTCGGTCCTCCTACTTTAAATTTGGGGCACTGCGCGTGCAATCTAATGTGCCACCAGATATGAGTGGTGTGTTAAGTAGTACTATTCTTATCAGTTTAATCCCTGTTACGTCCCCTATCAGGGGATGTGTATATAAGGCATTGACTTTAGGAAGCGGGAGATGGAAAAACATGCTTGGTCGGTCCTCCTACTTCAAATTTGGGGCACTGCGCGTGCAATCTAATGTGCCACCAGATAGGAGTGGTGTGTTAAGTAGTACTATTCCTATCAGTTTAATCCCTGTTACGTCCCCTATCAGGGGACATGTAGATAAGGCATCGATTTTAGGAAGCGGGAGATGGAAAAAGATGCTTGGTCGGTCCTCCTACTTCAATTTTGGGGCACTGCGCGTGCAATCTAATGTGCCACCAGATAGGAGTGGTGTGCTAAGTAGTACTATTCCTATCAGTTTAATCCCTGTTATGTCCCCTATCAGGGGACGTGTATATAAGGTATTGATTTTAGGAAGAGGGAGGAGTGGTGTTTTAAGTAGTACTATTCCTATCAGTTTAATCCCTGTTATGTCCCCTATCAGGGGACATGTATATAAGGCATCAATTTTAGGAAGCGGGAGATGGAAAAACATGCTTGGTCGGTCCTCCTACTTCAAATTTGGGGCACTGCGCGTGCAATCTAATGTGCCACCAGATAGGAGTGGTGTGTTAAGTAGTACTATTCTTATCAGTTTAATCCCTGTTATGTCCCCTATCAGGGGAAGTGTATATAAGGCATTGATTTTAGGAAGCGGGAGATGGAAAAACATGCTTGGTCGGTATTCCTACTTCAAATTTGGGGCACTGCGCGTGCAATATAATGTGCCACCAGATAGGAGTGGTGTGTTAAGTAGTACTATTCCTATCAGTTTAATCCCTGTTATGTCCCCTATCAGGGGATATGTATATAAGGCATCAATTTTAGCAAGCGGGAGATGGAAAAACATGCTTGTTCGGTCCTCCTACTTTAAATTTGGGGCACTGCGCATGCAATCTAATGTGCCACCAGATAGGAGTGGTGTGTCAAGTAGTACTATTCCTATTAGTTTAATCCCTTTTACGTCCCCTATCAGGGGTCGTGTATATAAGGCATCGATTTTAGGAAGCGGGAGATGGAAAAACATGCTGGGTCGGTCCTCCTACTTTAAATTTGGGGCACTGCGCGTGCAATCTAATGTGCCACCAGATAGGAGTGGTGTGTTAAGTAGTACTATCCCTATCAACTTAATCCCTTTTACATCCCCTATCAGGGGACATGTACATAAGGCATCGAATTTAGGAAGCGGGAGATGGAAAAAGATGCTTGGTCGGTCCTCCTAATTCAAATTTGGGGCACTGCGCGTGCAATCTAATGTGCCACCAGATAGGAGTGGTGTGTTAAGTAGTACTATTCTTATCAGTTTAATCCCTGTTACGTCCCCTATCAGGGGATGTGTATATAAGGCATTGATTTTAGGAAGCGGGAGATGGAAAAACATGCTTGGTCGGTCCTCCTACTTCAAATTTGGGGCACTGCGCGTGCAATCTAATGTGCCACCAGATAGGAGTGGTGTGTTAAGTAGTACTATTCCTATCAGTTTAATCCCTGTTATGTCCCCTATCAGGGGACATGTATATAAGGCATCAATTTTAGGAAGCGGGAGATGGAAAACATGCTTGGTCGGTCCTCCTACTTTAAATTTGGGGCACTGCGCGTGCAATCTAATGTGCCACCAGATAGGAGTGGTGTGTTAAGTAGTACTATTCCTATCAGTTTAATCCCTGTTACGTCCCCTATCAGGGGACATGTATATAAGGCATCAATTTTAGGAAGCGGGAGATGGAAAAAGATGCTTGGTCGGTCCTCCTACTTCAAATTTGGGGCACTGCGCGTGCAATCTAATGTGCCACCAGATAGGAGTGGTGTGTTAAGTAGTACTATTCCTATCAGTTTAATCCCTGTTATGTCCCCTATCAGGGGACGTGTATATAAGGCATCGATTTTAGGAAGCGGGAGATGGAAAAACATGCTTGGTCGGTCCTCCTACTTTAAATTTGGGGCACTGCACGTGCAATCTAATGTGCCACCAGATAGGAGTGGTGTGTTAAGTAGTACTATTCCTATCAGTTTAATCCCTGTTATGTCCCCTATCAGGGGACGTGTATATAAGGCATTGATTTTAGGAAGAGGGAGGAGTGGTGTGTTAAGTAGTACTATTCCTATCAGTTTAATCCCTGTTATGTCCCCTATCAGGGGACGTGTATATAAGGCATTGATTTTAGGAAGCAGGAGATGGAAAAAGATGCTTGGTCGGTCCTCCTACTTCAAATTTGGGGCACTGCGCGTGCAATCTAATGTGCCACCAGATAGGAGTGGTGTGTTAAGTAGTACTATCCCTATCAACTTAATCCCTGTTACGTCCCCTATCAGGGGACATGTACATAAGGCATCGATTTTAGGAAGCGGGAGATGGAAAAAGATGCTTGGTCGGTCCTCCTACTTCAAATTTGGGGCACTGCGCGTGCAATCTAATGTGCCACCAGATAGGAGTGGTGTGTTAAGTAGTACTATTCCTATCAGTTTAATCCCTGTTATGTCCCCTATCAGGGGACGTGTATATAAGGCATCGATTTTAGGAAGCGGGAGATGGAAAAACATGCTTGGTCGATCCTCCTACTTTAAATTTGGGGCACTGCACGTGCAATCTAATGTGCCACCAGATAGGAGTGGTGTGTTAAGTAGTAATATATATATCAATTTAATCTCTGTTACGTACCCTATCAGGGGACATGTATATAAGGCATCGATTTTAGGAAGCGGGAGATGGAAAAAGATGCTTGGTCGGTCCTCCTACTTCAAATTTGGGGCACTGCGCGTGCAATCTAATGTGCCACCAGATAGGAGTGGTGTGTTAAGTAGTACTATTCCTATCAGTTTAATCCCTGTTATGTCCCCTATCAGGGGACGTGTATATATGGCATTGATTTTAGGAAGCGGGAGATGGTAAAACATGCTAGGTCGGTCCTCCTACTTCAAATTTGGGGCACTGCGCGTGCAATCTAATGTGCCACCAGATAGGAGTGGTGTGTTAAGTAGTACTATTCCTATCAGTTTAATCCCTGTTATGTCCCCTATCAGGGGACATGTATATAAGGCATCAATTTTAGGAAGCGGGAGATGGAAAAACATGCTTGGTCGGTCCTCCTACTTTAAATTTGGGGCACTGCGCGTGCAATCTAATGTGCCACCAGATAGGAGTGGTGTGTTAAGTAGTACTATTCCTATCAGTTTAATCCCTGTTACGTCCCCTATCAGGGGACATGTATATAAGGCATCAATTTTAGGAAGCGGGAGATGGAAAAAGATGCTTGGTCGGTCCTCCTACTTCAAATTTGGGGCACTGCGCGTGCAATCTAATGTGCCACCAGATAGGAGTGGTGTGTTAAGTAGTACTATTCCTATCAGTTTAATCCCTGTTATGTCCCCTATCAGGGGACGTGTATATAAGGCATCGATTTTAGGAAGCGGGAGATGGAAAAACATGCTTGGTCGGTCCTCCTACTTTAAATTTGGGGCACTGCACGTGCAATCTAATGTGCCACCAGATAGGAGTGGTGTGTTAAGTAGTACTATTCCTATCAGTTTAATCCCTGTTATGTCCCCTATCAGGGGACGTGTATACAAGGCGTTGATTTTAGGAAGAGGGAGGAGTGGTGTGTTAAGTAGTACTATTCCTATCAGTTTAATCCCTGTTATGTCCCCTATCAGGGGACGTGTATATAAGGCATTGATTTTAGGAAGCAGGAGATGGAAAAAGATGCTTGGTCGGTCCTCCTACTTCAAATTTGGGGCACTGCGCGTGCAATCTAATGTGCCACCAGATAGGAGTGGTGTGTTAAGTAGTACTATCCCTATCAACTTAATCCCTGTTACGTCCCCTATCAGGGGACATGTACATAAGGCATCGATTTTTGGAAGCGGGAGATGGAAAAAGATGCTTGGTCGGTCCTCCTACTTCAAATTTGGGGCACTGCGCGTGCAATCTAATGTGCCACCAGATAGGAGTGGTGTGTTAAGTAGTACTATTCCTATCAGTTTAATCCCTGTTATGTCCCCTATCAGGGGACGTGTATATAAGGCATCGATTTTAGGAAGCGGGAGATGGAAAAACATGCTTGGTCGATCCTCCTACTTTAAATTTGGGGCACTGCACGATCAATCTAATGTGCCACCAGATAGGAGTGGTGTGTTAAGTAGTAATATATATATCAATTTAATCTCTGTTACGTACCCTATCAGGGGACATGTATATAAGGCATCGATTTTAGGAAGCGGGAGATGGAAAAAGATGCTTGGTCGGTCCTCCTACTTCAAATTTGGGGCACTGCGCGTGCAATCTAATGTGCCACCAGATAGGAGTGGTGTGTTAAGTAGTACTATTCCTATCAGTTTAATCCCTGTTATGTCCCCTATCAGGGGACGTGTATATATGGCATTGATTTTAGGAAGCGGGAGATGGAAAAACATGCTAGGTCGGTCCTCCTACTTCAAATTTGGGGCACTGCGCGTGCAATCTAATGTGCCACCAGATAGGAGTGGTGTGTTAAGTAGTACTATTCCTATCAGTTTAATCCCTGTTATGTCCCCTATCAGGGGACATGTATATAAGGCATCAATTTTAGCAAGCGGGAGATGGAAAAACATGCTTGTTCGGTCCTCCTACTTTAAATTTGGGGCACTGCGCATGCAATCTAATGTGCCACCAGATAGGAGTGGGGTGTTAAGTCGTACTATTCCTATTAGTTTAATCCCTTTTACGTCCCCTATCAGGGGACGTGTATATAAGGCATCGATTTTAGGAAGCGGGAGATGGAAAAACATGCTGGGTCGGTCCTCCTACTTCAAATTTGGGGCACTGCGCGTGCAATCTAATGTGCCACCAGATAGGAGTGGTGTGTTAAGTAGTACTATCCCTATCAACGTAATCCCTGTTACGTCCCCTATCAGGGGACGTGTATATAAGGCATCGATTTTAGGAAGCGGGAGATGGAAAAACATGCTTGGTCGGTCCTCCTACTTTAAATTTGGGGCACTGCACGTGCAATCTAATGTGCCACCAGATAGGAGTGGTGTGTTAAGTAGTAATATATATATATATATCAATTTAATCTCTGATACGTCCCCTATCAGGGGACATGTATATAAGGCATCGATTTTAGGAAGCGGGAGATGGAAAACGATGCTTGGTCGGTCCTCCTACTTCAAATTTGGGGCACTGCGCGTGCAATCTAATGTGCGACCAGATATTAGTGGTGTGTTAAGTAGTACTATTCCTATCAGTTTAATCCCTGTTATGTCCCCTATCAGGGGACGTGTATATAAGGCATTGATTTTAGGAAGAGGGAGGAGTGGTGTTTTAAGTAGTACTATTCCTATCAGTTTAATCCCTGTTATGTCCCCTATCAGGGGACGTGTATATAAGGCATTGATTTTAGGAAGCATGAGATGGAAAAAGATGCTTGGTCGGTCCTCTTACTTCAAATTTGGGGCACTGCGCGTGCAATCTAATGTGCCACCAGATAGGAGTGGTGTGTTAAGTAGTACTATTCCTATCAGTTTAATCCCTGTTATGTCCCCTATCAGGGGACATGTATATAAGGCATCAATTTTAGCAAGCGGGAGATGGAAAAACATGCTTGTTCGGTCCTCCTACTTTAAATTTGGGGCACTGCGCATGCAATCTAATGTGCCACCAGATAGGAGTGGTGTGTTAAGTAGTACTATTCCTATTAGTTTAATCCCTTTTACGTCCCCTATTAGGGGACGTGTATATAAGGCATCGATTTTAGGAAGCGGGAGATGGAAAAACATGCTGGGTCGGTCCTCCTACTTCAAATTTGGGGCACTGCGCGTGCAATCTAATGTGCCACCAGATAGGAGTGGTGTGTTAAGTAGTACTATCCCTATCAACTTAATCCTTGTTACGTCCCCTATCAGGGGACATGTACATAAGGCATTGAATTTAGGAAGCGGGAGATGGAAAAAGATGCTTGGTCGGTCCTCCTACTTTAAATTTGGGGCACTGCGCATGCAATCTAATGTGCCACCAGATAGGAGTGGGGTGTTAAGTAGTACTATTCCTATTAGTTTAATCCCTTTTACGTCCCCTATCAGGGGACGTGTATATAAGGCATCGATTTTAGGAAGCGGGAGATGGAAAAACATGCTGGGTCGGTCCTCCTACTTCAAATTTGGGGCACTGCGCGTGCAATCTAATGTGCCACCAGATAGGAGTGGTGTGTTAAGTAGTACTATCCCTATCAACTTAATCCCTGTTACGTCCCCTATCAGGGGACGTGTATATAAGGCATCGATTTTAGGAAGCGGGAGACGGAAAAGCATGCTTGGTCGGTCCTCCTATTTTAAATTTGGGGCACTGCACGTGCAATCTAATGTGCCACCAGATAGGAGTGGTGTGTTAAGTAGTAATATATATATATCAATTTAATCTCTGATACGTCCCCTATCAGGGGACATGTATATAAGGCATCGATTTTAGGAAGCGGGAGATGGAAAAAGATGCTTGGTCGGTCCTCCTACTTCAAATTTGGGGCACTGCGCGTGCAATCTAATGTGCGACCAGATATTAGTGGTGTGTTAAGTAGTACTATTCCTATCAGTTTAATTCCTGTTACGTCCCCTATCAGGGGACGTGTATATAAGTAGCATAAATAGGTACAAATACACCTGTGCGTAGATACAACACACTCAGTGGGTAATAGGTGAAAAAAACACACAGAAATTACCCTTTGTAATTTAAGTATTGTAGAAGAAAGGACTTCTCATATCCTCATAACAGATATAGACAAAATACCGAAACGGCAATCTACAATACAATAATAGAGGCAGACATAGGGCAATATTGTTTGCAAAAAGATATGAATTTTAAAAATAAATGTTGATTGCACTCACAAACCAAATTTGATTGTAGGCATATCGTAATAGATAAGTATAGCAGCTTCAGGACTTTGGAACATCAGTGGTGTATGTAAGAAGAAAAGAGAGAATAATAGTGCAGAGTATCTCAGTAAAAATTAACACGTTTATTAATAGTAACACTTACAAGATCGAAGTGTAAAATAGGCACATCACACTCAGGTGGAGGTCTCTTGTTGCAAGGTCCACAGGAGCAGAAGAAACCAGATAAATAAATCGCGGAATAAAAAACCAAATAAAAAACAATTTAAAAATGAATACTCTGAACACTATAGCCCTACGCGTTTCGTTCAACGTTTGAACTTCCTCAGGGGCATCTGCTGGAGTGTAGTCCTCATGCAGGCATAAAGTACAGTCTCAGTTTTCTCCTTTTAAATCCGTCTTTGGCGCGATGCGATCAGCTGTGCGCCATACTTCCGGGTCCGGACTCCGGCGCACTTCCGGTTACGTCATAATTACGTTCCGGAATTGCTAACCAAGCCTCGTTTTAGTTTTCATTTCGCTAGATAGCGAAGGTATGCGTTCCACTTGCGTTCCAATGCTCGTAAACGAGCAAACAAAGTCCCAGAAATAAAATAAATGAGAAAAATAACAACAAATATATACATTAATAACTGGATTATCATATCCCAAACTAAAACTAAAGTTAATATATAAAAAAATGCAAAATCAGATAAAAATTGAAAAAGCCCAAGAAAGAGTCACAGAAAAGGTAGTAGAAATCACAAAAAACATATCAAATCAAACTCCACATTTAACCCATTTGGTTTCATAGTTTTCAATGTGTGGATCCAATAGCCCTCTCTCTTCCTTAGGGCCATCATAAGGTCACCACCTCTTTCATTAAGGGTTACTTGTTCTATACCTATACATTTCAAGGTGTTAAAATTGAATAGAGAACAGCTGTTGCAATGTACTGGCACCGAATGTGTTAACATACCCTTTCTTATGTTGTTGTTTCTATGTTCTTGTAATCTAATTTTCAATTTCCTCCCCGTCCTCCCCACATACTGCATCCCACATCCACATGTGAGCAAATACACCACGTGGGTAGAGGAACAGGACACTTTACTTTTAATTTTAAATTTAACTTGTGTCTGGGTGCTTACAAAATCCTTAGTGGTACTGGATTGATGACCACAACTCTTACAATTTCCACACGTATAGAAACCTCCCATGTGTTTAGTTTGGTCTTTCCCAGATCGAAAGGTGCTGGGGGCCAAAATCTGTTTTAAATTGGAACCTTTCCTAAAAATGACTTTAGGGACCTGCGGGATTTGTTGACTTAAAAATTCGTCCTCGACGAGCAAACCCCAATGTTTTTTGATTATTCTTTGGATGTCGAAAGCCTTTCCGTTATACTGAGTGTTGAAAGAAAAATCAAAGAGAGGGTTTCTAAGGGTAACATCTTTTTTCTTATTCCGGAGTAGGTCACTACGGTTAATTCTCCCAATCCGATCGATCTCTGAATTAATGAATTCGGGGGAGTAACCTTTCGCCATAAAAATTTTTTTTAGAATCTCTGATTGTATGAAAAAAGAATCCAGATCAGTACAATTTCTGCGTAGCCTAACAAATTGGCCTTTGGGAACCCCCTTAAGCCAATTCGGATGATGCTGGGTCGGTCCTCCTACTTCAAATTTGGGGCACTGCGCGTGCAATCTAATGTGCCACCAGATAGGAGTGGTGTGTTAAGTAGTACTATCCCTATCAACTTAATCCCTGTTACGTCCCCTATCAGGGGACGTGTATATAAGGCATCGATTTTAGGAAACGGGAGACGGAAAAACATGCTTGGTCGGTCCTCCTACTTTAAATTTGGGGCACTGCACGTGCAATCTAATGTGCCACCAGATAGGAGTGGTGTGTTAAGTAGTAATATATATATATCAATTTAATCTCTGATACGTCCCCTATCGGGGACATGTATATAAGGCATCGATTTTAGGAAGCGGGAGATGGAAAGAGATGCTTGGTCGGTCCTCCTACTTCAAATTTGGGGCACTGCGCGTGCAATTTAATGTGCCACCAGATAGGAGTAGTGTGTTAAGTATTACTATTCCTATCAGTTTAATCCCTGTTACGTCCCCTATCAGGGGACGTGTATATAAGTAGCATAAATAGGTACAAATACACCTGTGCGTAGATACAACACACTCAGTGGGTAATAGGTGAAAAAAACACACAGAAATTACCCTTTGTAATTTAAGTATTGTAGAAGAAAGGACTCCTCATATCCTCATAACAGATATAGACAAAATACCAAAACGGCAATCTACAATACAATAATAGAGGCAGACATAGGGCAATATTGTTTGCAAAAAGATATGAATTTTAAAAATAAATGTTGTTTGCACTCACAAACCAAATTTGATTGTAGGCATATCGTAATAGATAAGTATAGCAGCTTCAGGACTTTGGAACATCAGTGGTGTATGTAAGAAGAAAAGAGAGAATAATAGTGCAGAGTATCTCAGTAAAAATTAACACGTTTATTAATAGTAACACTTACAAGATCGAAGTGTAAAATAGGCACATCACACTCAGGTGGAGGTCTCTTGTTGCAAGGTCCACAGGAGCAGAAGAAACCAGATAAATAAATCGCGGAATAAAAAACCAAATAAAAAACAATTTAAAAATGAATACTCTGAACACTATAGCCCTACGCGTTTCGTTCAACGTTTGAACTTCCTCAGGGGCGTCTGCTGGAGTGTAGTCCTCATGCAGGCATAAAGTACAGTCTCGAATTGGCCTTTGGGAACCCCCTTAAGCCAATTCGGATGATGCCCACTTTGTGTGGGCATCATCCGAATTGGCTTAAGGGGGTTCCCAAAGGCCAATTCGTTAGGCTACGCAGAAATTGTACTGATCTGGATTCTTTTTTCATACAATCAGAGATTCTAAAAAAGCGTTTTCTGGAGAAAGGTTACTCCCCTGAATTCATTAATTCAGAGATCGATCGGGTTAGGAGAATTAACCGTAGTGACCTACTCCGGAATAAGAAAAAAGATGTTACCCTTAGAAACCCTATCTTTGATTTTTCTTTCAACACTCAGTATAACGGAAAGGCTTTCGACATCCAAAGAATAATCAAAAAACATTGGGGTTTGCTCGTCGAGGACGAATTTTTAAGTCAACAAATCCCGCAGGTCCCTAAAGTCATTTTTAGGAAAGGTACCAATTTAAAACAGATTTTGGCCCCCAGCACCTTTCGATCTGGGAAAGACCAAACTAAACACATGGGAGGTTTCTATACGTGTGGAAATTGTAAGAGTTGTGGTCATCAATCCAGTACCACTAAGGATTTTGTAAGCACCCAGACACAAGTTAAATTTAAAATTAAAAGTAAAGTGTCCTGTTCCTCTACCCACGTGGTGTATTTGCTCACATGTGGATGTGGGATGCAGTATGTGGGGAGGACGGGGAGGAAATTGAAAATTAGATTACAAGAACATAGAAACAACATAAGAAAGGGTATGTTAACACATTCGGTGCCAGTACATTGCAACAGCTGTTCTCTATTCAATTTTAACACCTTGAAATGTATAGGTATAGAACAAGTAACCCTTAATGAAAGAGGTGGTGACCTTATGATGGCCCTAAGGAAGAGAGAGGGCTATTGGATCCACACATTGAAAACTATGAAACCAAATGGGTTAAATGTGGAGTTTGATTTGATATGTTTTTTGTGATTTCTACTACCTTTTCTGTGACTCTTTCTTGGGCTTTTTCAATTTTTATCTGATTTTGCATTTTTTTATATATTAACTTTAGTTTTAGTTTGGGATATGATAATCCAGTTATTAATGTATATATTTGTTGTTATTTTTCTCATTTATTTTATTTCTGGGACTTTGTTTGCTCGTTTACGAGCATTGGAACGCAAGTGGAACGCATACCTTCGCTATCTAGCGAAATGAAAACTAAAACGAGGCTTGGTTAGCAATTCCGGAACGTAATTATGACGTAACCGGAAGTGCGCCGGAGTCCGGACCCGGAAGTATGGCGCACAGCTGATCGCTTCGCGCCAAAGACGGATTTAAAAGGAGAAAACTGAGACTGTACTTTATGCCTGCATGAGGACTACACTCCAGCAGATGCCCCTGAGGAAGTTCAAACGTTGAACGAAACGCGTAGGGCTATAGTGTTCAGAGTATTCATTTTTAAATTGTTTTTTATTTGGTTTTTTATTCCGTGATTTATTTATCTGGTTTCTTCTGCTCCTGTGGACCTTGCAACAAGAGACCTTTACCTGAGTGTGATGTGCCTATTTTACACTTCGATCTTGTAAGTGTTACTATTAATAAACGTGTTAATTTTTACTGAGATACTCTGCACTATTATTCTCTCTTTTCTTCTTACATACACCACTGATGTTCCAAAGTCCTGAAGCTGCTATACTTATCTATTACGATATGCCTACAATCAAATTTGGTTTGTGAGTGCAATCAACATTTATTTTTAAAATTCATATCTTTTTGCAAACAATATTGCCCTATGTCTGCCTCTATTATTGTATTGTAGATTGCCGTTTTGGTATTTTGTCTAGACGTGTATATAAGGCATCGATTTTAGGAAGCGGGAGATGGAAAAAGATGCTTGGTTGGTCCTCCTACTTCAAATTTGGGGCACTGCGCGTGAATCTAATGTGCCACCAGATAGGAGTGGTGTGTTAAGTAGTCCCCCTCATCAGGCCTTTTTTAGTCGAATGTATCGCCACTGTCAGTCCCTTTGGGATCCATCCCTCATTCATCTTAATAAGTGAGGTAATCTAGACTTTTTTTACCTAGGCGACTTCTCTTCTCAGTGACAATACTTCCTGCTGCACTGAAGGTCCTTTCTGACAGGACACTTGAAGCGGGGCAGGCCAGCAGTTCTATCGCAAATTGGGATAGCTCAGTCCACAGGTCAAGCCTGCACACCCAGTAGTCAAGGGGTTCATCGCTCCTGAGAGTGTCGATATCTGCAGTTAAGGCGAGGTAGTCTGCTACCTGTCGGTCGAGTCATTCTCTGAGGGTGGACCCCAAGGGGCTGTGGCGATGCGTAGGACTTAAAAAGCTCCTCATGTCCTCCATCAACAACACGTCTGTAAAGCGTCCTGTCCTTGCCGGCGTGGTCGTGGGAGGAGGAGGATTACTTTCACCTCTTCCCCTGTTAGATTCCGTTGTGCTGTGACGCCACCCTTATACACTGTGTAAAGCAAACTTTTTAATTGATTTTGGAACTGCTGCATCCTTTCCGACTTGCTGTAATTCGGTAACATTTCAGGCACTTTCTGCTTATACCGGGGTCTAGTAGCGTGGACACCCAGTACAGGTCGTTCTCCTTCAGCCTTTTTATGCGAGGGTCCCTCAACAGGCACGACAGCATGAAAGTGTCAGGATCGGGACAGGGATCCAACACGCAGAGTACAAACAGGTGGTAGGTACGTATACCGGACCTTAGAATGGCCGGACTTAACGTAAGGAGTAAGTAGAGAATGGTCTAGGGACAAGCCGAGGTCGAGGGAACGAGAGGACAGGTAAGCGAGAGACAAGCCGAGTCAAAGGGTAACAGAGATAAACAGGGTAGTACAAACAAGCCGGGTCAGAACCAAAGAGACAACTAGAATACAAGAGCACTGAGTGACTAGACAGGCTAGAACCACGACAGGGCAATGAGCAGATGCCGAAAGCCTTACTTTATACCTGATTCTAGAGGGTAATCACGCCCCCGACGAGTCCTGATTAGTGCTCGGGACTTGACTGACAGGTCGACCCGGGTTGGCGTCATGACGTCGACTACTGAGCGTCGCGTCATATAAGGAAGTGGATCCCTCGCGGTCGGCTTGTAAATGGCCGAGAGGACCGCGAGGAACGGAAGAAACAACCCCTCTGGGAGGAAAAAGTCTAAGTCTCTCACCTCCTCTGAGGTAGAGACTACAGGTACCCTGACAGTACCCCCCCTCTCAGAAACGCCCACCGGGCGGAAGGAACCGGGACGAGATGGAAAACGGGAGTGAAAAGCCCTGCGGAGGCGAGGAGCATGTACATCCTCCTGAGGTACCCAAGTCCTCTCCTCAGGGCCATATCCCTTCCAGTCAATAAGATATTGTAACTTCCCCCAGGAGATTCGAGAATCGATGATAGAGTTGATTTCATACTCCTCCTGACCCTCAACCTGAACAGAGCGAGGAGAGGATATAGTGGAGGAAAATCTGTTACAGACTAGCGGTTTCAGTAAGGAAACATGAAAGGAGTTAGGAATGCGTAAGGCAGCTGGAAGAGCTAGGCGATACGCAACTGGGTTAATTCGAGTCAGAACCCTGTAAGGGCCAATGTAACGAGGAGCGAATTTCATAGAAGGAACCTTTAAACAAATGTTTCTTGTACTCAACCATACCCTATTACCTGGAACAAAAACCGGGGCCGCCCTTCTGTGCTTATCAGCGTGTTTCTTGAACAACATGGAATTATGTAGGAGAATTTGTCGAGTCTGATCCCACAACTTCCTCAAATTGGCAACATGAACATCAACCGACGGTACCCCTTGGGAAGGAGAAACCGAGGGAAGAATGGAAGGATGAAAGCCATAATTCATGAAGAAGGGGCTGGAACGAGTAGAATCACAAACGAGATTATTGTGTGCAAACTCCGCCCAAGGAATCAAACCGACCCAATTCAGAAACAAAACAACGCAAATATTGTTCAATCTTTTGATTGGTACGTTCAGCAGCTCCGTTAGACTGAGGGTGATAGGCAGAAGAAAAATTCAATTTGATGCCTAGTTGAGAACAGAAGGATCTCCAAAAACGTGAAACAAATTGGGAACCTCTATCGGAAACAATTTCGGAAGGTATCCCATGTAAGCGAAAAATCTCTCTCGCGAATATCTCCGCCAATTCAGGAGAAGTCGGGAGTTTAGTTAAGGGCACGAAATGAGCCATCTTAGTAAACCTATCAACCACCGTGAGGATCACAGTCTGCTTTTTAGAAACAGGCAAATCTACAATGAAGTCCATAGCCAAACAGGACCATGGTCTCTCTGGAATGTTCAAGGGATGTAACAAACCACATGGAAGCGTATGAGGTTGCTTAGTCTTCATACAGACCTCACATGCTCCGATGAAATCCCTAATATCCTTCCGTAAAGAAGGCCACCAGAAATCTTTAGAGATCAAGGAACATGTCTTGCGAATACCCGGATGCCCAGCCGCCTTACTGTTGTGAAAACACTGTAAGAGTTCCAGTTGGAGTTCAGGAGGAACGAAATGCCTTGCCCCAGGAGTCTGTCTAGGCGCCAGATGCTGCAACTTCATGATCTGACCAAGCAACAGAGAGTGAATCTTGAGACTCATGTTGGCGATAATATTGCACCTGGGTACTATAGAAGACAAAACCGGCTCAGATATCGCAGAAGGTTCATATTGGCGAGACAAAGCATCGGCTTTAGAATTCTTAGAACCAGGTCTATAAGTGAGCACGTAATTGAAATGCGTGAGGAATAAAGACCAACGAGCTTGCCTGGAGGACAAGCGCTTGGCCTCCCCAATATAGGACAAGTTCTTGTGGTCTGTCAAAATAGTAACAGGGTGTAAGGTGCCCTCCAATAAATGTCTCCACTCCTTTAAAGCCATGATAACTGCTAGTAGTTCCCTGTCACCAATGTCATATCTGCTCTCAGGACCTGATAGTTTCTTGGAAAAAAAAAACACATGGATGTAAGGGCTTATCCACACCTAACCTTTGGGACAGGATAGCACCTATACCTGTCTCTGAGGCGTCTACCTCGAGTAGGAAAGGCAGAGTCGTATCAGGGTGAACTAAAATTGGTGCAGAAGCAAACAGTTCCTTGAGTGTTTTGAAGGCAAGAAGAGCTTCAGTAGACCAGTTCTTAGTGTCAGCCCCCTGTCTGGTCTTATTGGTAATAGGAGCTATAATTGAAGAGTGTCCCTTAATTAAGCGCCTATAATAGTTGGAGAATCCAATAAACCTCTGAATGGTCTTGAGGCCCCTGGGTAAAGGCCAATCTAAAATGGACTGGAGCTTATCCGGGTCCATCTTAAACCCTTCCCCAGAAATCACATAACCAAGAAAGTTTATCTGGGATTGGTCAAAGCTGCATTTCTCCAATTTGCAGTACAGGCCATGTTGAAGAAGCTTGCGCAATACCCTTCTGACTTGTCTGTGGTGAGTCTCAATCTCTCTAGAGTGTATAAGTATATCATCCAGATATACAATAACGCAGTCATGTTGAAATTCCCTAAGAACTTCATTGATCAGGTCCTGAAATACTGCCGGTGCATTACAGAGACCAAAAGGCATTACTGTGTATTCATAGTGCCCATAACGGGTATTGAACGCCGTCATCCACTCGTGTCCCTGCTGAATTCTCACCAAGTTATACGCCCCTCTGAGATCTAACTTGGTGAAAATCTTGGAGCCTTTTAGACGATCAAAGAGCTCGGTAATCAAAGGAATTGGGTAGGCATTTCTAATGGTTATTTTGTTCAAACCTCGATAATCAATGCAAGGTCTTAGTGTACCATCCTTCTTCTTAACAAAAAAAAACCCAGCCCCGGCAGGAGAGGAGGATCTCCTAATGAATCCTTTTTCAAGGTTCTCACGAATATACTCCTCTAAGACTAAGTTCTCTTTAGTGGACAAAGGATATACATTACCCCTGGGGGGCATAGGACCAGGTAGTAGATTAATCTTACAATCAAAAGACCTGTGTGGAGGTAAAGTATCAGCATTCTTTTTGTCAAATACTGCCTTTAAATCCAGGTACAGGGGCGGTATTTGTACCTCTGTAGAGTAGGTAGAATTAATCGGTGTGTTAACTGCGCAAAGCGGTGACACTGTCCGTAAGCACCTGTCCTGACAACCCTGACCCCATGAGACTATCTCCCCTAGTTCCCAATCAATAATAGGGTTATGTTTCTTTAACCAAGGATACCCCAGGACTATGGGAACAGAAGGAGACGAAATAAGCAATAAAGATATGTCTTCCTCGTGTAAGATACCAACAGTTAATTTAACGGGTATGGTTTCACGAAAAATAACAGGCTCAACTAAAGGTCTACCATCTATGGCCTCAACGGCCAAGGGTGTCTCCCTTAACTGGGATGGGATAGCGTGTTTGGTAACAAAAACTTGGTCGATAAAGCTCTCAGCAGCTCCGGAATCTATCAATGCCATAGTTTCTAGTACTCCCTTCTCCCAAGTTAAAGAAACGGGTAGCAGAAGCCTGTGATCTTTATAATTATGATTAGAGGACAAAATAGAAACACCCAAGGCCTGTCCTCTAGAGAAACTTAGGTGCGAGCGTTTCCCGAGCGATTAGGACAATTTAGGCGTAAATGACCTCTGACTCCACAGTACATACACAACCCCTCCCTTCTCCTGTACTGTCTCTCCTCTTCTGAGAGGCGAGTATTGCCTATCTGCATAGGTTCTGGAAAAAGTGAGGTTGTGGATTCAGAACTTTGAAATGAAGGAGCTAGTTTAAAGGAAGGTCTACGGTTTCTCTCTCGAGTGTTCTGCCTCTCTCTTAAACGTTCATCAATGCGAGAAATAAAAGAAATTAAATCCTCCAAATTTTCAGGAAGCTCTCTAGTAGCAACCTCGTCAAGGATTATGTCTGATAACCCGTTTAAAAATACATCTATATAAGCCTGTTCATTCCACTTAACTTCTGCCGCCAAGGACCTGAACTCTAGTGCATAATCCACAAGTGTTCGGTTATCTTGTCTAAGGCGCAACAGTAATCTAGCTGCATTGACCTTTCTACCTGGAGGGTCAAAAGTTCTTCTGAAAGCAGCTACAAAGGCATTATAATTATATACTAACGGATTATCATTTTCCCACAATGGATTGGCCCATCTCAAAGCTTTCTCAACAAGTAATGTCATAATAAATCCAACCTTCGCCCTATCTGTAGGATAGGAGCGGGGTTGTAATTCGAAATGGATACCTATTTGGTTTAAGAAACCACGACACTTCTCTGGAGAACCACCATAACGTACAGGTGGAGTAATACGGGAAGAAGCACCTACAGTGGCTACCTCTAGACCTGAACTCACAGGGGAGATAGAAGTATTACGCATCTCCTCTGGTTGATTACTAGAACGAGATAGTAACGCCTGTAGTGCTAGAGCCATCTGGTCCATTCTGTGATCCATGGCGTCGAACCTAGAGTCAGAAGGACCAACCTGAGTGTTTGTACCTGCAGGATCCATTGGCCCTGTCGTAATGTCAGGATCGGGACAGGGATCCAACACGCAGAGTACAAACAGGTGGTAGGTACGTATACCGGACCTTAGAATGGCCGGACTTAACGTAAGGAGTAAGTAGAGAATGGTCTAGGGACAAGCCGAGGTCGAGGGAACGAGAGGACAGGTAAGCGAGAGACAAGCCGAGTCAAAGGGTAACAGAGATAAACAGGGTAGTACAAACAAGCCGGGTCAGAACCAAAGAGACAACTAGAATACAAGAGCACTGAGTGACTAGACAGGCTAGAACCACGACAGGGCAATGAGCAGATGCCGAAAGCCTTACTTTATACCTGATTCTAGAGGGTAATCACGCCCCTGACGAGTCCTGATTAGTGCTCGGGACTTGACTGACAGGTTGACCCGGGTTGGCGTCATGACGTCGACTACTGAGCGTCGCGTCATATAAGGAAGTGGATCCCTCGCGGTCGGCTTGTAAATGGCCGAGAGGACCGAGAGGAACGGAAGAAACAACCCCTCTGGGAGGATAAACGTCTAAGTCTCTCACCTCCTCTGAGGTAGAGACTACAGGTACCCTGACAGAAAGACCGCATTTGCACAAGGTTGGATGCCGAGCTACTCAGTGATCTCTCTGAAGGTATGTTCTTCCCCCCAGCCACATACAACACCACGGGTACCAGATAGGTGACAACGAGCACCCTGGGATGCCTGTTGTGGTTGGTCTTCCTCCTCCTCCTCAAAGCCACATTCCTCCTCTGACTCCTCTTCCTCACAATCCTCTTCCAGCGTTGCCGCAGGTCCAGCAAGCGATGCTGATAAGGCTGTTTCTGGTGGTGATGGTGACCACAACTCTTCCTCTTCACGCTCATCTACGGCCTGATCCAGCACTCTTCGCAGGGCACACTCCAGGAAGAAAACAAATGGTATGATGTCGCTGATGGTGCCTTCGGTGCGACTGACTAGGTTTGTCACCTCCTCAAAAGGACGCATGAGCCTACAGGCATTGCGCATGAGCGTCCAGTAACGTGACAAAAAAATTCCCAGCTCTGCAGAGGCTGTCCTAGTACCCTGGTCATACAAACACTCGTTAACGTCTTTTTCTTGTTGGAGCAGGCGGTCAAACATTAGGAGTGTTGAATTCCAACGTGTCGGGCTGTCGCAAATCAAACGCCTCACTGGCATGTTGTTTCGCCACTGTATATCGGAAAAATGCACCATGGCCATGTAGGAACGCCTGAAATGGCCACACACCTTCCTGGCCTGCTTAAGGACATCCTGGAAGCCTGGGTACTTATGCACAAAGCGTTGTACGATCAGATTACACACATGTGCCATGCACGGCACATGTGTCAACTTGCCCAAATGCAATGCCGCCAACAAATTTCTTCCGTTGTCAAAAAACACTTTGCCGATCTCCAGTTGGTGCGGAGTCAGCCACTGATCCACCTGTGCATTCAGGGCAGACAGGAGTGCTGGTCCGGTGTGACTCTCTGCTTTCAGGCAAGTCAACCCCAAGACGGCGTGACACTGCTGTATCCGGGATGTGGAACAGTACCTGGGGAGCTGAGGGGGTGCTGTTGATGTGCAGCAAGACGCAGCAGCAAAAGAGGACTCAGCCGAGGAGGTTATGGAAGAGGATGGAGTAGGAGGAGTAGAGGAGATGGAAGCATGCCTGCCTGCAAGTCGTGGCGGTTTCACCAACTCCTCTGCAGAGCCACGCATTCCATGCTTGGCAGCCGTCAGCAGGTTTACCCAATGCGCAGTGTAGGTGATATACCTGCCCTGACCATGCTTTGCAGACCTGGTATCAGTGGTCAGATGGACCCTTGCCCCAACACTGTGTGCCAGACATGCCATTACTTCCTTTTGCACAATCGAGTACAGGTTGGGGATTGCCTTTTGTGCAAATAAATTTTGGCCGGGTACCTTCCACTGCGGTGTCCCAATAGCTACAAATTTTTTGAACACCTCAGACTCCACCAGCTTGTATTGTAAAAGCTGGCGGGCTAATAGTTCTGTCAAGCAAGCTGTCAGACGCCGGGCAAGGGGGTGACTTTGTGACATTGGCTTCTTACGCTCAAACATGTCCTTGACAGACACCTGACTGTGGGCAGATGAGCAGGAACTGCTCAAGGCGAGAGACGGAGGTGCGGATGGTTGAGGGGGCATGGAGGACAGCAGTGGATAACGTGGCTGAAGATGCTGGACCAGGAGGAGGATGGCGGCTTTGAGTTAGTGTGCTGCTTTTACTCATGTGTTGATCCCATTGGTGTTTGTGATGTGCGATCATGTGCCTTCGCAAAGCAGTTGTACCTAGGTGGGTGTTGGACTTCCCACGACTCAGTTTCTTTTGGCACAGGTTGCAAATGGCATCGCTGTTGTCAGAGGCAGACACACAAAAAAAATGCCACACTGCTGAGCTCTGCAATGACGGCATTCTGGTGGTGGCAACAGCATGCGTTGATTGGCGTGCTGTCTGGCTGACCCCGGGTGCCGATGCATGCTGTCTGACTGTGCCACTAGCTCCTTGCGACGACCTCCCCCTGCTTCCAACTCGTCTCCTCCTCCTCCTCTCTGTCTCCCCATCTGAACTTTCCCCCTGTTCTTCTTCTCTTCTAGCGGGCACCCACGTGACATCCACGGACGCATCGTCATCATCAACCACTTCACTTGTATCTGACAACTCAGCAAAGGAAGCAGCAGTGGGTAAAACATCATCATCATCACACCGTACGTGTGTAATGCTGCCTGACTGAGACATATCCCTGTTATCTACATCCTCTGGCAATAATGGTTGCGCATCACTCATTTCTTCCAACTGATGTGTAAATAACTCCTCTGACATACCAAGTGAAGCGGCTGTGGTGCTAGTGTTGGTGGTGGCGGCAGGCGGGCGAGTGGTAACTTGAGAGTTGCCCGAAGCTAAGCTGGAGGAGAATGGTGCGTCGAGGTTCCGAGCGGAAGCTGTAGAAGATTGGGTGTCCTGTGTTAGCCAGTCAACTATGTCCTCAGAACTTTTCAATTTCAGGGTACGTGGCCTCTGAAAACTGGGCATTATTCTAGGGCCAAAGGGAATCACAGGACCACGACCACGACCCTGCGGGGTGGCCTGCCTCTGCCTGTCATTTTTTTTCGATTAGTGGTACTATGCGTGCAAGCTACTGTGACAACAGATATGAGTGGCACTGGTGTGACACTGTGCCCTGGCAGGCCCTGAAACACACACTAGTGAAGGAAACTGACTGCTATTATATTACAGTCCAAAAAGTGTTTTTTTTTGTTAAATGCAAGCTATTGTGACACCAGATATGAGTGGTGGCACTGGGCAAGTGGGCACAGTATACGCTGTGAGCCTGACACACATGCTGGCAGACAACTAACTGCTATTCAATCTATTACAGTCAAAATTGTATTTTTATTTTAAAATGTACACTACTGTTACACCAGATATGAGTTGCACTGGTGTGACACTGTGCCCTGGCAGGCCCTGAAACGCACACTCGTGAAGGAAACTGACTGCTATTATATTACAGTCCAAAAAGATTTTTTTTGTTAAATGCAAGCTATTGTGACACCAGTGAGTGAGTGGTGGCACTGGGCAAGTGGGCACAGTATACGCTGTGAGCCTGACCCACACGCTGGCAGACAACTAACTGCTATTCAATCTATTACAGTCAAAAATTTTTTATTTTTTTTTAAATGTACACTACTGTTACACCAGATATGAGTTGCACTGGTGTGACACTGTGCTCTGGCAGACCCTGAAATGCACACTAGTGAAGGAAACTGACTGCTATTATATTACAGTCCAAAAAGTTTAGTTTTTTTTAAATGCAAGCTATTGTGACACCAGTGAGTGAGTGGTGGCACTGGGCAGGCCCTGAAACACACACTAGTGAAGGAAACTAACTGCTATTATACTACATTAAAAAACGGGTTTTTTTTGTTTAAATGCAAGCTATTAGTGAGTGAGTGGTGGCACTGGGCAAGTGGGCACAGTATATGCTGTGAGCCTGACACACAGGCTGGCTGGCATGCAGGCAACTGCAATTACATTACACAGAAAAAAAAAAGCAGACTGATGTTCTAGCCCTAGAAAGGGCTTTTTGGGGTGCTGTTCTTACAGCAGAGATCAGATGAGTCCTTCAGGACTGTAGTGGACACTGAATACACTAGCCAAGCTATCAATTTCCCTATCAAATCAGCAGCAGCTACACTGTCCCTACTCTCACTAAGAATGCAGCTTCACAATTAATGTAAAATGGATGCTGTCCAGGAGGTGGGAGGGTCTGGGAGGGAGGGTTTGCTGCTGAATGGCTGGAATGTGTCTGCTGACTGTGAGGTACAGGCCAGGGTCACAGTTTACTCAATGATGACGAATAGGGGGCGGACCGAACAGCACATGTGTTCGCCATCCGTGGCGAACGCGAACAAGCGATGTGCGCCAGGAACTATTCGCCAGCGAACAGTCCGGGACATCACTAGTGCAAAGCAGTCCCATTGCAATTGTGGTGTTTTTGTTTTATTTTTATGTCTTCTGTCATTTTCCTTTTATGTTCATATTTTACTACCAGTGGTATTACAACTGCTTCTAGCCTGCTGCACAATAACACTCTCAAATTAATATTTGCATGTGTAGCTAGTTTTCTAGATATAGAAGTTAAGCATCTTAAGTTATGACATGCATGCCTTGCTTTCCTGTGTTGTCTAGCGCAAAGCTAAGCTACTACAATTTTTATTTATTTTTATCCTCACAATGCCATTTACACTTTTATTATTTAGCTTAGTTCGATATTCCAAGTATACCAATTGTTTTATTTTACTACCAAAGTGGCTTGTTTAATCTTAAAGTCACCTCGTCTAAACATTAACATATATATATATTGTTTGTATATTGTATTTTTTTATATATAATATTGTATCCTATTCTAATAAGGCAAGACATGTCCTTGTTCTTGTGCTGTCACATTATTGCTTATATTTATCTTGCCAAGACTGTACTATTGAAATACATGTTAAACCTATGCTACAATAAAAACAAAGAAAGACAAAAAAAGTTCGAATATTTATCTGGGAATTTGTTGTCCACTTTCCTATGAAGGACACATTAAGGACTTGTCCTAGTTCATAACATGGACAGATCTAGACTGGTGCATTTGAAGGACACCTTACCATTTTTCAATCATTTATTTCATTATTTTGGATAAACATTTTAAATGATCACAAGACAAAAACAAGGTTCTACAAACTATGTATTTGTACATGATATAGTTCATGAATAGTTCAGTTCAAACTGCTTCTAACTTCCATAATATTTGCCATTGCTAGTTTTCAGAAATATTGCATTGATGGACCATTTATCTCCGTATTTCTAAAACAAAAGTTAGATGGGTATGTGCATTTTCACTTTTCCAGCTTGATCTCGAGAAATCTTCTAAATCAGCTCACTGCAAGAAAAAGGAGTAGGTAAGATGAGGAATTGTGTTACAAGAAAGAGCAGGGGTAGCCTTAAAGTAGAATGTAGCTGGCAAAGCATCATGGGAAATTCAGAAAATCAGTTCTAAAGGAGTTCTTATGGCGTCTACTAGTCTAGAAACATTCTGTAACACAATAGAGGCCTGAAATATATCTTGCTCCTACAATATCAACATCATGAGCTATAGTAGGCCCATTTTGAGGTCATTATGAGGCCAAATATTTTCAGAACTCTGAACTTGAGTTTTCCCTTACTATATGCTTCAACCATTATGTATCTTTTAAATTACATGATTATGCTAGGTTTACGATTAGAGTTTATTTAATCTTTGGGCTGCACTGGGACATACATATCCAGATTGGCTCAAGGCTGGTTATAGTTATAGTCCTAACTGCTCTTTCAAGCTACCACCATTTTAATTCAGCTATCTACCATTAATGGTATGTCGTAATGGAACTGGAGAGATACAATCACACTGTTTCCTTATTTTTAGCTCTATTCCTGCTGTATCAGGAGATGTACCTTTTCATCTCAAGCAGATCAATGACTAGAATACCAGTACTGCACAGTGACTGATAAAATATGCATTACGGAGGGTAATGGACTAATGACATCACCGTGCAGTACACGGCTGAACCACCCAATGAATTGAACAATTCCTATAAAAACTGTAGATATGTACAATGGGGGAAAAAAGTTGATTCCATTAGAGACTCGGAAAATACTTACTGGGGTGAACCAAAATTCAAAGGGGGAAGTCACGAAATTATAAATTTTGATCATTTGGCAGTTTAGCAGATACTTTCCTAAATTGGTACCTTTATGTAGGATTGCCATATTTAAGGATACTAAATTAGGATGCTGTTTAGCAGATAGGTCCTTTATTTGTTATATTTTAATATGGAAATCCTACTTAAAAATATAAAGGGAGTTATCTACTAAACTGCTGAAAGATCAAGTTTTAGTAGATAATTTACTACTTGAATCCCTAATTTAATATCCTTATCAAAATGTGTGGCAGAGATTAGGAAATCCAAATTGCTGAATTGCTGAATCAGTGGAATTAATGATGACATTTTATTCATTCCTAAATGAACTACTCAGGTCTTATACAGAGTTCATATTCCACCCTCCCTTTCTTCTATTATTTAGAGCCGTCTACCACCACCCATGGATGGAAGCTGGGGGGGACACTAGATCCTCCCATCTGAGTATTATTATTAGGGCCCCCATCTGCCACCAATCGGTAGGGTCTGGGGAAAATATTAGATCTAAAATATTATATCCTTGCTCTATAATGTGTGGGGGGCAGTATTGGACAATATTAACCCCTTTAATATTATAATTAGGGCTCGAACCCACAGCCAATTGGGGGCCCAACACACTTATCTGTCTTCCTCCAATTATTTATTTTAAAGTCCCCCACCCAATGCCCATGGGTGGGGAATGGTGGGAAGCTTTGTACCCCCCCTGTTATTTAACAAGCCCTATCCATCTTTAACCAGTCACTAGTCACATCCGGGCCTGGATTTAAAGTATTCAGATCTAAATTTCAGCTGTCTAGTGGTATTTGGTTTGGCTTAAATCCGGATCTACTACAGACCTGTAAGGGGATTAACTGCAAAATCCCCATATTGCTGAATAGCATAAATGGCTGATGGTTCTGCTAATGTGCCAATAACTCTTCTTTGGGATAATTGTATTCTCTGCATAGCTTAAAGTATAGAGTTCTTATTCACCAAACTGATCTTGATAAAATAGAAACAATATACTTTTAGATACATGTCAAAAGATAGATTGTAACATACCCATAGTATATAAGCTCCTATAAACGTGAAATAAATGTATTAATTTATTGTAATGAAGAATGTGTTGCTATTTCATATATTTTCCTTACCAAAATTATATCGCATGTAGAATCCAGCTGCACCTTTTAGGCTATCACTGTGAAAACGTAATATCACTACATTTTGCGTAGATTCTATAGGAGGAGGTAAAGCAAACCCACAGAATTTGCCCAGAACTCGGTCATTTATGGAGGGTCCATCAATTATCATGATGTAGTCACAGATGCACGAGCAGGTAAATTTACAATATACTAATTCAATCTCAATGAATTCCAGAGACACCTAGAAGATGAAGATAAACTCGAGGTTACAAGAGAATACTTCTCGAACTGTCTTTGAGTAAAATTCTACATGAATTGTTTACCTACCAACCTATATAAAGATGTACTGTGTGCTATAAATCTAATGCTATAAATGAAGATAGCATTGCAGGGATAGATTTTAGCAGTTATTTAAAAAACAGCTGTGCCAGCAAAAAAAAAAGTTTACCTTCGAAACTGCCTAACATTTAATCGAGAATATTCCTGCCTGGCTGGGGCAGATATCCTGATGTGGCACATCATCTTCTGCATAATAAGATCTCAGTCTCTCTCCCTGCCACTTTCTACTTTCCTATCTTTAGGCATTCACCCCTCCCTCATTTAATTTATATTCATGACATGATATGTAACAGAGCTCCAGTATTTCAGCCGAGTACCTCCGCTAAGTCTGCTTCCTCATAGCTATCAAGGACCCTGGAGCACTTCAGACCCAGTCGCCGAGGCATGACTGGGATCACTGAGGACCTTTTCCACCCTTAACCATGCTGCTGTGTTTACAGCCCTGGACATACTTTCCATCAGCAGGTTTCCCCAAACACCAGAAGACACAGGGTGAAGGTTAATACAACAACTCCCTATAACAGACATAGCACACATATTTAAGCCCCCAACAGCATCATTTATATACAATAGGGTAGATACAGTACTTTAGTAAAAGGAAGGTGGGATCAGACAATAGCAAGGGCTGATGGGAGATTGAGGAGGGACATGTAGCTAGTTTAACCCCTTAAGGACACATGACACGTGTAACATGTCATGGTTCCCTTTATTCCAGAAATTTGGTCCTTAAGGGTCTGGTCGTGTCCCTACCGGGGAAACAATTGGTCTGGCTGCGTCCCTGCTGGGGAAACAATAGGACAGGAAAAAGGGGGAGGGGAAGAGGCACAGACAAGCAATACATTCAACATACCCTGCACCAATAATGGGCACAGGGTGACCAAAACACAAAACGAATCTGGGGACCCACATATAGTGTCTGTTTTCCATCCCCAGTGATGGTGATTACCATCACATATCTTCCCGCCCAAAGGTAGACTAACCAGGTACCAGACCTCCACTCAGTCTATGCCTCAGTTAGTTGGGTAACAAGTCCCAAAAAGTCAATCCATTCTGGCAGCATCCACAACACTGTTCCACATACTTTGTAAGTTTGTCCCATTCGGGCGCACGGAGCTCTCATAGCCAATCAGTTCATGGAAGCCTGGATTGAGCAGGCCAGACTGTGCTTCCTGGTCACCCTGTGCCCCTAATAAGCACAGGGTGACTTAAACATAAGAGGAGACTTGGAAGTGGAGAAAGTGAATCTGCCATGGCCCCCCCTACCAAACTCAAACCTATCCCCATATGTCTTCACTCTCAGTGGGCCACCATGACACCCACAAACCGCAATAGCAAATCTGGAACACTTTGTCTCTAGCCCAGGATAGTTTCCAGTACATTTTTTTCACATTCAGAAGGAGACCAATACATGAGACCCCAGACGAGTTGACTTTGAAGTTAGTCAATACAGTCAGCCCACCAAGGCCATCATAAATTGGTACCGCAAACAAATTCCCCATGCAAGAGCAGCATTCACCCAGCTGACCTCTGCATCTCCTGAATAATATATGCCAACTGTCCCATCTCCCTGGATCTCTCTCAGACACTGGAGGGAAGGTAGGTTGGCTGGGCCCCTTCTAACATGGGGTTGGGGATTGGAGCTCACTGTCCTGCCTCACCGTGGACCACAGCTAGAGACCAAAGTCCCATCTACCTGTACTGGATAGAGATCCCCTAGTGCTTGTGGAGAAGGGATGAGGTGAGTGGTGCATCGCTCTTGGATCCGCTCTTCTGTGGGGCCAGCTGTATCTGATGCCTCAGGCTCATGGGTTACCAGTGGGTTTGGACAAAGGCCAGTAGTGCTCTACCTCAATGCCAACACTTCAGTTGGGCAAGTTGCACACTCCTCAAACTCCACCTTCACTAGAAGGTTGATCTCCTTGCTCCCCAGCTCTGGCCATCGGCACCAGGTGTACCTCCGCCAGCTCCACCATCACCAAAAGGCTGTCCTCTCTGCTCTCAAATTTCAGCGTTGCTGCATGTGGGGTGCAGAGACCAGCAGCGCTCTGTTCCAATGCCAGTGCCAGTATCCTGCAAGGAGAACATTGATCCTGCAGATGCCACCAAATGTAACGGAGCTCCAGTACTCCGACAAGCCCCTCCGCCAAGTCTGCTTCCTTGTAGCTATGAGGGACCCTGGAGCACTTCAGGCCAAGTTGCCAAGGCTTGACTGGGATCACTGAGGGCCATTTTCCCACTTGACCAGGTTACTGTTACACCCTGGACAGACTTTCCATCAGTAGACACTTGGTGAAGGTTAAAACAGCAACTCACTTTAATAGACATAGCACATATATTTAAGCCCCCAACAGCCTCATTTACATAAAATAGGAGGAATAGAGTACTATAAGGAAGGATTGGGTCAAACTATAGCAAGGGAGATTGAGGAGGGACAAGGCAGCTAGTTTAAACTGGTCTTGCAGTGTCCCTGGGACAATGCCCTGCTGGGGAAACAATAGGACAGGAAAAAGGGGGAGGAGCAGAGGCACAGACAAGCAATACATTCATCATACCCTGCACCAATAATGGGCACAGGGTTACCAAGCAATTCACAAAATGAATCTGAGGACCCACACAAAGTTTCTGTCTTCCATCCACAGTGATGATGACTACCGTCACAATATATTATTATTATTATTATTTATAAAGCACTAACAAAGTAATTGTAATCAGATGAGTTGGACACACTGGAACAGAGTGGTTGAGGGCATTGCTCAATGAATATTAGAGGGAGTGGGGTAAAGTGACACAAAGGTAAGGGTAGGAATAGGTTGGTAGAATAGTATTAAAATTAATTTAAGTGTTATTGTTGTAGCAGAAATGAGTCTGCCATGTGTTCTTGGAGAGGCCTGCTTGCCAGCCTCCTGCCCAAAGACTATGGGCCCTTTAAAAACTATGTGAACAGACTTGGTTCATGGGATTTTATATTTGGTTCGGGAACCGAACAGGCGCACAAACCACCACGACCACAAGGTGGCAGCCAACTTGTTCCTGTGAACCCAGGCAGTGGTGTTTGGTCGTCGAGTTCATGGAACTGTTTTTGGACACTGAAACTCCTTTACACCGCTAGACTTCCAAGATCACCTGTGTTCGGTTCTACACAACTTAGAAGGGCACTGTTCAGTGGAAATGTTCCCACAAACAAGGTGAACAAGCTTCAGGGTAAGAACATTGACTATGTTCGGTAGTTTGTTCAGTTTTTAAACTACCGAATTAGACTGACTGCAAACCCTGATTCTCTGGAACTGTTTTGGGCATGGGACCATGCATATGGTCCATATGCATATTATGACTTCCAGGAAATTCCCAAAACCCTGAACCTATCTGTGTGATTTTAGGATATGATGGTCCTCCAGATTGGTGCTATCAATGGATGTAACTTTTATAGGGGTTTGTGTGTTTAAAGGTAATTTTGGGGTTTTGCAAAAATGTATGTATTCTGTGCCTGGAAATAATTGAGTTTAATACAGTTCTTGACCCAATAATCTCCCAGGCACAGGGGAGGGATTATCCTGTTTTGTGTGGGAGTGTCCTGGACCTGAGAGCCAATGTAAATACAGTATGTACTTTGTCCTAGTCTAATCTCAGGTCCACTGGGGAATGCCCCTGGACTATGTTAAATTAAACCCCTTGCATGGGGACCTGCATATAAGGCCAATTGTGGCTACCAACAAAACCAGTCCCAGTTTACCCTCCACACAGAGCTTTGTCTCGTACTCGTAGAGGAAAACAATACCAGCTATAATCCCTGCTCTTGGGATTTGTCAGGGCATTTATATCGGCAGACATTTTGTGCTATGATAGAAATTAAAATGTATATTGTCAGAATCACTATGAACAGAGCAGACTCCATTTTGTTATTTTCAAGCTAACAAAAGACACAAGATTTCTATCCCTTCTGTAAACTAACCACTTTCCCAGAGCTAAGGAATGCTTAGTATATACAAACCTAGTGATAAGAAATGAGAACGGGGGATGGAGAGACTGTCTAAATGCTAATTGAATAGAATCAATTCTAAACCCAGACATTTGTGACAGAAGAGATTAAATAATTTAATTTTACTTTCGATATTGTATAAGGTCCAATTGTAATTTAAGGTGAAACTTAGTTTACGAACTGTCATATTAGAATTTACAGCAGGAATTGGAGACACAAAGACTGAGGCAAATGAACTGACAACTGACAAGTAAACTTAAGTTATGGCAACCATATAGATAAGCCTAAATGACGTCAAAATAGCCACCAGGAAAAGTTAACTCTTTCCTGGATAGGTATGTTTAGAGACTGCCCTCTATAGACCAAATACTTAAATTGCTATCTGGAAGGTAACCACACCTCCAGTTTTCTATTGGTCTATCACCTAGTGAATTTTCCCTTTAAAAAGTTAAGACAAAGGGAAGAGAGATGTATGCAAAGAAAGCAAAGGGCTGAGTCAAAGAGTCGGACTAAGAAAAAGTCGGAAGCAGGCTAAGTCAGGAGGCAGAGAAAGAGACCCATGACAAACAAGTTCCTGAGACTACCTACTAATCTGATGAAAATATCTACTCAACTGGTAATTATACTGGTTTTATTTAATTAATCTAAATTAATTAAAATTTTCTAATAGCATGATATATGACTGGATAAATCACGATCAGATTTCGACATTTAGAAATCTTAGTTACTAAAGAATATATAGTTATAACATCCCAATCTGCAGATGGGAAAATAATAATTATATATATTATCACATGTTAGCATATTGTGATTTTTATCCAGGTGTATTGATTTGCTCTAAAATAAGATAAAATATCTGTTTAGGCAAGTTAAAATTATGCTTATAGAACATGGCAGATTACTCTTATTGGATGGTTCCAGGAAATGACTAATGAGCTGGTTTAAATGTTATTTTATTTAAAATTACATGAGAATAGATCTTAATTACCTAGGAGGTCTAGCCAGCATTGAAAGGGTTATTCTAACTGTTAGCTACGTTTTATGGCCTTAAGCTGCAAGCTCCGTGAAAGAAAGTTTTTCTTTGTCTCTGTGAAAGACAGTCATAAATCTTGTTTGACAATTGCCATGTCAGCCATTGGAACGTATTGCCATTGTATTGCATACTATGTTATACTAAATATTCATTGATTATTGTCACGCATGTTACTTATTATTATTATTTAAATTGTCACAATATTTTTTTTTTTAACAAACAATAAATTGTTTTTATAACAAATTGTGATTTTATTTATATGGAATACGTTTCACTTACACGATAACGATCTTTGGGATCTGAGAATTGAAATAGTGGGCAATTCTCAACTGTTTACTATTATCATCCCATAAATATCCCCACAAATTGGAGGCACACTGCTGAGATCGTTTAAATTGAAATTATATTCCATATACAATAATATTGGTGTAATTCATGCAATTTAATCTTGATATAGAAAAGAGTTTTGTATTGAGATTAAATTCGTGTATAAAAATATGGCCAGCGACGCATTTGTAACAGATAATACTGAAATAATTAAAGACCTAAGAAAAAATGCTCTAGTCCATATTCATAAACATATGCAAAATGATTCAAGCTATGAGATTTGGTTGAAAAGCATAGAATGGGAAGCTAAACACACCATTCTAAGTGATGAACACATAATAACATATCTTAAAGAAATTGCTGGACAAAAGAACATAGAAAGGGAAATGGCGTTCATAATACACTCTTGGCCTTTCTTTATGACAGCACTTCTTAAGGCATTAGATGAAAACAAGTCACTGAATGCCAAATTGGACACGTACAGTGACCATCTGGGCATTCAAGATGGGAAATACCAAGATTTACTTGCTGAGCATAAAACTCGTCAGGCTGATCATGAAAAAAGAAATGAAAGCTTTGACGGATAAATGTGCACAGGAAATAAATCAGCTTAAAATGCAATTGGGTGAGTATGAAAAGGAGAGTCAGAAATCAGACAGTGAGGTTAGTAGTCATCATTGTGTGCCAAAAAGTTGCACAAAAATGCAAGAAAAGAATATCTGTAAATCCCCTCCTTGTTATGATTTTCCCACACCAGACCAGTTTTTCATAAAACAGTCTCAAAGTAAAGACGTGAGTAATTCAGAAATATCACCTGTGAAACAGAATTCTCCATCTCCTGTCATTGCCAAACAATCTTGGCAATCTTGGGCAGAACAGTTTGAAAAAATGGTCTTGGTCAAACTTGAGAGGGAGAGTCCAGTTCAAGGTGATAGGAATGAAAACAGACATGGTTCTGTACACTGGCAGGATTCTGATGCTGATCAGAATTGTGACAGTGAACGAGAAGCTCAGAGTGATGGGAGTGAAAGTGATTGCACTGTCCACTCTGAAGGCCATGTGACTGATATGCCATCTGCACTGTTGTACGGATCTAATTCCTCTCCAGCAGCCAGATCACATAGACGTTTACACAGGGAAAGAAACAGAGATCGTAAATTAACAATGCCTGTTTATGAAACGCCAAAGGTTATTAAATTCCTTAGAAAGACTGTCCCACAATTTTGTAGAGGTTCAGGAAACATATCTGAACATCTGGAAAATTATGATAGAGCAATGAATTCATTGGGCATGTATGATGACATTCATAAGAAATGGTTAATCACGCGGACCTTTGATTCAATGTGCCGTGTTTATCTAGAAAGTCCTCAAGCTATACAGTTAATGTCCTGGTCCAAGATGAAATATGAAATAATCATGGAATATGGTAAGTATAAAACCATTGCTTCTGCAAAGAAGGCGCTTTATAACTTAAAGTGCCGTCCAGATCAAAGCCCCAGAGAATTTTTAATGATTCTTAAAAATGCATACTCCGTGGCCCAAAGAAAACCCAGGTATGAAAGCACAGACTTCAAAGATCTGTATTTTCATGCCATGCCAGTAAACATACAAATTAATCTCGCAAGAGATTACGATTGTAAGTTACCATTAGAATGGCTAGTCAGTCAGTGCATGACATTGTATACTATACACCATGCACATGACGAAAATCAGCAAAAGGTTAAGAAACCTGGTGATAAAATGTCAGAGACTAAAATTCAGTTAGGTTTAGAAACCAAACAGAAAAAGAGGACCTATTCCAGAGTTTTGAAAACACCAAAACTTCAGAAACAGGAAAACGCCAGAAGCAATTCTGCAAATTCCTCTGACAACTCAGAAAAATCCAATGCCAATGGGAATAAACGCCCCTGGGTTAATAAGAACCAAAGCAATTCCCAATGGAGAAGGAATCCTCAGGGAAATAGGAGATATGGAAACAGGAACAACCAATCTGCTTCCAATAACTCCCAACAGTCTCAGCCATTCCAGCCAAATTCTTATGGGCAAAGACAAACCGGCAATGGGGGGAATAATTTGCGTCGTCAGGTTGGTCAATTGACAGACTAGATGGGCAAATTAATGGAGGAAATAGCAAAGATTAACCAAGTCTTTGCTATCAATCTTTTTTTAGGGACAGCTCCAATTGCAGAGCCACCTGTGCAACTGCAGCAGCAACAACAAGTGCCGCAGCAAATATAGCTACTGTAACGAAACAGGCTAGGTTATCAGTAGATGTAATGCCTAACCCTGTTTCATTTCCAGGTACTAACAGTCAAATAAACAATAGTTGTGTTAGGAAACCTATTGCCTACCCCGTCACTTCACTTCCGGGTGAAGGAGGCGCAACGTGTTCCTCTGTTTTTTCATTTCAGCCAAAGGCTAAAGTAGCCCCAGCAGCCACTAGTTTCCAGGATCCAGACCTGAAAGGGTTAACTGATGAGATGCCAACCACTAGTTCCCGCTTGACAGTTCAAGATTTCCAAAAAAGGATGGGCCTGTGGGTAAGACTGAGCATTCCTCAGTACAGGTAGAAACTACTGCTGTGACCGGTAATGTATGGAAATCGAGTAATAAGTTGACACATTCTAAATTCTTATGTGAATTAGAAGAACATGAAGGAAGGTACTACATGTCTGTAGAAATACAGGATTCGCTACCCCAGCCTTTCAAAGGGTTAATAGATACTGGTTCACAAGCCACTATCTTATCCAATACCTACTTCCAGCAGGTAATGGACTTAGCAACGGATAAGCCGAAGCTAAGAGATTTCCCCAATGCTCTGTTGAGTGCAGGGGGAAATGCCCTTCATGTTATTGGCAATACCTGGTTAAAGTTTAAAATAGGTAACAAAACCTTTAGACACCCGGTGATAGTGGTAGATCTCCCCCATAACCGACTGATTCTGGGTATAGACATACTCAGAAGACTTAACACAATTATTGACTGTGTGAGTGGAATTGTATGGTCACAAGCTAAGGTTCCTATAACCTATGAGAAATCACATGTACAATCTGATCGTAACTGCCATGTGATAGAAGAAAGACCTGACTCGATAGAGGTACATTTTAGGAATAGTCAGTCACCTGATGTGACTATCCTGCAGGTGAATGATGCAATCGCACCTGTAGATGAGCATTCCGTAAGAATTGCTCCAGAGAGGATCCAGAATGTCTCTCTGGAAGGTGATTTTTTTAACCATTTCTCTCCACAGGGACTATGTTGAATCTGTTGATCTGGCAGGTCATGCTCAATTCCTTGCCAGAATTGAAAGGGTTAATAACAACTTATTCTTTCCTATCGAAATAAATGACTTAGGAAGAAGTAGGAATGCAAAGCTGGACTTAAAGAGTGAGAACAGCTATATTAGCAGAAGTCTGTTAAAGCAGATCACTAATCCTAATTTGATCAGGTACGCTTCCCCACATGACAGGTGGATCCAGAACCTGGATGGCGAATCAGAGAGTCACAATGTGATAGCAAAATGTTTACTATCTATTTCCATCGTAAATAAGACAGTTAAACATTTATTCCTAGTGATAGACGAACCTCGCTATCAGGTTTACATCGTCAATGATGTCATACATCGCTTTGCCATACACCTTGACCTGATTAATGCCAACTTGTGGACAAGGTTAAAATGTAATCCTTGTGGTTACCTACATGAGGAAAATGCCCTGAAATCAGGACAAATACTACCATATGCGGTAAGTACCCAGGTACCTGATGACATAACCATTGCACAAGGGACTAGTAACTTTCTTTTACCCCTACAGGTCAAGGAGGATCAGAGATTAGAAAACTATGATGCCCTAATCTGTTTATCTAACAGGATACAACAATTAGGGATGGTGGTAACGCATACACCAATGGTAAGTATTGGTTAGACTCCCACCTATATAATGGTCAACAATGTTACACCCAATAGTGTTATTTTACCAAAAGGAACATTATTAGGTCTAACATTGGATGCTGAATACTATACATTTGGTTTCCAAAACCAAATTACAGGCCTCATCCCTGAAGAATACTTAACTGAGGACGAAATTGTCGATCAAATATTCCATTCCTCCCCAGAAGGATTATTCACTATCCTATCTGTGTATCCCTTCAACGTCAAAGAAGGCTCGTGTAAAATCGAAGAAGCATCACTCACCTTCGATCATCCGCTCAATGAGCAGGAATCACAAGTGTGTCGCGACCAAAGAGAAAAGGTAAGTCAACACTGAACTGGCCTAACTTCTAGGCTTGAAGAAGCTTATGAGATAGGCCAGCCTGAAATCTTTCCAGGATTTCAGGAAAGGCTAGAAGAGCAAATATCTTTAGCTGACGGTTGCTCCAACGATGCTGAGCGGCAACAGCTAAAGGAAATCCTAATGGAATTCAAAGATATTTTTGCTAAAGATTCCTACGACTGTGGGTTAACTAACCTCCACGTAGCCAGAATAAAAACTGATCCAAATTTACCACCTGTATTTATCAAACAATATAGACTCCCATTAGCATCATATGATGGTCTACAAGACATCATTCAGAATTTAAAGGAAAGGGGCATTATACGTCCGGTGCACAGTTCGTATAATAATCCGATCTTGGGGATTCTGAAACCTAATGGACAATGGCGTCTATGCGCTGACTTACGACAGCTAAATAAACGCGTCTATATGTCTGGTTGGCCAGTGCCATACATAGACCAATGTTTGGTACAAATGCAGGGATCCAAAATATTCACTGCCATTGACTGTGCACAGGGATATTGGACTGTACCAGTCCATTATGAAGACCAATACAAATTGGCCTTCAGATATGGAAAGCAGCAGTATACCTGGACCCGTATGCCCTTCGGTTATATAAACTCTGGTCATGAATTCGCTGTGTTCATGCATAAAGCTATGCCTGACGCACTCGAGAGAGGAACGTTATCATATGTCGACGATGTCTTGCTGAAAAGCACTTCCTTTGATAAGCATATAATAGAGATTAGACATATTCTCAAGCAGTTAAGAGAGGCAGGGATTAAACTATCTTTACAAAAGGCGCAATGGTGTCGCACCCATGTCAACTTCCTCGGACATGAGGTAACCTCTGAAGGATTAAATCCCCAGAGGAAAAAGGTTGAAGCTGTACTTAAGGCTAAAACACCTTCAAACATCAGGGAATTAAGATCGTTCCTTGGTATGACTAACTACTCCCGTAAGTTTATAGATAACTATGCAGAAATAATGAAACCACTCTTACACCTGCTTAAAAAGGAAACTACCTGGAACTGGGGGGTGCCTGAGGACCAAGCGGTAAGTGAACTGAGGAGGAAGCTCACTCAGGCACCCTGTTTAGCATACCCAGAGGGGGGTAAACCCTTCTATCTGGAGACAGGTTAAACCGATTTAAGCATCAGTGCTGTTCTGTATCAGAAGCAGGACAGTTTAAACAAAGTTATTGCATATGCTAGCAAGACTTTGTCACCTGTTGAAGTTAAATTCAACACGTGTGAGAAGGCGTTATTGTCGACTGTCTGGGCACTACAACATTTTCGTAGCTATATCCAAGGTGAGAAAATAATTGTAGAAACAGCTCACCAACCTCTACAGTATCTGCAGAGTGAAAGAATTAGAGACGGTAATCTCTCGAACAGTCGGATTACTGCATGGACTCTATCCTTACAGGGATGGCCGTTAGAAGTCCGTTATAAACACAATAAGAGAAGCCCAGTTGCCCGAGGTTTAGCAGAATTACATGACTGTAATGCTCCATCTCTGGATGATAATGACACCGGAGATGACTTCCTAGAAGAGCAATTGCTATCCCCTTATAAAGTTTATGACAAGGAATACTGTCGACCACTACCATGGGTATACATTGATGGTTGTTCATATCACCACGTCGCTGGTGCTGAATGGAAGTTAGTTGCAGGTATCGGAATCGCCTGGATAGGTGATTATCCCAATGTATCTATAGGATACAATATTGGTCCCAAAAGCAGTCAGATAGCCACACTCTGTGCAGTATATAAGACCATTCAAATGGCAATAGAATATGGTATCAAAGAATTTGTTATAACTGATTCCAACTATGTTCGCAACAGTTTCGTCGAATATCTGCCTAGCTGGAAACGTAACCAAATGCTGAAAAGCAATAACAAACCTGTTAAACATGGGAAATTGTTTTGTAAAATCGATGAAATGGTTAAGGAAAATGGTTTAACCACATATTGGAAGAAAACCAAAGGCCATTCTAAAAGAAGGTATTGACAATGATGGTAATGACTTAGCCGATTCACTGGAAAAACAAGCAGCCATCCATGGTGAAACCCTAAACATTGATGATCTTATGGGTTCAATTCATGTTGAAGCCATAACTAGACGACAGGCTAGAGATAATGCCGACTTAAATGTTGTGCAATAGAGTTGAGAAGCTCCTAGTGAGGACCTGATTACCAGTCAGAAGAACGATCCCGTCATAGGCATATTCTATAAACATATAGAAGACCCTACTGCCAATCCCATTACGGATGAGGATTGCAAAGATAATGAAGATTTACGAATCTTGATGAGATATAAAGTCCAATTTAGTATCATGGATGGGTTGCTGGTAAGACTTCTAAACATGGTATTCAACAATGGGTAGTCCCAACTGTATACCGAGGGTTAATGCTCCAACACGCACATGATGCAACTACATCGGGGCATCGTGGTGATAAGATCACATATGGGATATTGCGTGATTATGCATATTGGCCTCACATGTTGAGAGATGTTAAGACATACTGTCAGGGATGCTTGATTTGTCCGCAATATCAACCCCATGGTCCAACCCATCATGCACCACTTCAGAAGAGGGGGGTGTCATTACCCTGGTTTGATATTCAAATTGACTTTATAGGTCCTGTAACAAGATCTTCAAGAGGTAACAAATACATGTTAACCGTTACATGTATGTACATAAAGTGGATAGAATGTTTGCCTTGTAAAGAACACGAGTACCGTGTGCGCCACTTTGTTGATTAATCATGTCTTTTCCAGGTTCGGTCTGCCTCAAAGAATTGAGTCAGACAGAGGTAGTCATTTTACCAGAGAAGTAATGGCTTAGATGTGGCAAATTCTAGGTGTTAAACGAAAGCTACATATTGCATACCGCGCTGCGTCTAGCGGGGGGTAGAGCGAAATAACCAATATATCGTTAATATTCTAAAGAAGTATGTTAAGGAGTCTGGTAAAGACTGGGAAATTAAATTGCCCCTAGTTTTAATGGCGATTAGAGCTACATCTAGCACTGCTACCAAATTGTCACCTTTTGAATTGATGACAGGAAGAAAGATGGTTTTACCACAGCATTTACTATATCGTTATCGGATCATAACTTGATCAATGCTGCCACTACGCATCAGTATATCGAAGATTTGCGCAAGCATTTACAGCATGCGTTTGATTTTGCCCAAAATAATCTAGAAAAAGCAGCAACAGGGGTTAAGACCTATTACGATTTAAAAACCACGAAAATGGAATATGAGATCACAGATTAACTCTATCTGTATAACTTTGCGCGAAATCAAGTCCAGGAAAATAAATTCTTACCTTCTTGGAAAGGGCCATATGTCATCATTGACAAAATTTCCCCAGTAGCGTACAAGATAAAAATTCCTAAGGATGGTGATTTTATTGAAAAGTGGGTTCACATTAACCAGTTGCGTGCTTGTCATCCTAAATCTCAATTAAGGATTATAGGTGTGGATTCGGATGCAGAAGGGTGAACGACTAACCTGGATGAATGCTTGATTCACGTGGTATTGTATGATGTGAAATGTTGTGATGTGCCATGATCTCATGCACGTTCATGTCATTAACCATTTCCTTGCCATCCAATAACTACATTTCTAACAGGTTACTAGCTTGTTTAACTGCTATAGGCATATTGCTGAGGAGTCAGTAATAAATGTAGTGAGGGATGAAGTTATAAAAATAGAATTAGAGAGAATACATATGTTGATGAATCGTAATAATGTGTTGTCCTAGGCCAAGTGATGTCATACTGTTATAAGTTTGTATGCTTAACAAACCTTGAATCATTAGTAGATAAGTCTGAAACGAGTTCCTGATCCGTGACTGTCGAAAGATGTCCAAGAAGGATGTGGCGTGTTTCTGGATCGTACTGCTCCTGTGCCAAGAGCTACGGGCCGACCCGATCGCAGAGATGGGACCATCCTCCGGCATCCTGATTCAAGAGACACCAGGGTTCTTCTTGACAGAGAAAAGGATCCTGACCCAACGTGTGTTCGTCAGCTTGGACCCCAAGATTTCCATCGAGAAGGCATACAACATTACATCGATGCAGCTTCCTGAGTTACATACTTGGTACCAGATGCACCTCCAAAGAGCACAGGACCGTGTGCGAAACATCTTGGAGCAAGCCCGGAAACCATTTGTATCCAGTACTATTTCGATGAGCAACCGACCCAAAAGGTTCCTCACCGCCATAATTGTTGCATTAGTTTGTGCCACTGTCGGTGCAGTTGTCGCAACTGGAATGTCTGCAGCCAACTCTATTACTGTCCAAAAGCTGGATATGGAAATGTATGCGCTAAAGCAACACATTAACAATATTCATCAGGTGATAAAACAGCAAAGAACACTTCTCCAAGACGTGTTAACGATTGTGGAAGACACAGTTGTTACAACAAATTTGCATTCTGAGTTAATTGCCAAATCCACTGAGTTGCACCAAAGTCATGACTTATTTAAGCGTGAACTTCTATTTCTGCATGACCCAATATTGCTCCACACACTTGCTTTTCTTGATGAAGTGCAAACTGGAATGATCAAATTGGCAGGGGGACGCATACCTCTGTATTTTGTATCCAAGGATATTGTTCATGTGATGCTTGCCAATGTGGATGGAGAAACAATTGAGCCTATGCAATTAAAGCTGGCCTTTGAGATGGGGAGTGCAATACCTCTCTTAATTGACCCGGAACGTATGGAGATTTGCTTTTTATGGCCATACCATATGTAACTCCCAAAAACATTTTTCGAATGAAAACAATTTACAACGTCGGTACATGGAAGGAAAATATCCATGTAAAAGTCCAAACCCCAGATGTTTTGGCTTTTCACCCGTGGATACCAGATTGATATTCAATACCCATTTTGAATAACTGTGAAAAATTCAAAGACAATAATTTCCAATGTGATGGAAAACCTTTTGTGTATGATTCTACCAATGCTTTGTGTGGGTTCGAGTACCTTAAACATGGCTCTGAAACATGTCAAGTGACTATGTCAAAAACTGACAGTAATACGTTAGTACATGCTATCTTAGTAAAATATAAATGGTTGGTAAGCACGCATCTTAAAAACATGAGTGTTTTTTGCAGGGACCAGGTGACTAATAAAGTAATTGCCTTACCAGCACCTGTCTCACAAATCAAGGTACCCCACGACTCTCATATCACCATCGGTGACGTTAAACTATACCCAGTGTACACTGACGTCATTGAAAGTGCTATTGAGATGGTGGATCCCTTCCAGAATCTAGATATCCCTCTAGATCCTAATCTAAAGTTATTGCTGAACCATAAGCCCAACCACACTATCCAAATGTCAATCAGAAAAGATAACATTTCTGTGGACACATTTAAGTACTCTGAGCTAGATACTGACCTTATTGCTCGTGTTGACTGGTTCATCCATGTTAAGATTGTTATTGGGTGTGCTATGATAATAATGATATTATGGTTGATTGTACTAAGTGTAAAGTTCAAAACACTTACAGGTACAAAAATATATAAACATGTTTATTCCACGCACGGGCCTACGTTAGAAATGATGTGAATGCACAATATGCCTTGTAACTTCTATAGTGCCTATTCATAAGTTACATTATTTGTTGCTTTGATATGCACTAAAGGGGGGTTATGCCAGGGTATTTATATCGGCAGACATTTTGTGCTATGATAGAAATTAAAATGTATATTGTCAGAATCATTCTGAACAGAGCAGACTCCATTTTGCTATTTTCAAGCTAACAAAAGACACACGATTTCTATCCCTTGTGTAAAACTAACCACTTTCCCAGAGCTAAGGAATGCTTTGTATATACAAACCTAGTGATAAGAAATGAGAACGGGGATGGACAGACTGTCTAAATGCTAATTGAATAGAATCAATTCTAAACCCAGACATTTGTGACAGAAGAGATTAAATAATTTAATTTTACTTTCGATATTGTATAAGGTCCCATTGTAATTTAAGGTGAAACTTAGTTTACGAACTGTCATATTAGAAATTACAGCAGGAATTGGAGACACAAAGACTGAGGCAAATGCTTTGAACTGACAAGTAAACTTAAGTTATGGCAACCATATAGATAAGCCTAAATGACGTCCAAAATAGCCACCAGGAAAAGTTAACTCTTTCCTGGATAGGTATGTTTAGTGGGACGAGACTGCCCTCTATAGACCAAATACTTAAATTGCTATCTGGAAGGTAACCACACCTCCAGTTTTCTATTGGTCTATCACCTAGTGAATTTTCCCTTTAAATAGTTAAGACAAAGGGAAGAGAGAGGTATGCAAAGAAAGCAAAGGGCTGAGTCAAAGAGTCGGACTAAGAAAAAGTCGGAAGCAGGCTAAGTCAGGAGGCAGAGAAAGAGACCCATGACAAACAAGTTCCTGAGACTACCTACTAATCTGATGAAAATATATACTCAACTGGTAATTATACTGGTTGCATTTAATTAATCTAAATTAATTAAAATTTTCTAATAGCATGATATATGACTGGATAAATCACGATCAGATTTCGACATTTAGAAATCTTAAGGGACACTATAGTCACCTGAACAACTACAGCTTAATGTATTTGTTCAGGTGAGATCTATAGCTCCCTGCAGGCAATCTAATGTAAACACTGTATTTTCAGAGAAAATACAGTGTTTACATTTATTGATAGGAATACCTCCAGCGGCCGTCACTCAGACGGCCACCAGAGGGACTTCCTATCATGGAGGGCCCTAAAAAGGCCCTGTACACGTCAGACGTTTGAAAATACGTCTGATGTGTGCAGGAGAGAGAAGGCACTGTGTGCACGCCTTCTCTCTCCAGCCTGTCAGAGAGGAGAGGGGGCGGGCAAAGACCGCAAGCTGAGCTGTGAATGCCGCCCTCTGAAGAATGTGCGCATGTGTGGCGAAGCCGCGCATGCACACAAGGGAGCAATGACGCTTCCAAATGGAAGCGTCTGATTGCTCCCTGCTTGCGCCCGCCTATTTCGTCATTTTGACAAAATAGGGGGCGCGGCTTCACAAGGCTCCCGGCGCTGGAACCAAGTGAGTAAAACTGCTTGGCTGGAGAGTCCCTTTAGTTACTAAAGAATATATAGTTATAACATCCCAATCTGCAGATGGGAAAATAATAATTATATATGAATGTGACATATCACATGTTAGCTGTCAGGATCGGGACAGGGATCCAACACGCAGAGTACAAACAGAAGCTAGGTACGTATACCGGACCTTAGAATGGCCGGACTAACGTAAGGAGTAAGCAAAGAATGGTCTAGAGACAAGCCGAGGTCGAGGGAACGAGAGAGCAGGTAAGCGAGAGACAAGCCGGGTCAAAAGGGTAATAGAGGTAAGCAGGGTAGAACAATACAAGCCGGGTCAGAACCAAAGAGACAAATAGAAATAAGAGCACTGAGTGACTAGACTAGCTAGAACCACGACAGGGCAATGAACCAATACACAAAACCCTATTTTATACCCTGGTTCTAAATTGATGATCACGCCCCCGACGAGTCCTGATTCGTGCTCAGGACTTGATTGACAGGTCGGGACGGATTGTCGTCATGACGTTGGCTACTGGAGCCGCGCCATAAAAGGAGGCGGATCAATCGCGTCCGGCGTGTAAACGGCCGAGAGGACTGCGAGGAACGAGTGAGTCAGCCCCTCTGAGAGGGCGAACCTCTAAGTATCTCACCTCTTCTGAGGTAGAGACAACAGGTACCCTGACAGTACCCCCCCTCTCAGAAACGCCCACCGGGCGGAAGGAACCGGGACGAGACGGAAAACGAGAATGAAAAGCCCTGCGGAGGCGAGGAGCATGCACATCCTCCTGGGCCACCCAAGACCTCTCCTCAGGACCATATCCTTTCCAGTCCACAAGATATTGTAACCTCCCCCGGGAAATTCGAGAATCGAGGATGGAGTTGATCTCATACTCCTCCTGACCCTCAACCTGAACAGAACGAGGGGAGGATACAGCGGAGGAAAACCTGTTACAAACTAGAGGCTTCAACAAGGAAACATGAAAGGAGTTAGGAATGCGCAAGCCAGGTGGAAGGGCAAGGCGATACGCAACTGGGTTAATTCGAGTCAGAACCTTGTAAGGACCAATGTAACGAGGTGCAAATTTCATAGAAGGAACCTTCAAGCGAATGTTTCTGGTACTCAACCATACCCTATCCCCTGGAACAAAAACCGGAGCCGCCCTTCTACGCTTGTCTGCGTGTTGTTTGAACAACTTGGAGTTATGAAGGAGAATTTGTCGAGTCTGATCCCACAACTTCCTCAAATTGGCAACATGAACATCAACCGACGGTACCCCTTGGGAAGAGGAAACCGAGGGAAGAATGGGAGGATGAAAGCCATAATTCATGAAAAAGGGGCTAGAGCGAGTAGATTATTGTGTGCAAACTCCGCCCAAGGAATCAGACCGACCCAATCGTCCTGGTGTTCGGAAACAAAACAACGCAAATATTGTTCAATCTTTTGGTTGGTGCGTTCAGCAGCTCCGTTAGACTGGGGATGATAGGCAGAAGAGAAATTCAATTTGATGCCCAATTGAGAACAGAAGGATTTCCAAAAACGGGAAACAAATTGGGAACCTCTATCAGAAACAATTTCTGAGGGTATACCATGTAAACGAAAAATCTCTCTCGCGAATATCTTAGCCAATTCGGGAGAAGATGGAAGTTTAGGTAAGGGCACGAAATGAGCCATCTTAGTAAACCTCGAATTGATAGACTATAAATGGTATCCCTTCTTCACTGGTCCACAAATTGTTGAATCAGTGACTGGGATAATTGGTCAGGGTGGTGGTACCAGGTCCACCTAAATATGGGCTTGAACCCTGTGTTAACGTGAACTTTGTAGAGAAATGAGTAGATTGGGTAGCGTTTCCCCCCTAGAAACTGAAAAAAAGGGGGAAGAACGCTCCCAGTCAACCTGGTATAGGTTAAAAAAGGACCGTTTAAGGTGCTATACCTATAGATGTAACCAAATAAAAATAAAGGTATCAAAAATAAAGCATACTCATATGAGAAAAATAGTGCGAAATGTATCCTGGCAAACGCAGTGAAAACACTGTAACTTTATTAAATCAACCAAACAAAGGATACAAAATCTCAGTTCCCAGGAGATGCTTAGTTACTAACAGAATTTTTCTGTGGATATATCTTAAAGTCCGATTAAACCTTGAGGCATATTAAACACTGGAAACACCAGGTATGCCTTTTGGACAATCCACAGAGAAAAAGCAAAAAAGTCGTGGACGATACCTTTAAATCTTAAAGAGGTTCAGCAGGTGGGACAGAAACAGACTTTGCACAGTATAGAAAAGGACAAACAGGTGTCCATAGGTAAATGTCTGGAGGATAGGCTCTAAGCTTATCAGGGAGAGATAGGATAGAGTATATATAAGAGATATACATATAATATATAATGTGTATATATATATATATCTATCTATATCTGGAGGGTCAGCAGGATACTGATGATAGGAAAAGGGTTGATCAGTGGTAGGGTAAGGGGTAACAATCTCCACAAATAAACACTGTTTCAAATCTTTCCTATACACTCCCCCCAACACCTTCGTGGGTGTTCTATCCTTAAGCTGTTGCTAAGCTCTGTCCCATAAGCATATATATCTGGAGGGTCAGCAGGATACTGATAATAGGAAAAAGGTTGGATCAATGGTAGGAAAAAGGTTAAATCAATGGTAGGGTAAGGGGTAAAAAATCCCCACGAATAAACACTGTTTCTGATCTTTCCTATACACTCCCCCCAACACCTTCGTGGGTGTTCTGTCCTTATCCTGTTGCTAGACTCTGTCCCATAAGCACAGCCGTAACTGCACTAGTGCTGCATGTTGAACAGGTACATGAACAATCTAAGCAACGAAACGAAAAGAAAATAATAAAAAAGTAAGTGATAAATCAAAAACGGAATCCCTCGTGCATAGTGCCAGTGAGTGATCAGTGAGAGAGGGATCCAGTGAGGTAACCCCACTGGATCCCTCTCTCACTGATCACTCACTGGCACTATGCACGAGGGATTCCGTTTTTGATTTATCACTTACTTTTTTATTATTTTCTTTTCGTTTCGTTGCTTAGATTGTTCATGTACCTGTTCAACATGCAGCACTAGTGCAGTTACGGCTGTGCTTATGGGACAGAGTCTAGCAACAGGATAAGGACAGAACACCCACGAAGGTGTTGGGGGGAGTGTATAGGAAAGATCAGAAACAGTGTTTATTCGTGGGGATTTTTTACCCCTTACCCTACCATTGATTTAACCTTTTTCCTACCATTGATCCAACCTTTTTCCTATTATCAGTATCCTGCTGACCCTCCAGATATATATGCTTATGGGACAGAGCTTAGCAACAGCTTAAGGATAGAACACCCACGAAGGTGTTGGGGGGAGTGTATAGGAAAGATTTGAAACAGTGTTTATTTGTGGAGATTGTTACCCCTTACCCTACCACTGATCAACCCTTTTCCTATCATCAGTATCCTGCTGACCCTCCAGATATAGATAGATATATATATATATACACATTATATATTATATGTATATCTCTTATATATACTCTATCCTATCTCTCCCTGATAAGCTTAGAGCCTATCCTCCAGACATTTACCTATGGACACCTGTTTGTCCTTTTCTATACTGTGCAAAGTCTGTTTCTGTCCCACCTGCTGAACCTCTTTAAGATTTAAAGGTATCGTCCACGACTTTTTTGCTTTTTCTCTGTGGATTGTCCAAAAGGCATACCTGGTGTTTCCAGTGTTTAATATGCCTCAAGGTTTAATCGGACTTTAAGATATATCCACAGAAAAATTCTGTTAGTAACTAAGCATCTCCTGGGAACTGAGATTTTGTATCCTTTGTTTGGTTGATTTAATAAAGTTACAGTGTTTTCACTGCGTTTGCCAGGATACATTTCGCACTATTTTTCTCATATGAGTATGCTTTATTTTTGATACCTTTATTTTTATTTGGTTACATCTATAGGTATAGCACCTTAAACGGTCCTTTTTTAACCTATACCAGGTTGACTGGGAGCGTTCTTCCCCCTTTTTTTCAGTTTCTAGGGGGGAAACGCTACCCAATCTACTCATTTCTCTACAAAGTTCATCTTAGTAAACCTGTCAACCACCGTGAGAATAACAGTCTGTATTTTAGAAACAGGCAAATCGACAATGAAGTCCATAGCCAAACAGGCCCATGGTCTCTCGGGAATTTCCAAGGGATGCAAAAGCCCACATGGAAGTGTATGAGGTTGCTTAGTCTTCATACAGACCTCACATGCCCCGACGAAATCCCTAATATCCTTACGTAATGAAGACCACCAGAAATCTTTAGAAATCAAGGAACATGTCTTGCGTATGCCAGGGTGCCCAGCCACCTTACTGTTGTGAAAGCACTGCAACAGTTCCAGTTGGAGTTCAGGAGGGACGAAGTACCGTGCCCCAGGAACCTGTCTGGGAGCCAGATGCTGTACTTTCATGATCTCGGCAAGCAACGGGGAGTGTATCCTGAGACTCGTGTTGGCGATAATATTGCACTTGGGAACTACAGAGGACAAAACCGCATCAGATATAGTAGAGGGTTCATGTTGGCGAGACAAAGCATCGGCCTTAGAGTTCTTAGAACCAGGTCTATAAGTGAGCACGTAATTGAAATGAGTGAGGAACAAGAACCAACGAGCTTGCCTGGCGGACAAGCGCTTGGCCTCCCCAATATAGGACAAGTTCTTGTGATCTGTCAAAATAGTAACAGGGTGCAAGGTCCCTTCCAATAAATGTCTCCACTCCTTTAAAGCCATAATAACCGCTAATAGTTCCCTGTCACCTATGTCATATCTGCTTTCAGGCCCAGATAATTTCTTGGAAAAAAAACCACATGGATGTAACGGTTTATCCACACCTAACCTTTGAGACAAGATAGCACCTATACCTGTCTCCGAGGCGTCTACCTCGAGTAGAAAAGGCAAAGACGTATCAGGATGAACTAAAATCGGTGCTGAAGCAAAAAGATCCTTGAGTGTTTTGAAAGCAACGAGAGCTTCAGTAGACCAAGTCTTAGTGTCAGCCCCCTGTCTAGTCATATTGGTAATAGGCGCAATAATAGAAGAGTATCCTTTAATGAAGCGCCTATAATAATTGGAGAATCCAATAAACCTCTGAATGGCCTTGAGTCCCCTGGGTAATGGCCAATCTAAAATAGACTGGAGTTTAACCGGATCCATCTTAAACCCGTCTCCAGAAATAACGTACCCAAGGAAGTTTATCTGAGATTGGTCAAAACTACATTTCTCCAATTTGCAGTACAATCCATGTTGTAGAAGTTTGCGCAATACCCTTCTGACTTGTCTGTGGTGAGTCTCAATCTCTCTAGAGTGTATTAGTATATCATCCAGATATACAATAACGCAATCATGTTGAAATTCCCTAAGAACTTCATTAATCAGGTCCTGAAATACTGCCGGTGCATTACAGAGACCAAAAGGCATTACCGTGTACTCATAGTGCCCATAACGGGTATTGAAAGCTGTTTTCCATTCGTCTCCCTGTTGAATTCTCACCAAGTTATACGCCCCTCTGAGATCTAACTTGGTGAAAATCTTGGAGCCTTTTAAACGATCAAAGAGCTCAGTAATCAAAGGAATCGGGTAGGCATTTCTAATAGTTATTTTATTCAAGCCCCGATAATCAATGCAAGGCCTTAACGTACCATCTTTTTTATTCACAAAAAAGAACCCGGCCCCGGCAGGGGTGGAGGATCTCCTAATGAATCCCTTGTCCAGGTTCTCACGAATATACTCCTCTAAGACTAAGTTCTCCTTAGTAGATAAAGGATATACCGTACCCCTCGGAGGCATGGTACCAGGCAAGAGTCTGATCTTGCAGTCAAAGGACCTGTGTGAAGGTAAAGTGTCAGCATTCTTCTTGTCAAAGACTGCCTTTAAATCCAGATACAGAGGCGGTATTTGTAAGTCTGTAGTTTGGGTAGAATTAGCCGGTGCGTCAACTACGCAAACCGGTGAGACTTTCTGTAAGCACCTGCTCTGGCAACCCTGACCCCAAGAGACTATCTCACCCAGTTCCCAATCAATAATTGGGTTATGTTTCTTAAGCCAAGGATACCCCAAGACTATTGGAACAGAAGGAGATGAAATAAGCATGAAAGATATACCTTCCTCGTGTAAGATACCAACAGTTAAGTTAACAGGTATGGTCTCACGAAAAATAACAGGTTCAGATAATGGTCTACCATCTATGGCCTCAACGGCCAAGGGTGTATCCCTTAGCTGGGATGGGATAGAGTGCTTAGTGACAAAGACTTGGTCAATAAAGCTTTCAGCAGCTCCGGAATCAATCAACGCCATAGTATTTAATACTCCCTTCTCCCAAGCTAAAGAAACAGGTAGCAGAAGCCTATGATCTTTATAATCATGTATAGAGGACAAGATAGAAACACGCAAGGCCTGTCCTCTAGAGGAACTTAGGTGCGAGCGTTTCCCGGGCGGTTAGGACAGTTTAGGCGTAGGTGACCTCTTGTTCCACAATACATACACAACCCCTCCCTTCTCCTGTACTGTCTCTCCTCTTCTGAGAGACGAGTATTGCCTATCTGCATAGGTTCTGGAAGAGCTAAGGTTGTAGATTCAGGGCTTTGGAATGAGGGAGCTAGTCTAAAGGAAGGTCTACGGGTTCTATCTCGAGTGTTCTGTCTCTGTCTTAAACGTTCATCAATTCTAGAAATAAAAGAAATTAAATCCTCCAAATTTTCAGGAAGCTCTCTTGTGGCAACCTCATCTAGAATTTCGTCTGATAGTCCGTTTAGAAATACGTCCATATAAGCCTGTTCATTCCACTTGACTTCTGCTGCCAAGGATCTGAACTCTAAGGCATAATCCACAAGGGTTCGGTTATGTTGTCTAAGACGTAACAGTAATCTAGCTGCATTGACCTTTCTACCTGGAGGGTCAAAAGTCCTTCTAAAAGCAGCGATAAAGGCATTATAATTATAGACTAACGGGTTATCATTCTCCCACAAAGGATTGGCCCATCTCAGAGCTTTATCAATGAGTAGTGTGATTATGAATCCAACCTTCGCCCTATCTGTAGGGTAGGAGCGGGGTTGTAATTCGAAATGAATACCTATCTGGTTTAAAAAACCTCGACACGTATCCGGAGAGCCACCATAACGTACAGGGGGAGTAATACAGGAGGAAGCACCTACAGTGGCTACCTCTAGGCCTGAACTTACAGGAGAGATGGATGCAGTACGCATCTCTTCTGATTGATTACTAGAACGAGAAAGTAAAGCTTGCAACGCTAGAGCCATCTGGTCCATTCTATGATCCATGGCCTCAAATCTAGAGTCAGGAGAACCGACCTGAGTGTTTGTACCTGCAGGATCCATTGGCCCTGTCGTAATGTCAGGATCGGGACAGGGATCCAACACGCAGAGTACAAACAGAAGCTAGGTACGTATACCGGACCTTAGAATGGCCGGACTAACGTAAGGAGTAAGCAAAGAATGGTCTAGAGACAAGCCGAGGTCGAGGGAACGAGAGAGCAGGTGTCAGGGTACCTGCTGTCTCTACCTCTGTGGAGGTGAGACACTTGGACGTTCTTCCTCGCAAAAGGGTTGAATCACTCGTTCCTCGCGGTTCCCTCGGTCGTTTACACGCCGGCCGCGAGGGATCCACTTCCTTTTATGACGCGGCGTTCAGTAGCCGACGTCATGACGACAACCCAACCCGATCTGTCAATCAAGCCCCAAGCACTAATGAGGATTCGTCGGGGGCGTGATTACCTGTTTAGAATCAGGGTATAAAAGAGGGCTTGCTACGTTTGTTCATTGCCCTGTCGTGGTTCTAGCTTGTCTAGTCACTCAGTGCTCTTGTATTCTGTTAGTTTCTTTGGTTTTGACCCGGCTTGTCTGTTCTACCTCGTTTACCTCTATTACCCTTTGACTCGGCTTGTCTCTCGTTTACCTGCTCTCTCGTTCCCTCGACCTCGGCTTGTCTCTAGACCATTCTTTACTACTACTTACGTTAGTCCGGCCATTCTAAGGTCCGGTATACGTACCCTGTACCTGTTTGTACTCTGCGTGTTGGATCCCTGTCCCGATCCTGACATTACGACAGGGCCATGGATCCTGCAGGTACAAACACTCAGGTTGGTTCTTCCGATTCTAGATTTGATGCCATGGATTACAGAATAGACCAGATGGCTCTAGCGCGGCAAGCTTTATTATCTCAATCTAGTAATCCACCGGAGGAGATGCAAGCTACGTCCATCTCTCCTGTAAGTTCAGGTCTAGAAGTAGCCACTGTAGGGGCTTCTTCCCGTATTACACCTCCTGTACGTTATGGTGGTTCTCCGGAGAAGTGCCGTGGTTTCTTAAACCAAATTGGTATTCATTTTGAATTACAACCTCGCTCTTACCCTACAGAAAGGGCAAAGGTTGGATTCATTATCACACTCCTGTCAGGGTACCTGAAGCCTCTACCTCCGAAAGAGGTAGAGACTTAGTAGTTTACTCCTCCAGCAGGTCGGCTTCCTCCATCCCTCGCGGCTCCCCTAGACACTCTCACGCCGGCCGCGAGGGATCCGTCTCATTTTATGACGTCACGCACGCTGCCCGACGTCATGACGTCAGTCCGGACCGATCTGTCACTCAAGTGACTGGAAGCCACTCAGGACTCGTCGGAGGCGGGTATACTCACTGTAACCAGGGTATTTAAACCTGTTTCTCCCATTCACTCATTGCCCTGTCGTGGTTCTAGCCTGTCTAGTCACACAGTGCTCTGGCGATTTCAGTTATTCCTTTGGTTCCGACCCGGCTAGTTTGACTTACTCTGTTTCCCTCTGGTATCCTTGACCCGGCTTGTTCCTCGCTCACCTGTCCTCTCGTTCCCTCGACCTCGGCTTGTTTCTGACCATTCTCTTTACTCTCCGTACGTTAGTCCGGCCATTCTAAGGTCCGGTATACGTACCCTGTCCTGTTTGTACTTTGCGTGTTGGATCCCTGTCCCGATCCTGACATTACGACAGGGCCAATGGATCCTGCAGGTACAAACAGTCAGGTTGGTCCCTCTGATTCCAGGTTTGACGCCATGGAAAACAGAATGGACCAGATGGCACTAGCACTAAAGGCGCTATTATCTCATGCCAATAACCCACCTGAGGAGATCCGTACTACTTCCATCTCTCCTGTAAGTTCTGGTCTAGAGGTAGCCACTGTAGGTGCCTCTTCCCGTATTACCCCACCTGTACGTTATGGTGGTTCACCGGAGAAGTGTCGTGGTTTTTTGAACCAGATTAGTATCCACTTCGAACTACAACCTCGCTCCTATCCCACAGATAGGGCGAAAGTTGGATTTATTATTACCCTACTCATTGAGAAAGCTCTGAGATGGGCCAACCCACTATGGGAGAATGATAACCCATTGGTATATAATTATAATGCCTTTGTAGCTGCATTTAGAAGAACTTTTGACCCTCCTGGTAGGAAGGTTAATGCAGCCAGATTGCTGTTGCGCCTGAGACAGGAGAACCGAACACTTGTGGATTATGCACTAGAGTTCAGGTCTCTGGCGGCAGAAGTCAAGTGGAATGAGCAGGCTTATATAGATGTATTTTTGAACGGGCTATCAGATATTATCCTTGATGAGGTTGCTACTAGGGAGCTTCCTGAGAATTTAGAGGACTTAATTTCGTTCATTTCTCGTATTGATGAGCGTTTAAGAGAGAGACAGAACACTAGAGAGAGGAACTTCAGACCTGCCTTTAAATTAGCCCCTACATTTCAAAGTCCTGATTCCAATACCTCACTGTATCCTGAACCTATGCAGATAGGCAATACTCGCCTCTCTGAAGAGGAGAGGCAGTACAGGAGAAGGGAGGGTTTATGTATGTATTGTGGAGCCAGAGGTCATTTGCGTCTGAATTGTCCTACTCGCTCGGGAAACGCCCGCACCTAAGTTTCTCTAGAGGACAGGCCTTGGGTGTTTCTATTTTGTCCTCTACGCATAATTATAAAGATCACAGGCTTCTGCTACCAATTTCTTTAACGTGGGAGAAGGGAATGCTAAAGACCATGGCCTTGATAGATTCCGGAGCTGCTGAGAATTTTATCGACCAAGTCTTTGCTACTAAACACACTATCCCATCCCAGTTAAGGGATACACCCTTGGCCGTTGAGGCCATAGATGGTAGACCTTTACTTGAGCCTGTTATCTCTCGTGAGACTATACCCATTAACTTAACTATTGGTATCTTACACGAGGAGAACTTATCACTTATGCTCATTTCATCTCCTTCTGTTCCCATAGTCCTGGGCTACCCATGGTTAAAGAGACATAACCCTATTATCGATTGGGAATTAGGGGAGATAATCTCATGGGGCCAGGGTTGTCAGGAGAGGTGTTTACGCAGGGTGTCTCCATTGGCTATGATTAACACACCAGATAGTTCTACCCAGTCTACAGGGAGACAGATACCTCCTCTGTACATAGACTTAAAAGCAGTGTTCGATAAGAAGAACGCTGATACACTACCCCCACACAGGACCTTTGATTGTAAAATTAATCTTTTGCCCGGCACCATGCCCCCCAGGGGTAATGTATATCCTCTATCCATTAAAGAGAATTCTGTTTTAGAGGAGTATATTCAGGAGAATTTAGACAAGGGATTCATTAGGAGATCCTCTTCTCCCGCCGGGGCTGGATTTTTTTTTGTTAAAAAGAAGGATGGCTCACTCAGACCATGTATTGATTACCGAGGTTTGAATAAAATAACCATTAGGAATGCCTATCCGATCCCCTTGATTACCGAGCTCTTTGATCGGCTAAAAGGTTCTAAGATTTTCACCAAGTTGGACCTCAGAGGGGCATATAACTTGGTGAGAATTCAACAAGGTCACGAGTGGAAGACTGCGTTTAATACCCGCTACGGGCATTATGAGTACACGGTCATGCCTTTTGGCCTTTGTAACGCACCGGCAGTATTCCAGGATCTGATTAACAAAGTTCTTAGGGAATTTCAACAGGATTGTGTTATTGTATACCTGGATGACATTCTCATACACTCTAGAGAGATTGAGACCCACCATAGACAAGTCAGAAAGGTATTACACAAACTTCTACAACACGGCTTATACTGCAAATTGGAGAAATGCAGCTTTGACCAGACCCAGATAGATTTTCTTGGATACGTGATTTCTGGGGAAGGCTTTAAGATGGATCCTGACAAACTCCAGTCTATTCTAGATTGGCCATTGCCTAAGGGACTCAAGGCTATCCAGAGGTTTATTGGGTTCTCCAATTATTATAGGCGCTTCATTAAGGGTTACTCTTCTATTATTGCACCTATTACCAATATGACCAAACAAGGGGCTGATACTAAGACTTGGTCTACTGAAGCTCTCGTTGCTTTCAAAAATCTCAAATAACTTTTTGCTTCTGCTCCAATATTAGTCCATCCTGATACGTCCTTGCCGTTCCTACTTGAGGTCGATGCCTCTGAGACAGGAGTAGGTGCCGTTCTCTCACAAAGGTTGGGGGTGGATAAACCGTTACATCCTTGTGGTTATTTTTCCAAGAAACTTTCTTGGCCTGAAAGCAGGTATGACATCGGAGACAGGGAATTTTTAGCAGTCATTAAAGCCTTGAAAGAGTGGAGACATCTATTGGAGGGCACCTTACATCCGGTTACTATTTTGACGGACCACAAGAACTTGTCCTATATTGGGGAGGCTAAGCGTTTGTCCTCTAGGCAAGCCCGTTGGTCCTTATTCCTGACTCATTTCAATTATGTGCTTACTTACAGACCTGGCTCTAAGAACTCTAAGGCCGATGCTTTGTCTCGACAATATGAACCTTTCACTGTATCTGAACCGATTCTTTCTTCTATAGTTCCTAAATGCAAGATTGTTGCTAATACGAATCTCAGGATTCATTCCCCGTTACTGGCCGAGATCATTAAGCTGCAACATCTAGCACCTAAACAGACTCCTGAGGGTCGACATTTCGTTCCTCCTACTCTTCAACTGGAGCTGTTGCAATGTTTCCATAACAGCAAGATGGCGGGACATCCTGGTATCCGCAAGACGTATGCTTTGATTTCTAAAGACTTCTGGTGGCCTGCTTTACGTAAAGATACTAAAGATTTCATCGCTGCGTGTGAAGTGTGTACTAAGACCAAACAACCTCATACGCTCCCAAGTGGATTCCTGCATCCCTTAGAGGTACCAGAGAAACCATGGTCTTGTTTGGCCATGGACTTTATTGTCGATCTACCTATCTCTAAAAAACAGACTGTTATCCTCACCGTGGTTGACAGATTCACCAAGATGGCCCACTTCATTCCCTTGCCTAAACTTCCATCCTCCCCAGAGTTGGCAGAGATATTCGCGAGGGAGATTTTTCGCTTACATGGGATACCTTCCCAAATCGTATCTGACAGAGGGTCCCAATTTGTTTCCCGTTTTTGGAGATCCTTTTGTTCTCAACTAGGTATTAAATTAAATTTCTCTTCTGCCTATCATCCCCAGTCTAACGGAGCTGCTGAACGTACTAACCAAAAGATTGAGCAATATCTACGTTGTTTTGTTTCCGAACACCAGGACGATTGGGTCGGTTTGATTCCTTGGGCGGAGTTTGCGCACAACAATCTCATTTGTGACTCTACTCATTCAAGCCCCTTCTTCATGAACTATGGCTTTCATCCATCTATTCTTCCCTCGGTTTCTCCTTCCCAAGGTGTACCGTCGGTTGATGTACATGTTGCCAATTTGAGGAAGTTGTGGGATCAGACTCGACAAATTCTTCTACACAATTCTATGCTGGTTAAGAAACACGCCGATAAACGTAGAAGGGCGGCTCCGATTTTCGTTCCAGGCGATAGAGTATGGTTAAGCACTAGGAATATTCGGCTTAAAGTTCCTTCCATGAAATTCGCTCCTCGATATATTGGTCCTTACAGGATCTTGACTCGAATTAACCCAGTGGCGTATCGTCTAGCTCTCCCAGCTGCCTTACGCATCCCTAACTCCTTTCACGTTTCATTGTTGAAACCCCTAGTCTGTAACAGATTCTCCTCCACGATCGCCCCTCCTCGCTCTGTTCAGGTGGAGGGTCAGGAGGAGTATGAGGTTAACTCCATCATTGATTCTCGTATCTCTCGGGGGAGAGTACAATATTTGGTCGACTGGAAGGGATATGGTCCTGAGGAGAGAAGTTGGGTACCACAAGAGGATGTTCATGCTCCTCGCCTTCGCAGGGCGTTTCACTCACGCTTTCCGTCTCGTCCCGGTTCCTTCCGCCCGGTGGGCGTATCTGAGAGGGGGGGTACTGTCAGGGTACCTGAAGCCTCTACCTCCGAAAGAGGTAGAGACTTAGTAGTTTACTCCTCCAGCAGGTCGGCTTCCTCCATCCCTCGCGGCTCCCCTAGACACTCTCACGCCGGCCGCGAGGGATCCGTCTCATTTTATGACGTCACGCACGCTGCCCGACGTCATGACGTCAGTCCGGACCGATCTGTCACTCAAGTGACTGGAAGCCACTCAGGACTCGTCGGAGGCGGGTATACTCACTGTAACCAGGGTATTTAAACCTGTTTCTCCCATTCACTCATTGCCCTGTCGTGGTTCTAGCCTGTCTAGTCACACAGTGCTCTGGCGATTTCAGTTATTCCTTTGGTTCCGACCCGGCTAGTTTGACTTACTCTGTTTCCCTCTGGTATCCTTGACCCGGCTTGTTCCTCGCTCACCTGTCCTCTCGTTCCCTCGACCTCGGCTTGTTTCTGACCATTCTCTTTATTCTCCGTACGTTAGTCCGGCCATTCTAAGGTCCGGTATACGTACCCTGTCCTGTTTGTACTTTGCGTGTTGGATCCCTGTCCCGATCCTGACAACTCCTCATTGATAAGGCTCTGAGATGGGCCAATCCTCTGTGGGAGAATGAGAACCCGTTAGTCTATAATTATAATGCCTTTGTCGCTGCTTTTAGAAGAACTTTTGACCCTCCAGGTAGAAAGGTCAATGCAGCTAGATTACTATTGCGCCTTAGACAAGATGATCAAACCCTTGTGGATTATGCACTAGAGTTCAGGTCTTTGGCGGCAGAAGTTAAGTGGAATGAACAGGCCTATATAGACGTATTTGTAAACGGATTATCTGATGTAATCCTAGACGAGGTGGCTATTAGAGAGCTCCCTGAAAATTTGGAGGATTTAATTTCTTTTATTTCTCGTATTGACGAACGTTTAAGAGAGAGACAGAACACTCGTGATAATATTCGTAGACCTTCCTTTAAACTAGCGCCTTTATTTCAAAGTCCTCAAACCACTATCCCAGTTTTTTCTGAACCTATGCAAATAGGCAATACTCGCCTCTCAGAAGAGGAGAGACAGTACAGAAGAAAGGAGGGATTGTGTATGTATTGTGGAGTAAGAGGGCACCTTCGCCTAAATTGTCCTAATCGTCCGGGAAACGCTCGCACCTAAGTTTCTCTAGAGGACAGGCCTTGGGTGTTTCTATTTTGTCCTCTATACACAATTATAAAGATCACAGGCTTCTACTACCGGTTTCTTTAGCATGGGAGAAGGGAGTAATAAAGACTATGGCATTGATAGACTCCGGAGCTGCTGAGAGCTTTATCGACCAAGTTTTTGTTTCTAAACACTCTATCCCATCTCAGCTAAGAGATACTCCCTTGGCCGTTGAGGCCATAGATGGTAGACCATTATCTGAACCTATGATTTCTCATGAGACTATACCTGTTATTTTGACTGTTGGTATCTTACACGAGGAGGATATATCCCTTATGCTTATCTCTTCCCCTTCTGTTCCTATAGTTCTGGGGTATCCATGGTTAAAGAAACATAACCCTATTATTGATTGGGAGCTAGGGGAGATAACTTCATGGGGTCAGGGTTGCCAGGACAGGTGTTTACAGAAAGTCTCACCACTTTGCGTAGGTAATACACCGGTTAACTCCACCCAGTCTACAGACTTACAAATACCGTCTCGATACATAGATTTAAAGGCAGTCTTTGACAAGAAGAATGCTGATACTTTACCCCCACACAGGTCCTTTGATTGCAAGATTAATCTCCTACCTGGTACTATGCCTCCGAGGGGCAATGTATATCCTTTATCCACTAAGGAGAACTTAGTCTTAGAGGAGTATATCCGTGAGAATCTAGACAAGGGATTCATTAGGAGATCATCCTCGCCTGCCGGGGCCGTTTTTTTTTTTGTGAATAAAAAGGATGGCACGTTAAGGCCTTGCATTGATTACCGAGGTTTGAATAAAATAACTATCAGAAATGCTTACCCAATTCCCTTGATTACTGAGCTCTTTGATCGTTTAAAGGGTTCCAAGATTTTCACCAAGTTAGATCTCAGAGGGGCGTATAACTTGGTGAGAATTCAGCAGGGAGACGAGTGGAAAACAGCGTTCAATTCTCGATATGGGCACTATGAGTACACGGTAATGCCTTTTGGGCTCTGTAATGCACCGGCAGTATTTCAGGATCTGATCAATGAAGTTCTTAGGGAATTTCAACAGGATTGTGTTATTGTATATTTAGATGATATACTAATACACTCTAGAGAAATTGAGACCCACCACAGACAAGTCAGAAGGGTATTGCGCAAACTCCTACAACATGGGTTGTACTGCAAATTGGAGAAATGTAGTTTTGATCAATCTCACATAAACTTTCTTGGTTACGTGATTTCTGGGGAAGGCTTTAAAATGGATCCGGATAAACTCCAGTCTATTTTAGATTGGCCATTACCTAGGGGTCTCAAGGCCATTCAGAGGTTTATTGGATTCTCCAATTATTATAGGCGCTTCATTAAAGGATACTCTTCCATTATTGCTCCTATTACCAATAGGACCAGACAGGGGGCTGACACTAGGACTTGGTCTACTGAAGCTCTCGTTGCCTTCAAGACACTTAAGGAACTTTTTGCTTCTGCACCAATTTTAGTTCACCCCGATACAACTTTACCTTTCCTACTCGAGGTAGACGCCTCAGAGACAGGTATAGGTGCCATTTTGTCTCAAAGGTTAGGCGTGGATAAACCATTACATCCATGTGGTTTTTTTTTCCAAGAAACTATCTGGGACTGAAAGCAGATATGATATTGGTGACAGGGAACTACTAGCTGTTATCATGGCCTTAAAGGAGTGGAGACATTTATTGGAGGGGACCTTGCATCCTGTTACTATCCTGACGGATCACAAGAACTTGTCTTATATTGGGGAGGCCAAGCGCTTATCCGCCAGACAAGCTCGTTGGTCCTTGTTCCTCACCCATTTCAATTGCGTGCTCACTTATAGACCTGGTTCTAAGAACTCTAAGGCCGATGCTTTGTCTCACCAACATGAACCTTCTACTATATCTGAGACGGTTTTCTCTTCTATAGTTCCCAAGTGCAATATTATCGCCAAAACTAGCCTCAGGATTCATTCTCCGTTGCTTGCCGAGATTATGAAGCTACAACATCTGGCTCCTAGACGGAGTCACGGCATTTTGTTCCTGTTGAACTCCAACTAGAATTGCTACAGTGCTTTCACAATAGTAAGGTGGCTGGGCATCCTGGCATTCGTAAGACATGTTCCCTAATAGCCAAAGATTTCTGGTGGCCCACCTTACGTAAAGATGTTAGGGATTTCGTCGAAGCATGTGAGGTCTGTATGAAGACTAAACGACCTCAGACGCTTCCATGTGGGCTTTTGCATCCCTTGGAAATTCCCGAGAAACCATGGACCTGTTTGGCTATGGACTTCATTGTCGATTTACCTGTTTCTAAAAGACAGACTGTGATTCTCACGGTGCTTGACAGGTTTACTAAGATGGCTCATTTCGTGCCCTTACCTAAACTTCCATCTTCCCCTGAATTGGCTGAGATATTCGCTAAAGAGATATTTCGTTTACATGGGATACCTTCCGAAATTGTTTCTGATAGAGGTTCCCAATTTGTTTCCCGTTTTTGGAAGTCATTCTGCTCTCAAATGGGTATCAAATTGAATTTCTCTTCTGCCTATCATCCCCAGTCTAACGGAGCTGCTGAACGCACTAATCAAAAGATCGAACAATATTTGCGTTGTTTCGTTTCCGAACACCAGGACGATTGGGTTGGTCTGATTCCTTGGGCAGAGTTCGCACACAACAATCTCGTTTGTGATTCTACTCGTTCTAGCCCCTTTTTCATGAATTATGGCTTTCATCCCTCCATTCTTCCCTCGGTTTCTCCTTCCCAAGGAGTACCGTCGGTTGATGTTCATGTTGCCAATCTGAGGAAGTTGTGGGATCAGACTCGACAAATTCTTCTGCATAATTCCATGTTGTTCAAGAAACACGCTGATAAACATAGAAGGGCGGCTCCAGTCTTTGTTCCAGGGGACAGGGTATGGTTGAGTACCAAAAACATTCGCTTGAAGGTTCCTTCTATGAAATTCGCTCCTCGTTACATTGGACCTTACAGGGTCCTGACTCGAATTAACCCAGTTGCGTATCGTCTGGCTCTTCCATCTGCCTTACGCATTCCTAACTCCTTTCATGTTTCCTTGTTAAAACCCCTAATATGTAACAAGTTTTCCACCACTGCATCCTCTCCTCGCTCTGTTCAGGTTGAGGGACAAGAGGAGTATGAAATCAATTCCATCATCGATTCTCGTATCTCCCGGGGGAGGTTACAATATTTGGTTGATTGGAAGGGATATGGTCCTGAGGAGAGGTCTTGGATACCTCAGGAGGATGTGCATGCGCCTCGCCTCCGCAGGGCTTTTCACTCAAGTTTTCCATCTCGTCCCGGTTCCTTCCGCCCGGTGGGCGTTTCTGAGGGGGGGAGGTACTGTCAGGGTACCTGCTGTCTCTACCTCTGTGGAGGTGAGACACTTGGACGTTCTTCATCGCAAAAGGGTTGAATCACTCGTTCCTCGCGGTTCCCTCGGTCGTTTACACGCCGGCCGCGAGGGATCCACTTCCTTTTATGACGCGGCGTTCAGTAGCCGACGTCATGACGACAACCCAACCCGATCTGTCAATCAAGCCCCAAGCACTAATGAGGATTCGTCGGGGGTGTGATTACCTGTTTAGAATCAGGGTATAAAAGAGGGCTTGCTACGTTTGTTCATTGCCCTGTCGTGGTTCTAGCTTGTCTAGTCACTCAGTGCTCTTGTATTCTGTTAGTTTCTTTGGTTTTGACCCGGCTTGTCTGTTCTACCTTGTTTACCTCTATTACCCTTTGACTCGGCTTGTCTCTCGTTTACCTGCTCTCTCGTTCCCTCGACCTCGGCTTGTCTCTAGACCATTCTTTACTACTACTTACGTAAGTCCGGCCATTCTAAGGTCCGGTATACGTACCCTGTACCTGTTTGTACTCTGCGTGTTGGATCCCTGTCCCGATCCTGACAGCAGGTAAGCGAGAGACAAGCCGGGTCAAAAGGGTAATAGAGGTAAGCAGGGTAGAACAATACAAGCCGGGTCAGAACCAAAGAGACAAATAGAAATAAGAGCACTGAGTGACTAGACTAGCTAGAACCACGACAGGGCAATGAACCAATACACAAAACCCTATTTTATACCCTGGTTCTAAATTGATGATCACGCCCCCGACGAGTCCTGATTCGTGCTCAGGACTTGATTGACAGGTCGGGACGGATTGTCGTCATGACGTCGGCTACTGGAGCCGCGTCATAAAAGGAGGCGGATCAATCGCGTCCGGCGTGTAAACGGCCGAGAGGACTGCGAGGAACGAGTGAGTCAGCCCCTCTGAGAGGGTGAACGTCTAAGTATCTCACCTCCTCTGAGGTAGAGACAACAGGTACCCTGACATTAGCATATCGTGATATTTATCCAGGTGTATTGATTTGCTCTAAAATAAGATAAAATATCTGTTTAGGCAAGTTAAAATTATGCTTATAGAACATGCTAGATTACTCTTATTGGATGGTTCCAGGAAATGACTAATGAGCTGGTTTAAATGTTATTTTATTTAAAATTACATGAGAATAGATCTTAATTACCTAGAAGGTCTAGCCAGCATTGAAAGGGTTATTCTAACTGTTAGCTACGTTTTATGGCCTTAAGCTGCAAGCTCCGTGAAAGAAAGTTTTTCTTTGTCTCTGTGAAAGACGGTCATAAATCTTGTTTGACAATTGCCATGTCAGCCATTGGAACGTATTGCCATTGTATTGCATACTATGTTATACTAAATATTCATTGATTATTGTCACGCATGTTACTTATTATTATTATTTAAATTGTCACAATAAATTGTATCTATTTTTATAACAAATTGTGATTTTATTAATATGGAATACATTTCAGTTACACGATAACGATCTTTAGGATCTGAGAATTGAAATAGTGGGCAATTCTCAACTGTTTACTATTATCATCCCATAAATATCCCCACAGATTGTTCTTTGGATTGCTATATTCACTAGCTCTAATATGAGCTACATTGCTATACCTGCTATACTCTCTTGGAGGAAAGGTCTTCTCACTGGGAGCTGGATCCAGGAGTTTGGTCCAGGGTGAGAAGGGATGTTGAGATTCCAGCCAAGCTGCGGCGGCTAAGGGGCTACAGTGCTTGTGGTGTCCGGTGCGGTGCGGTTGGTACTCGGCGACAGCTAAGAAGCAGTTGGGGTGCCAGGTGGTCCATTACAATTGTATTTAAATTGAGCCCTATATCTTACAGGAAGCCATTGCAGGGATTGACAGAGGGGTGAGGAGTGGGAGGTGCAGGTGGACAGGAAGCTGAGCTTCGCTGCCGCATTCTTTATAAACTGTAATAGGTTGAGAGCACATAAGACCACTGAGTAGCAGATTGCAGTAGTCAAGGTGAGAGAGGACGATGGGATGGACCAGCACCAGGCAGATGTGCACTATGTTTTTAAAGTGTAGTAATGCATGTAGTAAGCTGATGGCCAAGAAAACATGGGGTGTGATGTAAACAAGCTATGATTCAGTTTGGTCATGTGGGCATCTTTATGGGGTTATCAGTCTGTATGCATGAATTTGTGCTTAAAGATATGAGTGTGCATGTTGGGGTTGGGGTATAATTGTATGTGGGTTTGTAAATGGACATAAGCTTTGCTTATTTATGTATGTATGGCTTGCTATCATTGGATATTTTTCTATGTATTTGTGAAAGAATATCAATGTGTGCAGTGTGACTTGGAGCAGTGCCCACTAGATAATAATTGTCATAATAAATATATATATATATATGCTGCCAGTGGTGAAAGAGGAAAATACTGAAATTGTTTCTCTTTGGGAAAGTGTTAGCATGCAAATTTCTTTAACAATGGTAAACATACATTTATACACATAATTCAGTACTATAATTGCAGTCATTTTTTTACACTAAAGCACAAACTGACTCACTGATAAGGTTTTCTGGAAAAGCAGCTGCTCATATACAAAATTTGGGTAATTTGTGAAATCTGTCCAAGAGCACCTCAGACATGCTTAGTAAACCCATAGAAGTGATTATTAAAGTTCTCCATTCAGGTATCTAAATTGGATGGTCATTCTGTGCACATCCCACTCAAATGGTTGTGATTTCAATCCTTGCAGCATGATGCTTTTTTCTGTGTAATGTAGTTATTCAATTTATATGTTATTTATAATATTCAGTAGTTTGTTCGGTAGTTTGTTTGTTTTTAAACTACCGAACTTTACCGAATTGTTGTCAAATTATGACTTCCATGGAAAACTCGAACCCCTGAACCGACCTGGGTGATTTTTGGATTTGTTTGTTACCCAGATCAGGGCTATCAGGGGTGTGTGTTTTTGGGGTACTTTTGGGGTGTCTGTAAAATGTGTGTTTTCTGTACCTGGAGATTATTGAGTTTGTACAGTTCCTGACTCAATTATCTCTCAGGTACAGGGGAGGGATTTTTTGTGTCTTTGTGAAGGAAACTCCATGTGTGGCCCTGAATACAACATATTACTTCCCAGCATTAAGCCTCAGCTCATGTGTTCGGGGGATTTCTATACTGCTCTTTGGATTACTATACCTGCTATACTCTCTTGAAGGAGAAGTCTTTCCACTGGGAGCTGGATCCAGGTGTGGGTCCAGGGTAAGAAGGGATGGCGAAACCCCAGCCAAGCTGCAGCGGCTAGGGGGACTATGGTGCTTATGGTGTCCCGTGCAGTGCTTATAGTACTCGATGATACTAGGAAACGCAATTGGCAGAGGTAACCAGTCAGGGGCAGGGGTCTGGCGTTCCGCCACACTACCCTTCTCTCTGGCAGCTATTTTAGCAACTGCCTCCATTTTCCCCAAAGTTGCTACACCTTGGGATTATATGTGACCTGGTTTGCTGTTGGGAGTCATGGAATAGTCTTATTTTTAAGTCACCCAATGCCCATTATAGTGCAGGGTGTGTATTATTTTAATTGTTAAATGTTTTGAATGCTCTCATGTCTTTCTAATGCTCTCAACAATTAAGGTGGATTTGGCTATAGAGCCTGCACAGTGTTCCTGTATGTTATCCCACACAGTGCCATCCTTAAAGGGCCACTATAGTGCCAGGAAAACATACTCATTTTCCTGGCACTATAGTGCCCTGAGGGTGCCCCCACCCTCAGAGACCCCCTCCCGCCGGGCTCTGGGGAGAGGAAAGGGGTTAAAATGTACCTTTCTCAAGCGCCAGGCGGGGAGCTCTTCTCCTCCGATCCGCCTCCTCTCCTCCCATTCGGCTGAATGCGCACGCGCGGCAAGAGCTGCGCGCGAATTCTGCCGGTCTCATAGGAAAGCATTATCAATGCTTTCCTATGGACGCTTGCGTGCTCTCACTGTGATTTTCACAGTGAGAATCACGCAAGCGCCTCTAGCGGCTGTCAATGAGACAGCCACTAGAGGCTTTGAGGGCTGGATTAACCCATTTATAAACATAGCAGTTTCTCTGAAACTGCTATGTTTATAAAAAAATGGGTTAACCCTAGCTGGACCTGGCACCCAGACCACTTCATTAAGCTGAAGTGGTCTGGGTGCCTATAGTGGTCCTTTAAGTTGTTAGGCCGCCCTGTGTAAAAAATCTTCACAGCCCCCCTCCAGCTGTCATACCAATTCACCTATGTATAGTTTTTAACCATGTGTGTAATAAAGGCCAATTTTACAGAAAACACCATGAACATTTGAGCATGTCTTTTATAGATCATAGCATGGTTACACATTAAAATCAAGACTTAAGAGCTTTTATAACCTATGAGCCTTGAACTTTATGACTATTTATTGTCATTTAATCAATACTGTATAATTTGTTTTACTTTGTCTTGCTTTTTTATGGAACATATTTTTGGGTGATATTTGATGATATATGATCTGTGATTTGTATTTAGGATTTGGGCTTAGACATGTCAAACTATATTATTGTAATTAATGTATATCAGTAAATGTATTTCAATAGAATTTTTTTACAGGTGTGTTGACAGGCATCTGAGAGGGACACTGTAGGCACCATAACTGCTTCATCTCATTGAATTGATTGTAGTGTCTAAAGTACCCTGGTGCTGTCCTTCCAATCAGCTTTAAACAGTTTTTAATGTTTCAATTCTAAACAAGAGTCTACAGCAACCCATCCCTTCTGTAGCATTCAATGAGATGAAATGTTTTAGTGTCTACAGTGTCCCATTAAAAAGTATAGGTGGGCTTAGTACCTGTAATATTATCTCACCTTTTTACCGGATGGTGCTATTATAACATAAATGGCATCTTCATTATCGGGATACTGGTTGGGGAATTTTGGTGATGTCACAAACCAAGAATCACGGCGGAAAATGTCTCCAAAACTAACTGCATATGAAAAACATACATTAACACTAAATTGATAATTTTATGTTGTGTAAATTGTAGTTGTGTAGATGGGTGTTTCACTGATAAAGGAACTATTGATGAATATACAAATTATCATCACCTAATTAATCAAGCCTGAACATGATTTATCCTCCAAGAGATATTCTATGGGCTTGTTTACAACTTTGGCCTCAAATTAATATTTTTGGATACATTTTCACATTATTTACTATTTTTGGATTAACTTTTAAAATGTTTTAATATTGTAAAAAATATTCTAATTGTTTTTATTATTTTGATATTTTGCTGTATATTGATATCATTTGTGTTATAACAGAAAACAAAGGTGCAGCACTTGGAATGTCCTTTAGGAAATGTATATATTGACAAAACGTGAAAAACAGAAAGGACTGATAGTGTAGTAGGTTAAAAACATCTCAATAGAGTATGAATAAATATAATCGTGCACTCACACGTTCAGGGAGCTTTAATACAGCTTGACTTGAACGCCTGGTTGGAATAATTCCCACTTGTAGATATAGGGTGGTGTGGTATCTCCAGGTAGTCCTTGTAGTAGTAGGTATCCTCATAGAAACATAAAAATATATAGTGTAGTATGCTGAGCTAATAGGGTAGGAATATCGGTAGGTGTACACTCACATATTATGAAGCCTAAATTGGGACTCCAGAAATTTTCCACTGTGAATATATATATTATAGCCCACCTCCTATAGAGCTTACAGTCTATAGGAGGTGGGCTATAAAGCACATTAGGATAGGAAATAGCAATCAAATAAGGTGGGAGTGAAGCAGAGCTGGAGGAGAGAGTAGAGTGCTGCCCTTTAGGAGAGAGCAAGAGACAGTGAGGTAGAGGTTAGTGTGGGAGGCCATCATTTTTGCTAAAGAGATGGGTTTTAAGGGAGAGTCTGATGGTGGTAGGCAGACTATTCCATAGGAAGGGAGCTTCCTGAAAATGTGAGAGCAACATTTTATTTATCCATACTCCATTTAGAAGTTTTTAACCTACCACACTATCAGTACTTTCTGTTTTCTCCTTTTTGTCATTATAAACATTACCTAAAGGACATTCCAGTAGCTACACCTTTGTTTTCTGTTTTATCCTACCCCTCATCAGACAAGAGACACTCTGCTTTTGGCGATTAAGCTGCTGTTTGATTATTTTAGTATTGCACTTGTGCTGACTTTTTTTCTGTTTTTCTTTTCTAATATTTTTCATATGTTAATATTTAGAAAAAAATCATTTTAAATGTTTATCCAAAAAGATTAACTCATTTGAAAAGCGATATCAACAATATTAAATTAAGGCCTTTGTCAATAAATATCTGCTGTAAGCTGCAGATTTTAACAACAGGAGGTAGCTTGTAGTGGCTTTAAATTAACTCTATGGAATTAGATGGTACTGTATATCCACTTGGCCAGTTTTATGTGTTTTTTAAAAATTAGAAACAAATTAAAAAGCATTATCTAGCAGCTACCATAGAAGAGAACATGAACTGATGGCCGCTACTTAGTAACTTGGTTTTAGTAATGTCAAAAGGAAAGTTCCTGTCTCTACCTGTGAAATTTTGCAGTGGAGAAACAACCACTACTTGCTACCAGTAGTGACAGGTTCAGTAAAGCTTTTAGGAAATGAGCTAAACATGCATTGCAGAGCTTAGCTCAGGAGAACTAATGCAATATCTTTAACAGGAACTTTAGGCTCTCCTGGCTGCAGCGAAGAGGTGGGGAATCGGATCTGGCAGACCACAAGTCCAACAATAGTTTATTTACTGCATGCTATTGAGGTTATGGTCTTGGTGTGTTCTTTTAACAGATTTTGCATTGCAGGAAAGAAGATGTACCTTCTTTAAAGATCACTTTAAATTTGCTTTGAGAAGGTTTCTGATTGCTCACAAACTCAATTAACAGGTCATTTTGAGTAGAAACTAGAGCGGGTATCATCGTAGAACCACAGGTCTTGTCCTGGAGAAGTAGTGAGTCACGGTTGTCACCATCATAAATTTTCAAGTAAGAGTTCATGCACCCAGCAGATTGTGGGATATTGAAGTTACTGATTTCCAGATAAACCTGAGTACAGAATATACAGCTCAGTTACATCAATGTGTATGGAACAATGAGCATCAAAATATATTAATATGAAATATGAAATAAGTAGACTCTTTTTAATGTAAAAGGATAATTTATATAGTTCTCCGTTGCATATTTATGGGCATTTGGTATTACATCTATTTGAAAGCTATCTATGGGAGTCAATACATAATTTAATTTAATTCACCATAATTATAGCAATATGTAGTGGTTATGGTGCTTGGAGTGATTTTGCATTTATTCTCCAGGGAAGTCTGTGCCTAACAAAGACATTTTGTTTGGTATAGGCCTCTTTTGGTCACTGACAGAGATGGAATTCTTGCCGTATTCAGACTATTTGAAAATACCAATGAACAAATTAGAATACAGATATGAATTAAATTGTTCCATTTAACCCCTTAAGGACACATGACATGTGTGACATGTCATGATTCCCTTTTATTCCAGAAGTTTGGTCCTTAAGGGGTTAAGAGGCTTTTCCTGTATCAATCATTGTCTTGTATCAATTGCTTTTCTCAAAGGCATGGCTTATTTTCTATAATTCTTATTATATGCAAAACAGAGATATCCTAGAATTTTAATATGCATTTCTAAATTTGTTTCAGAGAGGTATTTTCTGTTAAAGTGATTTTTCATAATTAATTAGCAACCCTTTTTATATACTAAACATCTTATAATGTTTAATGATTTTTGACATTTCAACTACAAAGCAATTTGGCATTCAAACCATAAGGTATCTTTCCCAAATTGCATCCAAATGCCTAATAATTTGAATGTCCACAATTGAGATCAAAACACTAATTGTGACGGGAAACAATGAATTTATCCAGTTTGTTTTGAATTAACCTTCTGGAACGGTTTAGCTTGAATAAACCAGACACAGGTGTTATCTGGTCCAAAGACAATGTCATCAGTTGAGAAAGAGCCGGAAGTAAAATGTGTAAATTTTGTCCGACATAGAGCTGAAAAACAGAAAATTTAGATTTTGTTTAAAAAATTTGCATAAATGTCACAATGTCAGAAATTCACAAACAAACAATGGCTATTTCCACTTCCCTTGGCACATGGCATTACCATGTTTTCAATATAACAATTCTGAATGCAGATTAGTTCTGTTGACAGCTTAGAAACAGTATACTCATTAACCCCTTCAGGTCCGGACTGTTTTGGCCATGTTGTACATTAAGGACCAGAGCTGTTTTAACATTTTTGTGGTGTTTGTGTTTAGCTGTAATTTTCTTCTCTCTCATTTACTGTTCCCATACAAGTTATATATAGTTTTTTTTCGGGACAAAGGGGGCTTTCTTTATATACCAATATTTCCATCATGTCATATAATTTAATTTTAAAAATAATAATAAAATATGGTGATAAATTGAAAAAATAAAAAAAAAATACTTTTACTTGAAAAATCGTTTACCCATCTACAAAAGCTAATGAAACAACTGCTAAATAGATTCAAGATTTTGTCCTGAGTTTAAAAACACCCAGTGTTTGTGCTTTTCTTTTGCAAGTTATAGAGCTATAAGCACAAGTAGGCTATTGCTGTTTCAAAACATACATTTTTAAAATGTATCAATAGTGACATTGTAACACTGTTATCTGTCATAAAGCCCTGAAAAACACCCTGTGGTGACATTCTGTCATCAAACTTATATGGTGACCAGGGGTCATGTGACCAAGTTCATGTAGATCTTTCTTACAGGGGGATAAGCTTTACCCTTTGATATGGTAATTGGGTAATTCAATACCTTTAGAAGTCAGGAAAGAGATAACCACTTCCCCCTATTCTCATTCCTCCTTGTTCCTTCTTGGCTGTGACACAGAGCAGACGCCATGTGCTAGCATGGGGAACCATGTTACACTCTGTTGCTTCCTTTTCATCCTTGGTGGATGTGATGTTGAACTTGCATCAGTGAACCATTACTAGATGTGAAGGCCTAACCGTGGGTGAGATCAAACATGTGGGGAAGGGGATTACTATATAGATAGATAGATTAAAAAGGGTTGTTGCTCCGTGGGTCTGGGCTATGTGTTTGTGATAAATTTATAGTATTGTGTTGTTGCCTTCTAATAAATACCTTTTAATGTAGACGAACCTTGTGTAATATATATATATATATATATATATATATTAATTTGGTGATACACCACACACCCCACATGTACATTTTTTTTTTTAAAGTAGACAATCCAGGGTATTCAATATGGGGTATGTCCAGTCTTTTTTAGTAGCCACTTAGTCACAAACACTGGCCAAAGTTAGCATTTATATTTGTTTGTGTGTTAAAAAAAACAAAACAAAAAACAATTATGCATGCTAACTTTGGCCAGTGCTTGTGACTAAATGGCTACTAAAAAGACTGAACATACCCCTTTTGCAATACCTTGGGTTGTCTTCTTTTGAAAATGGTATGCCATCATGGGGGTTGTTACAAACTGCTATTTGTAACTGGCTCTTTAAATGAGAAATTGCCCTGCTTCCCTGGATTGTGGAGAAGCCTATTTGCCAGCCTCCTCCCGCATGACTATGGCCCTGGGAGATTGGGCCCTTTAAAAACAGCATTCGGCCATACCAAAGTGTATGTCACTCATTCTGGCCCTTTAAATCCTGTGGGGAAGGATTGGTACTTTTTATATGGCACTTCGGATGCAGTCGAAGTGCCAAAGTTGTCGAAGTCGTCGAAGTGGCCGCCATTCGACAAAGGAATGCGGTCAGCGGTGTATGCTAAAATCTATGGAACTAAAATCGGCTACGCAAATACACAAACACCGCTGACCCTTACCATCGCCTCCACTTCGACGCTTCGGTTAAAGTCAAAGTATGTTCGACAAATCGAACACCCTGTTACAAGGTGCTATTTGCACGAACGGACCCGTTCATGCATTCGAAGGGGACTTAGCCGTTTTTCTGCAGGAAATTGACCGACTGCACAGCCCAAATCTATGGAACTGTTTTGGGCAGGAAAATGTGCTTCCGGTCGGTCATAAAGGACTTCCACCTAACTTTTTATCCACTGGAGGGATTTGTATGATTTTTGAGAGTGTTTATGTTTAAAGTATGCAGAGTTAATATATGTAATTTATGGAGATTGGATGTATGGTTTTAAAGTTACAGTGTATGAGTAAAAACTGTATTTTTAATGTCTGTGATAATTATGTTAATCCCTTGTGTAACATAATTATATCACAAGCAGAGGGGAAGATTTTGTGTGTAATTGCTGGGAGTGTTTTTGGATATGTACGTTTATGATTGGTTGTTTTGTAACACCCTGTGGGTGGTCCTATCTAAGGGGATCCTGCATAAAAGAAGGTTCTTTTGGTGCCAATAAACAGAATGACTTGACCCTCTAACTTGCAGCCTTGACTCCTGTTTGTAGGGAACAGCTATAATCACTTCAGGGATTTCTATGCTCTGCATGCTCCCTTTGCTACTGAGCTCTTGTAAGAGCTCGTGTTCCTGATCTGCAGAAGGAAGATAGATCACCCACTGGACCCTGGAGCCTGGTCATAGGTCCAGTGTGGATAGCAGACAGCAAGATCCCTCCCCAGCAGCGGTGATTCGTGGAGTCTGCAGTAGTTATGGTGTCTACGGTGCTGATGGTCCTTTGGTGAGCGCTAGGAGCATCCTTTCTACTGTCCAACTTCCAGCCAGCCTGGAGGCAACCGTAACAGGGGTAATTCTCATTCCTGGGCTACCATACGCTCTCAAAGGCAACATAACCAACCTGGCAATTTTCAATATAAAAATATTTGACACTTAGATTTGACCCTGTAACTTTCAAAAACACTTTAAAACCTGTACATGGGGGGTACTGCTCGGGAGACTTCACTGAACACAAATATTAGTGTTTGAAAACAATAAAACGTATCACAACCATGATATCATCAGTGAAAGTGCCATTTGTGTGTAAAAAATGCAAAAAAGGCACTTTCACTGACACTATCATCACTGTGATATGTTTTACTGTTTTGAAACACTAATATGTGTTCAGCAAAGTCTCCCGAGTAAAACAGTACCCCCCATGTGCAGGTTTTAGGGTGTCACAGAAAGTTACAGGGTTAAATACAGTGCTAGCAATTTGAATCTCTGGACTTTCGTCATGGGTTGTCAGGCGGGTCCTTCAAATTGCAAGCAATAAATTTACTTGATTATGTAAAAATATTACATAAATACACACTTAGAATTGCACTATATATATGCATATTTATATATTTGAAGTCTACGTGTATGTATATGGATATATATATTTTGTATTATTTTGATTTATTTATACACACATAGATGTATATATAATTTCATTCTAAGTGTGTTTTGATATAAATATTATTTGTGCTCGGAATTTCAATAGGTTATGGATTGTAGAAGATGCAAAGTTGGTTGAGGTGTGCCGAAACCAACTTATGAGTAGGCCTATAATAAAAAGAGGGCCCACCAAGGTGAAATGTAATATATAGATGGGTGTAGGTGGGTGGGGTCAATCAGCTTGAACGGCAAAGGTGAGTAGGGGCTAGGAGTTTAAGTAGGGGCCTTAACTCCTCCCACAAATTCAGGCCTAATGGCCTTTTAACTTGTGCTCGGAATTTCAATAGGTTATCAATTGTAGAAGATGCAAAGTTGGTTGAGGTGTGCCGAAACCAACGTACGAGTATGCCTGTAATAAAAAGAGGGCAAAATGAGGATACAAGTAAACACACTTTATTGCAAGTTACCAAGCTAGACTTCTGAAAGCTTGGCAAAGCTCTTTCTCCGGTTGTGGTATGTAAGTATTGTAAATGGATGATTTCTAGCGGCCCAGTCTCTTGATGACGTGGACTGGTGTGTTTGAGCTTGATGCGGAAGAAGCTGCTCCTATACGAAAGGAGTGACCAGAGAAGGAAGCCGGGTTGTAGCCCAACCTTGAGAGTAGCATCCTAACGTGAGAAGTGAATTTAGCTTTAGTGAGTGGGTGCCTTTGGAGTAGCAATAGAGTAGTGTCCGGTGAAGGTGTGTATTGAGATACGAGAAATAAGTCAAGAACTTTGACTGGACACCAGGCATTCTCAGTAGAAAAGAGAGGAATGATAGTGGGGTGATTGGTATGGTTAGTCTTTGTGGAAGGTAAAGAAATTACATAGTGGTCATCGACCTTTCTAAGATGAGATAGCTTAAGGCTTGATAGAGTATTTACCTGTCTTATGACTGAACTCCCTAGGTCTAAGGAAGCCGTAGAAAGAAATAAAGATAGCTGCCTTCATCACCAGATTAGTATGATAGTCAAATGGTGATTTGTCCAGTAGGTCGCTAAGTAATCTGAAAATAGGAACATCTATTGGCAATCTGGTAGTGACAGGATGAACTGTAACCTTGTGAATACCTTTGAGGATGTTCTTAATAGGGTATGATGCTAAGAAAGGTGATTAGGATAGTTGGTGAGGACGTGGTGTTGTACCCCTGTGAGGTAAAGCTTAATATCATTGTGGGATAATTTAAGGTGTAGGTGACAGAAGGAGGCAAAAGCCACTGTGGTTTTAATGGAGAAGTCTCCTTGCAAGGGAAACTCCGCAGTAAACTTATTGAAAATAGTCAGTGCCCTAGCATAAGTGGAAGTGGTGTTGGGTGAGAGTGCATGGTGCGTAAGTGCCTGAGTGTGACGTAGTAGCTCAGTTAGTCCATGATTATCTCGTGAAAAGGTGGTATCCTGGATGGTAGGTGGTGGGCCGTGGGGAGTGCCTGGAAGAATACCTGAAATTGAGAATGGGAGAGAGCATCAGCCGCTGTGCTATGGATACCAGGAATGTGAATGCACACAAGGTGAAATTGAGCGGTTGCTGCCAGCCAAGTCAGCTTGCATACCAGCCTCATAATGGTAAGAGAGGAGGACCGCCCTTTGTTGATAATCTCGCAGGCTGCTGAGTTATCTGAGTAGCATTTTACTGCCTTGCCGGTCCAGAGATTACCCCATGTATGGGCGGTCGTCACTATGAGGTAATTCTCGAATGATGAAGATGTTTCTCTAAAGGCCAGCAAGGCATCCATCTCAGTGGGCCAATTATCCCTAAACCAGTGGTTGCCGAAAATTGCAGCAAACCCGGTGTGTGCTGCTGCGTCAGTGTAAATGCTAGGTGAAAGCTTAGATATTGGAGGTATGAACAGAGATACTCAATTCCAATCAGCCAAAAAGTTATACCACATGAGCAAATCAGCTCTGGCTGGATCGTCCAAAGTAATTGGGCAGGGTTCGGGTGCCCCATGGAGTAGACACAGTAGCCTAGGGACAAATGATCTGCCCTGTGGAATGATCCGCATCGCAAAGTTAAGGGACCCCAATAAGGACTGGAGTCCCTTCCTAGTGCTTGTAGCACTCCCCAGGAACAGATCGATTTTGTACCTAATGCGGGTCAATTTCTTGGGGGGTAGGCTGGCTTGGAAGGATACTGTGTCCAGAACAATGCCCAAGAAAACCAGATTGGTAGAGGGTCCAAGCATTTTACTTGGTGACAGGGGTACCCCTAGTGTGGTGAAGAGGACTGTGGTGTTGAGAATGCTACTTGGTGTGTTCTACCAAGAAAAAATCATCCAAATAGTGGATAATGGAGGGACACCTAACTATGTTTAGGAGCAGCCAACATAGCGTTTCAGCGAAAATGTCAATTTTGTGACGGATCTAAAATTAACCGTGGTTGTTAAATTAGGTTATAGACGTGAAAAGTTGCATGGGCCTAGTACTGAAGTGAAAAACGTATGATCTTGTAGTAGTCGAATCGCCAATTTAGATGAAAGGTTAATTTATGCAGTCAAAAGAAAGTTCAATTAAAAAATTAGGAACTCAATTTGTGTCAATTTAAAATAATCAGAAGCAGAGGAATGAATATTTATAATGTAGTGCTTTGCTCGTTCGTATGAATGAACGGCATCATAGGAACAAAGTAATACAAAATAAGGGGTTTTGTAATCAGTATAACAGGCTGGCGTTTGGCGAAATTTTTTTAATATGACATGTAGAAACTGCATAAATACATTGAAACTGCGTTCGGCTGTTTATCTAGACTTAGAAAAATTAACGAACGTGCGTATAATAGAAATAGTGATTGGTTTGTTCGTATGAACGAACGGTATGACAGGTTAAGGAAGTGCTGGTTGCAAAGGTGAGTCAATCAGCTTGAACGGCAAGGGTGAGTAGAGGCTTTAACTCCTCCCACAAATTCAGGCCTAATGGCCTTTTAACATATTAATAGCAAAGTTAGAATAACATTATATATATATATATATATATATATATATATATATAATTTTTTTTATTATTTTTACGTTTAATTTACTTATTTTATAATATTAATATATATATATATATATATATATATATATATATATATATACACACAAAAAATAAAAAAATCTCTTGCACTCACGCTGTAAATGTCCCTTGTTTGCCGGGTGCCAAGCCAGGGCTTGGTTATCCAAATATCCAAAGAGGTAGCAGCACTCATAGAGTTTAAAAGTTCCAATCTTGATTTGTTCATATTAAAAATCACGATCAACGTTTCAGTCCTCTCTATGGGACTTTCTTCAGGATCAGTACAATTAAACATTCAACAAAACAAACATTAATAGGCAGATACATTAACAAAATTAGCTTACCCCCAGGTGAAGTTCATGTCAGATCGGCGTTCTAATGTGACCAGTGCGCATGCGTGGTGAAGCTCCGCCCCATGTGACGTTGTGGCGTGCCGTCATCGTGTCCGTTGCTATGGCGACGCGGCACACACAGCGTCACTATGGAGATAGGGTAGCAACAACGTTAGTTAACTATAGATATATGTGCAGTATCACAGCTAAAGATGTTTATTTTAAATTGTCTAAATTACATAGGAGACGTATTGATTTGGATCTACACAGTCTTTTTCTCTCCGATTTATTATAAGTCAAAAAGAATCCCCAGAGGTTTTAGGATATTGAATATCCCCACTATTGGGAGAGCTAAAGCCAAGGTATGCAAAGATTGAACTATGGTGTTAAACAGAGCATCACTGGATATGATGCTAATCATCCTTAAAGATGTGAAGGAAGATTTAATAGAAGTCAACCAAAAAATCTTAGGAGGTAGAAACAGAGCAAGCTATGTTACTCGCTTCGGCCGAGGGGTTAAAACTACAGCAAAAATTAAAAGAAGACCTTCTTAGGTACAAATATGAGCTGATAAAATTTAAAAAACAGAAATTTGAAAGAGTACAGCAAGACTATTTGGGCCACAGAGTCTATAGATAGTTATCTGGCAGCAACATGAGTAGACATGAGTAGACCAAGAACGAAGAAGGATTGTAAAACCTCGGATAGTCACCCTTGACAACACATCAGGTGAATCAGCCTTTGAGAATGATTATAATTAAACCATTACCACACCATATCCTTCACCTTTTTTTAGGAGTCCCAGAAACGGGTGTGTAGCGGAACCCCTTTTTGGCTGTCCCATCTCTTGTTTTACTGTTGGCACTGCAGAGGTTTTTCATGCCTGGATTACACAGATTTACATTGCACCATCTATGGCCATACTTTGTTCGGTATACGAACAAAGTACCGAACAATCGGACCACCCTGATGTACATTATTCATGTAATTTGCCTCCCTGATCGCTTCTCCTATTCCCTTTGTTCTTACGAACACGCTGTTATATTCCCTGGGTGGCCGCCATTTCGTCAGCCGAACACGTGGCGGCGGCCATCAAACCCACGAACAGCGGTGTTTGGTCGTCGAGTGTCTGGAACTCAAAACGGACACTCGACTAGCCGAACACCGCTAAGACCTCCAGGACGGCAGAAACTACCGAAAGAAACCCATGAACGGCCCGTCGTTCGGTAGGATGAATCCCACGAACTAGGGGATTCATCCGGTTAACGACTCCATTATGTGTGGTATAGCCTTTCGGGAGTTTTGGGGCACGAATAGAGACCGACCGCAGGGCCAGATCTCATGGAACTATTTTCGGCATCTTTACCCATGTGGTCGGTCAAAACGTTACCTTCCTATAACTCCCGAACCCCTGGTCTGATCTGGGTGATGTTTGGATATGTTTCTCACCCAGATCAAGGTATAACACAAATATTTAGGGTACATCTAGAAAGTGGGGAAAAGTATGTGCTGTATAATTGTATTATCTGTTAAGCTAAGGGGAGGAGATGTGTGGGAGGTAACGTCGATATGATTGGTGTAATGTGTAATTGATGTGAATCCCCCCCTTTCATGGGAGAATCTCATAAAAGCAGGAATGTTGCTATTAAACTTCAGTTCTACTCCTGATACTGTGTGTCGTCCAGTGATTGGGGAAAGGTGATGGGATACTATTGGATTTTATTGCTGACTGTGCTGGATACTCTCTGGGATTTATTACTTGTTCCTGCATCCTCTGGATATATTGGTGGAGTTAAGCTGTGATAAATCAGCTCTCCGCTACAGGGTGCCTCTACCAGGAGCCGAGCAAAAGAAAACGCAGAACTAGAAGAAGCCGTAAGACCAAAGAGCATGGGCAAGCCACCTCACAGGAAGTAATTCCTATATTTAACTTGTCCCACAGACCATTAATCCAAGAAGAAATACATTTACTGAGCTGGGGACCATCTTTTGTCCCTACGGCCAACTCTAAAAGATTTCAATAGAATGTTGAATGGTATAAATTTGACAGGAACATGCGTCTTAAGGAATATTTTAATCAACCAGAAAGAGCTCTAACACCTTCAAACAGTGAAGCAAAAAAGAAATTCCATCCTCGATCCACTTTCGATCCTGTAACCAACAAATATTCAATTAAAACTTTAACTATGATGAACAGGGATGTTGGATTTAGCTGCGATTAGGTCGTTAGTGACTTTGATAAGGGCAGTCTCTGTAGAGTGGAGAGGGCGGAAGCCAGATTGAAGGGGGTCAAGGAGAGAGTTGGAATTGAGGAAATGAGACACACGGGTAAAGACAAGCCTTTCCAGAAGCTTTGAGGAAAAAGGGAGCAGGGATATGGGACGGTAATTAGAGAGGGTGGATGAGTCGAGGGATGGTTTTTTTAGTATAGGTACTACAGTGGCATGTTTAAGGTCAGCAGGGACGATGCCAGAAGAGAGTGAGCAGTTGAAGATGTGTGTTAGAGAAGGCACGAGACAAGTGGAGAGAGATCTGATAAGGTGAGATGGGACAGGATCGAGCGGGCAAGTGGTGGGGCGAGAGGAGCAAAGAAGAGCAGCCACCTCTTGGTCAGTAGCTGGGGAGAATGTCTGAAGGGTAGAAAATGCATGATCTATGTGTGATTGAGAAACAGAAAGGCAAGGAGGGGAGAATTCTTTCCTTAGCTGTTCAATCTTGTCAGTGAAGTAACATGCAAAGTTATCAGAAGTAAGGTTAGTTTTGGGGGTGGCCACAGCAGGGCGAAGAAGAGAATTAAAGGTGTCAAAGAGACGCCTGGGGTTGCGGGAACATGAACTAATGAGAGAGGAAAAATAGGACTGTTTGGCAAGGGCAAGGGCTGCACTGTATGAACACAATATGAATCTATAATGGAGAAAGTCTGATTGGGTACGAGACTTCCTCCAGGAGCGTTCAGCACAACGGGAGCATCTTTGCAGGTAGCGCGTTGATTTAGTATGCCATGGTTGGGGGCGGGTCCTCCTTGAGGTGCTTGTTTGGAGTGGCGCTGCAGTGTTCAAGGCAGATGTAAGAGTAGAGTTATATATGGAGATGGCCAGTGAAGGACAGGAGAGGGAAGGGATGGACAGCAGTTGTGAATCAATGTCAGCTGACAACTGTTGGAGATCCAGAGAATTAAGGTCCCTGAAGAAAGTCCCATAGAGAGGACTGAAACGTTGATCGTAATTTTTAATATGAACAAATAAAGATTGAAACTTTTAAACTCCATGAGTGCTGCTACCTCTTTGGATATTTGGATAATTGGATATATATTAAATTACACGTGTGTAATTTAATTTTATGGCAAGACAGGAGGCTTCATATTTGCTTTACCCTCTTTACTGAAACCTCCAGCAGCAAAGAAATAGTTAACAGAACTTTTCAAAACAACCAATCAGAACAAAACAACAGCAGTATAAAACCACTTAGGCAGACCCTCCCATTTCCTCTTTCTTTGCTGCTGCCTCTAGGCTAGCACTCACCAACTCAGAGTTGTCTCTGCTCTGGGTTGTTTTTCTCCTACATGGTACTTATTTGCGGTGTTACTTCATGCAGTTTATTTGCTGTGTCACTTTATGCTTTTTATTGCTGTATTACTTTATACTGCTTACTGCTGGGTTACTTTATACTGTTTTGCGGTGTTATTTTGCTGGGCTGGAATGGGTGCCCTGCTCCCTGTTATGTTTTTTTTTTGGTTTTTTTTTTATACCCTGTTCCACCATTCTGGGTTTTCCCTACTGGGCTCTGTCGCCCACACTCTTCCCCCTCACTCCCCAGCTGCTCCCCGCGGCCCTTGGCCACTTACCGAGCTGTTTTTCACTTGTGGCAGTGCCGCGCTCGATTTTTGCAGCCGTGGCGGCCATTTTGTTGGAGCCGCCCCATCCATTTTTTCGGAGCCATGTGGGCTCTGTGCATCCCAGCAGCCCGGTCTTACTCACCGCGTTTCGACGTCCTGGACTCCGACTGTATGAACTGGGGCGTTACTTGCGATGGCGTGACGACGAGAGGACTCTGGACTCCTTAGGAGTGAGCTCTTCACACCAACTGTATGGAACTACCTGCATGTTCGTTCGCCATTCGCAGCTTCCCCAGGGAAAGAATTACTGCTCGCTGCCTCCCGGCATGGACTACTTCCTGGTTGTCTACTCCGGACTGCAGTCGGATCTCACGATATCAATACTGTCTGGACAAGTATTCGTCACTTGTGGCAAAATGTCTGCGGGACAAGACACTCATGTAGCGGACCGGTTATCCTGACAATGGAGAGACTCCAACGATCTCTGGGATCTCGAGTACTGGACTGATTGCATTCAGTGCGAACCGTCAAACAGAGTGGTTCTTCAGTTGGTTTCCAGACCCTCAGCAAGGCGATGGACGTGTTCTCCAAGATTGGCCTCCTTTGAGGGTGTATGCGTCCCACTTTTTCTACAGGACACTTCAGGCACTGCGTCAGACCGAACTCCTGGGAGTGTTGTTTCGCCTTATCACACCACTTCGGAGGAGTCAACTGTGATTCCCTCTCTTGCTGGAGTTGTCGTGGGAAGGCCGTTTACTACTCCCTGTCTCTAGGAGTACCGTGTGGGATCCACAAGGGAATCCTGGCATGACTGGTGTCTGGAGAGATGTCTGGTATGGTCTCTATCATGGCTGTCCTCAACTGCCTGACTGAATTGTCCTCTCAGGGTAAGTCGTATAAGGCCATTTACGTCTTAGGTCAGCTAGTTCGACGGCTCATGTGCCTTCTCAAGATTCTGGCATTGGTAAGGATCCCTTGGTCTGAAGTCTACCAAGAGGGGTATGTCTTACGGGAGCCCTATCTCTTGCTATTCCTCAGTTTAAGTTGTATCTCTTGTTCTGCGTTTCCTTGAGGAGTGACCTGATGACAAGGATTTGTCTTTGCGCCAGCTTTTCCACTTAACGGCTCTCCCACATCGCGTTCTGATGTTCGTGGTGTTGACGTAGTAATCTTTTTCCTTCTCACCGTCCGGTGTGTCTGCTTCTATTCCGCACAAATCCAATTTCTATTCGTCTTCTGTGCCGTAACCCTATTCTCCAGATAGGCCACGGCTCTGTATGGCATGTTGCCCATGATCATGTAGATCCAGGACCTCGTTCTTTTGTCCTTCTGCTCATGGACAACTGTTTCTGCGGACGACCGTTTAGGACTGTTTCTGCATCTTCGCTCACTCGTTGGATTTGGTGGATTCACTCATCGACTGACTTTGCGAGTTCCTTTGGGGCACATTTGGTTTGGGGTGCTGCCACTTCAGCAACTTTGAAACCGTTGGGTCCCCCCTGGATTTTCTCTGCAACACTGTTTGGTCTAGGGAATCGGTTTGCCGTTTTCCTTTTATTTACATCCTCTATCTCATATTGTTTCTGGTTTTAATATTTGGGCGTTAAAATGGCAAATATGAAGCCTCCTGTCTTGCCATAAAATTAGGGATTATTCTAGCCTCGGTGAGGGAGACAGGAGGCGAATATTTCCCCCTTTACTTTCCCTCCCTGGAATTGGGTCTTATTCTCTTATGATTAATTGGGGATATTGTTATGTTTTGTGAATGCAGGTTTTTTTGTATAATAAAGGTTATTTCTATTATACAGTGATGATTGTCCGTGTGTGTTTTATTCATCATGTACTATGATGTGTAAGTGATATTGTATGGATATGACATCTTGCTTTGACAGTTTACTTTCACAATGTTTTCTTTTTTCTTGCTGTGTAATCTGTTTTCCCTCTGGGTTTGACGATTGTTTCTCTGGATGTGCCTGCTACAAGGTGGATTTGTTGGTTTCCTTGCTCTCCTGCTCGACCTCATCAAAGAAAGAGGAAGTGGGAGGGTCTGCCTAAGTGGTTTATACTGCTGTTGTTTTGGTTGGCTGTTTGAAAAGTTCTGTTAACTATTTCTTTGCTGCTGGAGGTTTTAGTAAAGAAGGTAAAGCAAATATTTTCCTCCTGTCTTTAATAAAATTTAGATTATTCCCTTAGGCTAAAATAATCCCTAATTATAAGTGTATTTTTATATTACTATATGTATATAATAATATAAAAATACACTTAGTATGACATTATCTCTCACTCTCTCTCTCTCTCTCTCTCTATATATATATATATATATATATATATACAGGGCCGGCGCGTCCATAAGGCGGCACAGGCGGCTGCCTTAGGGCGCACCGGCTCCGGGGGCGCAAGATTTCAGTGACCGGCAGGAGGGAAGCGCTCCCTCCTGCCGGCCACCATCTCCGCCCCCAGTGCGGCAGGGCTGCGATCTGGCGCTGCGAGGGAGCTCTAACCTCTCTGCTCTGCTCCCTCGCGCGCTGTCTAGTGATGCTGCGGGAGCCGGAATATGACGTCATATTCCGGCTCCCGCGGCATCAGCAGACAGCCCGCGAGGGAGCAGAGCAGAGAGGTTAGAGCTCCCTCGCAGCGCCTGATCGCAGCACTGCCGTACGCTGCCCAGCAGCCCCACTGGACCCCAGGGAATGATCCACACCAGCTCTCCAGGTAGGGAGGCTGGGTGGAAATTATTTATGTATTAAAATAGTTTGTGAATGTATGTGATGTGTCTGTGTGTGAGAGTGTCTGTGTGTGAGAGTGTCTGTGTGTGAGAGTGTCTGTGTTAGAGTGTGTGTGTGTGAGAGTGTCTGTGTGTCTGTGAGTGAGTGTGTGTGTGTCTGTGTGTGTGTCTGTGTGAGTGTCTGTGTGAGTGAGTGTCTTTGTGTATGTGTCTGTGAGTGAGTATGTGTCTCTGTGTGAGAGTGTCTGTGAGTGTGTGTCTGTGAGTGAGTGTGTGTGTGTGTCTGTGTGTGAGTCTGTGTGTGTGAGTGTCTGTGTGTGAGTGTGTGTGAGTGAGTGTCTGTGAGTGTGTATGTGTCTGTGTGTGAGTGAGTGTCTGTGTGTCTGAGTGTGTATGTGTCTCTGTGTGAGTGAGTGTCTGTGAGTGTGTGTCTGTGTGTGAGTGTCTGTATGTGAGTGTCAGTGTGTGTGTGTGAGTGAGTGTCGGTGAGTATGTGTCTCTGTGTGTGTGTGCGTGAGTGAGTGTATGTGTTACTGTGAGTGACTGTGTGTCTGTGAGTGACTGTGTGTGTGAGTGTCTGTGTGTCTGTGAGTGTGTATGTGTCTCTGTGTGAGTGAGTGTGTGTGTGTGAGTGAGTGTCTGTGTGTCTGAGTGTGTATGTGTCTCTGTGTGAGTGAGTGTCTGTGAGTGTGTGTCTGTGTGTGAGTGTCTGTGTGAGTGTCTGTGTGTGAGTGTCAGTGTGTGTGTGTGAGTGAGTGTCTGTGAGTATGTGTCTCTGTGTGTGTGCGTGAGTGAGTGTATGTGTTACTGTGAGTGACTGTGTGTCTGTGAGTGACTGTGTGTGAGTGTATGTGTGTCTGTGAGTGTGTGCGTGAGTGAATGTGTGTGCGTGAGTGAGTGTATGTGTGTCTGTGAGTGTGTGCGTGAGTGCGTGAGTGTATGTGTGTCTGTGAGTGACTGTGAGTGTGTGCGTGAGTGAGTGTATGTGTGTCTGTGAGTGTGTGCGTGAGTGTTGCATGTGAGTGTGTCAGTGTATGTGTGTGTCTGTCAGTGTGTGTTTGTGAGTGTCTGTCAAATCAGTGAGAGTATCTTTGTCATTGAGTCTGTGTGTGACTATCAGTGTGTCTGTCAATGAGTGTCAATCAGTGTGTGTGTGTCAGATCAGTGAGTCTCTGTGTTTGTCATTGAGTGTGTGTGACTGTCAGAAGAACACTAAGGGACAGGGAGAGGGTCTGGTTAAGAGGCACATAGGTGAAGATGTTATTTTTGAATGGGGGGGGGGGGGCGGAAAAATACATCTTCGCCTATGTACCCAAAAATCCTTGCACCGGCCCTGTATATATATATATATATATATATATATATATATATATATATATATATATATATATATATATATATATATGAAAACAAGGTTGGCTGCACTCACCTGAACATGCCTAAATGGGGTGCTGCTGGGGGCCAATAAGTACAGTAAAAATGAAAACTCCCTTATCTACTATTTTGGTGCTGACCAATTTTGTTAGTTTTATTAAAAACACCTAATCTAGGCAATAAATAATAGGGGCCCCCAGCAGCACCCATTTAGGCATGCTCAGGTGAGTGCAGCCAACCCCTTGTTTTCTTTTATATGTATATATTTAGGAGTCTAGCCAGCTCCTTGGTTTTGCACCCCTCCCTGTCACAGGTGCCTCATCTCAGGACCCTATTTAGCCTTGTACTGCAGAGAACTCGAGATGGAAGGATTTCCCCAAGTGAGTAGCTCATTCAGCAGACAGAGTAGGACCTGCCCAAGATGGGGTACATTGATGTTGTGGCAGGCTTATGCAATGTATGATCATATAATGTAACTAAACCCCCATTATTTTGTGCCTAGATTAGGTGTTTTTAATAAAACTATCAAAATTGGTCAGCAGCAAAATAGATGTTTAGTAGATAAGGGAGTGCACTTCATTTTTACTATCTCTATATATACATATTCACACACACACACACACACTCATAATATATATATATATATATATATATATATATATATATATATATATATATACATGCATACACATTTATATATATATATATATATATATATATTTTTATATATATATATACATATATATATATACACACATACACAAAATAAATATATATATAATATATATATATATATATATATATATATATATTTATGTGTATATATATATATACAAAATAAATAAATATATATATATATATATATATATATATATATTATATATATATTTATTTTGTATATATATATATATATACACATAAACAATGTCATTGCACTCACGCTTGTAAAATGTCATTGCACTCACGCTTGTAAAACCCCTTCACTGATATTCAGTAAGTGTAAATGCCGGGTGCCAGTCCCTTTAGAGATTAGGAAGTGTATTCAATAATGGAAAAGTAGAGGCTGCGACATATGGAATAAAACACATTTTTCTACTTTGCATCTAAGACCGTGAGTGCAGCCTCTACTTTTCCATTATATATATATATATATATATATATATATATATATATATATATATATATATATATATATATATATATGGAACATGGGGGGGTGGCTGCACTCACCTGAACATGCTTAAATGGGGTGCTGCTGGGGGCCATATTATACAATAAACAATACATAAGATCCAGCGCACTCTCCTATCTACTAAACAGCAACTTCAATGTTGACAGATTTATTAGTTTTTAAAAGGTTTTGTTTAAAAACACCTGATCTAGGCAAAAAATAATGGGGATTTAGTTACATTATATGATCATACATTGCATAAGCCTGCCACAACTTCATATACATATACACATACACACACACACGCAGATATAATTATTATTATTATTTTTTTTATTTTACACAGGAAAATACGTGGCACCTATTGTGACCATGTGACCGCTCTGTTGAGCGATCACGTGGCCGCGTGATCCTAATTTGCCGCGGGGAGACTACCTGGGCTGTCAGGCAGTCTCCCCACACCGGAAGCAACACCGATCGCTGTCGGGGGAACGACGGCGATCGGGTAAGTACATATTACCGTTATGATGGTCCTGAACCATCACCGGTCGGGAAGGGGGTTAAACAAAAACTTACTGCATTTATATGCTGTGTTTAATTTCTTTAAATCCAGATGACTCATCCCATATGTCTGTCCAATATTTACATTCGGGTCAGGTTTTGGGATTATAGTATTTCCACCAGCACTGATGCTGAAAGCATTTCTGTAAAGAATGAGATGAGATTTATGTGTTTGTGAAGATCCAACAGAGAAATGGAATACATTATAACAAAGCTGCTCACATACTCTAATTTCAACCTACCGTGGATAATGCATAACTGAGCCATAATCATATGGAAAGCCCAAATTATTTGTCCTTTGCCAATTAAAGTTGCCTTTCTTATCTGCACAAAAATATAGGTATAAGCAATATATACAGTTAGAACACTCATTGCAAGGAACTTACAAGATTAGAGATTTTGTTTCAAACTGCAATTAATTCGAATTTGGGCCGATCTGGTGTCTGGTTGAATTTCTGAATTCTAAACTGAAATACAGTTGTGATCAAAAGTTTGCATACCCTGGCAGAAATCGTGAAATTTTGGCATTGATTTTTAAATATGACTGATCATTAAAAAATAAATAAATATTGAAGTATAATGATCATATGAAGCTATTTATTGTCACATAATTGTTTGGCTCCTTTTTAAATCATAATAACAGAAATCACCCAAATGGCACTGATCAAACGTTTACATACCCTTGAAGGTTTGGCCTTGTTACAGGCACACAAGGTGAGACCCACAGGTTAAAATGGCAATTAAAGATTCATTTTCCACTATTTACATTGTAATTAGTGGCTGTGACGGACCGCCTGGCACCCTGACAGGGTGCCTCCACCAATCACCGCTTCCTAGCTGTCACCGAGTACCAACCGCACCGCACCATGCGTACCGTAGCCCCTCAGCCACCGCAGCTTGACTGGCGTCTCGCCATCCCTTCTTACCCTGGACCAAACTCATGGACCCAGCTCCCAGTGAGAAGACCTCTCCTCCAAGAGAGTATAGCAGTGTAGCTCTTACAAGAGCTAATGATTATAGCAATCCAAAGAACAATCCCAGAAGTCGGGATTATAGCTAGTGTAGCTTTCCCCTACAAGCACGAGATTAGACTCTGTGTTGAGAGTAAACTGGAACTAATTTATTGGCAGCCACAACTGGTCTTATATGCAGGTCCCCATGCAAGGGGCCCTCCCCCACTGCAGGGTAGACTACAGTAAAAACATACACACAATTACATTGCCTCTCAGGTCCAGGACACTCCCACATAAAACAAGATAATCCCTCCTCTGTGCCTGGGAGATAATTGATGTTAATACGGTGCTTGACTCAATTATCTCCAGGCACAGAAAACACACATTTTTATAAAACACACAAAATGTACATCCTCTGATAGCCCCGATCCAGGTAACCAACAAATCCAAAAATCACCCAGATCAGTTCAGGGGTTAAGGAATTTCCTGGAAGTCATAATTTTTACCGATAACCACACGGTCCCCTAGACGAAAAAAGTTCCATAGAATTGCAATTAAGTGCCGCTGGGGACCAACATCTTCATGACGAAAATAGTTCCAAGGCGGTCGCGGCTAAGTCCCCCTGAAGTCTATTTGTGGTGTTGGTCCATGTGAACAGCCACCAGGGAGCAAGCGTTCTGGTTCTATGTGCACTAATGGAAAGTGCCGAACCAGGGAAACCAGGGGAAATAAAATAGGAGTCTTTACAGTTGCTGACCTGGCCCATCGTCTTTTGGCAGGAGGCTGGCAAGCAGGCCCCTCCAAGAACACATGGCAGAGGCAGTTCTGCCACAGTGTCTGTGTATAAATAGTGAATGAGTTTGTTAGCTCTCACGTGCATGCACTGAGTAGGCTAGATCCTGAGCAATGGGGAGCAGGAAAGAACTGTCAAAAGACCTGCGTAACAAGGTAATGAAACTTTATAAAGATGGAAAAGTATATAAAAAGATATTCAAAGCCTTGAAATAGGAATTAGGAAGTGTAAAATGCAGGGATCTCTTGATACCAAGCCAAGGCCAGGTAGACCAAGACATATTTTAGCCACAGCTGCCAAAAGAATTGTTCGGGATACAAAGAAAAACCCACAGGTAACCTCAGGAATACAGGCTGCTCTGGAGAAAGACGGCGTGGTTGTTTCAAGGAGCACAATATGGCGATACTTGAACACAAATGAGCTGCATGGTCGAGTTGCCAGAAAAAAAGCCTTTACTGCACTAATGCCACAGAAATGCCTGGTTACAATATGCCCAACAACACCTTGACACACCTCACAGCTTCTGGCACACTTTAATTTGGAGTGACGAGACCAAAATAAAGCTTTATGGTCACAGCCATAAGCGCTATGTTTGGAGAGGCGTCAACAAGGCCTATAGTGAAAAAGAATACCATCCCCACTGTGAAGCATGGTGGTGTTTATTGATGTTTTGGAGGAGATATGAGCTCTAAAAGGCACAGGGAATATTGTGAAAATTGATGGCAAGATGAATGCAGTATGTTATCAGAAAATACTGGCAGACAATTTTCATTCTTCTGCACGAAGGCTGTGCATGGGATGCTCTTGGACTTTTCAGCATGACAATGACCCTAAGCACAAGACCCAGTTGACCCTCCAGTGGTTACAGCAGAAAAAGGTGAAGGTTCTGGAGTGGCCATCACAGTCTCCTGACCTTAATATCATTGAGCCACTCTGGGGAGATCTCAAATGTGCGGTTCATGCAAAACGACCAAAGACTTTGCATGACCTGGTGGCCTTTTGCTGAGACCAATGGGCAGTTATGCCAACTGCTAGAATTAGGAGCCTCGTAGACAACTATTACAAAATACTGCACGCTGTCATTGATGTTACAGGGGGCAATACACATTATTAAGAACTAAGGTTATGCAGACTTTTGAACAGGGGTCAATTCCTTTTTTTCTTTGTTGCCATGTTTTGTTTTAAGATTATAACCATTCTATTATAACTTTCGGTTCAATATGAATCCCATAAGAAATAAAAGAAATGAGTTTTGCCTGCTCACTCATGCTCTCTTTAAAATGGTACATATATTACCAATTCTCCAAAGATACGCAATCTTTTGAGCACAACTGTAATCCCCAAATCACGAATTAACCAAACAGTGCAATGGTAAGCCAATTCCGTTGATTTGGAATTCCGAACATTAAATTTAAACCACTGATTTACAGTTTAAGTTAATTTTCTCATTAAATGGAACAATAGGCACCATGTGTGTCATATCCAGGCTTCCCAATATTTTGCACTCAAAACAATAGTTTTTTGTTTTTTTTTCAAATCTGAAACTTTTTAAAATGTTTGACCTAATCATTATAGTCACAGTGTAGAAAGGAATATACTAAAATCTGAGTGTGAGGTGCTTGAATGAATACAAAGCACAAAGTTCAATTGTACAGCTACAGACACCAGACACACGGAGTACAAATGATCTAATGTAAACCAAAAATTACAGTACTGCGCACTTCAAAAAACCTACACAATGCCATTTTATACAATGTGCACACAACTTATTAACAAAAAGTATACCAATGTGAAATGTTAAAACTTTTAAAGTGACAATGTGCAAAAAAAATCTTTAATATGCCAGTTCTTCATAACACACTCAAACATCAAATATTCTTTCAATCCACAAAATGGTTCTCATTGCAAAAACAACATATGCACATAGTGTAACAAAACCCCTCTTTTATTTGCAGTAGTTATGGTGGTTTTGTCCCTTACTACAGTGATTATGGTGTGGGTCTCCTTCCTAATGCTTATTGCACCGAAGTACACGTGCCTGGACTTTGTCTTCCCTGCTCTGGCTGGATTTGATATGCTTCCTGGGGTGTTCGTTAGTGGATTCGGCAAATAAAGATTTCACCACAAACCAGATTATAGTTTTCCAGTAACCGAACTAAGTGACGAACGACCGACCGCCCTGCATGTAACGTGTGCGGCTAGTGAGCCACCCAGAAGCTGTGGTTAACAGCAGCTTAATTGACGAAAGGCTTGGTGGTCTGCCGAACGCGGTCAGCTGTGTTTTGTCGTAGAACGCCTGGAACTAAAATCGGACACTCAAAGGCACGAACACTGTGACTTCCACCTTCGATGCGTTCGGCACACGAACAGAACGCTATTTCTGGAGAACAAACTACCGAACGAGACGCTTTCAATGAAGTTATGCACAAACTGATCCGTTCATGCAATTTGTACCTTATTTGAAGGAGATAATAGACCAGCCGCATAGCCTAAATCTGTGGAACTATTTTGGGCATGAAAGCCATGCTAGCGATTGGTCAAATGTGACTTCCATTAAATATTTGAAACCCTGCTCTGATCTGGGTGATTTTTGGATATGTTGTTCACCCAGATCAGAGCTATCCAGGGATGTAGGATTTATGGTGATAGGTTTGTGTTTTGGGGTGTTTCTGAACTTTGGGTAAAAATTGATATTTTCTGCCTGTGGATAATTAGGTTATTCCATTAGCTAGCTTAATTATATCACAGGCAGATGAGAGGGATTGCTGACTGTCTGTGGGTGTGTGTAAGAACTGGTTTGGAATCGTCACAGTTAAATCTTCTTAATTTCTTCTTGTCTTCAGTTGATTGATATATATACGTCTTTTGTCTTGGGCCAAATGCTCGCCCTAATAATATATGTCTATATTATTGAAAAGTACTAATACGCAATCTGACTTACGGTTTCTTCAGGTTTATTCTTAGTTACGGATACATAATAAAACAACAAATGATGTTACAGGATAATAGACATTCAACAGCAGATGGTAATTGCTGGACTTCTTTACATCCTTACATCTTTACATCCAGAGAGAGCCAAGAGCCAAGAGAGAAGAGACAATAGCCAAGAAAGAAGAGAGAGAGACCTTGTGTCCCTTTGTTACTATATAGAAGTGCCCATACTGACGTCAGAGCATAACTCTTGCCATATAAGGACAAGACTCTCAAATCCACATTCCAGAGCTCTCAGACAAAGAAACCCTTGTGACTTATACCATCTGTTACTTTTGTCAATCCACACATCCATATATAATCAATAGAAACATAGAATATGCAATATTCTACAGTGTGTTACTGTGTTAATTACTGTTCCTATTGGTTTGTGTCCCTTTTGTCCCATCAAGTCCAGGGGGTGTGCCTCTGGCCTTAAAATGTGTATAAAAGAAATGCCCTTGCACTCAATAAACCAGACCTTCTAACCCTCAACTCACAACCTTGTCTTGTGTTGTAGGGAACAGCTATACCTACTATATCACTGCTAGCTCTCGCTCTTCAGCTATACAGCTATACTAGCTCCTCAGGATATCGGGTTGGAGCTCTGCAGCGCTCTCCAGCTATGGGAAGAAGGATCTCCAGATCTATAGGGGTAACCGTCACACATAGTGAAAATAAAAGAAATAAAAAATCCCCTGAAAGAAACAACTCACATGTTCCAGAACCCCTTCCACATGATGCTGGCTTTAAATAGAAGTGCCCTCCTCTTCCTCCCACACCCAGTATCTTTCTCTTCTTATATTGTATGTGATGGCGCAAGTGGAGAACATAAGTGGTACATATGCATTTAGGGGACTTTGAAGCAGATTTACATTTATTTTGCACTTTAAACATACCGTATTTTTCGCTCCATAAGACGCACTTTTTTTCCCCTCAAAAGTGAGGGGAAATGTCTGTGCGTCTTATGGAGCGAATATGAAGCTTTACTTACCTGTCTTGTAGCGTTGGCCGGCAGCACAGGGCGCACCGCGGTAGTGGAACTTGAATTTCCTGTTCCGGTTTCCGGCGGGACTGAAAGGAAGTGTGCACAAGCTGAGTGCGCACTTCCTTTCAGTCCCGCCGGAAACCGGAACATGAAATTCAAGTTCCACTACCGCGGTGCGCCCTGTGCTGCCGGCCAAGGCTACAAGACAGGCAAGTAATTATGGGAAAAGGGGAGGGGGACAGTATGGGAGAGAAGAATATGGGGAGGGGGTTGAAGTCTATGGGGAGGGGGGGGGATGAAGTCTATGGGGAGGGGGGGGATGAAGTCTATGGGGAGGGGGGGGGATGAAGTCTATGGGGAGGGGGGGGGATGAAGTCTGTGGGGAGGGGGGGGATGAAGTCTGTGGGGAGGGGGGAGATGAAGTCTGTGGGGAGGGGGGGAGATGAAGTCTGTGGGGAGGGGGGGAGATGAAGTCTGTGGGGAGGGGGGGAGATGAAGTCTGTGGGGAGGGGGGGAGATGAAGTCTGTGGGGAGGGGGGGAGATGAAGTCTGTGGGGAGGGGGGGAGATGAAGTCTGTGGGGAGGGGGGGAGATGAAGTCTGTGGGGAGGGGGGGAGATGAAGTCTGTGGGGAGGGGGGGAGATGAAGTCTGTGGGGAGGGGGGGAGATGAAGTCTGTGGGGGGGGGGGAGATGAAGTCTGTGGGGAGGGGGGGAGATGAAGTCTGTGGGGAGGGGGGGAGATGAAGTCTGTGGGGGGGGGGAGATGAAGTCTGTGGGGAGGGGGGGAGATGAAGTCTGTGGGGAGGGGGGGAGATGAAGTCTGTGGGGAGGGGGGGAGATGAAGTCTGTGGGGAGGGGGGGGGAGATTAAGTCTGTGGGGAGGGGGGGGATGAAGTCTATGGGGAGGGGGTGGGTGAAGACTATGGGGAGGGGGTGAGTGAAGACTATGGGAGGGGGGGACACTATGGGACAGGGGAGAAAAAAAATGTTCTGTACAAACTGTCCCATCGTAAGAAACACTATGGGTCAGTTTATTCAGAATATTTTTTTTCTGGGTTTCTTCCTCTAAAAACTAGGTGCGTCTTATGGTGAGGTGCGTCTTATGGAGCGAAAAATACGGTATGTTGTTTTTCAGCGAGAATAGTTTTCTGGATTGAAAGGTAATATTTTCAGCATAAATGAGTCTGATGTGGAGCACTGGCACTTTAAAAGCTTTTTATACATTGTCTCTTTAAAGGAACACTCCACCCAGGGGTGGACTGACTACTTGGGAAAATAAGTCATGGACCATAGGCCCAAATCAGTTGTCAAGGGACCATAATTGGCTTGGGCCATAATTATGGCTTGGGCCATAATTATTTTCATATTACAGAGATAGATTGCCCCTGCAGCAGAGACCTGACAGCAGTCCTGCAGTTTTTTTTTCCATGTCTCTTCTTTTTGTGTGTGTGTGGAGCTCTGTGAAGAAAATATGTAGGAGATGGAAAGATGGGAGTTGGGAAGTGAAATCCCTTCCTGCCTGCTCTCTCCTCTGCAAAGGACTCAAAGGGTCTGTGAGCACTGAATAGAGAAGCAACCTGGCAGAGAGAGCACTGAGCAGGTATGTGTGCATGCTTGTAAATATTTAATTCAGCCAGCCATTAACGCTTCCTACACTCACTACAGCCCCCATCCCTCCCTGCACCCAACTCGGCTTCTAACCCTACTGGTACCCAACTCAGCTACTCCAGCTCCAATTGCCTTTCTGCAGACACCACAGCCCCTATTCCTCCCTGTGCCCACTACAGCCCCAATGGCTTCCTGCACCCACCTCACACACTACAGTCCCTATGCCCCTCCTGCAACTACGACATCTATCCCTCTCTATACACACACACACACATCAACCCCTCCCGCTCCTATGTCTTTCTGCACATACTACAGTCACTATCCCTCTCTGCACACACTACAGCCCCTTTCCACCCATGCACACACTGCAGCTCCAATCCCCACACGCACACACTGCAGCCACTATTCTCCACGCACACACTTTAGTCTATATCCCCCCACACAGTAGAACCTATATTATCTATACAAGTCCCACTATCCAGCCTTTAATCCACACACATGCAACAGCCCCTATCCACGCACACTCTGCAACACAATCAGTCATCTCCTCTCACATACTACACTGCAAACAGCCCCATCCATACACACAGACCCACAAAGACACACATAGTATACAGGTGATACTCGAAAAATTAGAATATCGTGCAAAAGTTCATTTATTTCAGTAATGCAACGTAAAAGGGGAAACTATTATATAAGATAGACGCATTACATGCAAAGCAAGATAGTTCAAGCCGTGATTTGTCATAAGTGCGATGAGGAGAACACAGGGAGGGTGGGAGGGGGGTGAGGAGAACACAGGGGGGTGGGGGGGTGAGGAGAACACAGGGGGGAGGAGTGAAGAGAACACAGGGAGGGGGGAGGAGTGAAGAGAACACAGGGAGGGGAGGGAGTGAAGAGAACACGGGGGAGTGAGGAGAACACAGGAAGGAGGGGGGAGGAGTGAGGAGAACACAGGGAGGAGGGGGGAAGGAGTGAGGAGAACACAGGGGGGGGAGTGAGGAGAACACGGGGGGGAGGAGTGAGGAGAACACAGGGAGGGGGGAGTGAGAAGAACACAGGGAGGGGGGAGTGAGAAGATCACAGGGAGGGGGGGAGTGAGAAGAACACAGGGAGGGGGGAGTGAGAAGAACACAGGGAGGGGGGAGTGAGAATAACACAGGGAGGGGGGAGTGAGAATAACACAGGGAGGGTGGGGGGTGAGGAGAACACAGGGAGGGTGGGGGGTGAGGAGAACACAGGGGGGACGAGTAAGGAGAACACATGGAGGGGTGGGAGTGAGAAGAACACAGGGAGGGAGGTGGGGGGGTGATAAGAACACCAAAGGGTTAGGGGTGGGGGGTGAGAAGAGACCACTGGGGGAGGGTGGGGGATAGGAGAGACCACTAAGGGGCAGGGGAGAGCTCTAAGGGACAGAAGGGAGAGCTCTATAGGACAGGAGGCAGGACAGGAAGCTCTTTCACACTACGCGGACACACACACACACACACACACAATACATCCCTATACATACACAGAAACACACAATACATCCCTTATACACAAATACACACTGCTTCCACTACACACAAACACACTGTATCACCTACACAAACTGGTATCCCTATACACCACATACCATAAGCATACATATTAGATCCTCTATAATAACACATAACACATCCTCTACACACTCCACTCCCTGTGAGTGAACTCATGTGTGGGTGGAACATATAAGTAGACTTATGAGTGGGCCTTATGGGCATACTCACCGTTAGGCCCTGGGCTCCAGACCTTGAGCTGTGTAAGGAGCCCCAAAAAAAGGGAGCTGCTTCCCATTCTCCCAGAACATTGAATTTTGTGACCACAGTTGCAAACAGCCTCCAGAGATCCTGTTCTACACCAGACCAGTGGAGCCCATCATCATCCTCATCTGGTTGTAAGTAGGCAATCTAGTATATTATTAGTGACACTAATCTATAATTTATCTCACATTAAAGGACACTATAGTCCCCAGAACCACTGCAGCTTAATGAAGTGGTTCTAGTGTCAGCCAGTCCCTGCAGGTTTTTTAATGTAAACACACACTGTGTGCAGCACTGGCGTTAGTTCATATGGCAGATCATATGGGTGGGGCATTGTGGTGTCACAACGGGGGCGGCAAATCTTTATTTTGCCTAGTGCGGCAAAAATCCTTGCACTGACTCTGATTCTGGGCAAGTGCATCAGTCTACTGGTGACCCACAGGAGGGGAGTGCACTGATTGCACAGTACTCTCCTCCTGCCCAGACCCGTCTTTACCTCAGTGAAAGAGCCCTCTGCCCCTAATTTACAGTTGCTCACACTCACAGCAAGCTGTGCCTGGAGCCCTTTGCAGAGACGAGAACAAAGAGGTTCTGCGTCAGCTGGCCGTCCTGCAAGCATTACATTAACCAGCTGTTCCCCATGCAGCCACAGGTGGCGCTGTGCTGGTAGAATGTGATTACTCTTCACTTCCTCCCAGCCTACAGAGCAGCGCATTGGAGAGAGAGAGGAGGAGGCATGATTTAATCTTACAACAAATCCAGTAAGCAAATCTTTATAATTTTGGGGGATCAGCTCTGCTTCCACAGTTTATTGGGGTTTACTCTGATGTCTGTATTAATATTGCGGGATGTCTAAGTAGTAACATAAGTGTGTGTCAGCAGGGCCAGCCGTTGGGGTGTGCAAGCTGTGCGGTCACACAGGGTGCCATGACAACAGAAGCGCCCGGCGGCCAACACAGCTCACAAGTTGGGGACACCAGCATATTCAATGTAAACGATTGACTGATGGTCCACTGGTGCGTACCAGCAGTAGGTGCAGTCAGAATATATCTGCTCCCTCATGGTTCCGGCGCTCAGTTAGTGAGTTAGAGCACAGGCTCAGAGATTCTCAGCCTGCGCTCTGACAACATTGAAATTCAGAGCCGTGAAGGAGCGGGTATGGCAAAGAGCTACTTTAATATCCGTTATAAAACCAGGAAAAGGAAGCATTGGATGGTGAACTGATTTGGTGGTGCAATGAGCCATGTAAAGGATTTCCATATACTTACCTGTGGGCCTTCGGTTATATCCTCTCCCTGCTGTTTAAATGCTTTTAACCGGTTCGTTTTTACTATGTATTTGAGAATGTATTCATTCTACCGAACGGAGACCACCCTGGGTAGCAATCAGACTTTGGAACGTTGAGAAACCGCAACTTAATTGAGTGTTCCTAGGTGGCCGCCATTCGGCATACGGACACGTAGCGAGAACAAAGGATGGTGGCCATCTTAAATCTCCCGAATGCGGTCAACGGGACTTACGCATGAATTGCCTGGAACTGTTTTCGGCATGGCAACCACGTGAACGTCAGGTCATTATGGAAGTCCCGGCTGACTACTTTCCATTCAACAAATCAAACCGGCATTCGGGAGGTGGAATCTACCGAACAAGCTTTTCATATAACAAGCTGCAACATTCGTATGGTAGTTTTCATGTAATTAGGCACGAATGGAGACTGGCTCTTGCTGCTGATTTCATGGAACTCTAAAATCGGATACCATCACACCATCACAACTGGTTGGCAGCGGCAGGATTTTCCGTTTTTTTCTGCAGCAAGATTCCAAGCAGACACTGGGGACAGTGAATGGAAGGCTGGTACACCCTGCTGAAATGAAACACGTTAAAAGAACTGTTGGAAGTTCGTGCAAAGATTGCTAGCAACAAAACCAAGCGGGTCATTATTGCTGAAATAATGGAGCTAGACCGGGAGAACTTGGTTGCAGCAACACCAACCATTCAAGAGATGGAGACACCGGCGATTCTGGAGAATGAATCACCAGCCAACAGGGAGATTCGGGAGAGATTAGCATGGTTCGGTCCGAACCCAACGGCTGACATTGTTCTACAGGTAATGAACATTGTAGCGGAAGAGGCGAAACAGAAGAGGGAAATAGAGCTGCAAATGAAGCTGGCTGAAACCCAGCGGGCAGCAGCAAACTCCCCAAGCAGCGAGCACAGCACCACAGACACAAGGAAAATTCCTTTCAGTGCCTTTGAAGCCTTTAATGAGAAGGACTGCGAGATTGATAGTGATCTAGCGGATTTCGAGCGACAGTGTAACCTGCACAGAGTAGCTACGGACAAATGGGTTTCAATATTGGCTGGAAAGTTGTCAGGCAAAGCCGCCGATGCTTTCTGGGCCGTACCAGAACAGGAGATCAACAGCTACACAAGAGTTAAAGAGGCGCTCCTGGCTCATTATGCGGTGACCCCGGAGTCATACCGTCAAAAGTTCAGAGACTCACGCAAAACGGACAAGGATTCCGATGCAGAATGGGCCTGCCAGTTACACCTGTCTGCATCTAATTGGGTCAACAGTAGCCAAGCTACCACCACGGATGACATCCTACAATTAATACTCCTGGAACAGTTCTACGACCACATCCAGGCAGATATTAAAGACTGGGTGAGAGACCGCAGACTCCTTTCCTTACCTGAGGCTGCCAAGTTAGCGGATGAGTATGCGGATACTCGCAAGACCGCACGGGTCACACCACGGGTCCAACCTCTTCGACCAGCGGTACCGTTAAACCCACCAATGACCAGGTACCAACCCCCCAGCATACCGGTAGCTTCCAACCCTCGCTACCCACGACAGACTGACAACGAACTACGTTGCTTTAGATGTAAACAACTGGGTCACATCCGGAACAATTGCCCAATGGACGCCCCAGGTCCAATTGCCCTCGGCCTGGTTTTTTATCAATCCCCGGCAGCAGCCCATTGTGTGGATTATCCGGTACCATCTGCCTGGGACACCAAGGAGCTGAGTCGGGAAGAACCCTTGGGCACCCTATATGAAGCACTCCTAGTCCAATCCACCATAACTGACAATCGAAAACACCATTGTCAACGGAAAGACAGCACGGGGCCTAAGAGACAGTGGCGCTACCATCACCCTAGTGCAACGACATCTCATAGATAATTCGGAAAGACCGGGGAAATCTATTGCTGTGAGAGTGGCAGGGGGGGCAGTGTATCGGATTCCTAGCGCGCAAGTGCATCTGGACTGGGGTGCTGGAGCTGGCAATGTTCAAGTGGGTGTGATGAAAGAGTTACCCTCCAAAGTCGTGTTGGGCAATGATATTGGTCCTCTAACTTCTGCTTTTGCATTAACACCCCCTCACGATGCTCAAGCAGTAACCACCAGAGCACAAAGTCAAGCTGCCAAGAGCCATCCACCTCCTACAGAGACCCAGGTAAGCCAACCTGACCTACCCCTGACTGTAACACCCCTTCCCTGGGACACCCCGGAGGACTTAGGGAGGGAAGTAGCCGGAGACCCCTCCCTCAGAAAGTACAGGGAAAAAGCTAGGAGGGGACAGGGGGGTGTTAGAGAAGGAGCAGTTCATCTAGGAAAAGCGCCGTTTTTACAGCCTCACCGAGACACGGGTCAACACACCCAGGCCCCGGCAAAAACGCCAGCTGGTAGTTCCACGGAAATACTGGCAGGAGTTATTGAGGATTGGGCACGATGACCCTTTAGCAGGACACATGGGAATATGCAGGACATTATATCGGGTAACCCAGAACTTCTTCTGGCCTGGGGTATCCGACGATGTCTGGGCATATTGCCAGATGTGCGAGGTGTGTCAAAGGATAGGTAAAAAGGGAGACCACCCGAAAGCTAAACTGGTTTCTATGCCAATAATAGAAGAGCCTTTCACGAGAGTAGCTGTAGACCTCATAGGATCCCTGGCCCAGCCTAGCCGCTCCAGTAAGCGCTATATCCTTACTGTGGTGGATTACGCCACTCGTTACCCCGAATCTGTAGCCCTTTCTAATATCCAGGCTGAGACGGTGGCTGATGCCCTGGTCAAGATATTCTCTCGAGTGGGATTTCCCAAAGAGGTCTTATTCGACCAGGGTACGCAGTTCACGGCCGAGGTGACTCAGCAGATATGGAAAGTCTGCAGAGTTAAATCCCTGACAAGTTCCCCATACCACCCTCAGACCAATGGCCTGTGTGAACGCTTCAACGGGACACTGAAGCAAATGCTGAAGTCATTCACGGAAGCCTATAAAGATTGGGAGCGATTCCTGCCACACCTCCTCTTTGCATACCAGGAGGTGCCTCAGGAATCAACCGGGTTCTCACCCTTCGAACTGCTATATGGGAGGCGGGTGAGAGGGCCACTAGATCTATCAAGGACCACTGGGAAGGGCAGACCGAGATAGAGGGGACCCCGATTGTGCCATATGTGCTGGAGCTGCGGGACCGCATGGAAGAATTGGCACAGACTGTGCAGGAAAATCTCCAGGCGGCCCAGCAGCACCAGAAAGTGTGGTACGACCGACGGGCTAGGTACCGGAGCTTTCAAATCGGACAAAAACTCATGGTGCTAAGACCAGTCCGAACTGACAAGCTCCAGGCAGCCTGGCAGGGCCCCTATAAGGTTACCACCTACACCATAGCCAGCTACGAGGATGAAGATGTGAAACGAACATTTCACATCAACATGCTTAAAGCATATAATGAGAGGGCTGAGGAGGTGACCGCCATCTGTGCTCCAGCTGGAGAAGACACAGAGGCTCTGCCCCTACACGACTTATTAGGAAATAACAGAGAGACAAGGCAGATATAAAAAAAGTTCAGTTAGGAGAACAGCTGGAGCCCCAAGAGAGGGCACAGGCTATACGCTTGCTAGAAGCCAAACAGGCCATATTCTCTCAGGAGCCCGGGTGCACCCTACTAGCCATCCACAAAGTAGAGACCCCAGGGCAGGCGTCCCTAAGGCAACACTCCTACCGTATTCCCGAAGCTATCCGGGACAGGATGCGGAAAGAAATTGACTAAATGCTTCAGCTAGGGGTAATAGAACATTCAGACAGTCCTTGGGCCTCACTGGTAGTCTTAGTGCCAAAAAAGGAAGGGACGACGCGCTTTTGTGTAGATTACCGGCGGCTCAATGACAAGACAGTCACAGACGCCTATCCGATGCCACGGATGGACAAACTGCTTGACCGCATCTCTGCAGGGAAGTATCTGACCACAATAGACCTATGTAAGGGGTATTGGCAGATCCCCCTAGCAGAAGATGCAGTACCCAAGTCAGCTTTCATCACCCCGTTTGGCCTATACCAATTTCGGGTTATGCCGTTCGGGATTAAGAACGCCCCGGCCACCTTCCAACGGATGGTAGACCACTTGTTGGAAGGTCTCCAGGATTACGCGTGTGCCTACCTAGACAATATCGCCATCTATAGCGATACCTGGGAGGCACACCTGGAACACGTAGGGGCAGTATTAGACAGGATCAGGGGGGCCGGTTTAACCTTGAAGTGTCACATTGGTATGGCAGAGGGTCAATATTTGGGCCACCGAGTTGGGTGTGGTAAGCAACGGCCTGAGCCAGCTAAGATCGAGGCCGTTGCTGATTGGCCCACTCCCCGTACCAGGACGCAAGTCATGGCCTTCTTGGGAACAGCCGGCTATTACAGACACTTTGTACCAGAATATAGCGCCCTGGCCAAACCCCTTACTGACTTGACCAAAAAGAAGTTTCCCCGACAAGTCCTGTGGTCCTTGGAGTGTGAGGTGGCTTTCCAAGCGTTAGCTTCCCCAGATCCTAACAAAAGATTTATTGTCCACACATACGCTTCAATGTTTGGACTGGGGGCAGTATTAAGCCAGATCGGAGAGGATGGAGGAGAGCACCCAGTAGCATACCTGAGTCGGAACCTGCTGCCAAGGGAGGTCAGTTATGCGACCATTGAGAAAGAGTGCCTGGCGTTGGTCTGGGCTCTCAAAAAACTCACTCCATATCTCTATGGCCGTGCCTTCACCCTTATCACCGATCACAATCATTTGGTCTGGCTCAACCAGGTCTCAGGGGACAATGCCCATTTTCTGCGCTGGAGCTTTGCCCTACAACCCTATGATTTCACTAAAACGGGAACGCAGATGGACTGTCACGCCAAACTGACCTGGCATCAGAATAAACTTTGAATTTCCCGCCAACCCTACTGGACCAGGAAAGGTCCAACCGGGTCTGCCGGAGCAGAGAGAAAAAGGGGGGCCATTGTAAAGGATTTCCATATACTTACCTGTTTGCCTTCGGTTATATCCTCTACCTGCTGTTTTTACTACGTATTTGAGAATGTATTCGTTCGGAGACCACCCTGGGTAGCAATCAGACTTTGGAACGTTGAGAAACCGCAACTTAATTGAATGTTCCTAGGTGGCCGCCATTCGGCATATGAACACGTGGGGAGAACAAAGGATGGCGGCCATCTTAAATCTCCCGAATGCGGTCAGCGGGACTTACGCATGAATTGTCTGGAACTGTTTTCGGCATGGCAACCACGCGAACGTCTGGTCATTATGGAAGTCCCGGCTGACTACTTTCCATTCAGCGAATCAAACCGGCATTCGGGAGGTGCAAATCTACCGAACAAGGGGAGCATTTTCATATAACAAGCTGCAACATTCGTATGGTAATTTTCATGTAATTAGGCACGAACGGAGACTGGCTCTTGCTGCTGATTTCATGGAACTCTAAATCATATACCACCACATGGTGCGACATGGAAACTACCGAACGGATTTTCGTGAGATTTGGATATGTGACTCCCAATATCCTCAGCTACCCAGGGATGTAAATGTTATATTTGTATGTTATGCAGAAAGTACTTTTCTAAAAATTTTACAAATTGTAATGTTTCTGGCCAGCAGATAATTGAGTTTAGTATGTTGCTGAAACTCAATTCTCTAGCCTGGCCCAGAGGAGGAGTCTGCTATTGTATAAATGGAATGCCTGTTGCTTCCAATAAATCAGTCTTGTTCCAGCATTAATCTTTGGCTCATGTGTGGATTATTTGGTGATACCAGCAATATTTATTCCTGTGGATTATTGGGAATATTCTACTATTGGGAAAAAGGGAATATTGGACGGTGATACAGATTACTACCGTCACAGGGCACTTGACTGGTCTTGCCCCCTAGGCCTAAGGCTGCCAGCCCTCCCCTGTGGGGAAGACTGCTGATCTGACAGTTGTGCAGAAAACCATCATTGACACCCTCCATAAGGAGGGTAAGCCTCAAAAGGTAATTGCAAAGGAAGTTGGAGGTTCCTAAAGTTACATAGTTACATAGTTAGATAGCTGAAAAGAGACTTGCGTCCATCAAGTTCAGCCTTCCTCACACCTGTTTTTTGCTGTTGATCCAAAAGGCAAAAACAAAAACAAAAAAAAACCCAGTTTGAAGCACAATTTTGCAACAAGCTAGGACAAAAAATTCATTCTTGACCACAGAATGGCAGTCCGATCTATCCTTGAATCAAGCAGTTATTACCCTACATTGAAAGATTATATCCTTGAATATTCTGTCTTTGCAAGTATGCATCTAGTAGCTGTTTGAACATCTGTATGGACTCTGATAAAACCACTTCTTCAGGCAGAGAATTCCACATCCTGATTGTTCTTACAGTAAAAAAACCTTTCCTTTGCCTGTATCAAAGCACATTAATAGAAAGTTATGTGGAAGGGAAAAGTGTGAAATAAAAAGGTGCACAAGCAGCAGGGATGACCGCAGCCTGGAGAGGATTGTCAGGAAAAGGTCATTCAAATGTGTTGGGGACTTTCACAAGGAGTGGACTGAGGCTGGAGTCAGTGTGTGACAGATCCAATATGTATAGACTTATATTGCTGGTTCGTCTGGTTGCCTTCATTTCGCTGGATTTCCTGTCCATATGCCCCTGTTCGTGTGTTTCCCCAAGTACCGATTGAAACTACCGAACGGACGGCCACCCAGGAGAGGAGTGTGCTGCTGGTTAACCTATTGGCCTCAATTAGAACGTTGCGGTTAACCGCAGACACCTCTCCAATTCCATTCGTACGAGTGGTCATCGTTCGTATGCCGACCACGAGGCGGCGGACATTTTGGGACACGAGGAGAATCAGCGGTGTTCGGTGCAAATCCTATGGAACTAAAAACGGATACTTTATCTGCGGAACACCGCTGGAGGTCGCCGCCCGCCTTCTATTTCGTCGAGGCGTACGAACACTGGTCAGTTCGGGAGTTTATATCATTCATATGGACTTTACCCAGGTAGCCGTCCCATGGAGTCATTCGTATACCGAAGGACTTGTGAAAGACTTTGACTCCATGGCGATTGAACTAGGTACATCGTATCTGAGCGCTATTCGGTAGAAATATGCACTCAGATCCAGGCTACCTGGGGATACGTTACACGAACCATATGCATTCGGTATTTCCTAAGTTATGTATTTTATTGTATTTTTCCTACTGTATTTTAAAATGGCGATTGTCTCTATCCTGGGAGATAATTAGGTTTCTTCCTAATTATCTCCGGGATAGAAAAGAAGGATTTATGGGTAAGATGGGAAGGGCTTATGTTGAATCCACTGTCCCATCTTGAAGCTACTGTCCAATATATTGTACAGTTGAAGCTACTGTCCAATATATTGTACAGTCTTCCACAATGTCCCCTAGGGGAGTGTCTACCTTGTGGAGACCCGCATAAATACCGGGCAGGTAGCCCCCATTAAACACATTCCTGTTTGACCTTCAAGACAGAGCTTGGTCTCATTTGTGGAGGGATTTATTATTGGGACAGTACTTTTGATTATTTCTAGCTGTGGAAGGAGTTCGACTGAATTACTGATCGGGAGTTGCCGCGTTCGTATGCTACGTTCAGGAGTTTGACGATCGGCTGAATTAAAACTGCATTTCTGGAGAAAAGGGGATTATCTACTAAATGGCGGCTTCATCTACCTGGCGGTGAGTGTCGTAACAATTGGTGGCAAGCGACGGGATGAATCCCACCGCCCAGAAGGCCAACTACAAATCCCAGGGTGGAAATGCAGTATGAGGAATTAAGGCGGGCTACCCTTAAAGATTTATTGGAACACAGAGGACGATCAGCGAGTAATCTCAAGAAAAGAGAGACTATTGCTATATTATTGGAGATGGATGCAGCACAGGGAATGGAGAGAGCTAATGTGCCTGGCATACTGGATTTAACACCGGAGGAGATACAATTTAACCGGCCAGTCCAGATAAGGCTGGCACACTTTGGCCCCAACACTGCAGCAGATATTGTGGTTCAAGTGCAAGCAGCAGTGGCAGCACAACAGGCGCTCCAGGGAAGAGGAGCTGCATAAGCAGAGGTACCTTATAATAATAATGGAAGGAGAATGGTACCATTTTCTGCTTTTAGAAATTTTATTGAAGCAGAGGGAGAGATAGACGGGTTCCTGGCTGATTTTAAGAGGCAGTGTGCCTTACACCAGGTACCCGCAGAAGAATGGGTCACCATCCTCTCTGGGAAATTATCCGGCCGGGCCAGTGAGGCATTTCGGGCCAGCCCAGAGGAGGAAATTACCAGTTACCGGGCAGTGAAGGATGCCCTTTTGGCCAGATAAGCTGTCACCCCTGAGGCGTACCGGCGACGATTCCAGGACACTAACAAGCAGGCTGGCGATTCTTATGTGGAGTGGGCATGCAGGGTACACCGCACAGCAGCCCACTGGATGGCAGGGTGCCAAGCGGTAACAGGGGAAGAGGTGCTGCAAGTGTTTTTGTTGGAACACTGTTTTGACCGGTTACCTGCAGGAGTCAGAGAGTGGGTTAGGGACCGCAAACCCGCTACCTTACCTGAAGCTGCTCGTCTGGCTGATGAGTACACAGATGCATGGAAGCTAGACCAGACAGCAGCCAAGGTCTCTACCCGAGTGGAGTACAAACCGGCAGCACCTCCAACCACTACTGTGTGTCACCCCCCAGCGCAACGCACCTCCACAATACCACCAGCGAACAATTATGTTCAGCCAGCCCGGTTCAACGCCCGGGATTACTCTCAGCCTATCCGGTGCTATGGGTGCAAACAGTTGGGGCACAAGAGACCGGAGTGCCCATTAAACAATGCCAATCAAGCTCAGTCGTGGAGAAGACCAGCCGGCGGAAATCAGCAGCCACCCCAGCCTTCCGCTTACTGTTTTGAGCAGGAGGAATTTTGGGGTATACTACACGAGGCAGACCCAGTGCAAGCAGCCCAGCAGGATAACAGGCAACAGCACAGGCAGACCGTTAAACTGAATGGCAAAGTGGTCACTGGTCTGAGAGACACCAGAGCCACTATGACCCTGCTCCAAAAGAACCTTGTTTCCGAACACCAGCATACTGGAAATACTGTGGCAATGAGGGTAGCAGGAGGCGCCGTGTTCCGTCTACCTGTTGCCCGGGTTCATTTGGATTGGGGAGTGGGCTCTGGACATGTGAATGTGGGGGTTATGAAAGACTTGCCTGCTGATGTTTTGCTCGGGAATGACCTGGCCCCTTTGGTTTCTGCTTAAGCTCCAATGGCACCTGCTGATGTCAACCCAGTGACTACCCGGGCTCAGACCTGCGCTGCTGGAACCAGCCCACCCAGGTAAGACCCGATTCCCCGACTGATACCCTAGGGCAGACTTTTGTTAGCTGGGATTCCCCAGAGGAGTTTGGGAGGGAAACCCAGGCAGACCCGACTCTCCAGAAGTATAGAGACATAGCAGATACTGGAGAGGAAGGAGTAGATGGGGAGCGGTATGAGTGGGTGGGGGACAGGCTGTATAGGATCCCTAAACCGTCCCAGAAAAGTGTTGCCCATCCGCCGAATCGACAGCTGGTGGTGCCCGCAAAATACCGGCAGGAGATTCTGCGGATAGGGCATGATGTTCCATTAGCTGGACATCTAGGGTCCCGCCGCACAGCCTATAGGATCATGCAGAACTTCTTTTGGCAAAATTTTAATCAGGCTGTGCGGATATATTGCAGTACGTGTGACACTTGTCAACGGGTAGGAAAGCGGGGGGGGCACCCAAGAGCTAGGCTTATGTCTATGCCTATCATTGGGGAGCCCTTTGCCCGCATAGCTGTTGACATTGTGGGGCCACTGGCCAGGGCTAGTCCATCCGGTAAGAAATATATTCTCACCGTGGTGGACTATGCCACTCGTTATCCAGAGGCAGTAGCGCTGTCTAACATAGAGGCAGAGACAGTTGCTGATGCCCTGGTTAGGATTTTTACCAGGGTCGGGTTCCCTAAGCAGATTCTCTCTAACCAGGGAACCCAATTTACCGCTGTGCTCACCCAGCAACTGTGGATGGTATGCGGCATTAAAACGATACTTAGCTCCCCGTACCATCCACAGACTAACGGTCTCTGCGAGCGATTTAATGGCACCCTCAAGCAGATGTTGAGGACCTTTTCTGACACTTGCAGAGACTGGGAGCGATTCCTGCCTCATCTGTTGTTTTCCTACAGAGAGGTGCCCCAGGAATCTACTGGGTTCTCCCCCTTTGAGTTGCTTTATGGGAGAAGGGTCCGCGGACCCCTAGATCTCATCAGAGGACACTGGGAGGGGGAGACAGAGCAAGGAAGTATGTCCTGGAATTCCGGGACCGCATGGAGAAACTGTCTCTGATGGTAAGAGAGAACCTCCAGGTGGCCCAGGGGAGACAGAGGAGATGGTACGATCGGGGTGCCCGGCAGCGGTCTTCCAGGTTGGGCAGAAAGTGTTAGTGCTCAAACCTGTGAAGGCGAACGAGATGCAAGCATCTTGGCAGGGCCCGTATAAGGTGTTAGCTCAGGTGTGTGATACTACCTATCTTATAGCCAGCTGTTCAGATGAAAGGATCCAGCGATCCTTTCATGTGAACATGCTAAAGGAGTATCAGGAGAGACCAGAGAATGTAGCTGCAGTGTGTGCCCCGGCTGCAGACGATACAGAGAGTTTACCCTTACCCGATTTGTTAGAGAGGGACTCCCAGACTGACCTTACTAGCCTTGTACAGCTAGGGGATAGATTGAGCCCCACAGAGAAGGGACAGGCAAGACAGCTTCTGTGGGAGAAGCAGGTTCTCCCAAGAGCCCGGCTACACTACCTTAGCTGTACATAAGGTAGAGACCCCTGGACAGAACCCCCTGCGACAACCCCCTTACCGTATCCCTGAAGCAGTCCGAGAAGGAATGCGGAAGGAGATACAGGAGATGACCCAGCTTGGGGTCATCGAACACTCCGATAGCCCTTGGGCTTCGCCTGTAGTCCTGGTGCCTAAGAAAGATGGGACCACCCGGTTCTGTGTGGACTACAGGCGGCTCAACGAGCGTACCACCACTGACGCCTACCCGATGCCCCGGGTAGACGAAATTACTAGACCGTATCGCCAGGGGATGCTATCTGACCACCATAGACCTGTGTAAGGGCTACTGGCAGATTCCCCTGGCCGAGGATGTTATCCCCAAGTCGGCTTTCGTCACCCCATTTGGCTTGTACCAATTTAAGGTCATGCCATTTGGGATGAAGAATGCCCCGGCTACATTTCAGCGTATGGTGGATAGACTTCTCGATGGATTCCAGGAATTTGCTTGTGCATACCTGGACGACATTGCAATCTACAGTGAGTCCTGGGAGGAACACCTGGTACATGTAGGGGTAGTTTGGGATAAAATTTGTGCTGCTGGCCTGACATTGAAGCCAGAGAAGTGCATGGCTGAAGTGCAATACCTGGGTCACAGAGTGGGGTGTGGAAGCCAGAGACCGGAGCCAGCTAAGATAGAGGCAGTAGCTAACTGGCCCACACCTATCACTAAGACCCAAGTGTTAGCCTTCCTAGGGACAGCAGGGTATTACAGACACTTTGTCCCAGACTACAGCACTATTGCTAAACCCCTGACTGACCTGACAAAGAAAAATCTCCCTAAGCAGGTCCTGTGGTCTCCAGCTTGTGAAGCTGCGTTTCAAGCCCTTAAACAGGCTCTTGTGAATGCCCCTGTCCTGGCTGCCCCAGTCCCTAACAAACGTTTTCTCGTACACACAGATGCTTCCATGTATGGACTGGGGGCTGTGCTGAGCCAGGTCTGGGAAGATGGAGGAGAGCACCCTGTCGCATATCTCAGTAGAAAGCTGTTACCCCGAAAAGTGAGTTATGCGGCAGTGGAGAAGGAATGCTTGGCCCTGGTCAAGAATGGGAATGCAGATGGACTGTCTCGGCAAACCGACGTTCTTACTACCTCCTAGTCCGGTCATCCCCAAGTTGACCCGCTAAAGGGTCAAGCCGGGTCTGCCGGAGTGTCCCACAAGGGGGAGCCGTGTGACAGATCCATCTGTATAGACTTATATTGCTGGTTCGTCTGGTTGCCTTCATTTCGCTGGATTTCCTGTCCGTATGCCTCTGTTTGTGTGTTTCCCGAAGTACCGATTGAAACTACCGAACAGACGGCCCCCAGGAGAGGAGTGTGCTGCTAGTTAACCTATTGGCCTCAATTAGAACGTTGCGGTTAACCGCAGACACCTCTCCAATTCCATTCGTACGAGTGGTTGTCGTTCGTATGCCGACCACGAGGCGGTGGCCATTTTGGGACACGAGGAGAATCAGCGGTGTTCGGTGCAAATCCTATGGAACTAAAAACGGATACTTTATCTGCCGAACACCGCTGGATGTCGCCGCCCGCCTTCTATTTCGTCAAGGCGTACGAACACTGGTCAGTTCGGGAGTTTATATCATCCGTATGGACTTTACCCAGGTAGCCGTCCCATGGAGTCATTCGTATACGATGGACTTGTGAAAGACTTTGACTCCATGGCGATTGAACTATGTACATCGGATCTGAGCGCTATTCGGTAGAAATATGCACTCAGATCCAGGCTACCTGGGGATACGTTACACGAACCATATGCATTCGGTATTTCCTAAGTTATGTATTTTATTGTATTTATCCTACTGTATTTTAAAATGGTGATTGTCTCTATCCTGGGAGATAATTAGGTTTCTTCCTAATTATCTCCGGGATAGAAAAGAAGGATTTATGGGTAAGATGGGAAGGGCTTACTGTCCAATATATTGTACAGTCTTCCACAAGGTCCCCTAGGGGAGTGTCCACCTTGTGGAGACCCGCATAAATACCGGGCAGGTAGCCCCCATTAATCTCATTCCTGTTTGACCTTCAAGACAGAGCTTGGTCTCGTTTGTGGAGGGATTTATTATTGGGACAGTACTTTTCATTATTTCTATCTGTGGAAGGAGTTCGACTGAATTACTGATCGGGAGTTGCCGCGTTCGTATGCTCCGTTCGGGAGTTTGACGATCGGCTGAATTAAAACTGCATTTCTGGAGAAAGGGGATTATCTACTAAACGGCGGTGAGTGTCGCAACACAGGCGGTGAGTGTCGGTGAGTGTCGTAACACAGTGCATCAAGAGCCACCACACACAGACGGATCCTGTACATGGGCTTCAGATGTCGTATTCCTCTTGTCAAGCCGCTCTTGAACAACAAACGTCAGAAGCGTCTTACCTGGGCTAAAGAAAAAAACAGACCTGGTCTGTTGCTCAGTAGTCCAAAGTCCTCTTTTCTGATGAGAGCAACTTTTGCATCCCATTTGGAAACCAAGGACCCAGAGTCTGGAGGAAGAATGGAGAGGCACACACTGCAAGATGCTTGAAGTCCAGTGTGAAGTTTCCACAGTCTGTGTTGATTTGGGGAGCCATGTCATCTGCTGGTGTTGGTCTACTGTGCTTCATTTATGTCCAGGGTCAACACCTCCATCTACCAGGAGATTTTGGAGCACTTCATGCTTCCTTCCGCAGACGAGCTTTATGGGGATGCTGACTTCATTTTCCTGCAGTATTTGGCACCTGCCCACTCTGCAAAAAGCACCAAAGCTTGGTTCAATGACCATGGGATTACTGTGCTTGATTGGCCAGCAAACTCGCCTGACCTGAAGCCCATAGAGAATCTATGGGGCATTGCCAAGAGAAAGATGAGAGACATGAGACCGAACAATGCAGAAGAGCTGAAGGCTGCTTTTGACGCATCCTGGTCTTCCACAACACCTCAGCAGTGTGATAAAATTTATCTTGATTCCAAGGCTCAAGCTTATAGGTGTCATATAATGATTTCCTATATTAAAATTGGCTAACTTGGACTCAGGAAATGCTTGATGCTTAAACAACACTTAAGACCACCTAAGATGTCTCTACTCTAATCTTTTTGTTCTCTCTTACCTTGAAACTTATTTGTTATGTGTACATGACGCTCATCCCTATGTCTTATCTGTACTCTCTTCCTATTACTGTTCTAAGAGTATTTGACCCAGCTGATGAATAAAACGTCAGAGGCTTGTTTTGAATACCAACACGTGTCTGATGTCTAATTCTCGCTTCTCCAAGTGCACTTGTAACAACAATTTGGGCTTCCTCTGAATATAACAAAGATCAACATTCTGATCCACAACAGCAGTGCCACAGGCTGATAGCTTCCATGCCACGCCACATTGAGGCAGTAATTGCCACAAAAGGGGCCCAAACCAAGTACTGAGTCTATATGCATGCTTATACTTTTCAGAGGTCCAATATTGTTCTATGTACACTCCTTGTTTTATTGATTGCATGTAATATTCTAATTTACTGAGATTGTGGATTTGGGGTTTTCATGAGCTGTAAGCCATAATCATAGCACTTATGACAAATCACGTCTTGAACTATCTTGCTTTGCATGTTATGCGTCTATCTTATATATTAGTTTCCCCTTTTACGTTGCATTACTGAAATAAATGAACTTTTGCACGATATTCTAATTTTTCGAGTATCACCTGTATGCAAACAATCCCACAAGCAGCACCCCCACCCATACAAAACCACATGCAGCCTTCCTAAACATACATCATGAACAGAAAAAAGGGGGTATACCGGCACTAAATATAGTGTATACAAATGTGATGTACAGTATAAGTGCTTCGACTAAATCTATTTATAATACAGCTGTTATAACACCAACAGATCTACAAATAACCATAATGTTGTAGCGCTAAATATTAATACAAACAAAGGTTTAAAATACCTTAAAAAGTATAGTACAGTGATGAGGGTAGATGTAATAAAAATGCTTAAAATATAAAAAAAGAGAGTCCAATAGTGTAAAACTACAAAACTAGTGTGGAATAAAAACAATATATGGAACTGCTCACATTCTTCTGAGCTAGGCGACCTTCCCCTTCTTTTGGTGTAATCTTTTCCGTAGTCATAAAAGTAGTCTCAAACAGAGGACATATATGGTTCAATATTGTATACTCAATTTAGGTAGGTGAATAATCAAATAAAATTATGCTCACAAAGACGGAGCAGTTGATAGGCTCAATCACAGTATAATGTGTAGTTAAGGACTACACTCCTATGCAGTAAGCAGGAACCAGAAGCCCAGAAGTGTGTATTAAAAATTACTATTTATTAAAGGGACACTATAGTCACCTGAACAACTTCAGCTTAATGAGGTTGTTCAGGTGAGTGCTACAGCTCCCTGCAGCCTTTTTCTTGTAAGCACTTGTTTACATTGTAAGCTTGGAACACCTCCAAGTGCAGTCAATCAGACGGCCACCAGAGGGACTTCCGAGTTCAGAAGCCCTAAAAAGGCCTCACGTCTGACGTATTCACGCATGGGTGAATAATTCAGACTGTGCACGAGCTTTGTATCCTGTGTCAGCACTGCGTGGGAGTGGCTTGAGCTGACAGGTCTGAAAAGGCTGAAGACCGAGGAGGGGAGCATTCAAACAGTAAGTAAATGTATTTAGTGAGTGTGGGTGCGTGACTGAGGGTGAGTGGGTAAGGATGGATGATGGGAGTGGATGGATTTGGATTATGGGAGTGGATGGATAATGGGAGTGGATGGATTTGGATGATGGGAGTGGATGATGGGAGTGGATGGATGATGGGAGTGGATGGATTTGGATGATGGGAGTGGATGATGGGAGTGAATTTGATACCGGAGAAAATGACGGAAGCCAAGCACAGAGAGATGGACACAGGTTTCTTCAGGAAGGAAGAGATTCTTTATTCGATTCACCGACCGGGGCTCAGAGGGACTAATGTCACCAAAAAACAGCAAAGTCTGAGCCCTGATCATACAGTGTAGGTCCCTTATATAGGCATGTAGCTCCTCCCATAATCAGTTCAACCTACACATACTCTTATTCAATCAACCGAATAGAGACTAAATTCCTGTTTGACCACATGGCTTGCCCAGCACAATGGAGGAGGGGAAATACTCGGATATCCTGTATTCCTACACATGCTCCTTACACTACTGATTGTATCGTTGCCACGTGCAACCAACCGACCGATACATCAACATATGCAAGTGCACATACCACGTGGCAATCTTGTCCTAGTAAATTTATTTTTACTGAGATTCCACCACATTCCGCCCTTTGATGCTTCTGATATTTCACAATTCCAGATGCATTACTTAACCATAGTTTGCTTACACCTCAAGTTGCCATGAACCAGACCAGACTTTGCGACTCCCTAAAGATACGAATCCCTCAACATTCCTCTTCCTGTACTAATTCTCCCTGATTTAGAGCCTCATACCTATATATAGCCATTATCTGTGCAGCAGCCTTTCTCTCTGCTATATTCTCTATAATGCTCTGCACAGACCTAACTACCAAAGGAATCAGACATGGTAGGAGAAGGCACAGCATAAAAATTAGCATGACTCCACCTACCAATGCCTTAAGTCCTCCAAACTGCTCATACCAATTACCAAACCAACTACCTGGATTATACCCTTTCCATACCTGGATAGGCACATGCGCTAGTTTAACCATATGGCTAGTAAGCTCAGCTATTGCTTGCCCTTCATCATCTATTTGAAGACAACAATTGCTTAGGTTAAACTTCCCACATACACCTCCCTCTACTGCCAATAGGTAATCCAAGGCTAAACTATTTTGGTAAACGGCTGTCCTCATCCTAGTGTTATGTTTCGCTAGGAGATTGAGCGCTTGCGATGTTTCATTGGTAATTATCTCAACCACTGCCTGTAACCTTATAATGCGGTTGAGCATATATATTGGGGTTCTATATCCAAAAGTACCATCCTCTGCCCACGTAGCTGGCCCATAATAATCTATAATACGCTGGGGAGGCCACTCATTATCTTCCCAGGTACCTATCTCTAGGGGTCCCCTTTTCTTTCTATGATTCACATCATATACCTTAACTCCCAAAGTCTCTCCTGTTTCAATAGGCAACAAGAAGAAGGATGGTTTGAGCATACCTAACACACATGCCCCTTCCCAGTCCTGTGGTAACTCCGAATAGGCTTTCTTACCACAGATCCAGTACAAATTTGCTGGGGCTTTCCAACTCGATGTAGCAGATGGATCAAACCACACATCCTTTAAATTGGTATAACTTGCAAACGGGTTAGGTGGTTCTGAGACATTTGAAGCTGACCACCAAGTTGTATTCTTTGTATCATCATCATAAGCTTTTTGCCCTAGACAAGTCAATTCTCCTACAGATGTATTAAACATTATTCCTTTCCTTGCTATGCAAACATAACCTATAATGGAGGTCTTTAATCGCCACTCAGATTTACCTCTAACACTCATTTGATAATCAGCTTGAGAAGATGTTATCTGTTCAATTGTCTCAGAACCTCCTTTGCTTCCCAGGGCCATTGGTCTCCCATATTAGTACCTCCACACACATAGCAGTTGGTTACATTAAGACTACCAGCAATACTCTCGGCTAGATCAATAAACAAGTTCTTAGCATTATGGGGGATCTTATTCTCTACACTCATCTCCTCGTAGAAAGAATGGAAAACCTGATGAGTCTGGGCTGCCACAGTATTGGTCTCTATACCTATAAATAATATTTTCCCAGGATCCAAACCTGTCCCATATATCTGGAACCCAAATAAGTTTCCGAACCTAAACTGGTCAGGATTATTAATAAGTATATGGACTGGGTTACACTCCATAGACTTACAATATGGTTTGGTAGGCAACTTAGTAACAATCATATCCTTATCTACTGTCTGTCCCCAAGTTGCCCACCCTACACAAGACTAATATGGACAATAATTATAATTCTTATTTGGGCATTTTGGATCTATATACTTGTTCTTACTACTGGGGCAAATATACTTATCATTAGACCCATACGTTCTTTCCAATTTAAGATCCCCACATACACGGTTTTCTACCACTTGATGTCGCCTTACATGCATCAAATAGCAGAACACCCGAAGAATGTACGGTTTTTAGAATTGTCTTATTTATTAGGGTCCCCTGTGAATCTCCATTCCGAAGGGTCAACCAAATTGTACGGGGTTGATACTCTGGACTAAAACACTTAGTTCCTCCTACTCCTAAATGGCATACACTATAATCTATACCTAAGTATCTACACTTAGATACATATCCTTTACACTCATATTGTGAATGCCAAATAAGGGTCTGGGAAATATGATTACCTGTTTTTGTAGTCTTAATGCAAACCTCACAGCCTGGTGTGTCGGCACCTCTACCTTCCTGAATAATTAAAAACACACATATATACATTATAAAACACATCACTCCTGACATCTTTGTTCTCATTCTTCGACCGTGCGATGGCACCTCAGCTTCCAGGTGTAAGGGCTGCAAGGAATGGAGTCCTTCAAGTCCTCTCTTCCCTTCACAGAGGTCCCTTCAAGACACTCTGGCTATGTAACGTGGGTAGGTGGTCAGGCTTTATTATGGCCGTCAAAACACCTACTTGCTGATCTCTTTGATTACTCTAGAAGTCCCAATATCTCCTCGTCAGTCCGACTGAGTTACACGCTTTAACCGGATCTTGCAGGGATTCTCTGGATCTGGTGTAGCTTGCCAAGAATCTACTGCTGCTGGTTTAACCCTGGAGTAATGAATCCACAGAGTCACTTCAGCCACCTTTATAGCTGTAGGGGTAGACAAAAGAACAACATAAGGACCCCTCCACTTTGGCCCCAACGGTACACTGTTCCACTCCTTTATCCAAACTTGATCTCCTGGATGATAACAATGGACAGGTGGATAAATATTCACAGGTAATCTATCTTGTACCCATTTCTGTACCTCCTCCATAGTTTTACCCAACTCTACAACCTGCTGCCGGGTAATTCCTTCTCCCAACTGACTTAAATCCCCCCTTAAGTTACCAAGTACAGGAGGTGGACGCCCATACATAAGTTCAAAAGGTGAGAGACCCATCCTTCTGGTAGGTGTACTACGAATGCGTAACAGAGCTATTGGCAAAAGAACATTCCATTTAAGTTGAGTTTCTTGACACATCTTTGCCAATTGGTTCTTAATAGTTCTGTTCATTCTTTCCACTTTTCCAGAACTCTGAGGCCTATATGCCGTATGAAGTTTCCACTTAATACTAAGCATATGAGTCAGTTGTTGTAGGCACTGGTGAACAAAGGCTGGACCATTATCCGATCCTATAGAACATGGTAGTCCATATCGGGGTATTATTTCTCGCAACAGGAATCGCACAACTTCTCCTGCTTTCTCTGTACGAGTAGGACATGCTTCTACCCAACCTGAGTAGGTACACACAACTACTAGTAGGTAGCGATGTCCGCCGGATTTAGGCATTACCGTATAGTCTATTTAGAGATCGGACATAGGGAGTCCTCCCATATACTGGACTCCCGGTGGTTTCACTGGACCTTGCCTTGCCTTGTTCTTGGCACATATCACACATCTTCATACAATGGCTTGAGTCAAGTTGGACAATCTTGGTATGTAGAAATGCTTCCTAAGAGATTCTTCCATACTATCTCTTCTGGAATGTGTCCCGTTATGATAATTCTGGACAATTTCTACAGCTAGCGATGCTGGAATAACTATTCTTCCATCTTCTAACTGATACCAATTGTTCTCCAGGTACTTCCCAGTTTCAGTCTTTAACCACTCTCCTTCTTGAGCTGTATAAATTGGAGTCCATTGAGACAGAGGGGTTGGTATGAGAGCAGCTATACGTTCCACATACTCCTGTTTTCCTGATTCAGCGGCACGCTTATCTGCCATCCGATTTCCTTTTGTTACATCACCATCACCTTTCAGATGCGCTCGACAATGTATGATACCAACTTCTTTTGCTTCCCACACGGCTTCCAGTAGTTGTAATATCTCAGCTGCGTACTTGATTTCTTTACCCTCTGAGTTCAGTAGTCCTCTTTCTTTATACAAAGCTCCATGGTCATGAGTGGTTAAAAACGCATACTTCGAGTCCGTGTAGATGTTCACCCTCAAACCTTCAGCCAATTGTAACGCTCGTGTGAGTGCGATTAGTTCTGCCTTCGGTGCCGATGTTCCTTTTGACAATGGCCGAGCTTCTATCACCTTGTCTATGGTTGTCACTGCATATCCTGCATAGCGAATCCCTTCTTTCACATAACTACTGCCGTCCGTATAGTACTGGACATCAGGGTTCTGGATGGGAAAATCACAAAGGTCCGGTCTACTTGAAAACACTTCATCCATCACCTCCAGGCAATCATGTTGACTCTCAGTAGGTTGTGGCAAAAGGGTAGCTGGATTCAAGGTATTAACAGTCTCTAGATGCACTCTCGGGTTTTCACATAACATAGCTTGATACTTAGTCATGCGGCTATTACTAAACCAATGATTGCCTTTATAGTCTAGCAACGTCTGTACTGCGTGCGGGACTCGCACGTAGAGTTCCTGACCCAGAGTGAGCTTATCAGCTTCAGCTACCAGCAGGGCGGCTGCAGCTACGGCTCTTAGACAAGGTGGAAGACCACTGGCCACTGCATCCAGTTGTTTGGACATATATGCAACAGGTCGTTGCCATGATCCCAAGTACTGTGTCAATACTCCCACAGCCATTCTTCTTTGCTCATGTACATATAAGTAGAATGGGCGTGTATGATCAGGTAGACCTAGTGCTGGGACGCTCATCAATGCCTTCTTCACATCTTCAAATGCCTTTTGCTGTTTGGGGGTCCACAGGAAGGGATCGTGTTCTTTACCTTTTATAGCCACATAAAGAGGTTTCGCCAATATCGCATAACTGGGAATCCATATCCTACAGAAGCCTGCTGCCCCCAAGAACTCTCGCACTTGTCTTCTATTCTTGGGTATTGGTATTTGGCATACAGCTTCTTTTCTCTCTGGCCCCATTATCCTTTGACCTTCAGAGATATGGAATCCCAGATACTTGACAGTTGGCTGACACAACTGGGCTTTCTTCCTGAACACCTTCTATCCTGCCTTCCAAAGAATGTGCAGTAGATCATGTGTTGCTTGCTGACATATCTCTCTTGTAACTGCCGCTATTAACAAATCATCTACGTATTGTAATAGTACACATTCTCCTGGGATGGACTTGAAATCTAGTCCTGACTTAATGCTGAACCAAATAGGGTAGGTGAATTCTTAAACCCTTGGGGCAATCTTGTCCACGTCATCTGGCGTTTTGAGCCAGTTACAGCATTTTCCCATTGGAATGCAAAGATACACTGGCTTTCCGCAGCAATTCGTAGGCCAAAGAAGGCATCTTTGAGATCCAAAACTGTGAAGTAGGTAGCCCCGCCCGGAATTAAAGCAAGCAGGTTATATGGATTGGGCACAACTGGATGTACACTTACTACCGCATCATTGACTGCTCTCAAGTCCTGCACAGGGCGATACTCATCTGTACCGGGCTTTTGCACAGGCAACAATGGGGTGTTCCAGGGGGAAGTACAGAATTTTAGGATACCATACCTTATGAACTTAACCAAATACGATTGTATGTTCTTCTTGGCCTTCTGTGGAATGTGATATTGTCTCAGGCTTACTGGATAAACCCCAAGCTTTAGTTCAATATGAATTGGTGGGATATTACGAGCAAGTCCTGGTGGGTTATTCTCTGCCCACACTCCTAGTATATTGAACAAGGATTCATCACTCTTAGGGTTTTGGCTAGTCAACACTGTATAAAGTCGCCACTCTTCTTCCTTTGGTACAGATATTGTCATTATACCTGAGGGTCCATTGAACTTCAAAGATGTTGTTCCGTTAGGTAGAAATTTTATCTGTGCTTGTATTTTCGACAACAAATCACGTCCTAGCAGTTGGACTGGACATTCAGGCATATAAAGGAACTGGTGTTTCACTATGTGGCCTCCCAATGTACAGAGTCGACTCTTAAGAACCGGTTTAGCGGCACTCCTTCCAGTTGCTCCTATTACGGTGATAGTTCTTCCTGAAGGAGGAGCGACTAGGTCAGTCACCACCGAATGTTCAGCACCAGTGTCAATCATGAAAGAACTCCTTTTTCCCCCTATTGCTACATCGACCATAGGCTCCGCTCGGCCAAGGGGGATGGAGCCCGGTCGGTATCAATTGTCTTCCACGACTGTGTCAGCCAAACCCACAAAGTCCCTATCCTCGCTCTCTCGGGGTCTCTGCGCTGCTGGGTAATATCTATCTCCACTAACACTTCCTCTATTATTCCCACTTTTTCCTCCAGGGCCTCCTCTTCCTCTCGCTCTGACTCTATAATTATTACTATACCCTGCCCTAGGTCTGTCTCTCTCATATTGTTCCCTCCGTGGACACTCACTTCTCCAATGCCCTTCTTCCCTACAGTGCGCGCATTGGTTCCTACTCAAAGGCTCCCCATTCCACTTATTCTCGCCTTTATCCGTTCCCCTATACGCTTCCTTTTCCCTTCTATCTACGCCTGCGATAGCTACCGCTAGCATATCCGCTTTCCTTTGCATCTTTCGCTCTTCCTCCTTCTTTGTCTCTGTCTCCCTATTCATATAGACCTTATTTGCTATTTCCATTAGTTGGGTTATGGACATCCCTACAAACCCTTCTAACTTCTGTAGCTTGCGCTTTATATCTCCGTAGGCTTGGCTGACAAAGGCAGAGTTAACCATTCGGGAATTCTCAGCAGCCTCTGGATTAAAGGGGGTATACAACCGGTATGCCTCCAATAATCGGTCATAAAAAGCACTGGGCGATTCATCACATTTCTGCAATACCTCAGCCGTCTTAGACATATTAATCGCCTTTTTTTCCGCCGGCTTTCATGCCAACAATAATAGCGTCCCTGTATGCTTTTAAATGGGCCATATCTGCGCCATTGACATTCCACTCCGGATCAGTATTTGGATAATGTACTGCGGCCCATGCTGCTGGGTTGGCCTGATTTTGTGTACCGGCCACTTCTTCCAGCGCTTTAATTGCCGCTTGGTTTATCCGTGTCCTTTCCTCGTTGCTAAACAATGTCATAAGCAGTTGCTGGCAATCAGCCCAAGTGGGATTATGTGTCTGGACTATGGAGGTAAACAAATCCGTCATGGCTTGAGGTTTATCGGTGTATGAGGAGTTATGGGTCTTCCAATTAAATAGATCAGTAGTAGTGAAGGGAACATAGACGAATACAGGATCAGCGTAACTGGCCGTCACCGTTAATGTGTGTCGGGCCAGGTGTCAGTCGAAGAGGCATTTGATAATGTCGGGGTTGGAGGGTACCGGTCAGTTGTCGGGTTAGTATGGGGCTTCGTTTAGAAACATCAGTTAGGGGTTCCGGTCGAGGGGTAGTAAGACGAGGGGAAGGGGACGCTTTACTGAGGGGGATATCAGTGAGTAAAATATTCCGGGCCGGGCTAGGAGGAGCCTGACCAGGAACTAGATATGACGTCAAATCTGGATAGGTGGGGTTAACGGAGGTAGGTCCCGGAAGGGGAGGGTTTAAAACAAGAGGGCTGGGCTCTAAGTTAGAGGAGGAAGAAGAGGGGACAACGGGGCAAGGAGAGTAGCGTTACCAACAGCACCTCCTCTTCCTGTGTAGGAGGAGTAAGGGGGCGGCATGGGGATCTCGGATTCAGGAGGCGTGTCCAAAATGGGCATAATTACGGCCTTAGTGGACAAGCGAGTTCTGGCCACCATGAGGCGACATTGTTCCTCGTGGCATACCCGGATCCATTTTGGCAAGTCATTTACGGCCTGCTTCCAACAGTCAATATACGGAAACTGGCCGTAAAGTTCAGGCCTACCTGATACAGCCACGTGTACACGCTGTACCAGATTAGGAACCAAACTGCCACGTGGTGGCCATGCAGCCACCAAAGTAGGCCATTCCCTACTACATAAAGTAGTCAGGCGTGTTGGAGACATTTTTACCCCAAAATCGTACACAGTGTATCCCTTTTTAAAGTTTTTCAACATACATCCTAAGGGATCCATAATCATTGAATCTGACGCACCCATACTAGCAGCCTCTGTTTCCAACAGAAACCAAACAAACACACTTCCAACGGTCACACCCGTTCCCTCGGCAACAGCACCACGTGGTACAGTTACTAAGCGAAACGCACACAACAAAACACTCAGAAAATTCCCGTACACACACAGCTGTTATACCAGTCACTAAATAACTATTACTGCGCCTCTTGGCGAAACTATACAGTCACCCACGCTATAATTCCCTATATCTGAATTACCCGTCTATAACATACCCCAGTAACATCATCTTTACAAACAGTAGTTATAGTACGGTTAGCATTGGTTAGAGTACAATTTAAAGTCACAGTTTAATTAGTAGTGGTTATGGTGTTAAACATACAACATAGACGACAGTTATTAGTAGTTATTTACAGTATCAGTAATTATACATGGTTATGGTACCGTGCGCTATATTACAGTTACACACTATTCACACTCTCGCTAGACGGCAGAGCTCACGCTATCTAGCAAGATATACATGCTACTACAACAATCTTTAACACATTTACAATTCCCAACGAATCTATTGGCCAGTACCTCGATGGACTACCTAAAACTATTTACATCTGTTTTGGTTAGCCACGCTGCCCAAGCACCACATATAGTGAACTAGAAGGCGGAATTTACAACAGCACCCTCTTAGTCTATATACTCTATCAAAAATCTAGTGGGTTCCAAATTTACACGACTTCCCACTTAGCCAAGATAGGTTGAGATCTAGCGGACCGAATTTACACAGACGCCGCTTAGTCTCCCGGTCCCTCCGACCTAGCGAACGTAATATACACCCTAGAACGCTAGTCTAGACAAGACACCGGTGCCCGGCTTGGGCTATTTACACAGAACCCAGCCTGACTCCAAACCAAAATTAAACGGGCTGACTACAGGGCGTTTAATTACGAGCGTTGCGCCTTCGCTCCTTCCCTCACTGGAGGGGGCAGATTCCATGCACAATTAACCCCTTATGGGCCTACCGCACAATCGGTATCCAATACCCCTAGTGGGTCCACCGTCTAAAACAGTGGTCGTCTTACCTCCTCGTTCCTGAACCTGAGTTCACACTCATCGTCGGGGACACCCCAGCACTTACTACGTAGAGGCCGATGATCTCCTGGACAACAGACCAGTGGCGCCGAGACGAAGGGAGGTCCACGCAGAAGTTCAGGGGTGCAGCCGTAGAGAGCGTGGGCAAAGATAGCCGTCTCACGCCTCTGCTTCTCAGCTACCGTTGAATGATGAGCTTCACGGCCAATTGCACCAAATGATCCCGGAGAAACTCACGGAAGCCAAGCACAGAGAGATGGACACAGGTTTCTTCAGGAAGGAAGAGATTCTTTATTCGATTCACCGACCGGGGCTCAGAGGGACTAATGTCACCAAAAAACAGCAAAGTCTGAGCCCTGATCATACATTGTAGGTCCCTTATATAGGCATGTAGCTCCTCCCATAATCAGTTCAACCTACACATACTCTTATTCAATCAACCGAATAGAGACTAAATTCCTGTTTGACCACATGGCTTGCCCAGCACAATGGAGGAGGGGAAATACTCGTATATCCTGTATTACTACACATGCTCCTTACACTACTGATTGTATCATTGCCACGTGCAACCAACCGACCGATACATCAACATATGCAAGTGCACATACCACGTGGCAATCTTGTCCTAGTATTTTTACTGAGATTCCACCACAGATTGATGATATGGATGATGGGAGTGGATGGATTTGGATGATGGGAGTGGATGATGGGAGTGGATGATGGGAGTGGATGGATGATATGGATGATGGGAGTGGATGGATGATGGGAGTGGATGGATTTGGATGATGGGAGTGGATGGATTTGGGGATGGATGGATGATATGGATGATGGAAGTGTATGGATTTGGGGATAGATTTGGATGATGGGAGTGGATGGATTTGGATGATGGGAGTGGATGGATGATATGGATGATGGGATTGGATGGATTTGGGGATGGATTTGGATAAACTTCATATACTGTTTTTAAACATGTGTGCAATATTTTATATATATATATTTATATATATATATATATATATATATATAGTGTATACACAGTAAATACACTTCATGTGCATTATATATATATATATTTATATAATGCACATAAAGTGTATTTACTGAGTACCCACACAAACTTCATATACTGTTTTTTAAACATGTGTGCAATATATATATATATATATATATATATATGTTAAAAGGCCTGAACTTGTGGAGGCCTGAATTTGTGGGAGGAGTAAGTCCCCTACTTAAACTCCCAGCCCCTACTCACCTCTGCCGTTCAGCTGATTGTTTTGTCCCCATAGCAACCAGCACTTCCGGACCAGCTTCCCGCCAGAATTTTTTCCTGTTCCAGCAGTCAGACGTCCTGTGCAGTACTCCGTCCGTTTGAGGCCTTCCACACGGTTTCCGGTCGAGGTACCCGACTTCCGGTCTCGAGACCGGCACGTCCGCGTAAGTAAGGCGAAGGAAATAGCGTCCCGCTATTCCCCGCCGTTCCGGGCCTAAAAACGTAGGGGTAGGCTCCCTCTATCATATGCGTACTACTACACGCTCGCTTAAACAATTTCTACGTTCGCGGCAAACGGACGAGCGCACGGCACTTGTTTCACATCATTTACTCATTCGTACGGAAACTGCCGATTTCAAATAGGAAACATAATATACACTAATATTATTACTGGCATCCCCTTTTTTCCTGGTCGGTCACCTAGGACCAAACAATTTCGGACGGTTAAACCACGAACTCCATGCTCTAACCCATATTCGGTTAGATCTTATTCAATAGGCTATAGGTAATACTAAAGAAAAGAAAATGTTACTTGCGCTTTCTCCTTAATCCCTATGTATATTTAGACAAATGGAGGTCATTTAGTTGCTCCAATGGCCATTGGAGGGAATGCCCGCCTGCCAACGTCAAGGCAGACCCCCCTAAGCGGGTCCTAACACTGACCCTTCAGCCTGCTTCCTTGAGCTTCTGGCAAAGATATCTCTAATGAGACAGAAAGGGGTATTTTTTATATACACCCCTATACTTATTAACCCTTAATAGGGAACACATGGGATGGGCAGCAGCATTGTAACCAGGCTGTGTGATACAAAGTAAATACAAATACAAAAAGAGAAGTCCTGCGCTTAGTCCCATTACTGCTGGGCCAGCAGCAACGACTACAATACACATCAGCCCCAATATATAGTAAAAACCAAAGAAAAGAAAATGTTACTTGCACTTTCTCCTTAATCCCTATGTATATTTAGACAAATGGAGGTCATTTAGTTGCTCCAATGGCCATTGGAGGGAATGCCCGCCTGCCAACGTCAAGGCAGACCCCCCTAAGCGGGTCCTAACACTGACCCTTCAGCCTGCTTCCTTGAGCTTCTGGCAAAGATATCTCTAATGAGACAGAAAGGGGTATTTTTTATATACACCCCTATACTTATTAACCCTTAATAGGGAACACATGGGATGGGCAGCAGCATTGTAACCAGGCTGTGTGATACAAAGTAAATACAAATACAAAAAGAGAAGTCCTGCGCTTAGTCCCATTACTGCTGGGCCAGCAGCAACGACTACAATACACATCAGCCCCAATATATAGTAAAAACCAAAGAAAAGAAAATGTTACTTGCGCTTTCTCCTTAATCCCTATGTATATTTAGACAAATGGAGGTCATTTAGTTGCTCCAATGGCCATTGGAGGGAATGCCCGCCTGCCAACGTCAAGGCAGACCCCCCTAAGCGGGTCCTAACACTGACCCTTCAGCCTGCTTCCTTGAGCTTCTGGCAAAGATATCTCTAATGAGACAGAACACCTGTCCCAGCCCCTATCACGGTAGTCCCAGCCCCTATCACGGTAGTCCAAGTCCCTATCACGGCTGTACCCGACATACCAACATGCCCTCCCATACCCCCCCCCCAGCACCAGGCACAGCCATTACACCATTTGAGTCACCAGCACACTCCGTCCCTGACTCTATCAAGAAAGATATCCTAGACGGGAAGGATGTGTGTCTGGTGTCTCTGCTCATAGCCTCTCAGGATGTTCTTGAGAACAAGGCTTTCAACTATGGTGACATTTCTGTGGTGCTCAAGACAAGGGATCCCAGGCTTAATAAAAAATTGTCAATACCCCAGTTTGTGATAGCCTTCGGGATATATAGAGATGTTATTTGCACGGTGTACCCCCACAGGAGAGAAGAATTAGACCTTTATCTGCACAAGGTGGTGGATCTAGGCATCAAGTACGGGGGCTCCTCTTTCTATGACTACCACAAGTCAGTGTCAGCGAAGGCGGCGACCCATCTGAAGTAGTTCAATATTAAAACACAGAACTGTTCTGTCGCCACTTCGCTGGACTCAGGCCCCCGGCTTGTGCCATATGCAACTCGACATCCCACATGGCGGACTTATGTCCAGTCGAAGCAGATCCCACCACCTCCACCCCCACCTCTCACTCTACTTTCACACCTCACTCCACTTTCACCCCCTACAACAAGTCATCGGGTGGTCTTCGGGATAAGCTAGGTAGGCCCATCTCCTTTCTAGGGAAGGCGCAGGTGTGCAATAACTTCAACGCAGGCTCCTGCAGTTTCAGCGCCTGTAGATTATTGCACATCTGCTCCATATGTTTCAGGGCACATACAAAGACCATGTGCCCAGCCAGGTTGTCACCAAACAAATGACTAACCGACATAAACATCGACAACCTGTTTTTTTATCTAAGGTCTCACCCTAGCAGGCATCTGGTGGATTATCTCACTACAGGGTTCACTAAAGGTTTTCTCACGGGTATAGTAGCCATTCCCCCAGGTACACTAGAATGCCCTAATCTACAGTCAGCACGTTTAGACCCAGTCTCCACAGACACCCTCATTGCCTCGGAGATCACCAACGGGTTCATGATAGGCCCCTTCACCTCTTCACCATTCTCCACCTGGCGCACTAACCCCATTGGTATTGCTATTCACAAATATTCTAATAAAAAACGTCTAATTATTGATTTATCGGCACCGCACTCCTCTTTTGTTCCTAGCATAAACGCACTCATTCCAGCAGACAAATTTTCACTTCAATACGTAACCATCGACGACACCATACAGTCCATCATATCATCTGGTAACCGACCCTGGCTTAACAAAACGGACATTACAAACGCTTTTAAATTACTACCCATGCACCCCTCACTCTGGCACTTACACGGTATTAAATGGCGTGGGAAATACTACTTCTCTACACGACTCACTTTCGGTTCTCGTAGCAGCCCCAAACTGTTCGACATTTTCGCAGAGTCATTATGCTGGCTGCTTCTGAACATCACCAGGTGTCACTCCGTTATCCACTACCTCGACGACTTTTTACTTATAGATCCAGGGTCACCATCACCCACAGCAATCAAAAGCACTACTGCACTATTTGCTATACTTGGAGTCCCTTTGTCCCCAGCCAAAACTATAGGCCCCACAACTAAATTGACCTTTCTGGGGATAGAACTGGACTCGGTTAACCTCAGAGCTAGCCTCCCTCACGACAAACTGGCACGTTTGAGAGGGGAGATAGACTTGTTCCTGCGGAATGATGTTTGCACTAGGAAGGAACTTCAGTCCCTTCTCGGATCCCTGAACTTCGCCATGCGCATCATTCCGCAGGGAAGATCTTTCATATCCAGACTTCTTTGCCTGATGCACGGAGTTCCGGACTCTGGCACAGTTTCTTTGGACCCCAACGCCAAGGCTGACTTAGCTATGTGGGGGAAGTTCTTGAAGGACTGGAATGGAATCTCCATGTTTATCCCCTCTCTCTCCACCTCTTCACCCATCATCCACACAGACGCAGCAGCCAATACTGGTTTTGCAGCCATTTTCGGGAACCACTGGTTCAGGGGCCATTGGCCCACTGATACGGATTCCTTGCCAGGATTCAGAGAGACCTCAGCACTTTTTGAAATTTATCCCATTGTGGCGGCCGCACAAACCTGGGGTCATCTCTGGTCTGGCAAGGCAGTCAAATGCTACTCAGAAAACTCGGCAGCTTGCAAAATTGTTAACAAAGGGCGATCATCTTCCCTGACCATCATGCGGCTGATTCGCAAGCTGACCTGGTTGGCAGCATCCGGCCAGTTTCACTTCGTTTGTTTTCAAATCCCGGGTATTCACAACACGGCCGCTGACGCTCTCTCGTTCTCAATTTCAGGCATTCTCTCAGGCACTCCCAACGGCTCACCTACAACCATCCAGGACACCACGGTTCCACGAACTAATCCTGGATTAAGCACACTCTTGAACCACGCTAGAGGACTCACTCACCAAGCATTATCACCAAACACGGCTATCACTTACAATAGGGCACTTAATATATTTAATAAATTCACTGCAGAGTTCGGTTTACAAGGTGACTTCTCTATTCAAACCATGGTGGCTTTTGCCTCTTTTTGACACCTACACCTTAAACTATCTCACAACACCATTAAACTTTATCTCACGGGGATCCAGCACCACAGCCTCACCTATTTTCCTAACAACACTCCTTTCCTGTCTTCATACCCCATCAAAAAGGTTTTGAAAGGCATATCAAAGGTTTCACCTCCACTCACTTCCATTAGATTACCTATAGATGGGCCTATCTTCAGGTCACTTAGCAATCTCCTTGACACAGCCCCATTCGACATCGGCACAAATACGGTGATCAAATCTGCTATATATCTCGCTTTCTACGGTTTTCTCAGACCTAGAGAGTTCACCGTAATTTGTCAAGGAGATATTAAGCTAAGCCTTAAAATATCACATCTCACTAAAATAGAGGATCACTACCTACTTTCGATCCCTACAACTAAAACCAACCGGTCACTACACCCTACTATAATTCCTCTCTTCCCTACTGATAATGCCTGGTGTCCGGTAAAAGTACTAGACCACCTACGGTCAACTCTGCACGGTCACCTACCGGACTCTCCGCTCTTAACACTACAAGGGCACCCGTTAACCACAGCAAAATTGATGGGTCATATCAGAACTCTGTTATCTAAGCTCGGACACAACCCGACTGCATTCTCCGGGCACTCCTTCCGTATAGGAGCCGCCTCTGCAGCATCTAGCACTAACACACCGGTCCATATCATCAAGAGACTGGGGCGGTGGAAATCCTCCATATATACTGCATATATTCCACAGCCGGAGAAAGAGCTTCGCCAAGCTTTCAGGAACTTGGTCTTATAAAAAAATGCAATAAAGTGTGTATTTCTCAAATTTATCTTTTGCCCTCTTTTATTTACAGGCCCACTCATGAATCCTGAAAGTACAGAAAGTACAGTGCTTATTCGTATTGGTGTACTAATTTCCAGTATATCTAAAAATGTTTTACATATTTTCTGATTTTAATTGCCATGTGTACCTTTCGTATGCCCATGTGAAACGTTTTACCATTCAGGGCCCGAGTGGGGTCATTTAAACAGATCATACCTCGAGTGCAGAGTGCATTTAATCCGACTCGTTAATGTTAGTTATTCACTAAGCTTAGTGAAAACATAGTTGGCTTAAAGATGTTTTCGATTCAAGTTCTTGTGCCCCACAGTTCAAATTAACATTCAAATGACAATTCATGAAGGATCACACAAGTGAATAGCCCTGCCAATGTCGTCTCAGAATTGTTTTGTTATCTAAGAAGAAATAAAAATGCATATCAACGAAAAATGCTGGCGGGCTAATAGTTCGGACAAGCCAACTGTCAGACGCTGGGCAAGGGGGTGACTTTCTGACATTGGCTTCTTACGCTCAAACATGTCCTTGACAGACATCTGACTGTGGGCAGATGAGCGGGAACTGCTCAAGGCGAGAGACGGAGTGGCGGATGGTTGAGAGGGGGCAAGGAGGACAGCAGTGGTTGACGTGGCTGAAGATGCTGGACCAGGAGGAGGATGGCGGCTTTGAGTTTGTGTGCTGCTTGTACTCATGTGCTGATCCCATAGGCGTTTGTGATGTGCGATCATGTGCCTACACAAAGCAGTTGTACCTAAGTGGGTGTTGGACTTCCCACGACTCAGTTTCTTTTGGCACAGGTTGCAAATGGCATCGCTGTTGTCACAGGCAGACACACCAAAAAAATGCCACACTGCTGAGCTCTGCAATGACAGCATTCTGATGGTGGACACAGCATGCATTGATTGGTGTGCTGTCGGGCTGACCCCGGGTGCCGATGCATGCTGTCTGACTATGCCACTAGCTCCTTGCGATGACCTCCCCCTGCTTCCAACTCGTCTCCTCCTCCTCTTTGTCTCCCCATCTGAACTTTCCCCCTGTTCTTCTTCTCTTCTAGTGGGCACCCACATGACATCCATGGACACATCATCATCATCAACCGCTTCACTTGTATCTGACAACTCAGCAAAGGAAGCAGCAGCGGGTACAACATCATCATCATCACACCGTACGTCCATGTGTGTAATGCTGCCTGCCTGAGACATAGACCAGATATGAGTGGCACTGTGCAGTGGCAGAGGTCTGCAGAGTACACGCTGTAGGCCTGACACACCCGCTTGAAGACAACTAACTGCTATTCAATCTATAACAGTGAAAAAAGTTTTTTCTTTGTAAAGGCACGCTACAGAGACACCAGATATGAGTGGCAACTGTCAAAGTACACTAGCAGGGTTCTGCAGGGCACTCGCTGAAGGAAGGCCTGACACACCCGCTTTAAGGACACTGACTGCTATTAGCTTACACTGGAAAACTTTTTTTCTTTGTAAAAGCACGCTACAGAGACACCAGATATGAGTGGCAACTGTCAAAGTACACTGGCAGGGTTCTGTAGGGCACACGCTGAAGGCCTGAAACACCCGCTTTAAGGACACTGACTGCTATTAGCTTACACTGGAAAACTTTTTTTTCTTTGTAAAAGCACGCTACAGAGACACCAGATATGAGTGGCAAATGTCAAAGTACGCTGGCAGGGTTCTGCAGGGCACACGCTGATGGAAGGCCTGACACACCCGCTTTAAGGACACTGAGTGCTATTAGCTTACACTGGAAAACTTTTTTCTTTGTAAAAGCACGCTACAGAGACACCAGATATGAGTGGCAACTGTCAAAGTACGCTGGCAGGGTTCTGCACGGCACACGCTGAAGGAAGGCCTGACACACAAGCTTTAAGGACACTGACTGCTATTAGCTTACACTGGAAAACTTTTTTTCTTTGTAAAAGCACTCTACAGAGACACCAGATATGAGTGGTGGCACTGGGCAAATGGGCACAGTATCCACTGAGCCTGACACAGTTCTGTGATCTGGCAGAGGTTGGCAGAGTACACGCTGTAGGCCTGAGACACCTACTTGAAGACAACTAACTGCTATTCAATCTATAACAGTGAAAAAAGTTTTTTTGTTTTTATATGCAAGCTATTGTGACACCAGATATGAGTGGCACTGTGAACTGGCAGAGGTTGGCAGAGTAGACGCTGTAGGCCTGACACCCGCTTGAAGACAACTAACTGCTATTCAATCTATAACAGTGAAAAAAGTTTTTTGTTTTTAAATGCAAGCTATTGTGACACCAGATATGAGTGGCACTGTGAACTGGCAGAGGTTGGCAGAGTACATGCTGTAGGCCTGACACACCCGCTTGGAGACAACTAACTGCTATTCAATCTATAACAGTGAAAAAAGTTTTTTCTTTTTAAATGCAAGCTATTGTGACACCAGATATGAGTGGCACTGTGAACTGGCAGAGGTTGGCAGAGTACACGCTGTAGGCCTGACACACCCGCTTGGAGACAACTAACTGCTATTAAATCTATAACAGTGAAAAATGTTTTTTTTTTTGTTTTTAAATGCAAGCAAATGTGACACCAGATATGAGTGGCACTGTGAACTGGCAGAGGTTGGCAGAGTATACGCTGTAGGCCTGACACACTCGCTTGAAGACAACTAACTGCTATTCAATCTATAACAGTAAAAAAAGTTTTTTTGTTTTTAAATGCAAGCTATTGTGACACCAGATATGAGTGGCACTGTGAACTGGCAGAGGTTGGCAGAGTACACGCTGTAGGCCTGACACACCCGCTTGGAGACAACTAACTGCTATTAAATCTATAACAGTGAAAAACGTTTTTTTTGTTTTTAAATGCAAGCTATTGTGACACCAGATTTGAGTGGCACTGTGAACTGGCAGAGGTTGGCAGAGTATACGCTGTAGGCCTGACACACCCGCTTGAAGACAACTAACTGCTATTCAAACTATTACAGTGAAAAAAAATGTTTTTAAATGCAAGCTATTGTGACACCAGATATGAGTGGTGGCACTGGGCATGTGGGCACAGTATATGCTGTGAGCCTGACACACAGGCTGGCTGTCAGGCAGGCAACTGCAATTACATTACACAGAAAAAAAAAACAGACTGATGTTCAAGCCCTAAAAAGGGCTTTTTGGGGTTCTGTCCTTACAGCAGAGATCAGATGAGTGCTTCAGGACTGTAGTGGACACTGAATACACTAGCCTAGCTATCAATTTCCCTATCAAATCAACAGCAGCTACACTTTCCCTCCTCTCACTAAGAATGCAGCTTCAGAATGAATCAAAAATGGATTGTTACGACACTCACCGCCAGGTAGATAAAGCCGCCGTTTAGTGAATAATCCCCTTCTCCAGAAATGCAGTTTTAATCCAGCCGATTGTCAAACTCCCGAACGGAGCATACGAACGCGGCAACTCCCGATCAGCAATTCAGTCGAACTCCTTCCACAGCTAGAAATAACAAAAGTACTGTCCCAATAATAAATCCCTCCACAAACGAGACCAAGCTCCGTCTTGAAGGACAAACAGGAATGTGTTTAATGGGGGCTACCTGCCCGGTATTTATGCGGGTCTCCACAAGGTGGACACTCCCCTAGGGGACCTTGTGGAAGACTGTACAACATATTGGACAGTAGCCAATCGCAGTGGCTTCAATATAAGCCCTTCCCATCTTACCCACAAATCCTTCTTCTTTATCCCGGAGATAATTAGGAAGAAACCTAATTATCTCCCAGGATAGAGACAATCGCCATTTTAAAATACAATAGGAAAAATACAATAAAATACATAATTTCAGAAATACCGAATGCATATGGTTCGTGTAACGTATCCCCAGATAGCCTGGATCTGAGTGCATATTTCTACCGAATAGCGCTCAGATCCGATGTACATAGTTCAATCGCCATGGAGTCAAAGTCTTTCACAAGTCCTTCGGTATACGAATGACTCCATGGGACGGCTATCTGGGTAAAGTCCATACGAATGTTAGAAACTCACGAACTGACCGGTGTTCGTACGCCTCGACGAAATCGAAGGCGGGCGGCGACTTCCAGCGGTGTTCGGCAGATAAAGTATCCATTTTTATTTCCATAGGATTTGCACCGAACACCGCTGATTCTCCTCGTGGCCCAAAATGGCCGCCACCTCGTGGTCGGCATACGAACGACGACCACCCGTACGAATGGAATGGAGAGGTGTCTGCGGTTAACCGCTAATTGAGGCCAATAGGTTAACTAGCAGCACACTCCTCTCCTGGGTGGCCATCCGTTCGGTAGTTTTAATCGGTATTTGGGGAAACATACGAACAGGGGAATACGGACAGGAAATCCAGCGAAATGAAGGCAAACAGACGAACCAGCAATATAAGTCTATACAGATGGATCTGTCACATGGATGCTGTCCAGTAGGTGGGAGGGTCTGCTAGGGAGGGTGTGCTGCTGATTGGCTGGAATGTGTCTGCTGACTGTGAGGCACAGGGTCAAAGTTTACTCAATGATGACAAATGGGGGGCGGATCGAACCGCACATATGTTCGCCCGCTGTGGCGAACGCGAACATACTATGTACGCCAGGAACTATTCGCCAGCGAACCGTTCGGTACATCACCAGTGATTATAGCTGTCCCCTACAAACATGAGTCAAGGCTGCAAGTTAGAGGGACAAGTCATTCTGTTTATTGGCACCAAAAGAACATTCTTTTATGCAGGATCCCCTTAGATAGGACAACCCACAGGGCTTTACAAAACAACCAATCACACATGTACATTACAGAAAACACTCCCAGCAATTACACACAAAATCCTCCCCTCTGCCTGTGACATAATTATGTTACACAAGGGATTAACATAATTATCACAGACAGTAAAAATACAGTTTTTACACCATATTCATAACTTCTAAAATATACATCCCATTCACATAAAAATTATATATTCACAATCAATCCATTCAGGGGAACAACATATCAAAAAATGGCATGAATCAGACCAGGGGTTCAGAAGCTAGTAAAGTATCTTTTGGGACCTGGCTGGCAGCATGGCTATCTGGCCCAAACCAGTTTTACAGAGCCCTCTATCCTGGAGACAATGGGGAAAATAATCCAATTATATCCAGGGATAGAGGCAGACTCCATTAACCACATGGTTACAGTAAAACACAAAAATACAATAAAATACATAATATTACATTTGTCACATAACATATATACATGTAACCCATCCCCAGATAACTTGGATATGAGCGCTCAATATATCCAAACAGCGCTCAGATCCGACAAATACAGTCAAATCGCCATACACACTAGGTCCATAGTCATGGGGCAGAAGACTGGCAATTAGGCTTCTCCATAACACAGGGAAGCAGGGCAATTTGTCAAATAAAATAACAGTTACAAATAGCAGTTTGTAACATGAACGATACAAGCACTAAAGGGAATTGAACCAGAAACCACGATAGGGCAAGGAGCTAAGGGAAAGGCGAGTATAAATACCTATTAGATTGATTTGATTGGTCCTTGTCATAACCACGCCCACAAAACGTGAGAGTATGGGAAATGTGGAATGACATGGGCCAATGGGAGACCTTTTTATTTTTTGCTCCCACTGTCCCTTTAACCCCTTAAGGACACATGACATGTGTGACATGTCATGATTCCCTTTTATTCCAGAAGTTTGGTCCTTAAGGGGTTAAATGCTTGCCCGCTATGCACGGCGCGCTCCCAGTACCAGGAGCGTCACGTGGCCGCTTCTCGCGGTCCGTGCACGCCTCCCTTTCAGATGCAGGACGGCATGCGGCGGAGAAGGAGGACTTCGTCCGGCCCTTGGAGAGGGTAAATACCACTACAGTACCCCCCCTGAAGACACGCCCACCGGGCGGGGAGGACCCGGCCTGCCAGGAAAACGAGAATGAAAGGAGCGCAAAAGGCGAGGAGCGTGAACAGAGTCAGTGGAGATCCAACTGCGTTCCTCCGGCCCATATCCCTTCCAATGCACCAGGTACTGGAGGCGACCCCGGAGAAAACGAGAGTCAAGTACGGCAGCCACTTCAAATTCCTTATGACCCTCCACAAAAACAGGAGGAGGAGGAGGAACATATCAGGTATAACGGTTACACAGGAAAGGCTTCAACAAGGAGGTGTGAAAGACGTTAGGATACGCAGGTTACTGGAAAGATCCAAGGCATAAGAGACAGGATTAACTTTATGCAAGACATGAAAAAGACCGATAAAATGGGGAGCCAGCTTCATAGAAGGCACACAAAGGCGGATGTTACGAGTAGAAAGCCAAACCTTATCCCCCACAACATAGGAAGGAGCAGCTCTGCGATGTTTGTCAGTCTTGAACCTTCTGACGAGCAGCAGAATCCACCAAAGAACGGGGAACCTGCTCCCAGGTAGTACGCAAACCGGCCAAATGCTCATCCAAAACTGGCATGCCCCACAAGGTGAATGCAGATGGAAGAACCACAGGATGCCGACCATAAACAACGTAGAAAGGGCTAATACCGGAAGATTCATGAGTAGCGTTATTACGAGCAAACTCAGCCCAAGGAAGCAGGTCAACCCAATTGTTCTGATGGTGGGATACGAAACAGCGAAGGTACTGCTCTAGCAATTGGTTGGCACATTCAGCAGCTCCATTGGACTGGGGGTGGCAAGCTAAGGAAAACGAGAGAGTAATACCCATCTCTGAAAAAAGGTCTTCCAGAATCTAGAAATAAACTAGCTACCCCTATCGGATACAAAAGACTCAGTTATACCGTGTAACTTAAACACCTCCCTGGCAAAGATAGAGCGGAGTTCCTTAGATGAGGGTAATTTTACAAGAGAGACAAAATGAGCCATCTTAGAAAATCTATCCACGATCATCAGGATGACTGTTTTACCATTCGAAGGGGGCAACTCAACAATAATAAAAATCCATGGACAGATTAGACCAAGGCTTCTCGGGTATGGGTAACGGATGCAACAACCCACAAGGAACACTATGTGAAGACTTCATACTGGCACAAGTAACACATGCCCGGACGTAATCGGTGATGTCCATGCACAAGGAGGCCCACCAGAAATATCTAGACACCGCTGTAAAGGTTTTAGCGATACCAGGGTGACCAACGGTTCTGGTGTCATGATAGAGTGACAAGATTTCCTGCCTTTCAGGAACATCGACAAACAATTTATCAGCAGGTTTCTTTCTAGGTGCAATATTTTGTTTAGCTTGTATGACTTGCAAGATGGACGAAGAAATAGAAAGAAGAGTAGTAGCGATGATCCTGTCAGGGGAACGGACAGGGGTATCATCAAGCTCTTGTTTGTCGGTAGTTTCGAACTGTCTGGACAGAGCGTCAGCTTTAGTGTTACAATCACCCGGTCTGTAGGTGATGATATAATTGAAACGAGACAAAAACAGAGACCACCTGGCCTGTCTAGAAGACAATCTCTTGGCTTCACTAAGGTAGGAAAGGTTTTTATGATCTGTAAGTATGAGGATAGGATCCTTAGTGCCTTCCAAAAGATGCCTCCATTCCTTAAGTGCTAAAATAATGGCAAGGAGTTCCCGATTGCCTACTGTTGTGGAAATGGAATATTATCCTGATTTCTTAAACTTGTAAAATGTCTATTTACTTTATATATAGTTCTCAATCAGCATTTATCGGTTTATATGATTTACTTAAAATGGCCGCTAGGGCCAGGGAGTTTCCCTTAGTCATCGAATAACACCCTTACTAACAAGACGGCGCTGGAATCTGGGGGAGACCCGCATGATGCCAGTGACATCACACCCGGTAGGATGAGCAATAAATCAACCACTTAACCCCTAACCAATTATTGACGCATAAATCAATGTTATCTCTGACAATGCTTATGATGTAATTGTGCTTTATAAGGGGTCGCCTGCCCCTCTGAATAAACATTCCTCAAGTTCTTCATTAACCTGAAACTTGTGTCTGGTGTGAATTACTTCAGGGAGCGTGCACACATTATTTCTTAATTTGGCCAGGGGCAGATACACAAAATAATCAATTTATTGATTGATTGCCACTTCATTTGGCGCCCAACGTGGGGCTCCGGATTGGCCGGTTTGGACGGCCGGAAACCAACGGACCGGAGCGGACCTCCGGAAAGTGGGACAACCGGAGCCTGATCACCTCCAAATACAGCCGTTGTCTGTATCTCCTGTTTTGTGCCGGTCTGTCTCCGTGTCCACTTCCGGCTTACAGAAGGCTACAAGACAGGTCAATTCTTATCCGGAGCCTCTTTTAAACGAACCTGTCGATTGTCTATCTGCCTCCTGAGTGTTTGCATGTATGTGTATGACGGCCGGTGTGTGGGTTTGTCCTTTTTAAAGAAACTTAGCTTGACTGCCTAGCGGGCAGGGAACGCATTTTATGTGGTTTGTCCTTTTTAAAGAAACTTAGCTTGACTGCCTAGCGGGCAGGGAACGCATTTTATGTGGTTTGTCCTTTTTAAAGAAACTTAGCTTGACTGCCTAGCGGGCAGGGAACGCATTTTATGTGGTTTGTCCTTTTTAAAGAAACTTAGCTTGACTGCCTAGCGGGCAGGGAACGCATTTTATGTGGTTTGTCCTTTTTAAAGAAACTTAGCTTGACTGCCTAGCGGGCAGGGAACACATTTTATGTGGTTTGTCCTTTTTAAAGAAACTTAGCTTGACTGCCTAGCGGGCAGGGAACACATTTTATGTGGTTTGTCCTTTTTAAAGAAATTTTGCTTGACTGCCTAGCGGGCAGAGAACGCATTTTATGTGGTTTGTCCTTTTTAAAGAAACTTAGCTTGACTGCCTAGCGGGCAGGGAACGCATTTTATGTGGTTTGTCCTTTTTAAAGAAATTTAGCTTGATCGCCTAGCGGGCAGGGAATGCAACAGCCATTAGAGGCTGGGGACCACCCTAGTAGAGGGTTGGGGTTTTTATATTGTGACAGCCATTAGAGGTTGGGGACCACCCTAGTAGAGGGTTGGGGTTTTTATATTGTGACAGCCATTAGAGGCTGGGGACCACCCTAGTGGAGGGTTGGGGTTTTTACATTGTGACAGCCGGTAGAGGCTGGGGACCACCCTAGTAGAGGGTTGGGGTTTTTATACTGTGATTATTACTATGTTATTGTTGGCAACCCAGTGAAGGGTTGGGTGGCAGCCTAGAGAAAGGGTTTATTGCTGTATTCCACAGTTTTATGCGCATTGGTTTAATATGTACATGGCTATATTACTTTCTGTTATTCTGTGGATATTGTTCAACTGTTGTTACAGTGTGGGTACCCTGGGTGTGTGTGTATGCGTTGTGTGGTTCGCTCTAGATTCTGGGGTTTACACACACCTCTATGTATGTGGTTTCTGTAAGTGTCTCTTGCTCAGCCTTGCCACGTTCATCTTCTCTTTCTTCCTATATCTTTCCTGTGTTTGCTGCCCAGAGCTGTGTTAGTCACCCATGCTCACCCACACCTGTCCGTGATCACCATCTCGGGTGAGCGGAATCCCTGTGACTAGTCTATGTTTAGGGAAGATGCACGGGACTTCGATCCTCGTGGCAGTCGAGCACTGTAGACTCTCTTCCTTCTTTTTCTCCCTCCCTCTGTCTTTGTCACGTGGCGCCCTTTGTCTGGTTAAAATGGGGCAGGAACACGCTAGACCTGCTAAGGGACTCTTGGCTTGTGATATTGTAAAAGAGAGGGCGGGAGAGGAAGCAGTGTTGAAGATGAAGAAGATAGCCAAGATTTGCAGTTTCCAAATGTCCCCCAGCGGTAGACTGCAGCCAGAGTTTTGGAGAAAATTACTCATTGAAAAGAGGGTGTATTGTTAGACAATGGGTTGACTAAAGTCATAGAAGCTTGGTATCGAGTCGCTAGATTACTCAAACGGGAGGGTTGGACAGAGGAAGAATTAGAGTTCGGGGGACAAACAATTTATGTGTATCATCGAAATTATTGTAATAATGATGTGCCTCCGGCCGCCCCGCGGCCACCGCCCTATGATGGCGCCCAGAACGTATCGAATGACTCATGCCCCGCCTCCCCCATCGATGCCCAGCCACCACCCCTTCCAAGCATGGGACCCGCCCCTACTCCCCTGTGTCCAGTACTCGGAGCCGATGGAGCCTACTATTACCCCGTCCTGTTACATTCCCCCATCCAGTTGCCTCACCAGTCCCCTCCAGTACTCTACCCGACTCCGCCAGCGCCCCATTCCCCATTCCCCATTCCGCTCTGATATCCCCTTCTCTCCACCGCCATCTCCCTTCCCTCTCTCCCCCCTGCAGACTCCACCTGTTCCCACTGCTCCCCCGTCTAACGCTACTGGTTCCGTCCTCCCCCACCCTATCATGCCTGATAATACCCCTCCTGTTCCTCCTCCTCCTGACCCTCCTTCTCCTCCTTCTCCTTACGCTGATCTATCATCTCTCCTCTCTTCCTTCCTTTCTGCTTCGTCCCAACCTATTATTACTCCTCCTCCTCCTCCTCCACTTCCTCCTCCTCCTGACCCTTCTTCTTCTCCTACTGATCTGTCATCTCTCCTCTCCTCCTTCCTTTCTGCTTTGTCCCAACCTACTACTCCAGCTCCTCCTCCTCCTCCTTATTCTACTGATCTGTCATCTCTCCTCTCCTCCTTCCTTTCTGCTTCGTCCCAACTTACTACTCCATGTGACAGAGCCATCTGTATAGACTTGTATTGCTGGTTCGTCTGTTTGCCTTCATTTCACTGGATTTCCTGTCCGTATGCCCCTGTTCGTGTGTTTCCCCAAATACCGATTGAAGCTACCGAACGGACGGCCACCCAGGAGAGGAGTGTGCTGCTAGTTAACCTATTGGCCTCAATTAGAACGTTGCGGTTAACCACAGACACCTCTCCATTCTATTTGTATGGGTGGTCGTCGTTCATATGCCGACCACGAGGTGGCGGCCATTTTGGGACATGAGGAGAATCAGCAGTGTTCGGTGCAAATCCTATGGAACTAAAAACGGATACTTTATCTGCCGAATACCACTGGAAGTCGCCGCCCGCCTTCCATTTCGTCGAGGCGTACGAACACCGGTCAGTTCGGGAGTTTCTAACATTCGTATGGACTTTACCTAGATAGCTGTCCCATGGAGTCATTCGTATACCGAAGGACTTGTGAAAGACTTTGACTCCATGGCGATTGAACTATGTACATCGGATCTGAGCGCTATTCTGTAGAAATATGCACTCAGATCAAGGCTATCTGGAGATACGTTACACGAACCATATGCATTCGGTATTTCTGAAATTATGTATTTTATTGCATTTTTCCTATTGTATTTTAAAATGGCGATTGTCTCTATCCTGGGAGATAATTAGGTTTCTTCCTAATTATCTCCGGGATAAAGAAGAAGGATTTATGGGTAAGATGGGAAGGGCTTATATTGAAGCCACTGCGATTGGCTACTGTCCAATATGTTGTACAGTCTTCCACATAAATACCAGGCAGGTAGCCCCCATTAAACACATTCCTGTTTGACCTTCAAGACGGAGCTTGGTCTCGTTTGTGGAGGGATTTATTATTGGGACAGTGTGGCAAACCTAGCCACTTCTGAACTATATTCATTGCAGGTTGTCCGTAGGCTGAATGTATAACGTGTCCCGTTGACTGTATGTGTATTGTACTGTGACCGTTCGCATGCTGGCAGCCGTATGCCGCCAGCATACAAAGCATTCGTACGACGAAACACGGCTATCCTGGCCATTCGCCGTACGAATGTGGAATCCCCAGGTAGACCACACATTCACAGGTCGTGTGGCACCAATTAACCGATTGCAACATTGTTGCAATCGGTAATTAAGGGCTCTCCTAGGTGGCCGTCGATCCACTACCGACCATGCGGCGGTCGGCCATCTTGGATCCTTTGTCTCTGCAGCGGTGTTCGGTAGTCGAGAGCCTGGAACTGAAAACGGCTACTCAGTGATCCGAACACCGCTGGACTTCCAGAGCGTTCGGGAGTACCGCGTTCGGTACATTATGTGTCCCGTACTTATTCGGTACTTTTAAACTCACCTTGATGTTTAAATGTATTATGTGCGGCGTTCGGTCAATTCAGCTGGGATCGGAGCGGTATTCTCACAAAGTGTGCGCCCCGACCCCAGCTATCTACCGAACGTTCGGTTATTCTAAAGTACCGAATATTACGGGAATTATGTATTTTAATGTCAATTGTCGGTTTTGCTGCACGAGGGGATAATCCACTTAATCGTCCATTTTAGTGGGAGTATCCTTCTCGTGCAGCGATGCCTGTTGGGAAAGTCACAATGCATGTTGGGAGAAATCCCCTGGAATATCTGTATGGAAACCCCTTGCATGGGGAACTGCATAAATACGCTGCTTGTGAATAAACCGAGTTAGTTGACTCCCAAACTGTGTTTCGTCCGGTTATTGGGAGGATTGGGGATATTGCCTTGCTTTCTACTCGGACTGTGGATTTCCTGAAGATACCAACGGATATCGTGGACTAATATACTGCATTCCGTTACAATTGGTGGCAGCGGTGGGATCCGAACCTTACAGCCGAAAAGCAGCGTTCGTGTAAACTGGAACTACCGAACAAGGAAAGCAAGGGCAATTCGTATGGAGATTGATTATACCATACTGAAACGACAGACTTTAAAAGAACTATTGGAAGCCAGGGGTAAGATAGCCAGCAACAAATCTAAGGCTGTGCTGATCGCAGAACTGATGGAGGGAGACCAAGCCCGCAGCGCTACACCCCCACCAGCCATGGAAGAGACCCCATTCCAAAAAGAGCTACGGACCAGGTTGGCGTTCCTACCACAACCACTACCGCTGGAAATAATGACCGTGATGATATCGGATGTACAGGATTATCTGATGGCAACCAGCACACCAGCAACACCGCCTAGGGCAGAGTCTGTTACTGCCTCCACCTACGGACAGGTAAAGCCCAAAGTCCCACATCACGCATTTAAAGCGTTTTGTGAAGAAAAGGACGAAATCGATGGGTATTTGCAGGACTTTGAGCGGCTGTGCGATTTGCACGATTTGGAACCCGCCACATGGGTGCCGCTGCTGGCAGGCAAATTATCGGGTAGGGCAGCTGAAGCCTACCGTGCTGTACCCCGAGAGGACAGCAAAGATTACCCTAAGGTAAAGAGGGCGATCTTAGAGAGGTATGCTATTACCCCAGAGGCGTACCGGCGGAAATTCCGGGGCTTGCGCAAGCCTGAGAAAGATTCACATGCAGAATGGGCGCACAAGCTGGACCAAGCCTCACTAGGCTGGATACAGGCCAGCAACGCTACAAACATGGAGGAGTTGAGGCAGTTAATGCTGCTGGAACAGTTTTTTAATGGTTTGTCCCCGGAAGCACAAGAATGGGTGAGGGACCGTAAACCACTCACCCTACCCGAAGCCGCTAAATTGGCGGATCAGCATTTTGATGCCAGGAGGCATCACGGTGCCCAAAATAAGACTCTCCCTCGGATTACAGGTTATGACACCCAATAATTTTACCCCTACCAGCCCCACCGTACCCCTGCACCGGCCAGCACTGAATACTCCACCACCCCCCTCCCGATACAACGGCCGGGCTAACATTCAGTGTCACACCTGCAAACAGTGGGGGCACATTTCTCGAGAGTGCACCCAAAACAGGAGCCGGCAAGCTTGGAATCAGGTGCGACAAAATTTGGCACCCAGGGCTGCTGCGCACCATTACCAGGTAGCCCCCGCCACCCAAGAATTGCTGAGTGCTCAAATTGAGGAGCCTCTAGGGGTGCTGCATGAGGTAATGTCGGTCCGGGCCACCGACAACCGACAACATCACCGTCAGCTAGTAACCCTGGAGGGGAAGGAGGTACAAGGGCTCCGGGATTCAGGAGCCACTCTAACTTTGGTTGCACCACATTTGGTACCAGGCGCAACCCACACTGGCGGCTCAGTGGCAGTACGGGTGGCAGGGGGAGCAGTATACCGGCTACCCACTGCCAAGGTTCATTTGGATTGGGGTGTGGGAGAGGGAACTGTGGAAGTGGGGCTGATGCAGAATTTACCTGCAGATGTTGTGCTGGGGAATGACTTGGGCCAAATGACTTCCGCTTTTATTCCCCAGGCTCCGTACCAGGAGGCACACCCCGTAACCACCCGACAACAGGCTCGCACCACGGCTACACCGATACACTCTGAGGCTCAGGTAAGAGACCCTGTTCCCCAACTGACCCCCATGTCCTGGGATACCCCGATGACTTTTGCGACCGAAGTCCAGACCGATCCCACCCTCCAAGTATATAGGGACCGGGCACAAACAGACCAAGCAGGGCTAGAGGGGGAGCGGTTCATCTGGGAGAAAGAGTTGCTATACCGTGTCACGGCAAAAGATGTGGGGGGGTCTGTCACCTTAACTAATAAACAGCTAGTGGTACCCCAGAAATATAGACAGGAGCTGCTGAGAATTGCGCATGACATTCCCTTGTCAGGACACCTAGGGATGACCCGTACCCGATACCGTTTGACCCATGCCTTCTTCTGGCCCGGGATCTCTCAGGATGTGCGCCAGTATTGCACCTCCTGCGACGTCTGCCAGCGTGTAGGTAAACGAGGGGATCGCCACAAGGCCAGGCTATGTCCCCTACCCATCATTGCAGAACCCTTCAGCCGAGTAGCGGTGGATATCGTAGGGCCCTTGCCAAAACCCAGTCCCTCTGGCAAAAGATATATCCTAACTATAGTGGACTACGCCACCAGGTACCCCGAAGCGGTAGCTCTCTCTAATATCCACGCTGAGACCGTAGCGGAAGCCTTAATGAAGGTATTTTCCCGAGTAGGGTTTCCCCAAGAGATCATCTCAGACCGAGGTACCCAATTTACGGCCGAAGTTACCCAACATCTGTGGAAGGTGTGTGGCATTAAGCCAATAGTTAATTCCGCCTACCACCCCCAGTCCAATGGGCTATGTGAGCGGTTCAACGGGACGCTGAAGCAGATGCTTCGGACGTTCGGGGAGACCCACAAAGACTGGGAGAGGTTTCTGCCTCACTTACTCTTTGCTTATAGAGAGGTTCCCCAGGAGTCAACAGGATTCTCCCCGTTTGAGCTACTATTTGGGAGGAGGGTGCGGGGACCCTTGAATTTGATTAGGGAACACTGGGAGGGGGAGAGTCCCACTAACGAAACCCCTATCATATCATACGTCCTGGAGTTCAGGGACCGTCTGGAGGCGCTAACTCAGGCTGTACACACCAACCTCCAGGCGGCCCAGCAACGCCAGCGACGCTGGTACGATAGAGGAGCCAGGGACCGCAGCTTTCAGGTGGGACAGAAGGTCTTGATCTTAAAGCCCGTCCGCACCGATAAGCTGCAGGCCATCTGGCAAGGCCCATACCAGGTAGTGGAGCAGCGATGCGACACTACCTATGTGATCGGCCCCTGCTCAGGGGTAGGGAAGAGACGCATGCTCCACGTGAACATGCTCAAACCCTACCATGAGAGGATCGAGGATGTGACGGCAATCTGTGCCTCCTCCTTAGAGGATCAGGAGAACCTACCCTTACCTGACCTACTAGAACCCGAGGAACAGATAGAGCCTTCCCGGGGAGTCCAGCTGGGGGAGCGGCTAAGCCCCCAGGAGCGTGCCCAGGTACAGGCGCTGATTGTAGCCAAAGGGACTACCTTCTCCAATTTACCTGGGTACACTCCGTTAGCCACCCACCGAGTAGAGACCCCGGGACAGCTACCTATGCGCCAGGCTCCATATAGGGTTCCGGAATCAGTCCGTACCCATATGAAAGCCGAACTAGACGAAATGCTGCAGCTAGGGGTTATCGAACCCTCCGATAGCCCCTGGGCATCGCCGGTAGTCCTGGTACCTAAAAAGGATGGCACCACCCGATTCTGTGTCGACTACCGGAGGCTAAATGACAAAACGGTGTCTGATGCCTACCCGATGCCCCGGATAGACGAGCTGTTAGATAAGATGGCACGGGGCCAGTACCTCACTACCATTGATTTGTGTAAGGGGTACTGGCAGATTCCTCTAGCCGATGACGCCATCCCCAAGTCGGCGTTTGTCACCCCGTTTGGCCTGTACCAATTCAAGGTCATGCCTTTCGGGATGAAAAACGCTCCGGCTACCTTTCAGCGGATGGTAGATCGGCTACTGGACGGTTTTCAGGAGTATGCCTGTGCCTATCTAGATGACATAGCCATCTTTAGCCAGACCTGGGAAGACCACCTACACCACATCGGGGCGATCCTAGATCGCATTGGGGAGGCTGGGTTAACCCTAAAACCTAGCAAGTGCCACATAGGTATGGCCGAGGTACAGTATCTGGGCCACCGTGTAGGATGTGGGCAGCAGAGGCCTGAGCCAGCCAAGATTGAGGCCGTAGCAAAGTGGCCTACCCCCAGGACTAAGACCCAGGTGCTGGCGTTCTTAGGGATGGCAGGCTATTACAGGAAGTTTGTCCCCGACTATAGCACCCTGGCCAAACCCCTAACGGACCTGACCAAAAAGAACCTTCCCCGACTGGTTGTCTGGGCCCCAGAGTGTGAGCAGGCCTTCCAACAACTCAAGACTGCTCTCACTAATGCTCCTGTGTTAACGGCTCCTGATCCAACTAAAAGATTTCTTGTTCACACAGACGCTTCCATGTTTGGATTGGGGGCAGTACTGAGCCAAGTGGGAGCCGATGGCGGAGAACACCCCGTAGCCTATCTAAGCCGCAAGCTACTACCCCGGGAAGTGAGCTACGCCGCCATCGAGAAAGAATGCCTGGCCGTGGTGTGGGCCCTTAAAAAGTTGCAGCCATATCTGTACGGACAACCTTTTTCCTTACTCACAGATCACAACCCGTTAGTGTGGCTAAACCGTGTGTCTGGAGACAATGCCAGGCTGCTGCGCTGGAGCTTGGCGCTGCAGCCCTTTGACTTTACTATCCATTACCGGCCAGGAAAACAAAACGGTAACGCTGACGGGTTATCCAGACAGACTGAACTCGAGAAGTGATCTGTGAGTACTCTCCCGGACATCCCCAAGCCGATCCGTTGGGATCAGACTGTGTATGCCGGCTTGGTTCTGGGGGAGCATTGTGGCAAACCTAGCCACTTCTGAACTATATTCATTGCAGGTTGTCCGTAGGCTGAATGTATAACGTGTCCCGTTGACTGTATGTGTATTGTACTGTGACCGTTCGCATGCTGGCAGCCGTATGCCGCCAGCATACAAAGCATTCGTACGACGAAACACGGCTATCCTGGCCATTCGCCGTACGAATGTGGACTCCCCAGGTAGACCACACATTCACAGGTCGTGTGGCACCAATTAACCGATTGCAACATTGTTGCAATCGGTAATTAAGGGCTCTCCTAGGTGGCCGTCGATCCACTACCGACCATGCGGCGGTCGGCCATCTTGGATCCTTTGTCTCTGCAGCGGTGTTCGGTAGTCGAGAGCCTGGAACTGAAAACGGCTACTCAGTGATCCGAACACCGCTGGACTTCCAGAGCGTTCGGGAGTACCGCGTTCGGTACATTATGTGTCCCGTACTTATTCGGTACTTTTAAACTCACCTTGATGTTTAAATGTATTATGTGCGGCGTTCGGTCAATTCAGCTGGGATCGGAGCGGTATTCTCACAAAGTGTGCGCCCCGACCCCAGCTATCTACCGAACGTTCGGTTATTCTAAAGTACCGAATATTACGGGAATTATGTATTTTAATGTCAATTGTCGGTTTTGCTGCACGAGGGGATAATCCACTTAATCGTCCATTTTAGTGGGAGTATCCTTCTCGTGCAGCGATGCCTGTTGGGAAAGTCACAATGCATGTTGGGAGAAATCCCCTGGAATATCTGTATGGAAACCCCTTGCATGGGGAACTGCATAAATACGCTGCTTGTGAATAAACTGAGTTAGTTGACTCCCAAACTGTGTTTCGTCCGGTTATTGGGAGGATTGGGGATATTGCCTTGCTTTCTTCTCGGACTGTGGATTTCCTGAAGATACCAACGGATATCGTGGACTAATATACTGCATTCCGTTACAGACAGTACTTTAATTACTTCTAGCTGTGGAAGGAGTTCGACTGAATTGCTGATCGGGAGTTGCCGCGTTCGTATGCTCCGTTTGGGAGTTTGACGATCGGCTGGATTAAAACTGCATTTCTGGAGAAGGGGATTATTCACTAAACGGCGGCTTTATCTACCTGGCGGTGAGTGTCATAACACTCCAGCTCCAGCTCCTCCTCTTCCTCCTCGTCCTTCTCCTGATCCTCCTTCTCCTTACGCATCTCTCCTCTACTCCTTCCTTTCTGCTTCGTCCCAACCTATTATTCCTCCTCCTCCTTATCCTCCTCCTCCTCCTCCTCCTTCTCCTACTGATCTGTCATCTCTCCTCTCCTCCTTCCTTTCTGCTTCGTCCCAACCTACTACTCCAGCTCCAGCTCCTCCTCCTCCTCTTCCTCCTCCTTCTCCTCCTCCTCCTCCTGATCCTCCTTCTCCTCCTGACCCTCCTCCTCCTCCTCCTGACCCTCCTCCTCCTCCTTTTCCTTACGCTGATCTGTCATCTCTCCTCTCCTCCTTCCTTTCTGCTTCGTCCCAACCTATTACTCCAGCTCCTCCTCCACTTCCTCCTCCTCCTCCTGACCCTCCTTCTCCTACTGATCTGTCATCTCTCCTCTCCTCCCTCCTCTCTGCTTCGCCCCAACCTACTACTCCAGCTCCTCCTCCACCTCCTCCTTCTCCTCCTGACCCTCCTTCTCCTACTGATCTGTCATCTCTTCTCTCCTCCCTCCTTTCTGCTTCATCCCAATCCACTACTCCAGCTCCTCCTCCTCCTCCTCTTGACCCTCCTACTCCCCCTTTTCCTCCCACTGATCTGTCGTCTCTTCTATCATTCTTCCTCTCTGCCTCGTCACATCCTACTACTCCTTCAGCCCCACCACCTCCGATTTCCCCCAGACCTCCTCCCGTGGACATGACCTCACTCCTCTCTGTCCTCTCTAACCTAGTCCATCCCGTGACTCCTACTCCCCCTTCTCCCTCCCTTCCTCCTGAATCTCTCCCCGTCCCCTCTGACCCTTTGTCCATATTGACCTCCGCCCTGACTGCCTGTCTTACACGCTCAACCCAACCAACAGCGACCTCCACCTCCTCCATGGCCCTTGTCCCGTACTCCCCAGCCACAGATCCGAGTTTCCCGCTCATGGTGGTCGACTCAGCCTGCCACATCAGATCACGCCTACGCTGTTGGCAATTCCCCGGCAGCCTCCGGCTTCCATCCTACCACGTCACAGATGATCACTCCCTGCGTCCCCGGGCCCTCGGCTATGCACGCTCCCGGCTCCATTGATGTAGCATCCTATCATGGTCTCCCAAACCCTCGCTATGCACGCTCCCGGCTCCATTGATGTAGCATCCTATCATGGTCTCCCAAACCCAGTTCCCCTTGTGGATGCGAATAGACCCTCTCTGAGACAAGCCCCTTCTGGTTTGGTCTCGTTTGTGGAGGGATTTATTATTGGGACAGTACTTTAATTACTTCTAGCTGTGGAAGGAGTTCGACTGAATTGCTGATCGGGAGTTGCCGCGTTCGTATGCTCCGTTTGGGAGTTTGACGATCGGCTGGATTAAAACTGCATTTCTGGAGAAGGGGATTATTCACTAAACGGCGGCTTTATCTACCTGGCGGTGAGTGTCATAACACTCCAGCTCCAGCTCCTCCTCCTCCTCTTCCTCCTCGTCCTTCTCCTGATCCTCCTTCTCCTCCTTCTCCTTACGCATCTCTCCTCTACTCCTTCCTTTCTGCTTCGTCCCAACCTATTATTCCTCCTCCTCCTTATCCTCCTCCTCCTCCTCCTCCTTCTCCTACTGATCTGTCATCTCTCCTCTCCTCCTTCCTTTCTGCTTCGTCCCAACCTACTACTCCAGCTCCAGCTCCTCCTCCTCCTCTTCCTCCTCCTTCTCCTCCTCCTCCTCCTGATCCTCCTTCTCCTCCTGACCCTCCTCCTCCTCCTCCTGACCCTCCTCCTCCTCCTTTTCCTTACGCTGATCTGTCATCTCTCCTCTCCTCCTTCCTTTCTGCTTCGTCCCAACCTATTACTCCAGCTCCTCCTCCACTTCCTCCTCCTCTTCCTGACCCTCCTTCTCCTACTGATCTGTCATCTCTCCTCTCCTCCCTCCTCTCTGCTTCGCCCCAACCTACTACTCCAGCTCCTCCTCCACCTCCTCCTTCTCCTCCTGACCCTCCTTCTCCTACTGATCTGTCATCTCTTCTCTCCTCCCTCCTTTCTGCTTCATCCCAATCCACTACTCCAGCTCCTCCTCCTCCTCCTCTTGACCCTCCTACTCCCCCTTTTCCTCCCACTGATCTGTCGTCTCTTCTATCATTCTTCCTCTCTGCCTCGTCACATCCTACTACTCCTTCAGCCCCACCACCTCCGATTTCCCCCAGACCTCCTCCCGTGGACATGACCTCACTCCTCTCTGTCCTCTCTAACCTAGTCCATCCAGTGACTCCTACTCCCCCTTCTCCCTCCCTTCCTCCTGAATCTCTCCCCGTCCCCTCTGACCCTTTGTCCATATTGACCTCCGCCCTGACTGCCTGTCTTACACGCTCAACCCAACCAACAGCGACCTCCACCTCCTCCATGGCCCTTGTCCCGTACTCCCCGGCCACAGATCCGAGTTTCCCGCTCATGGTGGTCGACTCAGCCTGCCACATCAGATCACGCCTACGCTGTTGGCAATTCCCCGGCAGCCTCCGGCTTCCATCCTACCACGTCACAGATGATCACTCCCTGCGTCCCCGGGCCCTCGGCTATGCACGCTCCCGGCTCCATTGATGTAGCATCCTATCATGGTCTCCCAAACCCTCGCTATGCACGCTCCCGGCTCCATTGATGTAGCATCCTATCATGGTCTCCCAAACCCAGTTCCCCTTGTGGATGCGAATAGACCCTCTCTGAGACAAGCCCCTTCCGGTTTGCATCTACAGGTGCCCCCTGCCACCGAAGGCGCCCCACCGATGTTTGTTACATCACAGGCCGCCACTCTGGTTACTTCCCTCCCAGACCCTGAAAAACAGCCCATGCCATTCTTTCGTAGAATGGCTCAGATACGTAAGACATATTCCGCTGCTTGGCGGGATTTATACAGTTTGTGTGAAATTAAAGCTGGAGATGCATATTGGCCAATCATGGCAAGGAGTTTCAATGATGCTCCTCTCACTACTGATATGGACTTCCAGTCCGGAATTACTTTCTGTGAACAACTCCGTGCCTGGGTCCAAGATAAGCTGGCTGACCAGGCCACTTGCATAAATGATATTGTCCAGGACAAGATTGAGTCTGTAGAAAAGTATCACTCACGTCTGACCCAAACCTTTTCTGACCTAGGCTTTAGTGTTTATAATAAAGCACATACACAGATGTTATCCGCTGCCTTTGTGGCCGGTCTAAAAGAGAACATTCGTAAGGGTTTGGTACTTGCACGACCCGAGTATAGAATAAATGCTCTGGACACTCCCTTGTTGGTTGCTAAAGGGTTGGAGTCCGTGTTACAACCTACACAGAGAAGGAATATCCCCCTGATGCTCACAGCCCCTGCCCCAACTCCTACACCCACCACTGCTCACCAGGGGTATCCCGTACAACCAACGCAACCGCAGGCTATAGGTTTCACGCAAGGTAGAACCCTAACCGTGCCCAGAACTTATTTTAACTGCCAACAGATCGGCCATTTTCAAAGGGATTGCCCCCCATCCTAGAATTTTTAGGCCGCAGCAACCCTGGCACCCTAATTCAGCTGTCGCTGCCTATGGATACTTTCCCCCTGGATACCCACCACCACCACCACCGCCAGTCCTGTATGTTCCTCCTCTTCCTGAGTATTCCCAAGCCCCACCGCCACCCCCACCAGCTCCTGCTGATGGGTTTGGTAATAATGACTCTCAGGATGCCCGTTCTGTGCCTAGGCAGCTCGCCCTGTTTCCCAGATTGGTCTTCCTTCAACCTCTACACGTCACTACACTGGCCCTGACCAGGCCCATTTAGACTTATTGCAAAAGGTATCTGGCAAGCCTGTGTCTAGTACCCCTGCCATGGCAGTGTCTACAGGGGAAAGGGGGGGGGCACTTGCCACAGTAGTCCTCCCCATTGAGGGACACCCTACCACCTTTTTAGTTGACACAGGTGCAGCCTGCAGTGTTCTTAGAGAACAAGACCTGCCAGCTCCATCCTGTTTATCAGATCTCGATGTTGCCTGTGTTGGTGTAGATGGTACTCCCCGCAGCAATCCTTTAACTAAGCTCCTACGTGTAGGCTCTGATATCCTCTCACGATTTGTTGTTTCCTCTACCTGTCCCATTAACCTCTTAGGTGCTCACATGTTGTCCCACTTACAAGCCTCTATTACCTTCACTGCAGATGGTCAGGTGCAATTACTCATGCCCGTGTCACGTAAAGACACGTCTGTTCTATGTTCCCTACCCCTGCTAATACACCTCATGGCCCCCAAAGATGAAACAAGGGTCACAGAATTGCTCTGGACAGAATTCCCACTAAACTTTGGTCTACAGGCCCTGATGACATAGGCCGCCTGCGAGACCCACCGGTGATCGTCACCCTCTTACCAGGAGCCGCCCCTCCACGAAGACCACAGTACCCTCTGAAACATGCGCAAGCACTTGCCATCTCCAAACAGGTTGATAGTCTTCTAGCAAAAGGTGCCTTCATAAAGTGTGTGTCCCAGTGCAATACTCCCCTGTTCCCTGTTAAAAAGAAGACAGGGAAGGGCCAACCTGGTACCGCATGGTCCAAGATCTTTGGGCTGTCAATGAAGTCACCGTCCGAGACACAGCTGTCGTCCCTAATCCACATACCTTACTGTCACAAGTTCCGGCTACAGCAAGATTCTTCACAGTGGTTGATCTTGCTAATGCTTTTTTCAGTGTACCACTGGATCCGTCCTGTCAACATCTATTTGCCTTCACTCACGACCGTCAGTAATACACATGGACAGTTATGCCACAAGGGGCACAGAACTTCCCCACTCAGTTTGGCCATGTGTCTTCTGCCACTGTTTTGGAACCATGGCAGAAGACACATACTGACGTGGTTTTGCTTCAATATGTTGATGACCTGCTCCTTTATGCGGATGACCTTTCTACCGCCGAAAGAGAGTCTGAAGATCTTCTGTGTTTCCTGGCTGACGAAGGTTGCAAGGCTTCTAAGTCAAAACTACAGTGGTGCCGGCCCTCAGTGGTCTTCTTGGGACATTGTCTTTCCCATGGCACCCGTCATCTTACCAGAAACAGAATCCTTGCTGTTTTGAATTTGCCACTACCATCTATTCACCAATCTCTACATGCCTTCCTGGGCCTGATCACATACTGCCGGTCCTGGATACCTGAGGCTTCTCAACTCATGCAACCTTTATATGATGCCTTGAAGAATGAACCATACTCTCTCTCCCCACAGGCGGTTGCTTGTTTTTCTACCCTCCAGAAGGCCATCTCATCCTCTCCTGCCCTGGGACTCCCCAACTACCAGTTGCCCTTCAAACTGTTTGTCTCCGAGAAGATGGGCCATGCCTCGGGAGTCCTTACTCAGACTCACGGGACTCGTCAGAGACCGATTGGATATTTCTCGTGCATGCTTGACCCTGTTGCCAGGGGTAGCCCCTCCTGTCTGCGTGCCGTGTTTGCTGCCAGCGCCCTACTGGACAAGACCAATGACTTCGTTCTTGGACATCCTCTGACTGTCCTTGCCCCACATGACATTTCAGCCATCTTACAACAAGTACAGCCCAGACATCTTTCCTCACAACGCCATCTCTGTTTACAGACTTCTCTCCTGCTGCCTGACAACGTTACTCTCCAACGATGCTATACCCTGAATCCAGCCACTCTTCTTCCACTTCCCAAGGGGGGGAGTGCCACACTACTGGTACAGCTTGGACATCAACCCTGACGTCCGGACAGAATTCCAAGTACCTACATTCGCAATTCCACATGATGAACAACCTGAGAACCTATTGCACTGCACATTGTGGTTCAAAGATACCCCAGGATCTGACCTGCACTACGAGGAAGAATTATTCCACTTAGTGGAAATACGTATTACACTGACAGACTTATTATGGGACTCCAAAGGCAACATGCCAATTCACTTGCCAATGGAGACAGCACACCTCTACCACCACTGGGATGTGGCTGTTCCTCACATTCCATTCACCAAATCTCCAGAACTTATATGGGAAGATTTGGGGCCACTGGCCAAATCTTGGAGCACTGTAACCCAAGACCAACTCACATTGACTGGAGTTAATAAAAGGATAATTAATTGTAATACAGTCAGTTATCCGCGGTATCATACTGAAATATGTGAAGATTCCCCTCCCACAGGACAGGACCCAGAGGCCCCTCATGATTGCTTCGAACAGATGAAGATGGAAACCACTCATTTACCAACTGTGCATGAAACCACCTTACCAAATCCAGACTGTACACTATTTGCTGATGAACTTGGGCAATACCATACTGGGTATGCAGTCACTACAGAAAGCCAAATACTGCTGGACTCCCACTGTCAAAATCAGCTCAAGAGGCCGAACTAATAGCACTCACAGCGGCATGTAAACTGTCAGAGGGTACACGTGTCAATATATATACCGACTCAAGATATGCCCTGGGCGTGGCGCATGACTTTGGTCTGATTTGGAAAACTAGGCGCTTTCTCACAGCCACTGGCACCCCGGTGAAGCATGGGGAAGCTATTGCACAACTAATGGATGCCCTATTACTGCCTTAGGAAGTGGCCATATTGAAAGTGAAAGCACATGGCCGGTTGAACTCAACAGAAGCCCAGGGCAATCATCTGGCAGATCAAACTGCCAAAGAAGCAGCACGACAAGGATGGGAAGTGGACAGAAGAGTGGCCTCTACTGAAACCCCCATTTACAGTATGCAGACTTTACCCACAGATCTTAGACTTCTCAGAGAACAACAAGCCGCAGCAACTCCCCAAGAAAAGCAGAGCTGGAAAGACAAGGGGGCGATCCTCCAGAATGATGTCTATACTATTAACCTCAAGTCTACCCAAAAATATGTATCCAGACGTTGTCCAATGGGTTCATGGACCAGCCCATCTGTCCAAGCATCTGATGAACTCTTTAATTGATAAATACTTTGAAGCACCTGGTATTACTACCCTGACACAGAACTATTGCAGATCTTGCACAATTTGCGCAAAATGTAACCCCGGGAAAGTTATCAAGGCTGCTCCTAATCACCTGGCTAAACCACTGTACCCCTTCCAATGGATTCAAATTGACCATATCCAAATGCCAAAGAGCGGGCGGTATGAATATGCACTGGTCATAGTGGATATGTTCTCGGGTTGGCCAGAAGCCTTTCCAGTTGCAAACCTTACAGCAAAAACTACAGCTAAGCATCTTCTCATGGAATTAGTTTGCCGGTATGGAGTACCAGAAGTAATTGAAAGTGACCAAGGAACATCCTTTACTGCACTATTAACCAGGGAGGTCTGGACAGCACTGGGGGTGACCCTTGCCTTTCATACTCCATATCACCCACAGAGTAGCGGTAAGGTAGAACGCATGAATGGCACAAAATGTCCCAAGAAACTAACATGCCCTGGCCTGAGAGTCTTCCTTTAGCACTGTTCAGTGTACGATATACCCCAAGGGGGAAGCACAGTCTGTCCCCCTACGAGATTCTATTTGGTACAGCACCTAGGTTAGGTTGTTATTTCCCACAACAACTTTAAATCCAGTCAGACGCTATGGTAGATTATGTTACTGCTCTCTCTAATGCCTTGACCAAAATCCATGCCCAAGTGTTTTCTTCTATTCCAGATCCAGACTCAAATACAGGCACACACAAATTACTCCCTGGTGACTGGGTTATGGTCAAGAAATTCCTAAGGAAACACACTCTCGAGCCAAGATTCGATGGCCCGTACCAAGTACTGCTGACAACCGCTACCTCAGTAAAACTGGCCGGGAAGAGTTCCTGGATACACGCTTCACATTGCAAGAAAGTACCCGATCCAGAGGAAGCCACCTCCGCTGAACCATGAGCTTCCTGTGCATATTTTTGCTGCTAGGCCTGATAAAGGCCCAACAAGTTGCTATCACTAAAGACAATCATGTTTACACATTTTGGTACAATTCATCAAACACACACATGGCTACTTTTACCTTTGATTATTGTGATATTGTTTCTTGTACTTTCCCACAGACACAATATTCTACTATATATAAAGACATACCTAACAAGAAAGACCCATATATCTGTGTAACAGGAGGCCGCTGGGGGCATCACTGTAGCTCCTGGAAGGCGGCTGCATGGAACACTGGTAGGCCATGGGGCTATAAGCCTCAATGTGCTCTTGACAGGGTTGACAGAAATGGGAAACCATTGTTACATAGAATGACACTGTGTAAACCCGCAGGATCGACCCCTATGAAACTTACTTTAAACATAGAGCACTCCAGCCCAGGGGATGCCGGGGAGTATGTAATGGGTATGTATTGGAAGGGAGGTGGCTCACATAATCAGTTGGGAACCTTTTACTTACAAGACATGCTCACGTCACCTGACTGGGTAGGTACTACTCACATGACTGTTAATCCACTGAAACTTCACATCAAGACTTTAAAAGACATGGTTGCTATCGCCATTCCCACCTTTGAAGACACAATGGCAGTAGAAACTGGGTTTTCAGACACAAACTTGTGGCTGGAATGGATAAGATATAACGCTAATTCACATAACAAGACTAACTGTTATGTATGTGGTGGGGCTAGGCCTCACTTAGGGACTGTGCCCCTTAACCTACCTCCTGAGGTTGAGTTATGTTTTCTGAGCCTTTACGTACAGACACCCACTAATTCATCTACCTGTGAATCATGGAAAAGGGTGTATCCCATTACCCAAGGGAATGTTAGACCACCCGATGGAGTTACAATATACCCAGGTAATTACACTTGTTATGTAGTGCATAAAAACACTAGTTCATGGGCAAATTCCCACCCGGTTATTGTGCTATCTTTCATGACCTACCTATGAAATTACTGATAAATCATATAAAATCAGTTGGGGATATTTACTGGCTATGTGGAGATATGCCCTGACTAAGGCTATAATGCCCATTCATATTATTTCAGACGAACACCAAGGGCCACTAGACTCCCCACATGCATATTTACGAGTCAAACGAGAAATACCTCTCCGAGGAAGTTTCGACCCACATATTTATATTGATGCCATAGGGGTGCCAAGGTGGGTGCCTAATGAGTTCAAAGCAAGAGATGAGGTAGCGGCAGGATTTGAATCCCTTGTGCCACTAATCACCGCTAACAAAAACGTCAACTGGATAAACTACATTTATTATAATCAACAGTGGTTTGTTAATTATACCAGAGATGCCTTACAGGGCTTAGCGGAACAACTACAAGCTACATCCCAAATGACATTTCAAAATAGAATGGCCTTAGATATGATTTTAGCTGAAAAAGGTGGAGTATGTAAAATACTCCCCGACACTATGACCTGTTGTACCTTTATCCCTGACAATACTGGGCCTAATGGTGTGGTGGAATCTCAGTAAAAATAAATTTACTAGGACAAGATTGCCACGTGGTATGTGCACTTGCATATGTTGATGTATCGGTCGGTTGGTTGCACGTGGCAATGATACAATCAGAAGTGTAAGGAGCATGTGTAGGAATACAGGATATACGAGTATTTCCCCTCCTCCATTGTGCTGGGCAAGCCATGTGGTCAAACAGGAATTTAGTCTCTATTCAGTTGATTAGATAAGAGTATGTGTAGGTTGAACTTATTATGGGAGGAGCTACATGCCGATATAAGGGACCTACACTGTATAATCAGGACTCAGACTTTGCTGTTTTTTGGTGACATTAGTCCCTCTGAGTCCCGGTCGGTGAATCGAATAAATAATCTCTTCCTACCTGAAGAAACCTGTGTCCATCTCTCTGTGCTTGTCTTCCGTCAGTTCTCCGGTATCATTTGGTGCATTGGCAGGGAAGCTCATCGTTCAACGGTATCTGAGAAGCAGAGGACGACGCTCTCTACGGCTGCACCTCTGAACTTCTGCGTGGACCTCCCTTCGTCTCTGCGCCACTGGTCTGTTGTCCAGGAGATCATCGGCCTCTACGTAGTAAGTGCTGGGGTGTCCCCGTCGATGAGTGTGAACCCAGGTTCAGGAACGAGGAGGTAAGACGACCACTGTTTTAGACGGTGGACCCACTAGGGGTATTGGATACCGATTGTGCGGTAGGCCCATAAGGGGTTATTTGTGTATGGAATCTGCCCCCTCCAGTGGAGGGAAGGAGCAAAGGCGCATCGCTCGTAATTAAACGCCCTGTAGTCAGCCCGTTTAATTTTGGTTTGGAGTCAGGCTGGGTTCTGTGTAAATAGCCCAAGCCGGACACCGGTGTCTTGTCTAGACTAGCGTTCTAGGGTGTATATTACGTTCGCTAGGTCGGAGGGACCGGGAGACTAAGCGGCGTCTGTGTAAATTCGGTCCGCTAGATCTCAACCTATCTTGGCTAAGTGGGAAGGCGTGTAAATTTGGAACCCACTAGATTTTTGATAGAGTATATAGACTAAGAGGGTGCTGTTGTAAATTCCACCCTCTAGTTCGCTATATGTGGTGCTTGGGCAGCCTGGCTAACCAAAACGGATGTAAATAGTTTTAGGTAGTCCATCGAGGTACTGGCCAATAGATTAGTTGGGAATTGTAAATGTGTTAAAGATTGTTGTAGTAGCGTGTATATCTTGCTAGATAGCGTGAGCTCTGCCGTCTAGCGAGAGTGTAAATAGTGTGTAACTGTATTATAGCGCACGGTACCATAACCATGTATAATAACTACTGATATTGTAAATAACTACTAATAACTGTCGTCTATGTTGTATGTTTAACACCATAACCACTACTAATTGAACAGTGACTTTAAATTGTACTCTAACCAATGCTAACCGTACTATAACTACTGTTTGTATAGACGATGTTACTGGGGTTTGTTATAGACGGGTAATTCAGATATAGGGAATTATAGCGTGGGTGACTGTATAGTTTCACCAAAAGGCACAGTAATAGTTATTTAGTGACTGATGTAACAGCTGTGTGTGTAAGGGAATTCCCTGAGTGTTTTGTTGTGTGCATTTCACCTAGTAACTGTACCACGTGGTGCTGTTGCCAAGGGAACGGGTGTGACCGTTGGAAGTGTGTTTGTTTAGTTTCTGTTGGAGACAACGCTTCATTGTTAATATGGGTGCGTCAGATTCAACGGTTATGGATCCCTTAGGATGTATGTTGAAAAACTTTAAAAAGGGATACACTGTGTATGATTTTGGGGTAAAGATGTCTCCAACACGCCTGACTACTTTACGTAGTAGGGAATGGCCTACTTTGGTGGCTGCATGGCCACCACGTGGCAGTTTGGATCCTAATCTGGTACAGCGTGTACACGTGGCTGTATCAGGTAGGCCTGAACTTTACGGCCAGTTTTCGTATATTGATTGTTGGAAGCAGGCCGTAAATGACTTGCCAAAATGGATCCGGGTATGCCACGAGGAACAATGTCGCCTCATGGTGGCCAGAACTCGCTTGTCCACTAAGGCCATAATTACGCACATTTTGGACACGCCTCCTGAATCCGAGATCCCCATGCTGCCCCCTTACTCCTCCTCCACAGGAAGAGGAAGAGGAGGTGCTGTTGGTAACGCTACTCCCCTTGCCCCGTTGTCCCCACCTACCCCCTCCTCTAGCTCAGAGCCCAGCTCTCCCCTTCCTGTACCTACCTCCGTTAACCCACACCTATCCAGATTTGACGTCATATCTAGTTCCTGGTCAGGCTCCTCCTAGCCCGGCCCGGAATATTTTACTCACTGATCTCCCCCTCAGTAAAGCGTCCCCTTCCCCTCGTCTTACTACCCCTCGACCGGAAACCCTAACTGACGTTTCTAAACGAAGCCCCATACTAACCCGACAACTGACCGGTACCCTCCAACCCCGACATTATCAAATGCCTCTCCGACTGACACCAGGCCCGACACACATTAACGGTGACGGCCAGTTACAACACGCTGATCCTGTATTCGTCTATGTTCCCTTCACTACTACTTCACTCCACTACTATTTAACTGGAAGACCCATAACTCCTCATACAGCGATAAACCTCAAGCCATGACGGATTTGTTTACCTCCATAGTCCAGACACATAATCCCACTTGGGCTGATTGCCAAGGACAAGGATAAACCAAGCGGCAATTAAAGCGCTTGAAGAAGTGGCCCGTACACAAAATCAGGCCAACCCAGCAGCATGGGCCGCAGCACATTATCCAAATACTGATCCGGAGTGGAATGTCAATGGCGCAGATATGGCCGATTTAAAAGCATACAGGGATGCTATTATTGTTGGCATTAAGGCCGGAGGAAAAAAGGCGATTAATATGTCTAAGACGGCTGAGGTATTGCAGAAATGTGATGAATCGCCCAGTGCCTTTTATGACCGATTATTGGAGGCATACCGTTTGTATACCCCCTTTAATCCAGAGGCTCCTGAGAATTCCCGAATGGATAACTCTGCCTTTGTCAGCCAAGCCTACGGAGATATAAAGCGCAAGCTACAGAAGTTAGAAGGGTTTGTAGGGATGTCCATAACCCAACTAATGGAAATAGCAAATAAGGTCTATATGAATAGGGAGACAGAGACAAAGAAGGAGGAAGAGCGAAAGATGCAAAGGAAAGCGGATATGCTAGCGGTAGCCATCGCAGGCGTAGATAGAAGGGAAAAGGAAGTATATAGGGGAACGGATAAAGGTGAGAATAAGTGGAATGGGGAACCTTTGAGTAGGAACCAATGCGCGTACTGTAGGGAAGAAGGGCATTGGAGAAGTGAGTGTCCACGAAGGGAACAGTATGAGAGAGACAGACCTAGGGCAGGATATAGCAGTAATTATAGAGGTAGAGCGAGAGGTAGAGGAGGTCCTGGAGGAAATAGTGGGAATAATAGAGGAAGTGTTAGTGGAGATAGATATTACCCAGCAGCGCAGAGACCCCGCAAGAGAGAGGATAGGGACTTTGTGGGTTTGGCTGACACAGTCATGGAGGACTATTGATACCGACCGGGCTCCATCCCCCTTGGCCGAGCGGAGCCTATGGTCGATGTAGCAATAGGGGGAAAAAGGAGTTCTTTCATGATTGACACTGGTGCTGAACATTCGGTGGTGACTGACCTAGTCGCTCCTCCTTCAGGAAGAACTATCACTGTAATAGGAGCAACTGGAAGGAGTGCCGCTAAACCGGTTCTTAAAAGTCAACTCTGAACATTGGGAGGTCACATAGTGAAACACCAGTTCCTTTATATGCCTGAAGGTCCAGTCCAACTACTAGGACGTGATTTGTTGTCGAGATTACAAGCACAGATAACATTTCTACCTAACGGAACAACGTCTTTGAAGTTCAATGGACCCTCAGGTATAATGACAAAATCTGTACCAAAGGAAGAAGAGTGGCGGCTTTATACAGTGTTGACTAGCCAAAACCCTAAGAGTGATGAATCCTTGTTCAATATACCAGGAGTGTGGGTAGAGAATAACCCACCAGGACTTGCTCGTAATATCCCACCAATTCGTATCGAACTAAAGCTTGGGGTTTATCCAGTAAGCCTGAGACAATATCACATTCCACAAAAGGCCAAGAAGAACATACAATCGTATTTGGATAAGTTCATAAGGTATGGTATCCTAAAATTCTGTACTTCCCCCTGGAACACCCCATTGTTGCCTGTTCAAAAGCCCGGTACAGATGAGTATCGCCCTGTGCAGGACTTGAGAGCAGTCAATGATGCGGTAGTAAGTATACATCCAGTTGTGCCCAATCCATATAACCTGCTTGCTTTAATTCCGGGCGGGGCTACCTATTTCACTGTTTTGGATCTCAAAGATGCCTTCTTTTGCCTACGAATTGCTGCGGAAAGCCAGTGTATCTTTGCATTCCAATGGGAAAATGCTGTAACGGGCTCAAAACGCCAAATGACTTGGACAAGATTGCCCCAAGGGTTTAAGAATTCACCTACCCTATTTGGATCAGCTTTAAGTCAAGACTTACTGGATTTCAAGTCCATCCCAGGAGAATGTGTACTATTACAATACGTAGATGATTTGTTGATAGCGGCAGTTACAAGTCAGCAAGCAACACATGATCTACTGCACATTCTTTGGAAGGCAGGATACAAGGTGTCCAGGAAGAAAGCCCAGTTGTGTCAGCCAACTGTCAAGTATCTGGGATTCCATATCGCTGAAGGTCAAAGGATAATGGGGCCAGAGAGAAAAGAAGCTGTATGCCAAATACCAATACCCAAGAATAGAAGACAAGTGCGAGAGTTCTTGGGGGCAGCAGGCTTCTGTAGGATATGGATTCCCAGTTATGCGATTTTGGCGAAACCTCTTTATGTGGCTATAAAAGGTACAGAACACGATCCCTTTCTGTGGACCCCCGAACAGCAAAAGGCATTTGAAGATGTGAAGAAGGCATGACGAGCGCCCCAGCATTAGGTCTACCTGATCATACACGCCAATTCTACTTATATGTACACGAGCAAAGAAGAATGGCTGTGGGAGTATTGACACAGTACTTGGGATCATGGCAACGACCTGTTGCATATATGTCCAAACAATTGGATGCAGTGGCCAGTGGTCTTCCACCTTGTCTAAAAGCCATTGCTGCCGCCGCCCTGCTGGTAGCCGAAGCTGATAAGCTCACTCTCGGTCAGGAACTCTACGTGCGAGTCCCACATGCAGTACAGATGTAGCTAGACTATAAAGGCAATCATTGGTCTCGGGTTATGTGAAAACCCGAGAGTGCATCTAGAGACTGTTAATACCTTGAATCCAGCTACCCTTTTGCCACAACCTACTGAGAGTCAACATGATTGCCTGGAGGTGATGGATGAAGTGTTTTCAAGTAGGCCGGACCTTCGTGATTTTCCCATCCAGAACCCTGATGTCCAGTACTATACGGACGGCAGTAGTTATGTGAAAGAAGGGATTCACTATGCAGGATATGCAGTGACAACCATAGACAAGGTGATAGAAGCTCGGCCATTGTCAAAAGGAACATCGGCACAGAAGGCAGAACTAATCGCACTCACACAAGCGTTACAATTGTCTGAAGGTTTGAGGGTGAACATCTACACAGACTCCAAGTATGCGTTTTTAACCACTCATGCCCATGGAGCTTTGTATAAAGAAAGAGGACTACTAAACTCAGAGTGTAAAGAAATCAAGTACGCAGCTGAGATATTACAACTACTGGAAGCCGTGTGGGAACCGAAAGAAGTTGGTATCATACATTGTAGAGCGCATCTGAAAGGTGATGGTGATGTAACAAAAGGAAATCGGATGGCAGATAATGCAGCCAAGCGTGCTGCTGAATCAGGAAAACAGGAGTATGTGGAACGTATATCTGCTCTCATACCGACCCCTCTGTCTCAATGGACTCCAGTTTATACAGCTCAAGAAGAAGAGTGGTTAAAGACTGAAGCTGGGAAGTACCTGGAGAACAATTGGTATCAGTTAGAAGATGGAAGAATATTTGGTAGAAATTGTCCAGAATTATCATAACGGGACACATTTCGGAAGAGATAGCATGGAAGAATCTCTTAGGAAGCATTTCTACATACCAAGATTGTCCAACTTGACTCAAGCCATTGTACGAAGATGTGTGATATGTGCCAAGAACAATGCAAGGCAAGGTCCAGTGAAACCACCGGGAGTCCAGTATATGGGAGGACTCCCTATGTCCGATCTCCAAATAGACTATATGGTAATGCCTAAATCCAGCGGACATCGCTACCTACTAGTAGTTGTGTGTACCTACTCAGGTTGGGTAGAAGCATGTCCTACTCGTACAGAGAAAGCAGGAGAAGTTGTGCGATTCCTGTTGCGAGAAATAATACCCCGATATGGACTACCATGTTATATAGGATCGGATAATGGTGCAGCCTTTTTTCACCAGTGCCTACAACAACTGACTCATATGCTTAGTATTAAGTGGAAACTTCATACGGCATATAGGCCTCAGAGTTCTGGAAAAGTGGAAAGAATGAACAGAACTATTAAGAACCAATTGGCAAAGATGTGTCAAGAAACTCAACTTAAATGGAATGTTCTTTTGCCAATAGCTCTGTTGCGCATTCGGAGTACACCTACCAGAAGAATGGGTCTCTCACCTTTTGAAATTATGTATGGGCGTCCACCTCCTGTACTTGGTAACTTAAGGGGGGATTTAAGTCAGTTGGGAGAAGGAATTACCCGGCAGCAGGTTGTAGAGTTGGGTAAAACTATGGAGGAGGTACAGAAATGGGTACAAGATAGATTACCTGTGAATATTTATCCACCTGTCCATTGTTATCATCCAGGACATCAAGTTTGCATAAAGAAGTGGAACAGTGTACCGTTGGGGCCAAAGTGGAGGGGTCCTTATGTTGTTCTTTTGTCTATCCCTACAGCTATAAAGGTGGCTGAAGTGACTCCGTGGATTCCTCACTCCAGGGTTAAACCAGCAGCAGTAGATTCTTGGCAAGCTACACCAGATCCAGAGAATCCCTGCAAGATCCGGTTAAAGCGTGTAACTCAATTGGAGTGACTAGGAGATATTGGGACTTCAAGAGTAAACAAAGAGATCAGCAAGTAGGTGTTTTGACGGCCATAATAAAGCCTGACCACCTACCCATGATACATAGCCAGAGTGTCTTGAAGGGACCTCTGTGAAGGGAAGAGAGGACTTGAAGGACTCCATTCCTTGCAGCCCTTACATCCTGGAAGCTGAGGTGCCATCGCACGGTCGAAGAATGAGGACAAAGATGTCAGGAGTGATGTGTTTTATAATGTATATATGTGTGTTTTTAATTATTCAGGAAGGTAGAGGTACCGACACACCTGGCTGTGAGGTTTGCATTAAGACTACAAAAACAGGTAATCATATTTCCCAGACCCTTATTTGGCATTCACAATATGAGTGTAAAAGATATGTATCTAAGTGTAGATACTTAGGTATAGATTATAGTGTATGCCATTTAGGAGTAGGAGAACCTAAGTGTTTTAGTCCAGAGTATCAACCCCGTACAATTTGGTTAACCCTTCAGAATGGAGACTCACAGGAGACCCTAATAAATAAGACAATACTAGAAATCGTACATTCTTCGGGTGTTCTGCTATTTGATGCATGTAAGGCGATATCAAGTGGTAGAAAACTGTGGAATGTATGTGGGGATCTTAAATGGGAAAGAACGTATGGGTCTAATGATAAGTATATTTGCCCCAGTAGTAAGAACAAGTATATAGATCCAAAATGCCCAAATAAGAATTATAATTATTGTCCATATTGGTCTTGTGTAGGGTGGGCAACTTGGGGACAGACAGTAGATAAGGATATGATTGTTACTACGTTGCCTACCAAACCATATTGTAAGTCTATGGAGTGTAACCCAGTCCATATACTTATTAATAATCCTGAACAGTTTATAGATAGGTTCGGAAACTTATTTGGGTTCCAGATATATGGGACAGGTTTGGATCCTGGGACAATATTATTTATAGGGATAGAGACTGATACTGTGGCAGCCCAGACTCATCAGGTTTTCCATTCTTTCTACGAGGAGATGAGTGTAGAGAATAAGATCCCCCATAATGCTAAGAACTTGTTTATTGATCTAGCCGAGAGTATTGCCGGTAGTCTTAATGTAACCAACTGCTATGTGTGTGGAGGTACTAATATGGGAGACCAATGGCCCTGGGAAGCAAAGGAGGTAATGTATTCCGGTTCTGAGACAATTGAACAGATAACATCTTCTCAAGCTGATTATCAAATGAGTGTTAGAGGTAAATCTGAGTGGCGATTAAAGACCTCCATTATAGGTTATGTTTGCATAGCAAGTAAAGGAATAATGTTTAATACATCTGTAGGAGAATTGACTTGTCTAGGGCAAAAAGCTTATGATGATGATACAAAGAATACAACTTGGTGGTCAGCTTCAAATGTCTCAGAACCACCTAGCCCGTTTGCAAGTTATACCAATTTAAAGGATGTGTGGTTTGACCTATCTGCTACATCTAGTTGGAAAGCCCCAGCAAATTTGTACTGGATCTGTGGTAAGAAAGCCTATTCGGAGTTACCACAGGACTGGGAAGGGGCATGTGTGTTAGGTATGCTCAAACCATCCTTCTTCTTGTTGCCTATTGAAACAGGAGAGACTTTGGAAGTTAAGGTATATGATGTGAATCATAGAAAGAAAAGGGGACCCCTAGAGATAGGTACCTTGGAACATAATGAGTGGCCTCCCCAGCGTATTATAGATTATTATGGGCCAGCTACGTGGGCAGAGGATGGTACTTTTGGATATAGAACCCCAATATATATGCTCAACCGTATTATAAGGTTACAGGCAGTGGTTGAGATAATTACCAATAAAACATCGCAAGCGCTCAATCTCCGAGCGAAACATAATACTAGGACGAGGACAGCCGTTTACCAAAATAGATTAGCCTTGGAATACCTATTGGCAGTAGAGGGAGGTGTATGTGGGAAGTTTAACCTAAGCAATTGTTGTCTTCAAATAGATGATGAAGGGCAAGCAATAGCTGAGCTTACTAGCCATATGGTTAAACTAGCGCATGTGCCTACCCATGTATGGAAAGGGTATAATCCAAGTAGTTGGTTTGGTAACTGGTATGAGCAGTTTGGAGGACTTAAGGCATTGGTAGGTGGAGTCATGCTAATCTTGATGCTGTGCCTTCTCCTACCATGTCTGATTCCTTTGGTAGTTAGGTCTGTGCAGAGCATTATAGAGAATATAACAGAGAGAAAGGCTGCTGCACAGATAATGGCTATATATAGGTATGAGGCTCTAAATCAGGGAGAATTAGTACAAGAAGAGGAATGTTGAGGGATTCGTATCTTTAGGGGGTCGCAAGGTCTGTTCTGATTCATGGCAACTTGAGGTGTAAGTAAGCGATGATTAGGTGATGCATCTGGAATTATTATATATATCAGAAGCATCAAAGGGGGGAATGTGGTGGAATCTCAGTGAAAATAAATTTACTAGGACAAGATTGCCACGTGGTATGTGCACTTGCATATGTTGATGTATCGGTCGGTTGGTTGCACGTGGCAACGATACAATCAGTAGTGTGAGGAGCATGTGTAGGAATACAGGATATACGAGTATTTCCCCTCCTCCATTGTGCTGGGCAAGCCATGTGGTCAAACAGGAATTTAGTCTCTATTCAGTTGATTAGATAAGAGTATGTGGAGGAGCTACATGCCTATATAAGGGACCTACACTGTATGATCAGGGCTCAGACTTTGCTGTTTTTTGGTGACATTAGTCCCTCTGAGTCCCGGTTGGTGAATCGAATAAATAATCTCTTCCTTTCAGAAGAAACCTGTGTCCATCTCTCTGTGTAGGGCTTCCGTCAGTTTCCCCGGTATCAATGGGAAGGTGACTATGGCAATAGAAAAATTTGACAACCTTTCCGACGAATTGCAAAAGAATTCTGGGGTCCCTAATACATGGGATAGATGGTTTGGATGGATGAATGGGTAGCAGAAGACCCTACTCCAGGTAGGAATAGCCGTCCTGACGGTAACAGTCATCTTCCTCTTCCTGATATGCTGTATACTACCCTGTATACAGAGATACCTACAGAAGACGGTAGGACAGACCATTGATAACGTAACTCCCACATTTCTACACCAGGACATTGACGATACAGAATGTGACACACCACACACACCCCTACAGTCTCACCAATTTAAACAAACAACTGCTTTCCTATAGGGATAGAGTAGGGATAGCGTCTGTCTCTATGGGCAAAAGACTCTCGTGGGAGAAGTAGTGGGTTAGCCACTGCGGGATACCCGCGGAGTGAAGTGTTCGAGGCCTGTTAAGACGGATGTGCTGCAGCCATTTAGGGACATATTAGGGACAGTAGTAGTCTGTTTAGTAAATAGCCATTTTAAGGGGGGACTGTTGTGGAAATGGAATATTATCCTGATTTCTTAAACTTGTAAAATGTCTATTTACTTTATATATAGTTCTCAATCAGCATTTATCGGTTTATATGATTTACTTAAAATGGCCGCTAGGGCCAGGGAGTTTCCCTTAGTCATCAAATAACACCCTTACTAACAAGATGGCGCTGGAATCTGGGGGAGACCCGCATGATGCCAGTGACATCACACCCGGTAGGACGATCAATAAATCAACCACTTAACCCCTAACCAATTATTGACGCATAAATCAATGTTATCTCTGACAATGCTTATGATGTAATTGTGCTTTATAAGGGGTCGCCTGCCCCTCTGAATAAACATTCCTCAAGTTCTTCATTAACCTGAAACTTGTGTCTGGTGTGAATTACTTCAGGGAGCGTGCACGCATTATTTCTTAATTTGGCCAGGGGCAGATACACAAAATAATCAATTTATTGATTGATTGCCACTTCACCTATGTCATAATTCTTTTCGGCTTTAGACATCTGCTTGGAAAAGAAACCACACGGATGTAAAGGCCTCTCTGAAGATTCTTTTTGAGACAATATAGCACCCACCCCAATATCAGAAGCATGAACTTCAAGAATAAAAGGCAAAGAAGGGACAGGATGCTGTAAAATAGGGGCAGAAGCGAAAGTAGCTTTAAGAAATTCAAAGGCCTCAAGCGCTTACAATATAGACCGTTAACAAGAAGAGTCTTCAAAACTAATTTAACATGCATGTGATGAGTATGTAAATCAGGTGAATATATTAATATGTCGTCCAAGTACATGATTATGAATGTGTGTATGTACTCACGTAGGACATCATTAATAAATTCTTGAAATACTGCTGGGGCGTTACAAAGACCAAAGGGCATCACAGTATATTCGTAATGACCACTCCTGGTATTGAATGCGCTCTTCCATTTATGATCCTTTTTGATACTTATGAGATTGTAAGCACCCCTAAGGTCCAGTTTAGTAAACACAGTGGCTTGTTTAAGTCTGTCAAATAATTCCGTTATTAAGGGTATAGGGTACGCATTTTTGATGGTGATTTTATTGAGGCCCCTATAGTCGATACAAGGTCTTAAATCGCCATCCTTCTTAGATACAAAGAAGAAACCAGCCCCTGCCGGAGAAGAGGATCTTTTGTAACGATTCTTTAATATATTCCTCCATAACAAGATTTTCTTGAGGAGACAAAGGATACAGTCTCCCTTTGGGAGGTATAGCACCAGGTAGCAGATTAATAGTACAGCCGTAGGGTCTGTGAGGTGGCAACTTTTCAGCCTCCCTTTTATTGAAAACAGACTTAAAGGGAAACTCCAATGCCAGGAAAATGATCCGTTTTCCTAGCACTGGAGGGTCCTTCTCCCTCCCACCCACCCATCAATCCCCAGTTACTGAAGGGGTGAAAACCCCTTCAGTCACTTACCTGAGGCAGCGGCGATGTCCCTCGCCGCTGTCTCCTCCTCCGTGACGCTCCTCCTCTCTATTGCGTTGGCCGGTGGGCGAGACTGATTCCGCCCACCGGCCGAGGAGACCTAATGAGCATGCGCGGCAATGCCGCGCATGAGCATTATGTCTCCCCATAGGAAAGCAATTAAAACGAATTTCAATGCTTTCCTGTGGGGATTTGAGTGACGCTGGAGGTCCTCACACAGCGTGAGGACGTCCAGCAACGCTCTAGCACAGGTTTCCTGTGCTATAGAGCAGGAAGTGCCCTCTAGTGGCTGTCTAAGACAGCCACTAGGTGTGGAGTTAACCCTGCAAGGTAATTATTGCAGTTTATAAAAAACTGCAATAATTACACTTGCAGGATTAGGAGTAGTGGGAGTTGGCACCCAGACCACTCCAATGAGCAGAAGTGGTCTGGGTGCCTGGAGTGTCCCTTTAAGAGACATGTACTGAGGAGGTATAACAGTAGACACAGGAGGAATATTAGTAGAATTCAAAGGGGTGATTTTAACAATACAAGACTCTTGGCAAGCATCACTCCAAGATACTATTTGTCCTGACTCCCAGTCAATAGTGTGATTATGAGAACGCAACCAAGGATACCCTAACACGAGGTGAGAGGAAAGAGAAGTAATGATCTGAAACCGAATGGTTTCAGAGTGTAACAACCCTGTAGACATATGCAATGGTTCAGTTTCATGTGTGATAACTGGGGAGTATAATGGTCTACCATCTATGGCCTCAACGGCCAAGGGTGTCTTCTTCTCTCTAGTGGGTATGTTATTCTCCCTAACAAAGCCGGGTTTCGGACGCACCGGAATCAACCAGGGCTAGTATATTCCCTGCTATGCAGTTTTTTTCAAGATGCAGGGAAACAGGGAGAAGCTATTTATTAAGAGGCAAATGTGAGGACTCTGATGTCACACCCAAGGCCTGTCCCCTATACGGTCTTAGGTGCTATAGTTTTCCGGACGCACGGGACATTCTTGTCTCATATGGCCCTTCCTACCACAATAAAGGCAAAGTCCCTCCTTTCTCCTATATAGTTTTTCAGCATCAGTAAGTTTAGCAACCCCTAACCGCATGGGCTCTTCCTCTGATCCTTTAGATCGCTCAGGAGTTTCAGCTCTAGGTGTATTAAATGAAACAAAGCGTCTATTCCTAGACTTGGTATATAGCCTATCACGAATGAGATAGTCGATAAGGTCCTCTAAGGGTACAGGAAGATCCCTAGCTGCTACCTCATCCAATATAGTTTCAGATAGACCTTCCATGAACGCAGTAGTAAGCCCATTGTTAGTCCAATCTACCTGTGAAGCAAGGGTACGGAACTGAATAGCATAATGAGCGACAGACTTAGATCCTTGCTTAATTCTCATTAACGCCCTGGCGGCATTCTTTGACCTTTTAGTTGTGTCAAAAGTTCTACGAAAAGCCATAAGGAAGCTATTGAAATCATGTACCATAGGTCCATTAGCCTCCCAAATAGGATTTGCCCACTCAAGTGCATTATCAGTAAGCTGGTACATAAGAAAACCCACCATAGATCTATCAGTGGGAAATGAACGTGGATACATCTCAAAGTGGAATTCCACTTGATTAAGGAATCCCCTGCAGGTCTTAGCATCCCCTCCATACCTAGGTGGAGGGGTTAGATGTGCTGAAGCATTAGGCATATTAGCTGTGTCTGGTACAGTGGTTACAGGAGGAGCTGGTACAGGTACCGGAGCTATTCTGGATAAAAGTGTCTGGATGGCTTGAGCCATCTGATCCATACGGTGATCCTGTTATGCAAATCTAGCCTCATGAGTGGCCATCTGTTGTCCTAAACCTGCAGGGTCCATGGCCCTATCGTAATGTCATGGTAATATACACCAACATGCAAGAATAGTCCAGATAGTCAAGAGGCAAGAACACAAGATACGTCTTACCGGGCCTTAGAATTTCCGGACTTGACGAGGACAGAAAAAGACAGAGTCCAGAACGAGCCGAGGTCAAGGGGACAGAGAGACAGCGTAAACTAGAACTAGCCAAGGACTGGTACACAAAAGAGGAAACCAGCGAACAAGACAAAGCAGGGATAAAAAGAAAACGGAGTTAGGAACAAAGCCAAGGTCAAGCACCAAAAACCACAACTGAACGATACAAGCACTAAAGGCAACTGAACCAGAAACCACGATAGGGCAAGGAGCTAAGGGAAAGGTGAGTATAAATACCTATTAGATTGATTTGATTGGCCCTTGTCATATCCACGCCCCCAAAACGTGAGAGTATGGGGAATGTGGAATGACATGGGCCAATGGGAGACCTTTTTTTATTTTTTGCTCCCACTGTCCCTTTAAATGCGCACCCGCTATGCGCGGCGCGCTCCCAGTTCCAGGCGCATCACGTGGCCGCTTCTCGCGGTCCGTGCACGCCTCCCTTTCAGATGCAGGACGGCGTGCAGTGGAGAAGGAGGACCTCGCCTGGCCCCTAGAGAGGGTAAGTACCGCTACATTCACACAGCACAGCGAAAAGTCGTAAAACCTTGGATAACAGTTAGATCAACTTTCAATGCTGGCTAGATCCTACTAGGCATATAATATCCTATTCTCATGCAATTTGCAATTAAAATAACATTCAAACCAGCTCATTAATCATTTCCTGGAACATGTCAGGATCGGGACAGGGATCCAACACGCAGAGTACAAACAGGTGGTAGATACGTATACCGGACCTTAGAATTGCCGGACTTAACGTAAGGAGTAAGTAGAGAATGGTCTAGGAACAAGCCGAGGTCGAGGGAACGAGAGGACAGGTAAGCGAGAGACAAGCCGAGTCAAAGGGTAACAGAGATAAACAGGGTAGTACAAACAAGCCGGGTCAGAACCAAAGAGACAACTAGAATACAAGAGCACTGAGTGACTAGACAGGCTAGAACCACGACAGGGCAATGAGCAGATGCCGAAAGCCTATTTTATACCTTGATTCTAGAGGGTAATCACGCCCCCGACGAGTCCTGATTAGTGCTCGGGACTTGACTGACAGGTCGTCCCGGGTTGGCGTCATGACGTCGACTACTGAGCGTCGCGTCATATAAGGAAGTGGATCCCTGCGGGCGGCTTGTAAATGGCCGAAGGGACCGCGAGGAACGGAAGTAACAACCCCTCTGGGAGGATAAACGTCTAAGTCTCTCACCTCCTCTGAGGTAGAGACTACAGGTACCCTGACAGAACCATCCAATAAGAATAATCTACCAGAATCTATAAGCCGAATTTAATTTGCCTAAAAAGATATCTTATCTTATTTTAGAGCAAATCAATACACCTGGATAAAAACAGCAATATGCTAACACATGATCATATCACATTAATATATAATTATTCTGAATTCCACCTGCAGAATGGAATGTTTATAACTATATATTTTTTACTTAACTAAGATTTCTAAATATTGAAATCTGACCGTGATTTATCCAGTCATATATCATGCTATTAGATTTTAATTAATTTAGATTAATTAAATAAAACCAGCATAATTACCAGTTATGTAGATGTTCTCATCAGATGAGTAGGTAGTTCCAGGAACTTGAACACGAGTATGATTGGTTGTATGGAGGTGTGTAAGTAATAGAGAAAAGTGATGTTGGTTAGAAAGTAAGAGTAAAATTCGAATTTTATAACACGACAGGAGGCTTCATATTTGCTTAAGTCTCTCTTTACTAGAATTCCACAGCAGCAAAAAAAAAACACAGAGAGTTAAACAACCAATCAGAAAATAGTAAGGAGACCATATAACTCCCAACATTCCATTTCCTCTTTCTTTGCTGCTCCGCATCAGTAACAGGTCAGGGTACCACTGCCTCCTGCTATTATTAGTTGGTGGCTTTGGGATTTATATGTTTTAATGTATATGGTATTTTGTGCATTTTACTTAAATTATTTTGTTTATTTTGGGGGACTTTTATTCCTCTTCATGTTTGGCTTCTACCTTCTGGGGATCTAACTTCCTGTAATGATATTGATGTTACAAAGTTTTGGAGTCCAGTAGCCAGATCAGCAATGTTTTCTGCCAGAGGTAGCCACTCGTTACCCAGGTGGTTGAGCCCCTGAGCCTTGAGTGGCCTTCTGGTCTTAAGCAGAGATGGGAGACTGGAACAGAGAGATGATAATCATCGTGAGGCAAGCCAAGGTCAGTGGGAAGGAGAAGCAGCAAAGTCAAAACGGTCCAAAATCAACAGGTAGGAGAAACAGGAACAAGCTTGATTAGAGAGTACAGGAACCACAATAATCTGGCAAAGGTACAGAGACAGGAAGTGGCTTTTATAGGCCAAGAACCAGACACATGACCAGACACAGCTGAAGAGACTTGTCACTGATACCAATGCTTATAGAGTCAAGGTTACCAGATCTCAAGTACATTTGCGAAAGGCAGGCTGGTGTACGGGTAAGGGAGAGGTTTAGCAGCATGTAAACCAGGGTTCGAACCCCAGCAGAGTCAGTTCCTCACATTACTCCCACCTCTACAGGCGCAGCCTCTGGATGCCCTATTTCCTGGATTAGCAGGGTACTGTGCATGGAAAGACTGAAGAAGATCAGGAGCATGAATATTGTCCACTGGTTCCCATGATCTATCCTCTTCACCATAGCCTTTCCAAATAACCAAATATTGAAGCTTGTTGTGGAATATCCTGGAGTCAAGAATTTTTTCCACCTCGTATTCATCTTTTATAGCTTCTGAGAGACCCCTTCTGAAGTGGAACCTCTGGGCTGATTGGTTCCAAGTAGTATCAGCAACCCACTGTCTGAATTCAGCAGCATATTCAGCCACAGAGCGCCTCCCTTGATGTAAATGAAGGAGAGTGGCTTCTGCTGTAGCACAGCGATTGGGGTCATCAAAAACTAGGTACATGGCCTCAAGAAAGTCTTTTAAATTTCCCAAGACTGGACTGTCCTGTTCCAGAAAAGGGGAGCCCCAAGCCAGGGCTTCATCTTTGAATAGGGAGAAAATAAATCCCACCTTCTCTCTTTCTGATGGAAAACGGTTAGGTAACATCATGGAATGCAAACGGCATTGATTTAGGAAACCCCTAAATTTTTTGCGGTCTCCTCCAAATTTTTCTGGTAGAGGCAAGCGGGCATCTTGTGCAGGTGTAACAGTAGTAGCAGCAGCAGCCGCAACATCATGTGCCCTGTAGCTGGTAAGCTCACTATGCATTGATCGAACTTCATTTTTCAGTTCAGCTACCTGATCTTGCAGCACTTGAATGGTCTGTGCCTGGGTCTGCATAGTTCTTGCATTAAAAGCAACCTGCTGGGCCAATGCAGAATCTGATCCGACGGTCTCCATGAATGGGCCAGATTATTCTGTAATGATATTGATGTTACAAAGTTTTGGAGTCCAGTAGCCAGATCAGCAATGTTTTCTGCCAGAGGTAGCCACTCGTTACCCAGGTGGTTGAGCCCCTGAGCCTTGAGTGGCCTTCTGGTCTTAAGCAGAGATGGGAGACTGGAACAGAGAGATGATAATCGTAGTGAGGCAAGCCGAGGTCAGTGGGAAGGAGAAGCAGCAAAGTCAAAACGGTCCAAAATCAGCAACAGGTAGGAGAAACAGGAACAAGCTTGATTAGAGAGTACAGGAACCACAATAATCTGGAAAAGTTACAGAGACAGGAAGTGGCTTTTATAGGCCAAGAACCAGACACATGACCAGACACAGCTGAAGAGACTTGTCACTGATACCAATGCTTATAGAGTCAAGGTTACCAGATCTCAAGTACATTTGCAAAAGGAAGAGTTTTAGGAAGAGGTTTAGCAGCATGTAAACCAGGGTTCGAAACCCAGCAGAGTCAGTTCCTCACACTTCCCCTTTTTTACTGTCCCCTTGCTTGCTCCTTGTTTACCTCTGCTTCCCTGCTTGGGGGTTTCTGGAGGCTGGTCTGTTCTGCCTCCTCCGATCCCCCCGAGCCCCGGGACCGCGGAGTACATCTCCAGCGGTCCCGTGAGTGCTTTCTGCTCCGGTCGCGGGGCGCTCGCTTTTGAGTGCTCTGCCCACCGACCGGAACTTCAACACGTGGCCGCAGCTCGCGGCCACCTCAATCGCGGACCTCGTGTGTCCGCCGGGCGGAGAAGGTAGCTCCTGCGCTCTCGCCCCCCTTCCACCTCCTGTCTCGTTGTCTCGGCACCGGGCTCTCTGCGTGTTGCCAGCAAGGGGGTTTCCCACGCCGATAGACTGCGGCAGCAGGCCTGTGGGTGGTCTGGGAACCCCCTTTTCAATACAGCGTTATTTTGTTGAATTATATATCCAAACAAGACAAGTAACTTATATTATTTTCATTCTGAACAGTGACAAGTAGAATAGCAATATTGAAACAAATGGACTAATAGGTAGCAGATGTAAAAACAAAACTGCCTACCCGAAAAGACCAAGTATCTAGATATAAAAAGCTCCTCTGTTAATGTCTAATATAGAGCTAATGCAGAGAGAGCTTAAAAACAAAAAAACTCTTTAATAAACCCTCATAAGGGATAAACTCAAAACAAAACGAACATAAATAGATAAAATAGGATTTAAACAATGGTTGTAACAAATCTAAGATAGTAAGTCACAGTAGTGGGTACAAAGTACCATGCAGAAGTTGCTAAATATTGTTACACTGCTAGTGATCAAATAAATTAGATACTGTAATGCTAGGGTACTAAATAGTCCTTAGATACACAATCTCTAAGTAAAAGGACAAAAAAAAAACCCAAACGCAGAGAGAGTAGAAAAAAAGCCTAGAGAACTATACAATAAACCAGAAGTTGCAAAGTGAAAGAATAAGTGCACCTAATCAAATCTATAAAGCTATAGGAGATTTGGGGGAAAGGAGTCCCTAGTATAGTAATAATAATAGGCTAGTAATTAAACCTCTGACTAGTAAAACGCCAAAAAAAATCCTAAATAGAATTCTCCACGGAAGGTAAACGCTCAACGCGCGTTTCGGCGAGGCAGGTCGCCTTTCTCAAGAGCAGTTTGCACCGTGGATAGGCGCCTCTTTTTAAATGTGCCGTGTGCCACCCCTAGCCGTGACATAGATGAGTCTCGGCGAATCAGCAGGCTCCATGGAATAAGTGGGCGGGGGAGCCAAAACACCTCCGTGGATGTTGAGGGGATTTAACCCTCTCGCACCCGGGATTTAACGGAGTAATTCCACTCGCATGTAAAGTAAATGAGGCTGTAACCAAAAAGGGGGGTTACCAGGTATCGGCTGAAAATCCAGCGAGAGAATTATTTCGCACAGATAAAATGGGTATATTGGAACTGTGACCAGAAGGAGATCGGTCATATATATATTGATATCAGTACCAAAGTGCCCCAATACAAAATAAATGGTGAATACACAGTAAATGTTGGTACAACTTGGTCGGTAACATATATAGTAAGACACATAAAGTTAACAGCATCGTTATTTATCGAGTTACAGCCGGACAGGGGTAAAGTTAACCCTAGACATGCCAGTCAAAAAATCTGGATAGTGTATTAAGCACATTTGAGGAGGCAATATATAATGGAGAACAGTAAAATTGAGTGTAAACGAATGGATGGAACATACATAAGAGTATGCCCCATCCTACTACTCCAGACAAGGAGGGAAATTAATTATTAATTCTAGGAGAGTTTTTTTGGATAGAGAATTGTGATGACAGAGCCAGGAAATGGAGGAGTACTCCATTAAATGTAACAAGGCATAAAAGTAAAAATGAGGTGGCAGTGGGCAAGAAATATTGCCATATTATGAGGACTATAAAGGTAAATGTAGGCATTAGAATTAGACATTGCTATATAGTCGTAAACGGGCAACAGGCTGCTAGTGCTAGTTTGCTGATAAGTAAGAGGAAAAAATCAATTAAGTAGATAAACCAAACTAGATAAAGGGGGTAAAGGAAAAGCCTTCATTAAGACCCTTAGGTTGCAACGTTTTTAATTGATAGATCCATGAGCATTCCCTTTGTCTCAGGAATTTATCGTAGTTGCCCCTACGTTTGTCCCTTCTCACTAGTTCCAGTCCACAGAATCGGAGACCCTGTGGATTACCCGCATGATATTCTTTTAGATGGCGGCCAATGGGAGTGTCAATAGGCAGTTTAGGAGATCTTACATGCTCCTTGATGCGTTCCTTAAAGGGTCTAAAGGTTTTCCCCACATACAATAGTTTGCAGGAGCATGCAAGAAGGTAAACAATGCCAGCGGTGTTGCAGTTAAAGAAGGATTTTATCCTGAAGGTCTTTTTTCCTTCACTATCCGAAATGGTCTTGGAATCCCGTCTGATGAATTTACATGCAACACAGCGGCCACATTGGTACGAACCCACCGTGGGAGTATGAAGCCAGGTACGTGTGGGTGGGATTTGAAAGTGGCTGGGAACTAATAAATTCCTAAGGTTTTTGCCTCTGCGTGCGGTCATATCCACCCGTGGACCTAGAACCTTTTTAAGATGAATGTCCTCCAGTAGGAACGGCCAAAATTTCTGAATCTCTAACTTAACGGCCTCCCAACCTGAGTCGTATGTGGCAATCATACGTGGAGTCTGAGTTTTGGTGGGGGTATCAAGTTGTTTTGGGGATAAAAGAGTGCCCCTATCTACCTCCAGGGATCTCCTGTAGGCTTTTTTCAAGCATTTATTGGGATAACCCTTTGATTTAAACTGTTGTCGGAGTATATTGGCTTGAAATTTAAAGTCTTCTATACCACTGCAATTCCTCCACGGAGGTGTTTTGGCTCCCCCGCCCACTTATTCCATGGAGCCTGCTGATTCGCCGAGACTCATCTATGTCACGGCTAGGGGTGGAGCTTCAGCACATTTAAAAAGAGGCGCCTATCCACGGTGCAAACTGCTCTTGAGAAAGGCGACCTGTCTTGCCGAAACGCGCGTTGAGCATTTACCTTCCGTGGAGAATTCTATTTAGGATTTTTTTGGGCGTTTTACTAGTCAGAGGTTTAATTACTAGCCTATTATTATTACTATACTAGGGACTCCTTTCCCCCAAATCTCCTATAGCTTTATAGATTTGATTAGGTGCACTTATTCTTTCACTTTGCAACTTCTGGTTTATTGTATAGTTCTCTAGGCTTTTTTTCTACTCTCTCTGCGTTTGGGTTTTTTTTTGTCCTTTTACTTAGAGATTGTGTATCTAAGGACTATTTAGTACCCTAGCATTACAGTATCTAATTTATTTGATCACTAGCAGTGTAACAATATTTAGCAACTTCTGCATGGTACTTTGTACCCACTACTGTGACTTACTATCTTAGATTTGTTACAACCATTGTTTAAATCCTATTTTATCTATTTATGTTCGTTTTGTTTTGAGTTTATCCCTTATGAGGGTTTATTAAAGAGTTTTTTTGTTTTTAAGCTCTCTCTGCATTAGCTCTATATTAGACATTAACAGAGGAGCTTTTTATATCTAGATACTTGGTCTTTTCGGGTAGGCAGTTTGGTTTTTACATCTGCTACCTATTAGTCCATTTGTTTCTTTATTCGCTTAGGGGTTAAGCCCCACAGTATCTATCAACCACTACATCGCTGTTGGATGGACTTGTTCCATTTTCAGCTAGCGTTGTCCTTTTCTAGAATAGCAATATTGATTGTCCGCTAGGCTGTATATGTTTGTACAGTCAATTCACTGAGTCAAGATAGGAATATGTCCGAGGCTCAGCGCACGCTGATTGAGTCCGACCCCGACTCTCCAGACAGGAGCAAGTCACACGCATATCATCGCTATTGGAAGGGTGCAGGCCCTGAGCCTACTACCCGGAAGGGTTAGGCTCCTGCAAAGCGACCTAAGCGGGCGTCCGCTTCACCTCCGGCACGCCCAAGATACTTCCCTGAAGAGGAGGAAGATTTCACCCTCCCCGCGCCTCTGTCCGTCCTAGATAAATGGCGGGCAGATCAGTCCCCCTCAGAGGACGAAGGCGGGTGGGGTGGGGAAGATTCGGAGGAATGGGTATACCGACAGGTCGCCGGTGAGACCACCTCAGAAAACCTTCACGCCCCCCTCGGGGAGAACGTGTTCTTGGACGCCACGGGCGAACCCCTCTTCGACCCACGCAACATCCGGCACCCCCGGTCTCCCGAGTGGTCTCTGCCCGAACATCTGGCCCAGTTCGTTCATTATTGGGTTCGCAGACCCCTCGATTGGGCAGTTCGAAAGAGGCTGAGGGCGGAATGCCCAAGACCCACCTGCCAGACAAGGTCGCTGTGACACCCGAATTCGATCCGATGGTCTGCACCTACTTGACCCGGACTGGTCGCGATCCCAAGAGAGGGGTCGAACGCAACCTCCGCCTCGCACAAGATAAGGTGCTGGACATTCTGGGGCCACTGTCGCGGATCCTTACCATGGAGGACGAGGCTGTCACACAGGGCTCTTCCCTGGACGCTACTGCCGTCAGAGACTGGGCATTACGCTCCGTTTGCCTGCTGGTCAACTCCAACGCGGCCTTATGCACGGAACGGAGAAGAGCGGTCCTCATGCGCATGGACGCTAAGTTGTCGGAGCTGGGTTCAAAGGAGTTGGGCCAGTTGGCCAAAGGCCTGTTATTCGGGGAACCCTTCATCAAGGAGCTCCAGAGGCACGTTAACCTCTATGCTACCCTGAATAAGGCGCAGTCTTCGATGAGAAGGGTACTTCGTTCTCAGTCTTCACGTGTTTTTGCCAGGGCTGGTAGGCAGAGGGGTCGTGCCTCCAGCCGCTTCTGGCCTTCGGGTCAACGAGGATCCCGAACACCATCTTTCTTCCCCAGCTACCGCTCAAGGTCCTTCACATCATGGAGATTGGACCGTGGCAGTGGAAACCGTGCACGTGGTCGAGGCAGATTGCCCTCAGGTGAGACACATGACACCACATGTTTATCAAAGGCATTTTAAATTTTTGTCTCGACAGGTGGAGAGAAATCTCTTTGGATGCATGGATCCTCCAAACGGTCCGAGGTTATGTTATAGATTTCCATTCACCACCTGTTCAGGAGTTCCACCCCCGAACTCCAGTATCATTGAGGGAATCAAAGGCCCTGGTGAATGACGAGATACAGGTCCTGTTCGACAAATTACACTTATTACATCAAGGAGATTGGTTCACTCCACTAGATCTAAAGGACCTGTCCGTTCTGGTAGCACCCGACTATCGTAAATTTCTACGATTCGTTTGGAAAGGGAGGCCATGTCAATTCACCTGCCTTCCCTTCGGCCTCAGCTTGGCTCCGTGGTGTTTTACCAAGCTATTGAAACCGGTGACCGCATGCATGCGCTCCAGAGGCATTCGATGCCTGATATACCTGGACGATTTGCTTATTTTCTGCGAGGACGCCTCCAGGCTGAAATCTCAGACGGCATTCCCTGTTCTCCTTGTTCGAATCCCTGGTGTTTGTGGTCAACTGGGAGAAGTCGGCCCTGATAGCCGGCGCTATTTGTAACTGGCCCTTTAAATGGAAAATTGCCCTGCTTCCCTGGATTGTGGAGAAGCCTATTTTCCAGCCTCCTTCCTCATGACTATGGCCCCTGGAAGATTGTGCCCCTGAAAACTTATTAACTTTTATTGGGTGTGTATGGCCCTTTAAGAACCATCTGGGGACATATTGTGACTTTGCTGAACAATACCCCTTTAAGACTATGTCCCCAGACCTGTAAAATAACTTGCCCCTGGCTCTCTCCCACTTGGTTCAGTAAATAGTGCTTACTGAACCAAGTACCACACAGGCGGACCACCCAGAAGTTAAAGTGTGCAGGCAATTTACCTCCCAGGCTGTGAGGTTACTGCAGGTTAATTGCACGTGGCGGCGGCCATCTTTGTTCATTCGAATGCGGTCAGCGGTGTATGCTAAAGATTCTGTGGAACTGAAATCGGCTACACATTTTACCGAACACCGCTGACCCTTACCTTCTCCTACACTTCGTTTTTCAGCTCCAGAGACTAAGTCCCATTCGAAATGAAATTGCCTGAAATTGGCATGAAATTGACCGGCCGCACAGCCAAAATCTATGGAACTGTTTTGGGCAGGAAATTGTGCTTTCGGTCGGTCATAAAGGGACCTCCAGCTAACTTTTGATCCACTGGAGGGATTTGGATGATTTTTGGAATGTATAGTTTTAAAGCTACAGTGTATGTGTGAAAACTGTACTTTTACTGTATGCTATAATTATGTTATATGTTTATCTGAGGGGAGGAGACGTGGGGGTGGTACCATGTATGTGATTGGTTAATTTCAACCTCTCCCTGGGAGTGTCCTGTGTGTACCTTTTTGTAATAAAAAGCAGGCTGGGTGTACCAGTCCTCAGTTCTTCTTGACCCTTCAAAACGTAGCCTTGTCTCGTTATTGGAGGGAATTGCTGTATCACACTGGGGATTGCTATGCTCTGCATATTCCCCTGAGCTTAATCACTTAGCTCTTTTAAGAGCTTGTTCCGGATACGCTCTCCTGGAGGAGAGGTCTTCCCCACACGGTCCTGGAGGACAGAATCCGATCCAGGGTGGAAGGAAGACGGCGAGGCTCCAGTTAAGCTACGGCGGTTGTGGAGCCTGCGGTGGTTGTGGTGTCGTCTGCAGTGCTTGGAGTCCTCTGTAAGCGCTAGGAGCATCCATCAATGGAGGGTACTCGGTCGGAGTACACGGAGCTCCGTAACAGTTACATTTTTGGGTTTTGAGATAGATGCGATTCAGTGCATCCTACGACTCCCCCAGACGAAGATCACGGCCATTCGGAAAGAGATTTGATGGATTCTACGCCAGGATATGATTCCCCTCAGGGTCTTGGCACGGGTAGTGGGCCACTTCTATCCAAGCCATCTATCCAGGTCCCCTTCACTACAGGGCCATGCAGTGCCTGAAAGCAGAATTGGATGCAAGCCTGTGGGGCTGGGGTGCGACTTGCACGACCGCCTCCACGGGAGGCCCCTGGTCGAACATGGAGGCAGGATATCACATCAACTGCCTGGAAATGATTGCGGGGTCGTTCGCTATACGCAGCCTTGCAGGTCACCTGTCGGATTGCTGCATCCTGCTAAGGATGGACAATATCTCGGCGGTGCAGTATATCAACCGCCTGGGGGGGGGGGCCCGTTCTCGAGCACTGACGGAAGTCACGAAGGAGATTTACAACTTTTGCCTTCAACGCAATATCACTCTCCAGGCGGAGTATCTCCCAGGAGTATCGAACCTGACGGCAGACTGGTTCTCCAGACACTGGAGGGATTCCAGCGATTGGCGACTACATCGGCAAGTCTTCCTCGAAGTGGCACGACAAAGGGGCCCATTCACAGTGGACCTGTTCGCGTCCAGAACGAACTTCCAGATCCCGAATTATTTCAGATGTGCACAGCAGTGGACATTACCAGACGTGCACAGCAGTGGACGCTTTCCTTCAGGACTGGCCATCACAGGGAGCCTATGCTTTTCCACCGTTCACTATGATATCCAGGGTCCTACTCCAGTTACGGCGTCAACAAGTATCGTTGGTGTTGCTGGCGCCTCTTCGGCAGGGCCAGGCCTGGCCTCCGGAATTATTGGAACTGTCTTGTCGGGATCCGCTCCTTCTCCCGTCCCTACTGACGCTCCTATCGGACACTCGAGCCAATCATCACCCCCTCGTACTAGAGGGCCATCTCCACTTGGTGGCTTGGACTCTTTCCAGGGTACCTGGAAGGTCGATGAACTATCAGAATCGGCTTGAGACCTCCTATGGGACTCGTGGGCACCAGGCACGAGAAGATGTTATCTATCCGCCTGGAATGTTTGGTGTCGTTGGTGCTTGGAACGGAGTGTCGATCCCTTTACAGTACCTGTATCCAACGTACTGAATTTCCTTTCGCATCTATTTGACCAAGGTAAATCGTATCGTTCAGTGACCATGGCCAGGTCGGCCATTTCCGTGGCTCATGTCCCTCTTCAAGGGACGCCGATTGGACAGGATCCCTTGGTTTGTCGATTGTTGAGAGGGATCAGACTGTCGCGTCCTCTGGCTCTTAAATATACATCGCTCTGGGACATACACCGGGTTTTGGATTTCGTTCAGTCTTGGCCGGAGAATCAAGATCTCTCTCTACGACAACCGTCGGCCAAATTTGCACTTCTTTTGTGCCTGGTGTCGTTTCGTCGGGTCTCCGACATTAGGGCTTTTGACGTTAACGCCTTCTCTTTTTCCCCAGACGGGGTGACTTTTTCGGTATCGAGACGTACCAAATCCGACTCTTCTGCAGTCTTCTACCCTTTTTTTTGAGAGGCCCCTAGACTCTGTGTAGTCTCATTATGTGGCTATTACCAAACCGCTTCGACACTCTCAATCGGGACAACTGTTGATTTCCTACGTACGCCCACACAAACCGGTTTCGACCGTTACCCTGGCTCGCTGGATCCGATGGCTACTATCGTTGGCCGGCGTGGAGTCCTAATTCGGTGCTCACTCGGTTAGGGGTGCGGAAGCATCAGGTACACTGATAGCGGGTGCTTCCCTATCTGATATTCTACGTTCAGCAGACTGGTCTCAAGAGGACACCTTCCGGACATTCTTTTTCAGACCGACGAAACATTCATCATTGGCTCTTCTGAATGAGCGTTGAAACAGCAAATATGAAGCCTCCTGTCATGTTATAAAATTGTAGATTATGCTAGCTTTAGTGTACCTATAATCTTAATTTTATTAATGACAGGAGGCGAATATTTCCCACTAGTGATGTACCGAACTGTCCGCCGGCGGACAGTTCCCGGCGAAATTAGCTTGGCCTCCAACCTCCCTCCCAGCATCCATTTTCGATTCATTCGGAAGATGCATGCTTAGTGAGAGGAGGGAAAGTTTAGCTGCTGCTGATTACATAGGGAAATTGATAGCTAGGCTAGGGTATTCAGTGTCCACTACAATCCTGAAGGACTCATCTGATCTCTGCTGTAAGGACAGCACCCCAAAAAGCCCTTTTTAGGGCTAGAGCATCAGGCTGCTTTTTTTTTTTTTTTTTTCCTGTGTAATGTAATTGCAGGTGCCTGCCTGCCAGCCTGTGTGTCAGGCTCACAGCATATACTGTGCCCACTTGCCCAGTGCCACCACTCATATCTGTTTTAACAATCGGTTAAGCTTTACATTTAAAATAAATATTTTTTTTTCACTGTAATAGAAAAGCAGTTGCCTGCCTGCCAGCTTCTGTGTGAGGTTGGATGCCTTGCCCATTTGCACAGTCAGTGCCACCACTCATATCTGTTTTAACAATCGGTTAAGCTTTCGATTTAAAATAAATAATTTTTTTTCACTGTAATAGAAGAGCAGTTGCCTGCCTGCCAGCTTCTGTGTGAGGTTGGATGCCTTGCCCATTTGCACAGTCAGTGCCACCACTCATATCTGTTTTAACAATTGGTTAAGCTTTCGATTTAAAATAAATATTTTTTTTTCACTGTAATAGAAGAGCAGTTGCCTGCCTGCCAGCTTCTGTGTGAGGTTGGATGCCTTGCCCATTTGCACAGTCAGTGCCACCACTCATATCTGTTTTAACAATTGGTTAAGCTTTAGATTTAAAATAAATATTTTTTTTTCACTGTAATAGAAGAGCAGTTGCCTGCCTGCCAGCTTCTGTGTGAGGTTGGATGCCTTGCCCATTTGCACAGTCAGTGCCACCACTCATATCTGTTTTAACAATTGGTTAAGCTTTAGATTTAAAATAAATAATTTTTTTTCACTGTAATAGAAGAGCAGTTGCCTGCCTGCCAGCTTCTGTGTGAGGTTGGATGCCTTGCCCATTTGCACAGTCAGTGCCACCACTCATATCTGTTTTAACAATTGGTTAAGCTTTCGATTTAAAATAAATATTTTTTTTTCACTGTAATAGAAGAGCAGTTGCCTGCCTGCCAGCTTCTGTGTGAGGTTGGATGCCTTGCCCATTTGCACAGTCAGTGCCACCACTCATATCTGTTTTAACAATTGGTTAAGCTTTAGATTTAAAATAAATATTTTTTTTTCACTGTAATAGAAGAGCAGTTGCCTGCCTGCCAGCTTCTGTGTGAGGTTGGATGCCTTGCCCATTTGTACAGTCAGTGCCACCACTCATATCTGTTTTAACAATTGGTTAAGCTTTAGATTTAAAATAAATAATTTTTTTTCACTGTAATAGAAGAGCAGTTGCCTGCCTGCCAGCTTCTGTGTGAGGTTGGATGCCTTGCCCATTTGCACAGTCAGTGCCACCACTCATATCTGTTTTAACAATCGGTTAAGCTTTAGATTTAAAATAAATAATTTTTTTTCACTGTAATAGAAGAGCAGTTGCCTGCCTGCCAGCTTCTGTGTGAGGTTGGATGCCTTGCCCATTTGCACAGTCAGTGCCACCACTCATATCTGTTTTAACAATCGGTTAAGCTTTCGATTTAAAATAAATAATTTTTTTTCACTGTAATAGAAGAGCAGTTGGCTGCCTGCCAGCTTCTGTGTGAGGTTGGATGCCTTGCCCATTTGCACAGTCAGTGCCACCACTCATATCTGTTTTAACAATTGGTTAAGCTTTCGATTTAAAATAAATAAAACATTTTCACTGTAATAGAAGAGCAGTTGCCTGCCTGCCAGCTTCTGTGTGAGGTTGGATGCCTTGCCCATTTGCACAGTCAGTGCCACCACTCATATCTGTTTTAACAATTGGTTAAGCTTTCGATTTAAAAGAAATAATTTTTTTTCACTGTAATAGAAGAGCAGTTAGTTGTCTGCAAGCGTCTGTGTTTCAGGCCTACTTCAGCGTGTGCTCTGCAGACCTGTGCCAGCGTGCTTTGACAGTTGCCAATCATATCTGGTGTCTCTTTAGCGTGCTTTTACAACCAAAATTTTGTTTCCACTGTAATAGAAGACCAGTTGCCTGCCTGCCAGCTTCTGTGTGAGGTTCACATTGGATACTGTGCCTATTAGCCCAGGGCCACCACTCATATCTGTTTTAACAATTGGTTAAGCTTTCGATTTAAAAGAAATAATTTTTTTTCACTGTAATAGAAGAGCAGTTAGTTGTCTGCAAGCGTCTGTGTTTCAGGCCTACTTCAGCGTGTGCTCTGCAGACCTGTGCCAGCGTGATTTGACAGTTGCCAATCATATCTGGTGTCTCTTTAGCGTGCTTTTACAACCAAAATTTTGTTTCCACTGTAATAGAAGAGCAGTTGCCTGCCTGCCAGCTTCTGTGTGAGGTTGGATGCCTTACCCATTTGCACAGTCAGTGCCACCACTCATATCTGTTTTAACAATTGGTTAAGCTTTCGATTTAAAATAAATAATTTTTTTTTCACTTTAATAGAAGAGCAGTTGCCTGCCTGCCAGCTTCTGTGTGAGGTTGGATGCCTTGCCCATTTGCACAGTCAGTGCCACCACTCATATCTGTTTTAACAATTGGTTAAGCTTTCGATTTAAAATAAATATTTTTTTTTCACTGTAATAGAAGAGCAGTTGCCTGCCTGCCAGCTTCTGTGTGAGGTTCACATTGGATACTGTGCCTATTAGCCCAGTGCCACCACTCATATCTGTTTTAACAATTGGTTAAGCTTTCGATTTAAAAGAAATAATTTTTTTTCACTGTAATAGAAGAGCAGTTGCCTGCCTGCCAGCTTCTGTGTGAGGTTCACATTGGATACTGTGCCTATTAGCCCAGTGCCACCACTCATATCTGTTTTAACAATTGGTTAAGCTTTCGATTTAAAAGAAATAATTTTTTTTCACTGTAATAGAAGAGCAGTTAGTTGTCTGCAAGCGTCTGTGTTTCAGGCCTACTTCAGCGTGTGCTCAGCAGACCTGTGCCAGCGTGCTTTGACAGTTGCCAATCATATCTGGTGTCTCTTTAGCGTGCTTTTACAACCAAAATTTTGTTTCCACTGTAATAGAAGAGCAGTTGCCTGCCTGCCAGCTTCTGTGTGAGGTTCACATTGGATACTGTGCCTATTAGCCCAGTGCCACCACTCATATCTGTTTTAACAATTGGTTAAGCTTTCGATTTAAAAGAAATATTTTTTTTCACTGTAATAGAAGAGCAGTTAGTTGTCTGCAAGCGTCTGTGTTTCAGGCCTACTTCAGCGTGTGCTCTGCAGACCTGTGCCAGCGTGCTTTGACAGTTGCCAATCATATCTGGTGTCTCTTTAGTGTGTTTTTACAACCAAAATTTTGTTTCCACTGTAATAGAAGAGCAGTTGCCTGCCTGCCAGCTTCTGTGTGAGGTTCACATTAGATACTGTGCCTATTAGCCCAGTGCCACCACTCATATCTGTTTTAACAATTGGTTAAGCTTTCGATTTAAAAGAAATACTTCAGCGTGTGCTCTGCAGCACTGTTCCAGTGCACATTGCCAATCATATCTGGTGTCTCTATAGCGTGCTTTTAAAAACAAAATTTGTTTTTCACTGTTATAGATTGAATAGCAGTTACTTGTCTTCAAGCGGGTGTCTCAGGCCTACTTCAGCGTGTGCTCTGCAGACCTGTGCCAGTGTGCTTTGACAGTTGCCACTCATATCTTGTGTCTCTATAGCGTGCTTTTACAACCAAAATTTGTTTTTCACTGTTATAGATTGAATAGCAGTTACTTGTCTTCAAGCGGGTGTCTCAGGCCTACTTCAGCGTGTGCTCTGCAGACCTGTGCCAGTGTGCTTTGACAGTTGCCACTCATATCTTGTGTCTCTATAGCGTGCTTTTACAACCAAAATTTGTTTTTCACTGTTATAGATTGAATAGCAGTTACTTGTCTTCAAGCGGGTGTCTCAGGCCTACTTCAGCGTGTGCTCTGCAGCACTGTTCCAGTGCACATTGCCAATAATATCTGGTGTCTCTATAGCGTGCTTTTAAAAACAAAATTTGTTTTCACTGTTATAGATTGAATAGCAGTTACTTGTCTTCAAGCGGGTGTCTCAGGCCTACAGTGTGTTTGTCTGTTCCAGTGCACATTGCCAATCATATCTGGTCTCACAGTAGCTTGCACGCATAGTACCACAAATCCCCCAAAAAATGACAGGCAGAGGCAGGCCACCCCGCAGGGGCCGTCGTGGTCGTGGTGCTGTGATTCCCTTTTGCCCTAGAATAACTTGAAAAGTTCTGAGGACTTAGTTGACTGGCTAACACAGGACACCCAATCTTGTACAGCCTCCGCTCGGAACCTTGACGCACCATCCTCCTCCAGCTTAGCTTCAGGCACCTCTCAAGATAGCACTAACCCGCTTGCCGCCACCACCAAAACTAGCACCACAGCCGCTTTACTTGGTATGTCAGAGGAGTTATTCACACACCTGTTTGAAGAAATGAGTGATGCGCAACCATTATTGCTAGAGGATGTAGATAACAGGGATATGTCTCAGGCAGGCAGCATTAAACACATGGGGGTACGGTGTGATGATGATGATGTTGTACCCGCTGCTGCTTCCTTTTCTGAGTTGTCAGATACAAGCGAAGCGGTTGATGATGACGATGCGTCCATGGATGTCACGTGGGTGCCCGCTAGAAGAGAAGAAGAACAGGGCGAAAGTTCAGATGGGGAGACAGAGAGGAGGAGGAGGAGACCAGTTGGAAGCAGGGGGGGGTCGTCGCAAGGAGCTAGTGGCACAGTCAGACAGCATGCATCGGCACCCGGGGTCAGCCCGACAGCACGCCAATCAACGCATGCTGTGTCCACCACCAGAATGCCGTCATTGCAGAGCTCAGCAGTGTGGCATTTTTTTTTGTGTGTCTGCCTCTGACAACAGCGATGCCATTTGCAACCTGTGCCAAAGGAAACTGAGTCGTGGGAGGTCCAACACCCACCTAGGTACAACTGCTTTGCGTAGGCACATGATCTCACATCACAAACGCCTATGGGATCAACACATGAGTACAAGCAGCACGCCTACTCTAAGCCGCCATCCTCCTCCTGGTCCAGCATCTTCAGCCACGTCAACCACTGCTGTCCTTCTTGCCCCCTCTCAACCATCCGCCACTCCGTCTCCCGCCTTGAGCAGTTCCCGCTCATCTGCCCACAGTCATGTGTCTGTCAAGGACATGTTTTAGCGTAAGAAGCCAATGTCACCAAGTCACCCCCTTGCCCAGCGTCTGACAGCTGGCTTGTCTGAACTATTAGCCCGCCAGCTTTTACCATACAATCTGGTTGAGTCTGAGGCGTTCAAAAAATTTGAAGCTATTGGGACACCGCAGTGGAAGGTACCCGGCCGGAATTTCTTTTCACAAAAGGCAATCCCCAACTTGTACTCGATTGTGCAAAAGGAAGTCATGGCATGTATGGCACACAGTGTTGGGGCAAGGGTCCATCTGACCACTGATACCTGGTCTGCAAAGCATGGTCAGGGCAGGTATATACCTTACACTGCGCATTGGGTAAACCTGCTGACGTCTGACAAGCAAGGAATGCGTGGCATTGAAGAGGAGTTGGTGACACCGCCACGAATTGCAGGCAGTCCTGCTGCCACCTCCTCTACTCCTCCTACTCCATCCTCTTCCATAACCTCCTCGGCTGAGTCCTCTTGTGCCGCTGCTTCTTGCTCCACATCAATGGCACCCCCCCAGCTCCCCAGGTACTATTCCACATCCCGGATACGGCAGTGTCACGCCGTCTTGGGTTTGACTTGCTTGAAAGCAGAGAGTCACACCGGACAAGCACTCCTGTCCGCCCTGAACGCACAGGTGGAAAAGTGGCTGACTCCGCAGCAACTGGATATCGGCAAAGTGGTGTGTGACAACGGAAAAAATTTGATAGCGGCATTGAAGTTGGGCAAGATGACACATGTGCCGTGCATGGCACATGTGTGTAATCTGATCGTACAACGCTTTGTGCATAAGAACACAGGCTTACAGGACGTCCTGAAGCAGGCCAGCAAGGTATGTGGCCATTTCAGGCGTTCCTACACGGCCATGGCTCACTTTGCCGATATCCAGCGGCGAAACAACATGCCAGTGAGGCGCTTGATTTGCGACAGCCCTACACGTTGGAATTCAACACTCCTAATGTTCGACCGCCTGCTCCAACATGAAAAAGCTGTTAATGAATATTTGTATGACCGGGGTGCTAGGACAGCCTCTGGGGAGCTGGGAATTTTTTTGCCACGTTACTGGACGCTCATGCGCAATGCCTGTAGGCTCATGCGTCCTTTTGAGGAGGTGACAAACCTAGTCAGTCGCAACGAAGGCACCATCAGCGACATCATACCATTTGTTTTCTTCATGGAGCGTGCCCTGCGAAGAGTGCTGGATCAGGCTGTAGATGAGCGTGAAGAGGAAGAGGAAGAGTTGTGGTCACCATCACCACCAGAAACAGCCTTATCAGCATCGCTTGCTGGACCTGCGGCAACGCTGGAAGAGGATTGTGAGGAAGAGGAGTCAGAGGAGGATTGTAGCTTTGAGGAGGAGGAGGAGGAGGAGCAAGACCAAACACAACAGGCATCCCAGGGTGCACGTTGTCACCTATCTGGTACCCGTGGTGTTGTACGTGGCTGGGGGGGAAGAACATACCTTCAATGACATCAGTGAGGAGGAGGAACGGGAAATGAGTAGCTCGGCATCCAACCTTGTGCAAATGGGGTCTTTCATGCTGTCCTGCCTGTTGAGGGACCCTCGTATAAAAAGGCTGAAGGAGAACGACCTGTACTGGGTGTCCACGCTACTAGAACCCCGGTATAAACAGAAAGTGGCGGAAATGTTACCCAATTACAACAAGTCGGAAAGGATGCAGCATTTGCAAAATAAATTAAAAAGTATGCTTTACACAGCGTATAAGGGTGATGTCACAGCACAACGGGAATCTAACAGGGGGAGAGGTGGAAGTCATCCTCCTCCTCCCACGACCACGCCGGCAAGGACAGGACGCTTTAAAGACGTGTTGTTGATGGAGGACATGCGGACCTTTTTAAGTCCTATGCATCGCCACAGCCCTTCGGGATCCACCCTCAGAGAGCGACTCGACCGACAGGTAGCAGACTACCTCGCCTTAACTGCAGATATCGACACTCTGAGGAGCGATGAACCCCTTGACTACTGGGTGTGCAGGCTTGACCTGTGGCCTGAGCTATCCCAATTTGCGATAGAACTTCTGGCCTGCCCCGCTTCAAGTGTCCTGTCAGAAAGGACCTTCAGTGCAGCAGGAGGTATTGTCACTGAGAAGAGAAGTCGCCTAGGTCAAAAAAGTCTAGATTACCTCACCTTTATTAAGATGAATGAGGGATGGATCCCGAAGGGACTGACACTGGGCGATACATTCGATTAAAAAAGGCCTGATGAGATGAGCTGCCTTGGGCTAAAAATGGTCCACACGCTGCTGTATTTTAGCTCTGAATGACGTTTGACTTGCGTGACTTATCCGCCACCAACTAGGGTTCAAGCCGCCATGTTTTAGGGCACTTTCTGCCTGTGAAACAAACATCAATTTTTCTGGACGCTGCTACAGCAGCGGCTGCAACAATACCAAATTTTTCAGGCATGTGTACATGCCTAATTTTTAGGCCCACTGGTGCAAGTGGACTGATTACAATTACAGGGCCTCTAAAGAGTCCTGTATTGTTATTTGTCGTCACTACCTTCCCGCGTCGGGAGTGGGTCATTTGCGCCCCTGCTGCCTTCCTTGCATGTGGTAGCTGTTTGTCAGGGATTTGTCAATCCATATCTGCCAAGTGACCCTATGTAGGGGTAACAGTCCCTATTCTGCTCTGTGTCAGTGTGTATCATGGTCTCTGTGACCTGTATTGTTATTTGTCGTCACTACCTTCCCGCGTCGGGAAGATTTCTTGCACAGGGCGCCCAAAGGCCTAAGGCTGGCCCTGCGCATGGGTCAGTGGCTCTGCACCAGACTTCCCTCCAATTGATCAAAGTTAAAGGATTTCAAGTGGACTGATTACAATCACAGGGCCTCTAAAGAGTCCTGTATTGTTATTTGTCGTCACTACCTTCCCGGGTCGGGAGTGGGTCATTTGCGCCCCTGCTGCCTTCCTTGCATGTGGTAGCTGTTTGTCAGGGATTTGTCAATCCATATCTGCCAAGTGACCCTATGTAGGGGGAACAGTCTCTATTCTGCTCTGTGTCAGTGTGTATCAGGGATCATTAGGATAGGTGTCAATCCATATCTGCCAAGTGACCCTATGTAGGAGGAACAGTCCCTATTCTGCTCTGTGTCAGTGTGTATCAGGGATCATTAGGACAGGTGTCAATCCATATCTGCCAAGTGACCCTATGTAGGGGGAACAGTCTCTATTATGCTCTGTGTGAGGAGGAGGAACGGGAAATGAGTAGCTCGGCATCCAACCTTGTGCAAATGGGGTCTTTCATGCTGTCCTGCCTGTTGAGGGACCCTCGTATAAAAAGGCTGAAGGAGAACGACCTGTACTGGGTGTCCACGCTACTAGACCCCCGGTATAAGCAGAAAGTGGCGGAAATGTTACCCAATTACAACAAGTCGGAAAGGATGCAGCATTTGCAAAATAAATTAAAAAGTATGCTTTACACAGCGTATAAGGGTGATGTCACAGCACAATGGGAATCTAACAGGGGGAGAGGTGGAAGTCATCCTCCTCCTCCCACGACCACGCCGGCAAGGACAGGACGCTTTAAAGACGTGTTGTTGATGGAGGACATGCGGACCTTTTTAAGTCCTATGCATCGCCACAGCCCTTCGGGATCCACCCTCAGAGAGCGACTCGACCGACAGGTAGCAGACTACCTCGCCTTAACTGCAGATATCGACACTCTGAGGAGCGATGAACCCCTTGACTACTGGGTGTGCAGGCTTGACCTGTGGCCTGAGCTATCCCAATTTGCGATAGAACTTCTGGCCTGCCCCGCTTCAAGTGTCCTGTCAGAAAGGACCTTCAGTGCAGCAGGAGGTATTGTCACTGAGAAGAGAAGTCGCCTAGGTCAAAAAAGTCTAGATTACCTCACCTTTATTAAGATGAATGAGGGATGGATCCCGAAGGGACTGACACTGGGCGATACATTCGATTAAAAAAGGCCTGATGAGATGAGCTGCCTTGGGCTAAAAATGGTCCACACGCTGCTGTATTTTAGCTCTGAATGACGTTTGACTTGCGTGACTTATCCGCCACCAACTAGGGTTCAAGCCACCATGTTTTAGGGCACTTTCTGCCTGTGAAACAAACATCAATTTTTCTGGACGCTGCTACAGCAGCGGCTGCAACAATACCAAATTTTTCAGGCATGTGTACATGCCTAATTTTTAGGCCCACTGGTGCAAGTGGACTGATTACAATTACAGGGCCTCTAAAGAGTCCTGTATTGTTATTTGTCGTCACTACCTTCCCGCGTCGGGAGTGGGTCATTTGCGCCCCTGCTGCCTTCCTTGCATGTGGTAGCTGTTTGTCAGGGATTTGTCAATCCATATCTGCCAAGTGACCCTATGTAGGGGTAACAGTCCCTATTCTGCTCTGTGTCAGTGTGTATCATGGTCTCTGTGGACAAGGAACAGTCTCTATTCTGCTCTGTGTCAGTGTGTATTAGGGGTTTTGAGGACAGGTGTCAATCCATATCTGCCAAGTGACCCTATGTATATCTGCTGTCAGTACACAGGAAAAGTTTAAATATTTCTTGTTCTACGTTCTCTGCAACTCCACGCACCGACTCATCCAATACGTGAAGATCTGGGGTTTCTCTGACTCTCCTCAGTAGTGTATCAAACAGAGTCTGCACTGTGGTAACACGGACATCTTCAGGACATGACTCAACTATTTGCAGATAGGCAGTCTGCAGCTTCTCTTTTTCACCTGTTCTCTTCTTTCTCTTATGCGTATTCTTGTCTATATGCAGGTGGTCTCTTGCCTTTCTTTTAACCAATTCGTTACTTCCATATGGTTTCAAAAGATCTCTGGCATCATTACTTTCAACGCAAATAACGTCATCATAGTTAGTCTCCTCATTATTCACCGGGAAGAGAGTGTTTGCACTGACTACCCACAGCATGCTCTTGCCATTGCCTACTCCACCTTCAACGACAGGGTGCAAGTCCAAAGGAGAAGGATCATTCACTTTATTATCTGTCTTTATTTCACAAGTAGTGCCTGGAACATCCTCATGGGTCACAAGATGTAAATCTGGACTAATGTCAACCCCAGGGTCTGGAAAATCTAAAGAGTCCTGTATTGTTATTTGTCGTCACTACCTTCCCGCGTCGGGAAGATTTCTTGCACAGGGCGCCCAAAGGCCTAAGGCTGGCCCTGCGCATGGGTCAGTGGCTCTGCACCAGACTTCCCTCCAATTGATCAAAGTTAAAGGATTTCAAGTGGACTGATTACAATCACAGGGCCTCTAAAGAGTCCTGTATTGTTATTTGTCGTCACTACCTTCCCGCGTCGGGAAGATTTCTTGCACAGGGCGCCCAAAGGCCTAAGGCTGGCCCTGCGCATGGGTCAGTGGCTCTGCACCAGACTTCCCTCCAATTGATCAAAGTTAAAGGATTTCAAGTGGACTGATTACAATCACAGGACCTCTAAAGAGTCCTGTATTGTTATTTGTCGTCACTACCTTCCCGCGTCGGGAGTGGGTCATTTGCGCCCCTGCTGCCTTCCTTGCGTGTGGTAGCTGTTTGTCAGGGATTTGTCAATTCATATCTGCCAAGTGACCCTATGTAGGGGGAACAGTCCCTATTCTGCTCTGTGTCAGTGTGTATCAGGGATCATTAGGATAGGTGTCAATCCATATCTGCCAAGTGACCCTATGTAGGAGGAACAGTCCCTATTCTGCTCTGTGTCAGTGTGTATCAGGGATCATTAGGATAGGTGTCAATCCATATCTGCCAAGTGACCCTATGTAGGGGGAACAGTCTCTATTCTGCTCTGTGTCAGTGTGTATCAGGGATCATTAGGACAGGTGTCAATCCATATCTGCCAAGTGACCCTATGTAGGGGGAACAGTCTCTATTCTGCTCTGTGTCAGTGTGTATCAGGGATCATTAGGACAGGTGTCAATCCATATCTGCCAAGTGACCCTATGTAGGAGGAACAGTCTCTATTCTGCTCTGTGTCAGTGTGTATCAGGGATCATTAGGATAGGTGTCAATCCATATCTGCCAAGTGACCCTATGTAGGAGGAACAGTCCCTATTCTGCTCTGTGTCAGTGTGTATCAGGGGTTTTGAGGACAGGTGTCAATCCATATCTGCCAAGTGACCCTATGTAGGGGGAACAGTCTCTATTCTGCTCTGTGTCAGTGTGTATCAGGGGTTTTGAGGACAGGTGTCAATCCATATCTGCCAAGTGACCCTATGTAGGGGGAACAGTCTCTATTCTGCTCTGTGTCAGTGTGTATCAGGGATCATTAGGATAGGTGTCAATCCATATCTGCCAAGTGACCCTATGTAGCGGGAACAGTCTCTATTCTGCTCTGTGTCAGTGTGTATCAGGGATCATTAAGATAGGTGTCAATCCATATCTGCCAAGTGACCCTATGTAGGAGGAACAGTCCCTATTCTGCTCTGTGTCAGTGTGTATCAGGGATCATTAGGACAGGTGTCAATCCATATCTGCCAAGTGACCCTATGTAGGGGGAACAGTCTCTATTCTGCTCTGTGTCAGTGTGTATCAGGGAACATTAGGATAGGTGTCAATCCATATCTGCCAAGTGACCCTATGTAGGGGGAACAGTCTCTATTCTGCTCTGTGTCAGTGTGTATCAGGGATCATTAGGATAGGTGTCAATCCATATCTGCCAAGTGACCCTATGTAGGAGGAACAGTCCCTATTCTGCTCTGTGTCAGTGTGTATCAGGGATCATTAGGATAGGTGTCAATCCATATCTGCCAAGTGACCCTATGTAGGGGGAACAGTCTCTATTCTGCTCTGTGTCAGTGTGTATCAGGGATCATTAGGACAGGTGTCAATCCATATCTGCCAAGTGACCCTATGTAGGGGGAACAGTCTCTATTCTGCTCTGTGTCAGTGTGTATCAGGGATCATTAGGACAGGTGTCAATCCATATCTGCCAAGTGACCCTATGTAGGAGGAACAGTCTCTATTCTGCTCTGTGTCAGTGTGTATCAGGGATCATTAGGATAGGTGTCAATCCATATCTGCCAAGTGACCCTATGTAGGAGGAACAGTCCCTATTCTGCTCTGTGTCAGTGTGTATCAGGGGTTTTGAGGACAGGTGTCAATCCATATCTGCCAAGTGACCCTATGTAGGGGGAACAGTCTCTATTCTGCTCTGTGTCAGTGTGTATCAGGGGTTTTGAGGACAGGTGTCAATCCATATCTGCCAAGTGACCCTATGTAGGGGGAACAGTCTCTATTCTGCTCTGTGTCAGTGTGTATCAGGGATCATTAGGATAGGTGTCAATCCATATCTGCCAAGTGACCCTATGTAGCGGGAACAGTCTCTATTCTGCTCTGTGTCAGTGTGTATCAGGGATCATTAAGATAGGTGTCAATCCATATCTGCCAAGTGACCCTATGTAGGAGGAACAGTCCCTATTCTGCTCTGTGTCAGTGTGTATCAGGGATCATTAGGACAGGTGTCAATCCATATCTGCCAAGTGACCCTATGTAGGGGGAACAGTCTCTATTCTGCTCTGTGTCAGTGTGTATCAGGGAACATTAGGATAGGTGTCAATCCATATCTGCCAAGTGACCCTATGTAGGGGGAACAGTCTCTATTCTGCTCTGTGTCAGTGTGTATCAGGGATCATTAGGATAGGTGTCAATCCATATCTGCCAAGTGACCCTATGTAGGGGGAACAGTCTCTATTCTGCTCTGTGTCAGTGTGTATCAGGGCTGGGCTTTGAGGACAGGTGTCAATGTTAGGTGATTTCTGCCCTTTATGGATTAAAAGCAGACTCTGCATCAACTGTGCAATTTTCCATGGGAGTTTGGCCATGGATCCCCCTCCGGCATGCCACAGTCTAGGTGTTAGTCCCCTTGAAACAACTTTTCCATCACTTTTGTGGCCAGAAAGAGTCCCTGTTGCTTTTAAAATTCGCCTGCCCATTGAAGTCAATGGCGGTTCGCGCGGTTCGCCGGTTCGCGAACATTTGCGGAAGTTCGCGTTCGCCGTTCGCGAACCGAAAATTCCGGGTTCGCGACAACACTATTTCCCACCCTTTTGTTTCCCGACCCTTGTTTTTCTATTTGTTCTTGTATGTTGAATTTGAATAAAAAAATATACAACTGGTCAGTTTCTCTAGTGACTATTTATTTAGGTATTTTCAATTCCTGGGGCAGGGCCGATAGACTTGGTGTTTTTTTTCCTACAAAATTATGTTGGGTGTCTACATGACTTTATGCGTACATTTCATTGGCTAATCACATTTTTCGACTCTGTTTCTCTCGTTTCAGTGTAAAGTTCTCAAGATGAGGTCAAGTTCTCAAGATGAAGTCGCAGCTCGAAAGAGGAAATGGAATGTTGGGAAGGGAGTTATATAGTCTCCTTACTATTTTCTGGTTGTTTAACTCTCTGTTTTTTTTTGCTGCTGTGGAGTTCTAGTAAAGAGAGACTTAAGCAAATATTCGCCTCCTGTCATTAATAAAATTAAGATTATAGGTACACTAAAGCTAGCTTAATCTACAAGTGTCAAGGAGTGTTTCTTGAGTTGTGTCCAAGAGAGTTTGAGAGTTGAGGTGTTAGTGTGTCCAGAATATCTTTCCTGGATTTCTCTGAATGTCTGAATCTGAAAGCCCAAAATAACCCTCTCTTCCCTTTGTCCTAACTTTTTAAAGTGCCAGACTCTCTGTACGTCATTAGTTGATAAGGCCAATAGGATACTGAAGGTGTGGTCAACCTGCAGATTGCAATTTAGATTATTCGTCCATAGAGGGCAGTCTCGCCTCAGTAAACCTTCCTATCCAGGAAAGAGTTAACTTTTTCTGATGACGATTTTGATGTCATTTGGCTTATCTAAAATGACTACCATAACTTAAATTTGCTGTCAGTTCAAAGCATTTGCCTCAGTCTTTGTGGCAACGACTTTGATCTTAATTTCTGGGATTGACATGTCTAAACTCAATTTCACCCCTTACTTACAATGGGACCTTGTAAAATGTTAGAAAGTAAAATTAATTACTTAGTCTTCTCTGTCACTAGTGTCTGTGTTTAAAATTATTTCTATTACATTAACATTTAAACAGAGCATTCCATCCCCCTGCTTCATTGCTTATCACTTGGCTTATTTACATAATGCATTCCTAAGCTCAGGCTAGTGGCTAGTTGCAGAAAGGAAAGAAATGTTGTGTCTGTCTTGCCTGAAATCCAAAATGGAGTCCGCTCTGTTCTGAGTAACTCTGGCAATATACACTTTTAATTTCTATCTTAGCACAAAATGTCTGCCGATATAAATACCCTGAAAGATTTAACCTACCTGACCATGGCACTATGATCCATAAACATATAAAAGATTTACATGACTTATACCAAACAGGATAATGGCTTCTTTGGGGATTGGGATTGGACATTTGGGCTAGGAACATGGTTGACTTTACTAATTAAGACAATTTTGTACTTTTTGATATTAGCTGTATTTGTCATTATGTAAATTTTTCTAACCTTTAGATTTTTCTCATGTCTACTAACCTCTCTATGTAAAAACAAACATACTGTTGGTCATACCTTAACTTACATTCCAGCTCCGACTTCGGAAGGGTTTTTTTTTTTTTTTAATTCCAGTTTTATTGGTATATCAAAGATGTAAAATGGGTACAGAGAGGAAAAAGGGGGGAAGTTCCAAACAGGGGGTACCAGTTTCAGTTGCACAGCGTTTACATTCGGTAGGGTGGTATAGTATTTGTTATTTCAACAGGTATATCACAATAAAACAAAGGATCACATACATTTCCTATTTTTGCGTTAATAAAGTCAATAAAGTTAATGAAGTTAATAGCGTTTCCCGTTTTCTCTTACGCAGTCTCCCGTGTCAGTGCGTATCTCATGTATGACTCATGCAAGGTTGGTCGGGTTGGTTATTCTTTGGCCTGTATGTAGGGTCCAGAGTGTCTGAAATCAGGGGGTAAACGGTTTGTATATATGGGGGTTCAGGGATGGATCTGGGGAACGAGTGAACAGGTAATGTGAGGGGAGAGGAGTGTGGGAGTATAGAGTACAATACGTAGTTAGCTTATATACATTGTTATTTTATATACTGTTATTTGATATACATTGTTATTAGGTTGGCTATGATTACTTCAGTGTCTGCTCCCAATATTGGAGCCAGGGTTCCCAGATGTTCAGGTACCTATTGTGTTTGCCCAGTGTGGACCAGTGGAGGCTCTCCATTTCTCTTGCATTCTCTACCCTCGCTATCCACTGTGACACTGTGGGGATTGTGGTTGATTTCCAGTATACTGGTATGAGATTGTTTACTTCTCCTAATAATAGCCATAGCAAGAGTTGTTTTCCCTTGTTTTGAAATGTTTGAAACAAGACTTGGGAGGTGGTTAGAGAGTGCGGTAGCTCTAAGACGGTGTTGACTTTTGCGATTACCTAATCCCAGTACCCTTTGATCTGCTGGCATTGCCACCAAATGTGTTCCATTGTGCCCACCCCTCCCCCGCCCTTCCAACATTCATCACCGATTGTTGGCCAGAACATATGTAGTATATCTGGTGTTCTGTACCAATGCATGGTGCGTTTGTAGAAGGACTCTCATCTGGACAGGCTAATGGAGGCTAACATGGGTTTGGAGAAAATGTATTCCCTTTATTTGTGTGTCATATGGATGTGGAGTCCCTTCATCCATTTCCTCTGGTAGATAAGTGTTTTTTGTTCCTCATGTGGTGTTTGGACTATTTTATACATTTGAGAGAGTGTACGTTTGCAGTAGAATAATTTGTAGCAGTGCATAATTTTTTCAAAGGGAGTCAGTTCCCTTCTCAATCTACGCCCCCACCCTCCCCGATACCGTCTTCTGGAACCTCCAGGCACACCTCCGCCTCTTCTCCTCACACCACATGATAATAGGAGGAGACTACAATGCCCCCATGTCACCTGAGGTCAACAGAAGATTGCCAGCGACTCCACACACATGACCCCAACCCTCTGCTCGGACCGACAAAATGCTACAAGCCTTTGTGGCCTGCACCCAACTACTAGACACATGGAGAATACTCCACCCTACCACCACAGACTTCACCATTTACTCACACTCACACTCCTCTTACTCATGCATAGACATGTTCCTCATATCCCCCTCATTATTCCCACACGTCACAAACGCAGCGATAGGCTCGATTATGTGGTCAGACCACACCGACATTCTTCTCTCCATCACCATCCCACACACAGCCAGAAACTGGTCCTGGAGACTCAATCCTAAACACACCTCCACAACACGACCATCAGGGAAACAAAAGACATCACAGATTATTTCGACACGAACAAAGAATCAGTCTCCTTCGCAAGCACCATATGGGGGGCCCATAAGGCGGTCAAATGGGGCAAGCTGATCGCTGGAGGCACTGCACACAAAAAACAGCAACTAACGCTACTGGAAACACAACTGACTGCCCTCAGAGTAACTGAACTCCAGCATAAGGCGAATTCCACCCCCGCCCTGACGACCCAACTCTAAGCACATAGACAGGAAATACAAAAATTTATTGCACAAGACTCAAAAAAGGCGAAGGGGCGTGGCTAGCAGCCGAACCGAATGGCAGCACACTAAGACAGCTCCACGGAAAACAACTGACAGAAACAGAGGCAAAATCCATCATGGGGAACCACAAAAAGACCCAGCCTAACACCCAGCCCACCGGGAAAACTCCAGCAAGTAAAACGGGCACCATAACCCGTCTATTTGAAGACTATGCCGACCGCGTGTCGGACCCCGGCGATCCCAATATGGTGCCTGCGGCGGCAAATACAGACTCAAACCCGCCGAGCCCCACAACATCAGAAACATCTCATACTTCCACGGATGTGGATATAAGAGAAATATTTCGAAGCCTCCCATCAAAAACGGACCTAGCACAAATGCTGAGCAGACTGGAAACAACCTTCCAGCATAAAATGGACGGCCTCAGTTCAGAAATAAAACAGGTAGCCACAGGGTGCAGGACCTGGAGGATGACAGGGGATCCCATCAAACCCAAATGCCTACCCTATCAGCCAAACTCCAAGCCCACGAAAGACAGCTTTCCATGTTGCAGCACTCCCTGGATGACATTGACAACAGGGGCAGGAGTAACAACCTGCGCATAAGGGGCTTACCCGAAGCTGAGGGGGAAAACCTCTCCACCACCCTCTCTACGCTATTCAACCTTATCCTAGACCGGAAAACCGACACCCCGGTCGTCCTAGACAGGGCGCACTGCTCACTGAAACCTAGAATGGGGACGGGAGAGACACCAAGGGATGTCATATGCCGCATTCATTACTATACACTCAAAGAAGAGATAATAAGAAAATTAAGAGACACCTCATCTCCAATGCTATTTCACGGCCACAAAATACAAATGTATCAGGATCTCTCATGGCACACTCTGCAAGCAAGGAGAGCACTAAAGCCTATAACTGATCAACTCCGCACACGCAACCTGAGATACAGATGGGGCTTTCCATTCGCTCTAATAGTAAACTCCCGTGGATCCACTTACACGATTACAACGCACCAAGATATCATCCTGTTCACCAAAGCACTAAACCTAGCAGACACGCCTATAATGGACTGGGACGCACCGGACCCGGCTCTAGCAACCTCGTCAGCACAGCAAGGAGCAAGATGGAGATCCCCAGCGAAGAGGCACAGAACGAATCCTACAGGAACTCCCCCGAGGGAATAGAGAAGACCAGGCAACACTTAGGAGGACTAAAACGGACTTTCACGGACGTTCTCAGATGTTTCATTGCACCCTCCTTTTTCCATGCGAACTCACTTACCGCATAAACTGTTCCAGACAACCTACACAAGATGGACCCTATACTAACCTGGACATTTGATGATCACGTTGAACCAGTCGGGGCCAGAATTTGACTCCCCCTGGTAAGGAAAACCTGACAAGACCCATCATCCAAGGTCGTTCATAGTAACCTGTATTTAGCCAACTAAGAAAACAAAATGTGATTTATTGTTGATGTACCAATGACGAATTTCCACAGCACACAACCCAGACCTGGGGTAGATCACAGGGTGACCCACACTTTGGACATAGGTGACCAAACTGACAGGGACGGGGACTGAATGCTAACAGGGACGGGGACCATCTTAGACTGGTTCAGACTAAAAGCATAATACGGAACACAACTAAACTAAAACAAGCTAAACAATATACTTTGTATTATTGTAGGAGAGAGGACTTCATTATTTATAAAAAACAAACAAAAAAAAACATATTTCATAACACCTACATCTGGAAATAGTCCTAACATAGTTATACCTCTCATTACACCCCCCCACTCAATCCCCATATGCTACTGTAGCACACAAACCTCCAAGATGCAAGTGCAAACTACCAAACTACCACGGTTATACTCCGTGAGCCCACCCAAAGCTCACAAAACTTAAGACATCAAATTAACCCAGAGACAATAAGCAGCCGACAGCAATAAATCAAACGTGGTATATTTCCCTAACTATGAAAACTGCCTAATAGTCCTCTCACACACACACTACCACGCACGCACCCCTACCTAATTATTAACGGGGTCATTTAAAGCCAGCCCACTGTAGACTACGGGAATTCTCAGGGGCAGACCCCAGGTATTTAACAATTGCTGAGGAACAACAATCCAGCACTCACGCTACCGTAAAACCTAACCGCACAACCGATCCAATGTATTGTATATAGTTTTGTTTTAGTTATATTGTAATATCTAAATTACTTGTTAAGGTGGTATCTTGCCCTTACTATTCAAGGAACTCGGTATCGTATCTGGTTATTTATTGCAAACATTGTATACTGTGTATGATTGTCTGAGGTGGGGACAGGTTTCAATTACTACCTAATCCCTCCATTTCCCCTCTCTTGATACTCTAAAATGGCCACTATAACGGTTCTATCCCACAACGCCAGGGGACTAAGTGTACCAGAGAAACGACACTTAGCCCTCACAGATTACCACAAACATAAGGCTAACATGGTGTTTATACAAGAGACACACTTCCGCAAAGATTCAGCCCCGTCTCTCAGATCCAGACACTACACAAAGGTTTTTTTTTGGTAATTACACTGAATCAAAATCCAGAGGGGTAGCAATCCTCCTCTGCCCCCAATTGCCATTCACATACAAAGAACACATGTCAGACGACAACGGTAGATATATATTTCTGAAAGGCCAAGTAGGGTCAACATCAACAATGTTTGCAAATATTTACCTCCCTAACAAAAAACATACTTTAACCCTCTCTAGGGAGATCAGGGAACTTGAAGACACACACAAAAAAGATCTAAAATTGGCTACATACAAGTCACTGGTTGAGAGGAGAACTGAACTAAACACTATTCTCAATGCCAGCACCAAACACGCACTGGCTAAAACTAGAAGCAGCTATTACACCCATGGTGGCAAATGTGGGCGCCTTTTAGCACATGCACTCAAAAAACAGAGGGAACACACGTTTATAGCAGCCATCCGCAACCTAGAGGGACGACTATCTCACTCAATGACCGACATTCTCACAGCTATTACTCCTCTCTTTACAACTTAAGACAAATACCGCCCTCTGCAAAAGATATCCATAACTTCCTCTCGCAAAGGATACACTCCACTATTCCACAAAATGTCCGTGCATCACTAGACCAACCTATCTCAATAGATGAATGCATAGACGCGATCAAACACCTCCCAGTGGGGAAAAGCCCAGGCCCAGACGGACTTACTGCCAAATACTACAAGATGTATGCCACCATACTTGCACTACACTTCCAAAACTCATTTAACTCATTGCTCAAAACTGACACTCTCCCCTCCCAAGCCCTAAACACAACGGTCACACTACTACCCAAGCCGGGGAAAGACTTGACTCAGTGCAGGAGTTACAGACCGATCTCGCTGATAAACATAGATATGAAACTCTTCACAAAAATATTAGCCAATAGGCTACACCTCCTACTACCAGGACTTATCCATGCAGACCAATCAGGCTTTATCCCGGGCATAGAAGCCAAGCACAATACCCAAAAATTACTAAACCTCATACACCAAGCCACAAGAGCGGGGCGCCCAAGTTTACATCTGTCAATCGATGCCCTACAACATATGGGCTTCGGTCCACATTGGCAAAAGTGGTTTGATGCAATTTACTCTAACCCCACAGCGAATATCCGCATCAACGGGCAACTGTCTGAACCAGTAAAAATAACTAATGGCACCAGACAAGGATGTTCCCTATCCCCTCTCTTGTTTTTTCTGGTCCTTGAGCCCTTCATTCAAGGAATCAGGGACAATGGGCAAATCAGAGGGATTACAACAGGCACAGACGAAAACAAAATAGCAGCATTCGCAGATGACATGCTCTTTACAATCTCTGACCCCACAACATCGATACACCACCTGATGGCCGAGATGAATGAGTACAGCTCTATCTCCAATTCCAAGGCAAATCTAATTAAATTTGAGATCCTGACACTGCATATCAACCCCCAAGAAAAATTCTACATTAAAAAACCCACCAATTTGTACGGGCCACCCATAGCATAAAATATCTAGGAATACACCTAACTACAGACACGACCCATTTATTTTTGAGCAATTTCCCCAATCTAATGAAAAACATAACCACAGACCTCCACGCATGGAATAAGCCACAATTTGGATGGTTCTGTAGATTAAATACATTGAAAATGAACATCTTACCCAGGATATTATATCTCCTACAAGTCCTTCCAATTAGTTGCCCAAGGCATGGTTTACACTTGTCTGAGAAACACTCACAGCATACATATGGTCATACAAAAACCCACGATTAGCGTACTCATTACTCACAAGACCCAAAGAGGGAGGTTTGGGGCTTCCAGACATAGAAAGATACCACCAAGCAATCCTCCTAACCAGAATTTATGATTGGACACTCCCACACACCTCTACGCAATGGGTGGCAATAGAAGATACGTTCTTCAGAGCACCCATGTACACGATACCGTGGCACAAGTCAGGACAGGCATTCCTACGAAACAATCCCCACCCGACTATCACACTGACACTTTGGCTGTGTGCCACACTAAGAACACAGCCCTTGATTTCCCCATACCCATCTCCACTATACCCTATCACACACAACCCCATATTCAAACCTGGGGAAGATGGTAAGATGTTCAAACACTACCGACAGTCAGATTATTTACAACTGGGGGACCTCATGGATGACACAGGAGAACAGATAAAACCAATGCCGTGCACTACGGACAATCAAACCACAATGCAAACATTCCAACACGGACAACTCACGCATTTTATCCGCACAGGTCCTTTAGCACATAAGCCTTTCAGAGCCCAAACTCTCTTTGAACAACAATGCAAGGATCACAAGATAAATAAAAAAATAATCTCAGTGATGTACAAAACCATAGTACAAACGCAACCACACCAACTACCAGCCTTCACTACATCATGGGAGAAAGAACTTAATACTACCATACCACCTGACACCTGACGCCTCATATTCAAATGAATACATGGCTCCTCCCGAAACACAACAACTCAAGAGGGAAATTACAAAAGGTTAACGAGGTGGCATTACACACCATCAAAATTAAAATCACTCTTCCCTACACTCACTAGCCACTGCTGGAGGTGCCATGCCCCCGAAGGCCACACCACACACATTTGGTGGACATGCCCGGTAATCAGCAAATACTGGAAGCGTATACATAGCCTAATACAGACCATTCTTAACATGTACATACCATTCACGCTAGAATCTTTCCTGTTCCTGATTCACCCCCAAACTACAACCAAAATTAAAGCAGTCCTACTCACACATTTAATATCGGCTGCAAACCAACTCATCCCTACCCTATGGAAACAACCCAACTCACCTTCGATCCGGGAATGGATCCAAAGGGTCGAAATGATACGAGGCCTAAAAGAAACATGCTACTCCTTAACAGATAAGTACCAGATGTATACAGACATCTGGCAACCATGGGGTGATTACCTCAAAGATCAATCGACCTAGATAACACGTCCCGGGCAACAACATGCTCATCAAGGTGATCTCAAACCCCTCCCCCCTTTACCCCCTTTCACTCCACCCTGTCCACACCTCGAACATCTAGTACCCGAACCCAACTGTGTTGCGGTGCTTTGTCCCATCAGCCCATACCATATACTTGAATCAATGTTAGAATCAAGCAGGGTACATAACCCTAAAACTGAAACGAATGGCGAGTTCTAAGAGCTCGAATCTTACATGACTGTTGTAACAATTTATATGTGTGAAATTTTCTGTTAAATTTCATTCAACTTCTGTAAACTCTACTGAAAAAATGTTGTTGTATGATTGTAAACTCTCAATAAAAACTTTAAAAAAAGACTCAAAAAGGCACTTCAATGGACAAGACAGATGTTTTATGAAAAGTCAAATAAAGCGGACACACTCCTAGACTGCAGGACAAACATGACCCCACCTCCATGCAGACAAAGATAGAGGCCTTCCTGGACCACATCCCCTTGCCCACACTAACAGAAGAAGCTGTCCCTAAGCACACCCATCACACTCGAAGAAATTACACAGGCCATGAAAATCCTAAAACCCAACAAATGTCCAGGCTCGGACGGATTCTCCAGACTCCTGCCACACCGCCTCTCCCTATTTACCTCCCTTAGGGGAGGAGAACCCCCACCCCCGGATATGCTCCGGGCCAACATATATTTACTCCCGAAGCCCCACAAAAGCTACCAAGACCCAGGCCACTATCGACTGATATCACTGTTAAACACCAACATTAAACTATTCACAAAAATACTTGCCAACCAACTATACCCCTTCCTCCCAAAATTGATCCACCCAGACCAGGTGGGATTCATCCCACATCCCCAAACGAGTGATAACACCAGGAGAACGTATGACCTAATATGGACAGCCAACCATCAGTGACGGCCGGTGTTAATGACCAGCGGGAAGCTTTGGTGTCCAGCAGGCGCTTCCAGGGGATGGACAGGGGGGGTTGCTCAGGAACTGTACACCCTGCCCAGGAATTCTCCTTATCATTACAGGTCTAGGAGTTGTTCTTCTTCTGGTCCAGTTTGGCATTGTGCGGACTCCCCGGTTGGACTACGGGCTATGGATGCAGGGCATCCTGGACTGATAGGAGTGGGCGTAGCAGCCCCTGGGCTATCCGCGACGAGTGGGGGCTTGGTCGTTGAGTCTTCACTTCAGTCACTGCTTCTTTCTTTGCAAACTGGGGATGATAAGGGGGCTAGCGTGGGACAGGTATGGACTCATGGGATGGGAGTCACGGCAAGCTCGGAGTTGGGCGCTGGGGGTGGCTTGGGCGGGACCGGGGCCGCAACCGAGAGTTGACGGGGAGTGTGTCTGACGCAGCGCGGCAGCATGCAGATTTGTTGTTCGCAGGGCCTTTGGGTGTGCACCTAAAACAGGACGTGAAGGAGAAGTTATGGAAGGGTGAGTTTTGCAAAATTTTCTCCCTTCTCCCTTTGGAGGAGTTTCTTGACCTCAAGGATGAGGACAAGCAGGACGAAAAGAAAGAGGAAGAAGAAAAGAGGAAGAGGTAATGGAAGATACCGAAGTCCTTTGGTAACTGGTTGAGGGCATTTTGCATCCTGGCTAGTGTCCTGGGCGAGAAATCGCCAGGGTTGTGCTCATCATTGTTTTGCTACCTGGATGGCATCTGGGAAGCATACCGCACTCAATGCGGGCTCACGTGGTGGAGGTATGACAAGCAGTTTAGGCAGCGGTTGGCAGCTAATCCAGGTAAGAGTTGGGACCAAATGGACCTTCCTCTCTGGATGAAGCTAATGATGGCGCAGAAGGCGCAACCCTTTCAACAGACGGCCGGCGCAAGGGGACAGTCCACCTCGTCGGCCGCCTTGCAAAAGGGCTTATGTTGGCTGTTCAACGAGGACCAGTGCAAGTGGGGGTCCGCGTGTCCGGTCAAGCACGAGTGTTTGGGTTGCAGTGGCGCCCACGGGCTCAAGATGGTGCAGAAGAAGCTAGCGAAGGAGGTGCAGTTGGGTCCTTTCGGGGTGCGGCCCCTGGCAAATTTACGGGTGTTGCCTCTCAGGGTGGTTCCGAAGAAATTCCGGCTTATTCACCACCTCTTGTACCCAAAAGAGGAGTTGGTGAATGACGACATTGACGAGGAACTCTGCTCGGTCTCCTACGCATCATTCGACTAGGTAGTCGAGCTGGTTAGGGAGGCTGGGCGGGGGACTTGGATGGCCAAGGTGGATGTGGAGGCAACTTTCCACTTGCTCCCCGTTCACCCCAACTGTCACCACCTGCTGGGTTGTTACTTTGACGAGGGGGGGGGGATATTTCATTGACTTTGAGACATTCAGTTCCTTCCTGGAGTGGGTGGATAGGGAGGAGGCATGGAGTAAGTCGGTGGTGCACTACTTGGATGATTTCTTTTGTGTGGGCCCGGCGAACTCGGTGGATTGTCTTCGCCTTCTGCGTACTATTGAATGGGTGGCAGGGCAGTTCGGGGTGCCACTTACTGCGGGTAAGATGGAGGGCCCTACGGAGTGTCTTAGTTTCTTGGGTCTCGAAATTGATTTGGTGTGGGGGAAGTGTCGGCTGCCCAAGGATAAGCTAGTGGGGCTGTGGGGAGTCGTTGAGGAGGTACTGCGGGCGTGCAAGGTGACTCTGAGGCAATTACAATCACTCCTGGGCAAACTTTACTTTGCCTGCGTTTTTTCGTTACTTTAATGGAACGGTGTTCTTTCAGAAGGCGGGGTTATCGGTAGAAGGATTAGCGCTCTTCACGGATGCTTCGGGCAGTGCTGTATTTGGGGTTACTTCGGTGGCCGCTGGTGCACGGAACGGTGGCCGGCTGAGTGGGGTGAGAGCTCCCTCATATGGTACCTGGTATTCCTGGTATTGTTCCCCTTGGTCGTGGCACTGGCGCTATGGAGCGATACGCTGTGGAACTGTAAGGTAGTTTTCTTTTCAGACAATATGGCTGTAACGGATCACCTGGCACCCCGACTGGGTACCTCCGTTGAAGGATGCTCCTAGCACTTACAGAGGGCTCCAAGTGCTCCACTGACAAAACAACCACCGCAGACCCCACAAACCGCCGCAGTTTGGTTGGGGTCTCACCGTCTCTGACCCACCCTGGACCTACAACAAGGCTCCAGGTTCCAAGAGAGTGAAGCAGGAACAAGCTCTTAAAAGAGCTTAGTAGTGATTAGCTAAGTGAGTATGCAGAGCATAGCAATCCCTTGTAGTGATATAGCAATTCCCCCAATAAGAGACAGGACTCTAGATTGAGGGTGAAGAAGAACTCTCTGTACTTGCACATACAGCCTCTTTTATTCACATTCTACAAACATAGTACTGCCCACAGGGTTTTGAAGAACAACCAATCAACACATTACAACACAGCTAACACTCCCATTCATTACATCAGAAATCCTCCCCTCTGCCTGTTATTCAATAATCTCAACACAATAGACTAACCTAGTTATCACAGGCAGGAAAATACAGTATTATAAAACATATCACAGGGACACCAAAACATACAACAACCCCATATATCCTCGGAACTGGGGGGGGGGGGGGGATCTGGGTGAACCACATATCCAAAATTAACCCAGATCCGTTCAGTAGTTTGGAAGATACGGTTTAATGCAGATACAGAACATATACAGGCTATATGAAAAATAATTACTGTTAAATGTGTCCCCTGTTTAAAACTACTGAACAATGTCATTATGCACCAAATATCGGAGAGATGGCACCGTGTAGAAAAGTCAAAACAGTGTCTGTGAGTTAAAATGGCCGCCATCCATTGTTCTCACCATGTGCTTCATCCATTGTTCTCACCATGTGCCTCTGATACAAAAAATGATGGCCACCCAGTAACTCCACAGTATGTCCCCAGATGGTTCTTAAAGGGCCAGCAGCACAATAAAATACAGCATGCCCAAATCAGTTCGTTAAAGGGCAATACATCCAGGGCCATAGTCGCAGAGCAGGAGGCTGGCAATAATGCCCCTCCAAAAAACAGTGGCGAGGTCACTTTCGCCACAATGGCGGTGGTGCACACAGTTAATCTGTTGGTGGCTTCAAAGGCGTTGGTACAGTTGTTGTGGCACTTTGTTTCGCTTTGCATGTCACTCAATGTGGTTTTTCATGCAAGACATGTGTCAGGGTATCTGAACATCATAGCTGACGCCTTGTCTCGTTTACAGTGGTCCCGGTTTTGGATGGTGGCGCCTGGAGCACTAGAAGTAGGACAGGCATGCCCGGAAGAGATGTGGCAGCTCAGAGCATCCTGCTTGGGGGATATGTGAGAGCCTCGGTGGCACCTGGCACGTGGTTTACGTTCCGATTGCTTGCAGGGAACCCATCACCGGCAGTGGTAGATAGGAATATGGCGGCCCTAGCATTTTGGTTCAAGTTACATGGGTGGGACAACCTCACAAACAATTTTGTGATATGCCAGGCACTTAAGGGGTATCGTAAGGGTCACCGGGTAGCCGATGCTCGGCAAGAAGGGCTGCAGAAAGCACTTGTAATGATATTGATGTTACTTTCGCCACAGTCTTGTATTAGGATTTCCCCACAGGAAAGCATTAATCAAGGTCCTCATGCAGGTGGTAGACAGCCAGTTTCTCTGGAACTGCAATATTTTACATTGCAGAACTAAGTGCAAAAGGACACAGCACCCAGACCACTTCAATGAGTTGAAGTGGTCTAAGTGCCTACAGTGTCCCTTTAATATAAATCTCATAGAAATCTGCACTTTTATAAACTGAGGTTAAACTAGGATAATCCTCACTCATAGAACAAGTTGAAGTGCTTTTGAGGTGTGGAATGGTCCATGGAATTGCACTGTGTAGAATAATAAAGCAGAGCACTGTATTTCTTGGTTTATATTAAAAGTCTAGAACCTACTGGTTAGAGCAGCGTTTCCCAGTTAGTGTTCCTCGGAACCCTAGGGTTCTGCGAGAACAATATTGGGTTTCTGTTCAATGGGTATTGGTAAACAGGGGTCCGGTCAGGTGCCGTGGCCGTCTTAGACCACGACCGAACCCCTGTTGTATGGAATGTGTGTATGTGTGTCAAGGTGTCAAGGTGTGTGTATATGTGTGTTAAGGCATGTGCATATGCGTGTCAGTGTATCTGTGTCTGTGTGTGTATATGCTAGTGTGTATCTGTATGTCAGTGAAGCTCTCAGTGTGTGCATGTGTGTGTATTTATGTGTCAGTGTATCTGTCAGTGTGTGTGTGTGTGTGTGCGTGTGTGTGCGTGTGTATGTGCCAATGTGTTTACCATTGTTCTAGTGTGTGTATCTGTGTGCCAATGTGTGTGAACCTGTCAGTATGTGTATCTGTGTGTTAGTGTTTTTTTCAGTGTGTGTATCTGTGTATGCGATGTGTTTATCTGTATGTCAGTGTATCTGTGTAGTCTGACGCACAGATATACACACTGGCACATAGTGGCACACAGATACACACACTGACAAAAACACTAACACCCATATACACATACTGACATATACACACACCTTGGCACTCAGATATACACACTGGCACAATGATACGCAACTTGACACACAGATACACACTGGCAGATACACTCAGGCACACAAATACACACACTTTGACAGACAAATACACACTGTGTGTCAAGGTGTGTGTATATCTTTGTACCAGTGTGTGTATCTGTGTGCCTGTGTGTGTATGGGTCAGTGTGTATCTGTCAGGGTGTGTATCTGTGTGCTAGTGTGTATGTCTGTGTGTCAAGTTGTGTATGTGCCGGTGTGTATCTGTGTTTGTATGTGCCGATTTGTGTCTGTGTCAAGGTATGTGTATCTGTGTTTGTATGTGCCTGTGTGTATATATGTGTGTCAATGTGTGTGTATCTGTGTAGTGTGTGTATCTGTGTGTCAGTGTGTGTGTCTATGTTTGTGTGTATATGACTGTGTATGTGTCAGTGTGTTTCTGTTTGGTAATGTGTAAGTATGTGGCAGTACATTTTCAGACATCTCAGCAATCAAACACTAACACAATACACACTCCTGCAAACACAAACATGACATAAAAAGACACCCTTAAACTCTAACTCCAAAAGTATATACAAAATTATATACAAAAACACCTATACTACACACAAATGTACATCCACATTAACACTACACACACTACATCCAAATACACCTCTGCATGCAAATGCTATATTAATACGATAACATTAGAACACTAACTCTACACACAAAAACACACCTGATCCTGAGTACTGCAATCTGATTATTATCTGTAGAAATTAGTATGTATATATAGAAAAAAAAAAAAAAAAAGGTTGTAAAAATAAGACATTATGCTCTGCTAATTGGAAGGCTTACGCAATGTAGAGAAATAGTTTTTTTGGGGGGGAAGGGGTTCCACAATGTTGATGCACTGTCAAAGGGTTCCATGGGAAAAATTAATTGGGAACCCCTGGGTTAGAGCAAAGGTAGTCCATTGTGCACAGAGTGTGAAGATAAAAGCTAAATAGGGCTCCTGACATCCTCTCAACGCCCATTTGAACTTGTATTCTCTTGTATTTTGCTTTGTTAATTGCTTACCTGGATCAATGTTTTTCCATATGATATCTACATAAATATCCCTGTCACTCCTACTCTGCTCATGATAAAATCCCAGCGCATGCATCATTTCATGCTGGATTGCTCCGCTGGCTAAGCAGCCATCTTTATTCAGGCTGACAGTCTGTTTGCCACCAATTCTTCCATAATTTGACCAGCACCTAAATAAACAATACACAAATATTTATTTAATATTAGTTTATTAGATCAAGGACAATTCATAGTTTAAATAATTAAATATTCATTGCAATCTTTGTGGTCATTATTTTGGTCCATAAATACTACATCAGGCACTGTGACAGATTTAAAGAGGTTTATTGGACACCACAACTTTTTTTATCAAGCTTGATAAAGACATGGGTACAGGTCAAAACGTTGCAGGGTCCAATAAACCTGCTTAAATCTGTCACAGTGAGTGCCTGAGATTTTTTTATTTTATACTTGTTCTTATTTGATATGCTGACCCATGCTCAGTACCCTTTTAAAGAACACATGGACCTTCAGCATGGAATGTTCTTCTCATTTAACGTTGATTGCATGACACACCCCTTTATTGTTAGTTGTTTTTCCATTTGAAAATGAATTTAAAAATATTTTAAAAAATTATGTCTTGTCTTGTTATTACAGTAACACTGTCATTGTTCCTAGGGTTTGAAATATCAGATAAATTATTCCATGTCCAAAGCTATGCTGAAGAAACATTTTTTTTGTTTAATTGAAACATTGTACAAGAAATATATCTTTATTAATATGGCTCTGTCATATGAAGATTTCTGTATACCCTTAAACAGCTAAATAAAAAGGGTCTATTGCATGACCAAATAATTTTAAACCCATTCAGCTCTGGAAACTGAACAAGATATATATTGTTCTAGATGTTTCTTCTTCTTCTTTGGGGACACAATGGGATAACAATATCATTATTCAAACAATATTCGATTGACGTGACACAATGAAAATCTGGAGCAACTCAAAAAAGTATTAATTCTGATACAAGCTACTGACACTGGATACTGGCAGCAAATCACTATTTTTAGCACTTTTTTTTTACTAGAATTAACTGCAACTAAAATAAAATAAAAAAATGTGACAATTCCAAAATGACCCGCTCAGTGTGGAGCTGCAGAAGACAAATGCTGATGCTGACAATTTAGCTTCATATGCAAGACCAGCTACTTGCAACCCCCAAAACAAAAATTAACAACTTTGTGTGTTCATTCTCCACTCAGCCCCTTTGTGTCTCTCTCTCCCCCCAACTCATTTGTGTGTCTCTTTTTCCCCCCTCCTCAGCCCCCTTGTGTGTCTCTCCCCCTCTGCTCTTTTGTGTGTCAAGACTTTCTGTGAGCTCCCCTGGTCCTCTCTCCAGTCCTTTGTGGGCCTCTCCACACCTCCTCAGCACTCAGTATACCTCCCCAACTCAGCACTTTGTGTACTTCTTCTCCCCCTCAGTACTCTGTGTGCCCCCTTAGTACTCTGTGTGCCTCCCCCCTCTCAGCACTCTGTGTGCCTCGTTCCCTGGCCCAGCACTCTGTGGGCCTCTCTCCCCAGCCCAGCACTCTGTGGGCCCCCTCCCCCCTTTCAGCCCACAGCTTGCCTGGCCTTTATTCTTTTCTTCAGTCCCAAAAAAGGCCAAATAAAAATCCATAATTCCCTCGCTACTGTAGCGGACTGGACCCTGCACCAGAGTCTGCCCCAGTTTACTGGAGGGGACTGCTTGCTCGCCTCCTGCCCAGTGATTATGATCCTGGTAAGATGGGACCCTTTAAAGAACTACATTTGGGCATAATGCATTTTAATGCTGTCCCTGGCCCTTTAAATACCCTGGAGCAGTGTTTGTGCTTTTAAATTGGCACTTCGAATGCAGGCGAAGTGCCGAAGTCGTCGAAGTGCCGAAGTCGTCTAAGTAGCTGCCATTTCGGGACTTCGACACGTGTTCGCGGCCATCTTAATTCCCGAACAGCGGTGTTTTGCCGTCGAGTGTCTGGAACTAAAATCGGACACTCGAGTAGGCAAACACCACTGAGACCTCCATAACAACAGGAATTTGTGCCAAAACTACCGAACGGCCTGCCGTTCGGTAGAAAGACTAAGTTAACTATGGGGATTCATACGAACTTCAGTATATCCATGGATGGCAAGCCGGTCGGGACTTTTACTACACGAACAGAGACCGACCGCAAGGCCAAAACTTATGGAACTGTTTTCGGCTATTTTGCCTGTGCGACCGGTCAAAACTTCAAAGTCCCATAACTCCCGAACCCTTTATCCGAATGGGCTGATTTTTATATATGGGGATACTGAATTTATGGATGTACCCCAAGTATTTTGGGTACATCCAAAACTCGTGTAAAAATGTGTGTATATTAATTGTGTTAACTGTTTATCTGAGGGGAGGGAATGTGTGGATTGTACTGTTATGTGATTGGTTACTTTGTAACTCCCTGTGGGTGTGCTCTGTATGTGCAATACCATAATAAAAACCAGGCTGGGTGTGCCAGCAGTAGTGATGTCGCGAACACGAAATTTTCGGTTTGCGAACGGCGAATGGGAACTTCCGCAAACGTTCGCGAACCGCGCGAACCGCCATTGACTTCAATGGGCAGGCGAATTTTAAAACCCACAGGGACTGTTTCTGGCCACAAAAGTGATGGAAAAGTTGTTTCAAGGGGACTAACACCTTGACTGTGGCATGCCGGAGGGGGATCCATGTCAAAACTCCCATGGAAAATTACACAGTTGATGCAGAGTCTGGTTTTAATCCAAAAAGGGCAGAAATCACCTAACATTCTTAAATCGCAATGAATATGGATTGACACCTGACATATGACATATTGATACCTTGACATATGGATTGACACCTGTCCTCAGAGCCCCTGATGCACACGGACACAGAGCAGAATAGGGACTTTTCCCCTTACATAGGGTCACTTGGCAGGTATGGATTGACACCTGTCCTCAAAGCCCCTGATACACACTGACACAGAGCAGCATAGAGACTGTTCCCCGTCCTCAGAGACCATGATACACACTGACACAGAGCAGAATAGAGACTGTTCCCCCTACATAGGGTCACTTGGCAGATATGGATTGACACCTATCCTAAGGATCCCTGAAACACACTGACACAGAGCTGAATAGAGACTGTTCCCCCCTACATAGGGTCACTTGGCAGGTATGGATTGACACCTTTCCTCAGAGACCATGATACACACTGACACAGAGCAGAATAGAGACTGTTCCCCCTACATAGGGTCACTTGGCAGATATGGATTGACACCTATCCTAAGGATCCCAGAAACACACTGACACAGAGCAAAATAAAGACTGTTCCCCCTACATAGGGTCAATTGGCAGGTATGTATTGACACCTGTGCTCAAAGCCCCTGATACACACTGACACAGAGCAGAATAGAGACTGTTCCCCGTCCTCAGAGACCATGATACACACTGACACAGAGCAGAATAGAGACTGTTCCCCCTACATAGGGTCACTTGGCAGGTATGTATTGACACCTGTGCTCAAAGCCCCTGATACACACTGACACAGAGCAGAATAGAGACTGTTCCCCATCCTCAGAGACCATGATACACACTGACACAGAGCAGAATAGAGACTGTTCCCCCTACATAGGGTCACTTGGCAGATATGGATTGACACCTATCCTAAGGATCCCTGAAACACACTGACACAGAGCAGAATAGAGACTGTTCCCCGTCCTCAAAGCCCCTGATACACACTGACAAAGAGCAGAATAGAGACTGTTCCCCCTACATAGGGTCACTTGGTAGGTATGGATTGACACCTTTCCTCAGAGACCATGATACACACTGTTACGGTACCACCTTCCGAGCTCCATGTACAGTCTTTAGTCACTTGTAATCCCGGTTCCCCCAATAACGAGACCAAGCTCCATTATGAGGGTAAAACATGAACTGAGGACTGGATCAGCCAGCCTGCCTTTTATTTGCATTTCACACACACAGGCCACACCCAAGGGGAGGCATAAAATAACCACTGGCATCGATGGTACATCCCACACATTCCCTCCCCTTGGTGTGACACATAATCCTATTATACATACAGTTTGAAATATACTTTTATACAACTTTCATAACTTCAAATCCATCCATCATATTCACATAAGAGGCACATATTCAGATTCAGCATACTTAAATCATAAACATTCTCAAAAATCACACCAATCCCTTCAGTGAATAAAAAGTTACTCGAAAGTCCGTTTATGACCGACCGCAGGTACCTTTTCGTGCCCAAAATAGTTCCCTGGATTCGGGCTGTGCGGTCGGTCACTTGCTGGCCTAAAAATGGCTAAGTCCCGTTCGAAGTGGGTCGGTACTTCGACTTTCGTTGAACTGTCGAAGTATCGTCGATAGTACGGGTCGGCGGGTTCGAAGTTAAGATGGCCGCCGCCACGTGGTCCTTTGTCCGATGTCGGCCACCTCGAGGACTTTGGTAGCTTCGGCGCTTCGTTAGTTTCCGCTGTATTTGAAATGTCATTTGTACAAAGTCACAACCCTCCGCATGATCTCTCAGGGACCATACGTACTGGGCAAATCAGACGGACCCAACAGTCTTTAGTCCAGATGGATGGGTCTGTCACATGGCTCCCTCCTTGTGGAACACTCCGGCAGACCCGGCTTGACCCTGTGGCGGGTCAACTTGGGGATGACCGGACTTAGGGAGGATAGGGACGTCTATTTGCCGGGATAACCCATCCGCATTCCCATTCTGCTTACCGGGCCGGTAGCTGATAGTGAAATTATAAGGCTGCAATGCCAAACTCCACCTCAGCAGTCTGCCATTGTCCCCAGAGACCCGGTTAAGCCAGACAAGGGGGTTGTGGTCGGTTACGAGGGAAAATTCTTGTCCGTATAGGTAAGGGCTCAGTTTCTTCAGTGCCCAGACCAGGGCTAAACACTCTTTCTCTACTGCCGCATAACTCACTTCTCGAGGTAGTAACTTTCTGCTGAGATATGCGACAGGGTGCTCTCCTCCATCCTCCCCGACCTGGCTCAGCACAGCCCCCAGTCCATACATGGAAGCGTCTGTGTGGACAAGAAAACGTTTGTTAGGGACTGGGGCAGCCAGGACAGGGGCATTCACAAGAGCCTGCTTCAGGGCTTGAAACGCGGCTTCACAAGCTGGAGACCACAGGACCTGCCTAGGTAAGTTCTTTTTAGTCAGATCAGTCAGGGGCTTGGCAATCGTGCTGTAGTCGGGGACAAAACGTCGATAATACCCCGCGGTCCCTAGGAAGGCAAGCACTTGGGTCTTGGTGATAGGTGTGGGCCAGTTAGCGACCGCTTCCACCTTAGCAGGTTCGGGTCTCTGGCTCCCACAACCCACCCGGTGACCCAAGTACTGCACTTCTGCCATGCCCAAATGGCACTTGTCAGGTTTCAGAGTCAGGCCGGCGGCCCGAATCTTGTCCAGCACTACCCCTACGTGTACTAGGTGGTCTTCCCAAGACTCACTGTAGACCGCGATGTCGTCCAGGTATGCACAGGCAAATCCCTGGAAGCCATCTAGGAGTCTATCCACCATACGCTGGAAGGTAGCCGGAGCATTCTTCATCCCGAATGGCATAACCCTAAACTGGTATAGGCCAAACGGGGTGACGAATGCCGACTTGGGGATAGCATCCTCGGCCAGGGGGATCTGCCAGTACCCTTTACATAGGTCAATGGTGGTCAGATAGCGCCCCCTGGCAATGCGGTCTAATAACTCATCTATCCGGGGCATCGGGTAGGCGTCAGTGGTAGTCCGCTCGTTGAGCCGCCTGTAATCCACACAGAACCGGGTGGTCCCATCTTTCTTGGGTACTAGGACTACGGGCGACGCCCACGGACTATCTGAGTGCTCAATAACCCCCAGCCGGGTCATCTCCTGTATCTCCTTCCGCATTCCTTCTCGGACTGCTTCCGGGATACGGTATGGGGGTTGTCGTAGGGGGTTCTGTCCGGGTGTCTCGACCTTGTGTATAGCTAGGTTGGTGTACCCGGGTTCTTGGGAGAACGTCGCCTGCTTCTCCCACAGAAGCTGTCTTGCCTGGGTTTTCTCGGCCGGGCTTAGTCGGTCACCTAGCTGTACGAGGCTAGTAAGGTCGGTCTGGGGACCCCTTTCTAACAGGTCAGGTAAAGGTAAGTTCTCTGGGTCGTCGGTAGCTGGGGCACAAACTGCTGCAACATCCTCGGGTCGTTCCTGATACTCCTTGAGCATGTTCACATGAAAGGATCGTTGTACCCTTTCATCTGAACAGCTGGCTATAAGATAGGTAGTATCACATACCTGAGCTAACACCTTGTACGGGCCCTGCCAAGATGCTTGCATCTTGTTTGCCTTCACAGGTTTGAGCACTAGAACCTTCTGCCCAACCTGGAAGACCCGCTGTCGAGCACCCCGATCGTACCATCGCTTCTGTCTCCCCTGGGCCGCCCGGAGATTTTCCCTTACCATCAGGGATAGTTTCTCCATGCGGTCCCGGAGTTCCAGAACATATGGCACTATGGGGGTCCCTTCTTGCTCCGTCTCCCCCTCCCAGTGTCCTCTAATGAGATCTAGGGGTCCACGAACCCTTCTCCCATAGAGTAACTCAAAGGGGGAGAACCCAGTCGATTCCTGGGGCACCTCTCTGTATGCAAATAGCAGATGAGGCAGGAATCGCTCCCAGTCTCTGCAAGTGTCCGTAAAGGTCCTCAGCATCTGTTTGAGGGTGCCATTAAATCGCTCGCAGAGACCATTAGTCTGTGGGTGATATGGTGAACTAAGTAGCGGGTTGATGCCGCACACCTTCCACAGCTGCTGGGTGAGCACAGCGGTAAACTGGGTTCCCTGATCAGAGAGGATCTCCTGAGGGAACCCGACCCTAGTAAAGACTTTAACCAGGGCATCAGCAACCGTCTCTGCCTCTATATTAGACAGCGCTACTGCCTCTGGGTAACGGGTGGCGTAGTCTACCACAGTAAGAATATATTTCTTACCGGATGGACTAGCCCTGGCCAGTGGACCCACAATGTCAACGGCTATGCGGAAAAAGGGCTCTCCAATGATAGGCATCGGCTGTAGCCTAGCTTTTGGATGATCTCCTCGCTTACCTACCCGTTGACAAGTGTCGCACGTGCTACAATACATCCGCACATCTCGGTTAAAATTGGGCCAGAAAAAGTTTTGGGTGATTCTATGAGCTGTGCGGTGGGAACCTAGATGACCTGCCAACGGCACGTCATGCCCAATCCGCAGAATCTCCTGCCGATACTTTGCAGGTACTACTAGTTGTCGTTTCTGCGGAGGGGCATTCGGTTTCGGGGAAGGTTTCGGGATCCTGTACAGCCTATCCCCCACCCACTCGTAGTGTTCCCCACCTACTCCTTCTTCCCCAGCGTCGGCCCTGGCTCTGTACTTGGCTAACGTCGGGTCCTCCCTAGTTTCCTTCCCGTACATCTCTGGGGTATCCCAGCCTAACGGGGCCTGGTCTAAGGTACAAGTCGGGATAGAGAGTCTTACCTGGGTCTCAGCAGCAGGTGGGCCGGCCTCAGCGGCACGGGTCTGGGCACGGGTCGTGACAGCGTCCACTGCAGCGGGGCCCATGGGAGCAAAAGCTGAAACAAGGGGAGCCAAGTCGTTGCCAAGGAGAACATCAGCGGGTAAATCCTTAATGACCCCCACATTCACGTGTCTAGCGCCCACTCCCCAATCCAAATGTACCCGGGCCACGGGTAGGCGAAATACTGCACCCCCGGCTACTCGTACTGCCACGGTATCCCCGGTATGTTGAGCTTCGGACACTAGGTGCTTTTGGAGCAAAGTCAGGGTTGCACCAGTGTCTCGTAGCCCACTGACTTCCCTTCCATTGACCTTTACACTCTGTCGGTGGTGTTGTCGATTGTCCTGGTGGGCAGCCTGAACAGGGTCCGCCTCATGTAAGATGCCCCAGCATTCCTCTTCCTCTACACAGTGGGCTGCTGGAAGAGGTGCTCGGGGAGGGGCCCCCGTGGGTTTCCTCCAGGACGGGTTCCTGTTGGCACGGTTCATCGGGCACTCCTGTCGCCTGTGCCCTAGCTGATTGCACAGGTAGCACCGAAGGGGTTCAGAGTACTCTCGGGCGTTAAACCGGGGTGGACGTTGGTACTGGGCAGACGGAGGGGGTGCGGATGGTCTGTTCATGGGAGGCTGATAAGTGGCAGCGGCTGGTTGGTATTCCGCTCTGGCGGTGGCCTTGGTGATGGAATTGTCCAGTCTGCGAGCGTCGGTGTACTCATCGGCCAAGCGAGCCGCCTCGTGTAGAGTGGAAGGCTTACGGTCTCTTACCCACTCTCTGACCCCTGTTGGCAATTTGTCGAAGCAATGTTCCAATAAAAACATCTGCAGCACCTCTTCTCCTGACACCGCCTGGCACCCTGCCATCCAGTGGGCGGCTGTGCGATGTACCTTGCAGGCCCATTCAACGTATGAGTCCCCAGTTGTTTTTGCAGTGTCTCGGAACCTCCTCCGGTATGCCTCGGGTGTAACGGCATACCGGGCAAGTAAAGCTTCCCTGACGGTCACATAATCCCTGATCTCCTCATCCGGAATGGCCCGAAAAGCGTCGTTGGCCCGGCCGGATAACTTGCCGGACAGTATAGCAACCCAGTCTTCCGGGGGTACCTTGTGCAGGGCACATTGCCGCTCAAAATCCGCAAGGTACCCGTCAATCTCTCCTTCTGTCTCACTGAAGGCTTTGAAGGCCGCAAATGGCACTTTCTGTTTGTCCCCCGGGTTTGCTGTGACTGGGGCTGCTGCAGCACCGTTTTGGCGTAGCAGGCTGGCCTCCACAGCGGCTTGAACCTGGGTGATGATCTCCGCGGAGGGGTTGGGGCCATAATGGGCCAGCCTAATTCTTACCGCCCGGTCAAATCTTGCTTCCTCGGGGGTTCTGTCGTCTGGGCTGGGTCCATTGGTTCCCTCTGCCGCTGGTACTCCATCCATTTCCAGCAATAAAGCAATAATGTCCCTCTTCTTGAGGTTACTGGCCTGTCCGCCCCTTTGTTCCAATAAGTCTTTTAGGGTGGCTCTTCTCAGGTTTTGGTATTGTAGTTCCATTTATTCCTGGTCGTAGTGGTCTCTTTGGGCGTTGAGGATCATCCTGTCGCTTGCCACCAGTTGTTACGGTACCACCTTCCGAGCTCCATGTACAGTCTTTAGTCACTTGTAATCCCGGTTCCCCCAATAACAAGACCAAGCTCCATTATGAGGGTAAAACATGAACTGAGGACTGGATCAGCCAGCCTGCCTTTTATTTGCATTTCACACACACAGGCCACACCCAAGGGGAGGCATAAAATAACCACTGGCATCAATGGTACATCCCACACATTCCCTCCCCTTGGTGTGACACATAATCCTATTATACATACAGTTTGAAATATACTTTTATACAACTTTCATAACTTCAAATCCATCCATCATATTCACATAAGAGGCACATATTCAGATTCAGCATACTTAAATCATAAACATTCTCAAAAATCACACCAATCCCTTCAGTGAATAAAAAGTTACTCGAAAGTCCGTTTATGACCGACCGCAGGTACCTTTTCGTGCCCAAAATAGTTCCCTGGATTCGGGCTGTGCGGTCGGTCACTTGCTGGCCTAAAAATGGCTAAGTCCCGTTCGAAGTGGGTCGGTACTTCGACTTTCGTTGAACTGTCGAAGTATCGTCGATAGTACGGGTCGGCGGGTTCGAAGTTAAGATGGCCGCCGCCACGTGGTCCTTTGTCCGATGTCAGCCACCTCGAGGACTTTGGTAGCTTCGGCGCTTCGTTAGTTTCCGCTGTATTTGAAATGTCATTTGTACAAAGTCACAACCCTCCGCATGATCTCTCAGGGACCATACGTACTGGGCAAATCAGACGGACCCAACAGTCTTTAGTCCAGATGGATGGGTCTGTCACACACACTGACAAAGAGCAGAATAAAGACTGTTCCCCGTCTTCAAAACCCCTGATACACACTGACACAGAGCAGAATAGAGACTGTTCCCCCTACATAGGGTCACTTGGCAGGTATGGATTGACACCTGTGCTCAAAGCCCCTGATACACACTGACACAGAGCAGAATAGAGACTGTTCCCCGTCCTCAGAGACCATGATACACACTGACACAGAGCAGAATAGAGACTGTTACCCCTACATAGGGTCACTTGGCAGATATGGCGTGGTCGTGGGAGGAGGAGGATGACTTTCACCTCTTACCCTGTTATATTCCCGTTGTGCTGTGACATCACCCTTATACGCTGTGTAAAGCATACTTTTTAATTTGATCAGCATGGCCACTTGAGTTTTTATAGTTTTCACGCTGCTTGTGTGGTAGAATCTCGGTAAAAATAAATTTAGTAGGCCAAGATTACCACGTGGCATGTGTACGTGCATATACTGGTGTATCGGTCGGTTGGTTGCACGTGGCAAAGATACGATCAGTAGTGTACGGAGCATGTGCGAGAATTCCGGATGTAGTATTCCCCTCCTCCATTGTGCTGGGCAGGCCATGTGGTCAAACAGGAAGTTAGTTCTTGTTCGATTGATTGGGTAAGAGTATGTGTGGGTGGAGCTTATTATGGGAGGAGTTAAATGCCTATATAAGGAGCCTACACTATTGTCCGGGGCTCAGATTTTGTTGTATTTTGGTGACATTAGTCCCTCTGAGTCCCGTTCGGTGAATCGAATAAAGAATCTCTTCCTTCCTGAAGAAACCTGTGTCCATCTCTCTGTGCTTGGCTTCCGTCAGTTTCTCCAGTATCACTTGTAGTTTATATATGGTTCACAAAAATCAAACAAACGATAAAGTAAACATGTAAGGATACAGAATTTTCTTTCAAACCCTTACACATCGTGTGTACGTATTTTTTGTCTTAAGTTTGTGGCTTTAAAGAGTTTCACGTTGTTTCTATGATGTGAATAACATGTTCTTGTAAATGTTTGTTAATTTTTTCCTGGAATTGTAATTTTTGAATCTGAATAAAGATAGTCAAATCCCTGATATACACTGACACAGAGCAGAATAGAGACTGTTCCCCCTACATAGGGTCACTTGGCAGATATGGATTGACACCTATCATAATGATCCCTGATACACACTGACACAGAGCAGAATAGAGACTGTTCCCCCTACATAGGGTCACTTGGCAGATATGGATTGACACCTATCATAATGATCCCTGATACACACTGACACAGAGCAGAATAGGGACTGTTCCCCCTACATAGGGTCACTATGTGCCTTTTTTTTGGTTTGGTTTTTGAAGCCACAGTGCAGCACCAAAGGGCCTAAAAATTAGGCATGTACACGTGCCTGAAAAATTTGGTATTGTTGCAGCTGCTGCTGTAGCAGCGGCCAGAAAAATTGATGTTTGTTTCACAGGCAGAAAGTGCCCTAAAACACGGCGGCCTGCAACCCTAGTTGGTGGAGAATAAGTCACGCAACTCAACCAGCATTCAGAGCTAAAATACAGCAGCGTGTGGACCATTTTTAGCCCAAGGCAGCTCATCTCATCAGGCCTTTTTAAATCGAACGTATCGCCCAGTGTCAGTCCCTTCGGGATCCATCCCTCATTCATCTTAATAAAGGTGAGGTAATCCAGACTTTTATGACCTAGGCGACTTCTCTTCTCATTGACAATACCTCCTGCTGCACTGAAGGTCCTTCCTGACAGGACACTTGAAGCGGGGCAGGCCAGAAGTTCTATCGCAAATTGGGATAGCTCAGGCACAAGGTCAAGCCTGCACACCCAGTAGTCAAGGGTTCATCGCTCCTCAGAGTGTTGATATCTGCAGTTATGGCGAGGTAGTCTGCTACCTGTCGGTCGAGTCGTTCTCTGAGGGTGGATCCCGAAGGGCTGTGGCGATGCGTAGGACTTAAAAAGGTCCACATGTCCTCCATCAACAGCACGTCTTTAAAGCGTCCTGTCCTTGCCGGCGTGGTCGTGGGAGGGGGAGGATGACTTCCACCTCTCCCCCTGTTAGATTCCCGTTGTGCTGTGACATCACCCTTATACGCTGTGTAAAGCATACTTTTTAATTTATTTTGCAAATGCTGCATCCTTTCCGACTTGTTGTAATTCGGTAACATTTCCGCCACTTTCTGCTTATACCGGGGGTCTAGTAGCGTGGACACCCAGTACAGGTCGTTCTCCTTCAGCCATTTTATACGAGGGTCCCTCAACAGGCACGACAGCATGAAAGACCCCATTTGCACAAGGTTGAATGCCGAGCTACTCATTTCCCGTTCCGCCTCCTCACTGATGTCAATGAAGGTATGTTCTTCAGCCACGTACAACACCAGGGGTACCAGATAGGGTGCCAGATAGGTGACAACGAGCACCCTGGGATGCCTGTTGTGGTTGGTCTTCCTCCTCCTCCTCCTCAATGCCACATTCCTCCTCTGACTCCTCTTCCTCACAATCCTCTTCCAGCGTTGCCGCAGGTCCAGCAAGCGATGCTGATAAGGCTGTTTCTGGTGGTGATGGTGACCACAACTCTTCCTCTTCCTCTTCACGCTCATCTACGGCCTGATCCAGCACTCTTCGCAGGGCACACTCCAGGAAGAAAACAAATGGTATGATGTCGCTGCTGGTGCCTTCGGTGCGACTGACTAGGTTTTTTACCTCCTCAAAAGGACGCATGAGCCTACAGGCATTGCGCATGAGTGTCCAGTAACGTGGCAAAAAAATTCCCAGCTCCCCAGAGGCTGTCCTAGCACCCCGGTCATACAAATATTCATTACCAGCTTTTTCTTGTTGGAGCAGGCGGTCGAACATTAGGAGTGTTGAATTCCAACGTGTCGTGCTGTCGCAAATCAAGCGCCTCACTGGCATGTTGTTTCGCCGCTGGATATCGACAAAGTGAGCCATGGCCGTGTAGGAACACCTGAATGGCCACACACCTTCCTGGCCTGCTTCAGGACGTCCTGTAAGCCTGTGTACTTATGCACAAAGCATTGTACGATCAGATTACACACGTGCCATGCACGGCACATGTGTCAACTTGCCCAACTTCAATGCCGCTAACAAATTTTTTCCATTGTCACAAACCACTTTGACAATATCCAGTTGCTGCGGAGTCAGCCACTTTTCCACCTGTGCATTCAGGGCGGACAGGAGTGCTTGTCCGGTGTGACTCTCTGCTTTCAAGCAAGTCAAACCCAAGACGGCGTGACACTGCCGTATCCGGGATGTGGAATAGTACCTGGGGAGCTGGGGGGGTGCCGTTGATGTGGAGCAAGATGCAGCAGCAGAAGAGGACTCAGCCGAGGAGGTTATGGAAGAGGATGGAGTAGGAGGAGTAGAGGAGGTGGCAGCAGGACTGCCTGCAAGTCGTGGCGGTGTCACCAACTCCTCTGCAGAGCCATGCATTCTATGCTTGGCAGCAGTCAGCAGGTTTACCCAATGCGCAGTGTAGGTGATATACCTGCCCTGACCATCCTTTGCAGACCAGGTATTAGTGGTCAGATGGACCCTTGCTCCAACACTGTGTGCCAGACATGCCATTACTTCCTTTTGCACAATCGAGTACAGGTTAGGGATTGCCTTTTGTGAAAAAAATTTTCGGCCGGGTACCTTCCACTGCGGTGTCCCAATAGCTACAAATTTTTTGAACGCCTCAGACTCCACCATCTTGTATGGTAAAAGCTGGCGGGCTAATAGTTCGGACAAGCCAGCTGTCAGACGCTGGGCAAGGGGGTGACTTTCTGACATTGGCTTCTTACGCTCAAACATGTCCTTGACAGACACATGACTGTGGGCAGATGAGCGGGAACTGCTCAAGACGGGAGACGGAGTGGCGGATGGTTGAGAGGGGGCAAGGAGGACAGCAGTGGTTGACGTGGCTGAAGATGCTGGACCAGGAGGAGGATGGCGGCTTAGAGGAGGCGTGCTGGTTGTACTCATGTGTTGATCCCATAGGCGTTTGTGATGTGAGATCATGTGCCTACGCAAAGCAGTTGTACCTAGGTGGGTGTTGGACTTCCCATGACTCAGTTTCTTTTGGCACAGGTTGCAAATGGCATCGCTGTTGTCAGAGGCAGACACACAAAAAAATTCCACACTGCTGAGCTCTGCAATGACGGCATTCTGGTGGTGGACACAGCATGCGTTGATTGGCGTGCTGTCGGGCTGACCCTGGGTGCCGATGCATGCTGTCTGACTGTGCCACAAGCTCCTTGTGTGGACCTCCCCCTGCTTCCAACTTGTCTCCTCCTCCTCCTCTCTGTCTCCCCATCTGAACTTTCACCCTGTTCTTCTTCTTGCCGAGCGGGCACCCACGTGACATCCATGGACGCATCGTCATCATCAACCGTTTCACTTGTATCTGACAACTCAGCAAAGGAAGCAGCAGCGGGTACAACATCATCATCATCATCACACCGTACGTCCATGTGTGTAATGCTGCCTGCCTGAGACATATCCCTGTTATCTACATCCTCTGGCATCAATGGTTGTGCATCACTCATTTCTTCAAACGGATGTGTGAATAACTCCTCTGACATACCAAGTAAAGTGGCTGTGGTGCTAGTTTTGGTGGTGGCGGTAGGCGGGTGAGTGGTATCTTGAGAGGTGCCCGAAGCTAAGCTGGAGGAGGATGGTGCGTCAAGGTTCCAAGCGGAGGATGTAGAAGATTGGGTGTCCTGTGTTAGCCAGTCAACTATGTCCTCAGAACTTTTCAAGTTCAGGGTACGTGGCCTCTGAAAACTGGGCATTGTTCTAGGGCCAAAGGGAATCACAGCACCACGACCACGACGGCCCCCGCGGGGTGGCCTGCCTCTGCCTGTCATTTTTTGGGGGATTAGTGGTACTATGCGTGCAAGCTACTGTGAGACCAGATATGAGTGGCAATGTGCAATGGCAGAGGTCTGCAGAGTACACGCTGTAGGCCTGACACACCCGCTTGAAGACAACTAACTGCTATTCAATCTATAACAGTGAAAAAAAAATTATGTTTTTAAATGCACGCTATTGTGACACCAGAAATAAGTGGCAATGTGCACTGGCAGAGGTTGGCAGAGTACACGCTGTAGACCTGACACCCGCTTGAAGACAACTAACTGCTATAAGCTTACACTGAAAAAGGTTTTTTTCTTTGTAAAAGCACGCTATACAGACACCAGATATGAGTGGCAAATTACACTTGCTGAGGTTGGCAGAGCACACGCTGAAGGCCTGATACCCAGACGCTTGCAGACAACTAACTGCTATTAGCTTACAGTGAAACACTTTTTTTGTTTTTAAAGGCACGCTATAGTCACACCAGATATGAGTGGTGGCACTGGGCAAATGGGCACAGTATCCACTGAGCCTGACACAGAAGCTGGCAGACAACTAACTGCTCTTCAATCTATTACAGTGAAAAAAGTTTTTTGTTTTTTAAATGTCAAGCTTAAGCTATTGTGACACCAGATATGAGTGGTGGCACTGGGCAAATGGGCACAGTATCCACTGAGCCTGACACAGAAGCTGGCAGGCAGGCAACTGCAATTACATTACACAGAAAAAAAAAAAAAGCAGACTGATGTTCTAGTCCTAAAAAGGGCTTTTTGGGGTGCTGTTCTTACAGCAGAGATCAGATGAGTCCTTCAGGGCTGTAGTGGACACTGAATACCCTAGCCTAGCTATCAATTTCCCTATCTAATGAACAGCAGCTACACTTTCCCTCCTCTCACTAAGCATGCAGCTTCAGAATGAATCTAAAATGGATGCTGGGAGGGATTTGGGAGGGTGTGGAAGGGAGGGTCTGCTGCTAATTTGCTGGAATGTGTCTGCTGACCGTGAGGCACAGGGTCAAAGTTTGCTCAATGATGACGAATAGGGGGCGGATCGAACCGCCCATGTGTTCGCCCGCGGCGGCGAACATGCTATGTTCGCCGGGAACTATTCACTGGCGAACAGTTGGGTACATCACTAGCCAGCAGAGTCAGTTCCTGCTTAACCCTCAAAGTGAAGTGTCGTCTCATTATTGGGGAAGGATTTATTGTATGCTGTTCCAGTTTGACTGCTAGGAGTCTAAACCTATTTGTATGGTTTTGCCTATTCAGCTGTTTATAGCATTCATATGCTTGAGAGGATTTATATGTTTCTCCGGTTCGGTGGTTGTGGTGTCTGCTGCAGTGCTTGGAGTCCTCAGGAAGCGCTAGTAGCATCCTTCAATGGAGGTACCCAGTCGGGGTGCCCGTCGATCCGTTACAGCTACTAAATAAAAATAAATAAAATACCCAATCATAAAACATCACCTAAATGAACCGAACTACAGCAAAAAAAAAAATATGTCTTCACTCATGAAGGGCTCACCACAGAATAAGCGCTCCTAGCAGGGAAAGCCCTTCCATAGGCTACCCCACAATAAAAATGCACGCTTTGCAATATGACCAAGAGTGCTTTGATTGGTTGGTTAGTAAACCTACCAATCAGATCAAGTCCTCAGAAAAGTGATACTTGGCTGTCAGAGCTGCCACATAATTAACCCTCGTGCTTCTGAGGGTTTTTAACTATTTGCCCGCCGACTGATAGCGCTGCCAATAGCAAATAGTAAATGATCTATTCATTTGCAAATCGAAAGTGAAGGATACGGCTGGATACATTCAGTGTGTCATCAGCCCCCATGTACGGTAGTCATTGATTGCAATTCCGGTGCTGTAGATTGGTTCAGATGTGGAAATCACTTATTTTCCTATCTATTCTGAACTAATGTTACGAAATCGGTCAAACCGACTGAACCCTGACTGCATTTGGCTTTAAGTGAAGCTAGAAATTGTCAAAGTTGGAATTTGTCCATTTTCACTGGATTCTGTCCATTGAGAAAAAACAAAACACTTTAGGGTAGCATACTTTTAGGATTCATCTGTTAAACTGTGAATATTATTTAGCATTATAGGTCATGTGACTTTAACCCAAATCTAGTTATCTTAGCAAAATGGGACTTCTTTACCCTTCAATTTGTACGTACCCAATTCCAGACTCTATGCTGAGATAATCAGTTTCTGTAGTTCTTTCAACAAACTTCACACAGGTGAGGAGTTCAAACTGACTGATGGCTTTTTTCATTACGGTCTTTATTAGCTCCGCTGAGAACAGAAGGGAAAAATTAGTTCATGTTTTTAATGTAAATAAAAAAAAAAAATAAAGTACATCAACAAAACTCGCAGTCAATAACTAATGACAATAGCTCACTGTATATATTGGCAAACACATAAGGCACAAGAACTGTCCCATTTTCCAATGGCTTCCAAAAGCAATTTGTACAGATCATGACGCCACGAGAAGGGGCAGGGCGAGGGGCGATGTCACCTTCAAGTAGTTGGTCAACGATACCTGAAATTAAAAATGTTTATTAGTTATATAACTTAGACCAACTACAGTCTACTGTAAAACTTGAACCCAACTAATATAAATGTAATACTGAAGAAGGTACATCCTCTTTGAATTCTATGGTTTTGCATATCAGGACATAACAATGCTCCAGTCTAGCAAACTGCCAAAACTTTAGCTTTGATAGAGGTGGTCACACTTGCTGACAATCAATTAATTAGGGCATTTGATTAGCAGCATCAAATGTCTTAATTTCTATTTAAGCAGTAACGGTGTTCTTAGTTTTTCACACATAGCTTCTCCATTTTGTTTTTCTTTTTAAAATTATGTAGGGGATAGGATGTGGCCAAACCCATATAAATATCTTCGTTTCAGGAGAAACTCTATATTCTTGACATTGGGATATCCTTTTTTATTATATAGCTATATACGTATCAGACATGTGAGGTATTCTACAGAAGGTGTTCTTATCACTCTTCCACTACCTCTTACATTATGTGTTTTTAGTGATTCATTGAAAGATTTTAGGAAGGTTGCTCTATACATCTCATTTTACTCCTTTCTTTATTTAGATTTCAAGGGTACCCATTTTATATTACACATTTTGCATCATTCAGGATTTTACGGAGGGTATACAAGATTTTTACACTACTCTTAATATAGAAATTATTGTATGCTATTATTTATTATGTAGGAGAGAATATGTGGTTAAACCCTTATCAGAATCCTAAAGTTTGGGATACAAGGAAGTGTTCGGAGATATTTTATATTTCTTTTAAAATAGGGCTAAAAATATAAGCAAACTTTTATTTAGCAAGATACATATTAGATATGTGTTAGAGATTCTTAAGTTATTGCCCTGAACCTCAACAGAACCTTGATATAAACTGATATAGTTATTAGTAAATATTACATAACTACACAAGAATTGCATATTTCTCTTAAATGTAACTTTTAGAACTTGGATACAATCCCTCTTCGTACGCACTATTTTGTGTAAGACTTATCTAAAAATGATAAAGAAAAGCAAGAAGTTAACCGTTAATACTATATAGCACACAGTACCCTAGGTTTATAAGTGTACCCTTATAAACACTCAAAATACAACTGTGACAAGAAAAAAGAAGAAAAACCAAAGGTACAAAGTAATGTAAATCACCAAAGTGATAATATGTAAATAAATACAATACAAACTGGAAATATGTAGAAATATAAGAACTCAGAGTGGTATCTGCAAAAAATATGAACAATACATAGGGTAATATTGTAAAGACCACTGAGAAATATGGGTGGTAGAGAACTCACAAAAGTAAGATGAATTCAGGCATATCTCCCTCTGTAATTTAGGGAACTGGACAGTATGAGAAACCTCCAGCGATGAATCTCAGTATAAGTTGATGACAAATCTTCTAATGCACTCCAAACAGAGAAAAGAAAATGGATGGTGCAGATTGTATTAAAAAATAACAATTTTATTGCATATATTGCACTTACAGTGTATCAGAGTAAAAACAGCATGTCTCCACACTGGGTGGTATTCATAAGCAGCAACTGGACCAATCAGGATCCAAGATCAGGAACAGTAGTAGCAGCACCAAACAATATACAAATAAAAGTTCGGTTAAAAAACTAAATAAAATAAAATAAAATAAATAAAATAAAATAAAATAAAATAAAATGAAATAAATAAAATAAAATAAAATAAAATAAATTAAATACATTTTATTTTATTTTGTTTTTTAACCGAACTTTTATTTGTATATTGTTTGGTGCTGCTACTACTGTTCCTGATCTTGTATCCTGATTGGTCCAGTTGCTGCTTATAAATACCACCCAGTGTGGAGACATGCTGTTTTTACTCTGATACACTGTAAGTGCAATATATGCAATAAAATTGTTATTTTTTAATACAATCTGCACCATCCATTTTCTTTTCTCTGTTTGGAGTGCATTAGAAGATTTGTCATCAACTTTTACTGAGATTCATCGCTGGAGGTTTCTCATACTGTCCAGTTCCCTAAATTACAGAGGGAGATATGCCTGAATTCATCTTACTTTTGTGAGTTCTCTACCACCCATATTTCTCAGTGGTCTTTACAATATTACCCTATGTATTGTTCATATTTTTTGCAGATACCACTCTGAGTTCTTATATTTCTACATATTTCCAGTTTGTATTATATTTATTTACATATTATCACTTTGGTGATTTACATTACTTTGTACCTTTGGTTTTTCTTCTTTTTTCTTATCTAAAAATGATCCCTCATGAAAATTAGCATTGGATTAATGCTTTATATACTAAATATAAGAAAGACCTACGCCACGAAAATTTTGATGTTAAAAATCCTTATTGTGTATGAATGATTAAGATCCTTGCCTTTTGTATATGTATGTAGAAATAATCGATTTCCGAAATCTGGGGAAAGCATTAAGTTATGATAATATGCCTAAAATAATGTTTTAACACTCAATATATAGGTTCAACAGCAATTATGTATGTAATGATCGATATGTATTTAAGAAAAAAAATAGACATGTAGGTATAGAAGAATTTATTACTAGGCAACATGAAAATATATTATCGATAATTGTTGAAATATATCTGTAGCGGAGAGCTGGTCTCTCACAGACTATCTCCGCTGGTAATCCAAATAAGGCTCAGGAACAAGTAATAAAACCCAAGAGAATAATATCCATGATTAGTAAAGTAATCCAAAAGTATCCCACACGTTTTCCCAATGACTGGACGACACACAGCATTAGCAACAGAACTGAACTGAGGATTAATTTCACATGCCTGCTTTTAAGCAATTCTCCCATGCAAGGGAGACACCCAGAGTAATTAATACAGTAACCAATAAAATACATATTACCTCTCACACATCTCCTCCCTTCAGCATGACACATAATCCACTTAATCCGTGTACAATATTTCCCCAGTTTCTGGATGTACCCCAAATACATGGGGTACACTCCTAAATAGGGGACCCCCTGATAGCCCTGATCTGTGTGAGTAACATACTCAAAAATCACCCAGATCGGACCAGGGGTTCGGGAGTTATGGAAGAGTAAAGTTTTGACCGACCGCACAGGTAACAGTAGCCGAAAATAGTTACATAAGTTTTGGCCTTGCGGTCGGTCTTGGTTCGTGAGTATAAACGGATGAAAATACCAAATGAAATGGCTGTTGCTTGCCTTCATGTGAATCCCCTTGTTTGGATGGGTGTTTCTACTGAACGGCAGCTCGTTCAGGTGTTTCCGCACAAAGCTATGGAAGTCTGGAGGTCTCAGCAGTGTTTGCTTAGTCGAGTGTCCGATTTGGGCTCCAGACACTCGACGACCAAACACCGCTATTCGGGAGTTAAGATGGCCGCCGCCACGTGTTCGTATCCTGAATGGCGGCCACCCATAGAACAAAGTACCGATTGCATATTAGGGGTTTGCAACATTGTTGCAAACGGTAATGAGAGGCACACTTATCCCTGGGGTGGTCTGATTGTTGGGTAGTTTCACTTGTATAGTAAACGGAGTGATTTTACCGAACAATCAGACGAATGCTGCATACAATGTGAATACATGGAATAGCAATACACAAAAGCATTTTAAAATACACAAATTTTGAGGACAGCCTTAATGCAATCCGCTACAATATCTGTATGTGACACGAATATAAAGGAAAAGGAAAGAATGCCAGATATTACTGATATAAAATCTTTCTTTGTCCCATCCATAATTACGCCGGTCCGGAGAGAGAAAGGAAGAGAAAGACAACGATTGAGCCGCCTGCTGGAACGCACAAACAGGAAATGATGCAACCAGCAGACGAACCTGGAAATACTTAGAGGCTTGGAACACAGGGCGTCACCGTTACCATGGTGACAGCCTGCGAAAATTTGATGCCGAAAATCAAACATTCACCCCTAAGAAGGAGGACTTATGAAGATTTTTTGGAAACCAGCTGAGGAAGCCTACTGGCAAAACACATTCTGGAGGACTGTGAGATAAAGACTTTGTATATTGGACTTATCTTGCCATTATAGTGTTGTTTTACTATACAATTATATTTTTTATACTATTATATTTTTTTTATGTTATATTAATAAAGTTTATTTAATACATTTTAAACACACTATTGGCATTTTTGTTCCTGCTATAGAAAGAAGGAGTGTGGACCTTATCCACATACGCTATTACATATGAGCCTAAGTTGAAAGACTCTGGGTCTGTAAGTACCCCCTTTTCTCATTTCTTACATAGGATAAGATCTATGTTATTGCACCATATGCACTTTCTATTTGTTATATAGGATAAGAAGAAAGGAGGATACCATCTAAAGAAGGGAGAGGGTCGCCTTTACGGACCCTAAGGGCGCAATAAATAGCTCTTTAAATTGTGAGTGAGATACTTTTAATTTACCACTTGGATAATTGTGTGTTACTGTTTACACTATGTTTTGGTACCCATTGGTAAAATCCAAAAAAGGATAAACCTTAAGGTATATATATTTCCATATCTTTCTTAGCACTAAGTAATCACCTGAATATACTATTAGCGCTTCACCATTACACTGGTTGTTAAAGTTTAGCCTAAGGGCCCAGTGCTCTCAGCATATCACTGCAACTATTTCTTGTTCTATAACCACTTCAAAGGCTGCACTGATTCTTCTTCTTACTGTATCCCTTTAAGTTTTATTTTTTTTTAAATATAAATAGGAGTACCTTTGCAACATACTGCTTTAAAATGCACATAAATAAGATTAGAGGGTTAACGGCCCTGCTTTATACACAGATTACAAATGCAGCATTGGAGCCTTCACTCTTTTTTCATGAAATTAACTGAAACTTTGTAACTTGTAGTGTCATAATTTGCACAAATAAATATAGGCACATTTACTTAAACTACTGTAGGGAAAAATTAATATAGCATTTTATGTAATTTTATTTAACAATTCTTTAATAAAGCTTGATTCCTCAGCCACAGTTTCATAACCAGAAATATCCAACAGGTGGGGGGCTACAGGTAGGGGAATAACAAGAGAGGGGAACTGAAGGAGAGGTGTGCAAAGGTGCTTGCGGTGGGAGGTGGGGGGGTGGAGTCGTTTTTGATACCAAAATTGATATAGAATTGTTTAAAGGGACAATACAGGCACCCAGACCCCTTCAGCTCATTGAAGTGGTCTGGGTGCAGTGTCCCTTCAGCCTTAACCCTGAGCATTTATTCTTTGCAGTTTTTAATTACTAGAGCGACTTCTGGGCTCGTAGGCAACTTTTGGTCGCCTAAATGATGCTGGACGTCCTCATGCTATGCATTGACCGAGAGGGCAGCTATAGTGCTAGGAAAACAAGTTTGTTTTCCTGGCACTATAGTTTCCCTTTAAGCATAAGTCTTTGCTATTCTATTCACACAGTAACTGGAAGTGCAAGACAGTAGGCAGGCCCGAAATGGCAATCGGGCAGACTGGGGGCCATGTGCTCTGTTCCCCTAAGCTTTAGTTACTGAGAGCATTGCTGTTGGATTTTGCTAATATAATTTTTAAATATAATATTATATATATATATATATATATATATATATATATATATATATATATAAATTACATTTGCAAAATTAATCCAACAGCAATATATTTAATACCCCATCAACACCCTGAAGCCCCAATCCCCTTAAACAATACTACCTCTACACACACACACGACAGCCCCTGTACATACACATTAAAGCCCCCTATACACACACAAAACAGCTCCAGAACTCTAATGCTCCATTTACACACACACACAAAATACACACTGAAGCCCCTATATAAAAACAAAACAGCCCCAGTATATACACTCTAAATCCACCTATACATACAGAAAACAGCACCTGTTAATACATACTAAAGCACCCAATACACACACTAAACAGACCCTAAACATACACATTAAAGCCCTCCATACACACATACACACACGCACACAAAACTGCCCCTGTACTTAGAAACTGAAGCCACCTATAGACACACATAAAACCAGCCCCTGTATATACACACACTAAAGCCCCAGATTTCTACACACCCACAACATCCCCTGTACATACACACTAAATCCCCTTACACAAACACACTCAACACAGCCCCTGTACATACATTCATACTAAAGCCCCCTATACACACACAAACAGCCCATAACCAAACACACTGTAACACCTATAGTGTACACACACAGTACAACCTATATTAATATACACACATGCTAAAAACCAAATATATGCACATATATACACACACATGTATATGCACACTACAGCCACTAGATGCACACACACACACACACACTGCACTCCATAGACAAATACATACACTACATCCTTCAGACACACACACTCTTTATAGCCCCAATAAGCATACATATACTGAAGCCCCAATACACACAAACAGTTCATATAAAAACACACACTACCCTATACACACAAACTACATCCACTATACATATACACATACTACATACCCTTACAAACACACTACCTTGCACACACAAACTATAGCAAACTACATAGTATTTAGCAACATGTACACTACTTCCCCCGGTACACACACTAGAACACAACAGCCCCTACACACACAGTACACCCTCTAGATACACTACCCCACATAGACAAATGCACACACATGCTCTCTTTTCACAATTCGAAGACAGACAGATACACAATCTTTACAGTCTCTATACACAACATTTACAACCTCTGGAAACACACACACTGCAATCCCTAACCACATATGGTAAACCACAAACAAAAGCTTTACACACACTACACCACAAACAATCATCCGTAAACCATTCATTTTTCAGACGAAATTTGTTAATAAATAATTAGTTTTTGTCCATTAGGACGAAAATAGCACTGTGCATGCCCAAAAGAAAAAAAAAAACCAAGGAGGGAGCCAGCACTGCTACCAGCTCCCTCCTTGTAATAAATATTAATTCCACCCCCCCCCCCTGCATTAAAACCTATGGGGGTCACTATGACCCACATATTAATAAAAGGGAAGTTAAATCCTCCCGCATGCCCCTACTCGCGGCATGCTCTGTTTGGTTGGAATCAACCAGAGTGCTGTAAGTCAAATTGCAGGGCTGAGTATGCTAAAACCAGTCATTTGAAAAGGAATAGCACTATTTACTATGTATTATGTAGTGAATAATGGAATGTTGTGGAAGGCCAAGTAAAACGGTAATAGCCACAAATGTTTCTAATATTTAAATGAACACTATAGGGCCAGGAACAGAAACATGTATTCCAGACCCTATAGTGTTTAAACCACCATATAGCCCCCCTGCTCTCCCCTTGCCTCTCTAAATATATTAAAATATTACTTTTGCTCAAGTATGCTGCTGCAGGCTCTGCCCCTGATCTGCCTGCTTGGCTGACACCATCAGAAGTGGTGGTCTGAGCCAGTCACAATGCTTTCCCATAGGATTGGCTTACACTGTCATATAGGCAGATCAGGGTCAGAGCCAGCACAAGCCAAACACAGCCATGGCCAATCAGCATCTCCTATAGAGGTGCATTGAATCAATGCATCTCTATACGGAAAGTTTAGTGTCTCCATGCGTAGGGTAGAGACATTGAATGTCAGAACTGCATAATCTGCAGCACTGCCTCAGGAAGCACCTCTAGTAGCCATCTGAGGAGTGGCCACTGGATTCTCCCTGGGTGCCACTAAGTAGGGGGATGCCAGTTTGTCTTTAGCATCACTGGGGGGGGGGGGCAGAGGGGGTCATGCCTCCCCACAACATGCCGCCACCCCCTTTAAAATCCTGACAGGTGGCGAGGGAGCCCTTTACTTACTATGCTCTTCCTGCACACCTCTTGCGTGCCCTGCATTGAGCGGGCAGCCGGCCTGTGATATAATGTCATACCTGCATCATTACAGGGCATGTGAGGAACCTGTATAGGAAGAGCTTAGAGATCCCAGGAGCAACCACTGACCACCAGGGACTGATGATAAACTCCAGCCCTCCCAGAGCAAGGTGGGGAGGCTGGGTGGAGCTCTTAATTACTAAATGTATGTATGTGTGCATGCAATGTTTGTCTGTGTATGTTTAATTATGTGTGTATTTGATTGTGATCGTGTATGTCTGTAATTATGGTTGTGGTTGTGTGTATCTCTGTGGTTAACTATCTGTGTGTTGTAATAATGTGTGTGTATTTATGTAATTGTGTGTAGGTCTGTGATTATATGTGTGTGTGGGTCTGGGATTGTGTGTGTGGCTGTGGTTATATGGGTGTATGTCAGTTTGTATATGTCTGTGATTATGTATGTGATTGTGTGTGTTGGTCTGTGATTGTATGTATGCATCTGTGTGTATGTCTGTGATTGTGTGAGTTTGTGATTGTGTATGTCAGTTTGTGTATGTCTGTGATTATGTGTGTGGTTGTGTGTGCATCTCTATGGTTATGTATGTGTGTGTATAGGTCTGTGAGTGTGTGTGGTTCTGGGATTGTGTGTGTGTCTGGGGTATGTCTCTAATTATGTGTGTATTTATATAAAAATACACAACCCCAGATATACACACACATGCGTGTGTGTGTCTATCTGTGATTGTGTATATAAATGTGTATGTGTTTAGTAGATAGCTCCCTTATTTAATGTACTTAACTATGTCAATCCCACGTAAGGATAACAAATAAGGGCTTTTTAATTTTGATCTTTTAGCTGTTTAGTAGATAATTGCCTGAATCTATGTGAGATTTCCATATTTCAAGATACCAAATTAGGGTGCTGTTTAGCAAATAGCTCTCTTATTTGATGTCCTTTGTAACGGATCACCTGGCACCCTGACTGGGTACCTCCGTTGAAGGATGCTCCTAGCGCTTACAGAGGGCTCCAAGTGCTCCACAGACACCACAATCACCGCAGACCCCATGAACCGCTGCAGCTTGGTTGGGGTCTCGCCGTCTCCTACCCACCCTGGACCTACGACAAGGCTCCAGGTTCCAGTGGGTGAACCTCTCCTCCAAGAGAATGAAGCAGGAACAAGCTATTAAAAGAGCTTAGAAATGATTATCCAAGGGAGCATGCAGATCATAGCAATCCCTTGTAGTGATATAGCAATTTCCCCAATAAGAGACAGGACTCTAGATTGAGGGTGAAGAAGAACTGATGTTTAATGGCAGGTACTCTGCTTTTATGGAGTGCTCCCCTGCAAGGGAGACGCCCACAAGCAATTAGACATTAGCCAATCAAACAATGGTTACATCCCACAGATTCCCTCCCCTCTGCTTGGGAGATAATTGAGTTTCTTACTGTATCTACTCAATTATCTCCAAGCTAAAACTTATACTTTTTTTAATGCATTTTTTTAACTTTAAAACTTTACATTCAATCTTCATAAAAATTACGTATTCAAACTCAGCACACTTTACTTACAAACATATCCAAAATTCAACCAATTCCATCCAGGGGTTAAAGAGTTAGCTGGAAGTCCTTTATGACCGACCGCAAGCACATTTTCCTGCCCAAAACAGTTCCATTGATTTGGGCTGTGCAGTCAGTCAATTTCACACTGAAAAAAAGACTAAGTCCTATTCGAACGTGCTTTCAAATCTTCAAACGGGACTTAGTCTCTGTGGCTGAAACCTCAGTGCAGGAGAAGGTAAGGGTCAGCGGTGTTCGTTAAAATGTGTAGCCGATTTCAGTTCCATGGATTTGGCTACACATACCGCTGACCTTGTTCGAATGAACAAAGATGGCCGCCGTGTGTTCGTTTGTCGAATGGCGGCCACTTCGACTACTTCGGTACTTCGGCTGTATCCGAAGTGCCAATTTAAAGTTGCAACACTGCTCCAAAGTAATTAAAGGGCCAGAAACAGCATTATAAACATCTCTTATGCCCAAATACAGTTCTTAAAGGGTCAGTAATAGTATAATATAAGTCCATAAGCCCCAACTCAGTTACTTAAAGGGCAATACATCCCAGTGCCATAGTCGCAGGGCGGGAGGCTGGCAAACAGGCCCCTCCAAAAACCAGTGGCGAGGTTACTTTTGCCACATCCTTAAATATAACAAGCCCTCATTAGGATAGCAAATAGGACAGTTATCTGCTAAACAAAGATCGGAATTAAGACGTGTCAGCCAGCCCAGAACAATAAATCTGGGTGGCTAATGTGAATTATATGCCAATGGCAGCACATTTTACACCATCCCCTAGTGAAAATTATTAGTGCCCTCCCAGTTTTAAATGTGGTATCTATATATTGTTCCTAGAGTCACCAGTGTGTCTGCATGTGTCTGTGTATCTGTGTGTGACTGTATGTCTATGTATCTGCATCTGCATGTGTGTCAGTTTGCATATTTGTATGTGTACACAGTGAGGGAAAAATTATTTGATCCCCTGCTGATTTTAAATGTTTGCCCACTGACAAAGAAATTATCAGTCTATAATTTTAATGGTAGGTGTATTTTAACAGTGAGAGATAGAATAACAAAAAAAAATCCTGAAAAATGCATGTTAAAACAGTTATAAATTGATTTGCATGTCAATGAGTGAAATGCGTATTTGACCCCTTCGACTTAGTACAAAACCCTTGTTTGCAATCACAGAGGTCAGACTTTTCTTGTAGTTGGCCACCAGGTTTGCACACATCTCAGGAGGGATTTTGTCCCCCACCTCTTTGCAGATCCTCTCCAAGTCATTAAAGTCACAAACCGTTTTCCTGGCACTGCAGGTCCCCTCTCCCTCCCACCCCCCATCCCAAGTTACTTAAGGGGTTAAAACCCCTTCAGCGACTTACCTTTATCCAGCGCCGATGTCCCCCGGACATCATCCGGCGGGGGAGACCTATTGTGCATGTGTGGCCGCCGGCGGCGCACACGCATTAGACCTCCCCATAGGAAAGCATTGAAAAATGCTTGTAATGCTTTCCTATTGGGATTTCAGCAACACTAGAGCGTGAGGACATCCAGCGATGCTATAGCACCTGTTTCGTGTACTATAGACCAGGAAGTGCCCTCTAGTGGCTGTCTAGTAGACAGCCACTAGAGGAGGAGTTAACCCTGCAAGGTAAATATTGCAGTTTATGAAAACTGCAATAATTACACTTGCAGGGTTAAGGGTAGTGGGAGTTGGCACCCAGACCACTCCAATGGGCAGAAGTGGTCTGGGTGCCTGGAGTGTCTCTTTAAGGTTTCGAGGCTGACGTTTTGGCAACTTGAACCTTCAGCTCTCCCGAGAGATTTTCTTTGTGATTAAGGTATGGAGACTGGCTAAGCCACTCCAGAACCTTAATGTGCTTCTGCTTGAGCCACTCCTTTGTTGCCTTGGCTGTGTGTTTTGGGTCATTGTCATGCTGGAATACCCATCCACGACCTATTTTCAATGCCCTGGCTAAGGGACGATTTGAAGGTACATGGCCCCGTCCATCATCCCTTTGATGCGGTGCAGTTGTCCTGTCCTCTTACCAGAAAAACACCCCCAAAGCATGATGTCTTGTGTTCCAGTCTTGTGTTGGTCTTCAATCTTGACCCTGAAATCATTGGACAGCTCTTTTGTCTTGGCCATAGTGGAAAGTTTGGAATCTGATTGATTGCTTCTGTGGGCTTTTACTGTATACAGGTAACAAGCTAAGATTAGGAGCACTCCTTTTAAGAGAGTGCTCCTAATCTCAGCTCGTTACATGTATAAAAAACAACCTAGGAGACAGAAATCTTGCTGATTGATAGGGGATCAAATAATTATTTCACTCATTGACATAAAAGAAATGTATAACTTTTTTGACATGCGTTTTGGGATTTTTGTTTTGTTATTCTGTCTCTCACTGTTAAAATTATAGACTGATCATTTCTTTGCCAGTGGACAAACATTCAAAATCAGCAGGGGATCAAATACTTGTTTCCCCTCACTGTATGTACCTACATCTTAGAATCTCACCAACACTACACACAAATACATCCCTGCATTCCAACATCAAAACTACATACAAACACCACCATTATATATAACCACACCACATTCAAAAACCACACTACACACAAATGCATGCCTGCATTCAAACACCAACACTACAAACAAACTCACCCCTACATTCACTCACACATACTCTATACAAAAACATACTTACCGTATATACTCGAGTATAAGCCGACCCGAATATAAGCCGAGGCCCCTAATTTTTCCCCAAAAAACTGGGAAAACTTATTGACTCGAGTATAAGACTAGGGTGGGAAATGCAGCAGCTACTGGTAAATTTCTAAATAAAATTAGATCCTAAAAAAAATATATTAATTGAATATTTATTTACAGTGTGTGTATAATGAATGCAGTGTGTGCGTATGAGTGCAGCGTGTGTGCGTATGAGTGCAGCGTGTGTGTGTATGAGTGCAGCGTGTGTGTATGAGTGCAGTGTCTGTATGAGTGCAGCGTGTGTGTGTATGAGCGCAGCGTGTGTGTGTATGAGTGCAGTGTGTGTGTGTATGAATGCAGTGTGTGTGTGTATGAATGCAGTGTGTGTGTGTATGAATGCAGTGTGTGTATGAATGCAGTGTATGAATGCAGTGTGTGCAGGGCCGGTGCAAGGATATTTGCCCCCCCATATGTCCTGACCTCCCCTCCTCCTCCCTCAGTGGTCCTTACCTCCCCACCCCCGTGTTCCTTCACCCCCCTCCCCCAGTGGTCCTGACTCACCCCTCCCCTAGTGGTCCTTACTTCCCCCTCCCCTCCCCTAGTGGTCCTTACTTCCCCCTCCCCTCCCCTAGTGGTCCTTATCCCCCCCTCCCTCCCCTAGTGGTCCTTACCCCCCCCCTCCCTCCCATAGTGGTCCTTATCCCCCTCCCTCCCATAGTGGTCCTTATCCCCCCCCTCCCTTCCTCCCATAGTGGTCCTTATCCCCCCTCCCTCCCATAGTGTTCCTTTTCTCCCCCCCTCCCTCCCATAGTGGTCCTTATCCCACCCCCCTGCCTCCGATAGTGGTCCTTATCCCCCCCCTCCCTTCCATAGTGGTATAGTGGTCCTTATCCCACCCCCTCCCTCCAATAGTGGTCCTTATCCCCCCCCTCCCTCCCATAGCGGTCCTTATACCCCCCCTCCCTCCCATAGTGGTCCTTATCCCACCCCCTCCCTCCAATAGTGGTCCTTATCCCCCCCCTCCCTCCCATAGCGGTCCTTATACCCCCCCCCCCTCCCACAGTGGTCCTTATACCCCCCCCCTCCCACAGTGGTCCTTATACCCCCTTTTTTTAAATTATTTTTTTTATTATTATTATTATTTTTTTATTATTATTATTATTATTTTTTATTATTATTTCTTATTTTATTTTTTTTTCGTCCCCCCTCCCTGCTTGATACATGGCAGGGAGGGGGGCTCCTTCCCTGGTGGTCCAGTGGCAGTTCAGTGGGGGGGAGAGGGGGGCTGGCAGAGCTGTACTTACCTGTTCTGCAGCTCCTGTCAGCTCTCTCCTCCTCTGCGCCGTCCGTGCAGCTCCTTCTATCAGCTCACACTGTAAGTCTCGCGAGAGCCACTTACACTGGGAGCTGACCGAGGTGCTGATCGGATGGCGCGCAGGAGGAGAGAGCTGACAGGAGCTGCAGAACAGGTAAGTACAGCTCTGCCAGCCCCCCTCTCCCCCGGTCTGTATTATGGCAATGCAAATTGTCATAATACAGACTATGACTCGAGTATAAGCCGAGTTGGGGGTTTTCAGCCCAAAAAATGGGCTGAAAAACTCGGCTTATACTCGAGTATATACGGTACATTCAAACACAAACACTCCTCAGTGCTAAATAAATTAAAAACATTTGCAGGTGTTTTTTAAATGTTAAAGTGGGGGGAGGGGTGTGTGCCAAAAATAGAAGTCGGGTGCCAAATGTTCTAGGTACGCCCCTGACTGGAGGTGTCCCTAGACTGTAATGTAAACACTGCCTTTTCTCTTAAAAAAATGTGTTGACTGCAAGAAACATGAAGTGACTAATTCTATTCACCAGAACAAATACAATAAGCTGTAGTTGTTCTGGTGACTATCGTTTCCTTCTAAAGAGGGTATAACTGCAAACAAGAATGAACACATCTAAAATTGGAGAGAATATAGAATCATGAAATCTATTCATCAAAGGGACCTAGAGATATCATAAACTATGAGCACAAATGTTGAATTACATTAATCCATTGAGAAAGATATTTTTATGCTGAAACGTTGGGGATAGGGTCATTGACACTGTATACAGCTCTCTGTTTAGACTTTTGTTAATCAAGTGAGATGTGTTATTCACGGCGTAGTCGTGTATAGCCTATGTCACTGTATATTATTCTTATTTTATTTCCTATCCCATGATTCAGTGTTATAAATGTTTTGTATTTAATATTTTCATAAATTGACCTAAAATTTAAGTATCCTGTGCTCCATAGTGTCACACAGTGTAATATGGTTTGTATTACATGTGGTAAAAAATATATGTAACCTATTGTCTACCAAGTGCTTATACTTAATATTCTCATTACATTGTATTGATAATTTATTAATTTGACATAGATGTAAATCAGCTTCACGCTAGTATACTTCACCCAAGACAAATGTGATGCACACAGATATATTTTTTGGTAAAATACATTGTTTGTCAATAAAATTAAATGCAGAACTTAGAATACTCTCTCTCTCTCTCTCTCTCTCTCTCTCTCTCTCTCTCTCTCTCTCTCTATATATATATATATATATATATATATATATATATATATATATATATATATATATATATTTTAAAATCACATTAGTTACATGACAATTTCATTTCTTCAAATCTCACCTTTGTTCATTGTTAATATTCTTTCAAATGCTGTTTCGTTCTCTGAGGAAACAAATTACAGAGGCAGGATGAAATCACATGGAAAGTAACATTTTTATGATTTGTCTCCCACTCTATGGCTTTTACTCACTGAAGAATATTAAAGGCCTCAATTTAAGATTTTTGGGTCAGCTTTTCAAATGATTTAATACTGTCGGAAATATTTTTAAATATTTTTTTTTCAAAAGGTTTAAATATCAAAAAAATATAATATTTCAAAAATATTTAGATATATCAAAATATTGAAATATTTTTTCAAAATATTAAAGTATTTTAAAAATGTATTTAAAAATATAAAATCATTGCAAAAGCTTATCCAACAAAGATTAAATCAAGGATTTAATCCAAGCAAATCATGTGAAATTCTAACAAACAAGAAATGCTATCCATATAAGTTAATAACATAATGCTTACCATTAATTGTATTATTAACGACCTGTAAGAAACAAATAGAATTTATTTATATATATTCAGACAACATAATATTCCGTAATGTCTAGTCCCACCAAAGTCATTCTGCCTCTTCATACAGATGGGTAGCAGTTTCTTATAGGCATAAAGAGTTCAGTTTCTGACAAGTATAAATGTACCTGTACAGGTAAAGCCAGGGAAATGGTCCAACCTGCTGCAAACAGCACTAGTACCTTGGTTAGCTCCATAGTAACTACATAAAAAAAAAGTATATCTCTCTGTTATTTCTAGTTTAAACATTAGCTATTAAGGACAGACCTACAGATAGCCAAGGAGGAGAGGCTTAGCACCAAAACTCGCTGATAGAGTGACTCCCACTCCCGTACACACATTGTGATAAGAAATTACAACTCTAGCAATGCTATAGATGTTACATTTTACACAAAATAGAAATAGCGAAAAGGGTATTATAAAAGTAGGTCATTGTACTCCTGCCAATCTAATATAATAAATTCCAAATGTTTTTTTGTGACATTTTTATTTTAGTGGTATATTGTAGGAAGAAAATAATCAATACTTTCTGATAGTAATGAAGAAATGCTGTTATCACATTATATTATTTTATTGTGAGAAAACTATTCCACTTTTAATGAGAAAATAATATATATTTTAAGAAGGATAAAACGTAAAAAAATAAGACAACCTGTTTTCTGTACCAGACATGGTTCTTGTGATGGTATGTGCCTCACTCCTAAAGTTTTGTGTTGAGAGTAACCAGGTAACCTGGCCACGGCACCATGCTATGATCAACCTACACAGCCCTCACCCAGTGTTATTGATCTTTTATTGTATCACTTAAAGAGAAGACAGCTACCCCTTTAAAATAATGCTTGGATGTTCACTAGAGGCAGAATAGGAGCTTTAACTAGGTAGAAACAAACAAATCTGCTTTAAGAGCACAAAGTATGAAATTAATTACTCAAATACATATATACAAAACTCCAGTTTTACTCCAGTCTGCTGCTGCTGGCTCTGCCCCTGATCTGCCTGCTTGGCTGACATCATCAGAAGTGTTGTTGAAAGTAATTCACAATGCTTTCTCATAAGAAAAAAAAATTGTATTGGCTAAGACTGTCAAGGAGGCAGATCAGGGACAGAGCCAGCACAAGCCAAACAAAGTGTGGAGACACTGAATGCCAGTGCATCAGGAAGCACCTCTAGTAGCCATCTGAGGAGTAGCCAGTGGTGGTATACATAGGCTGTAATGTAAACACTAAAGTGTTTACTGCAAAAAGCCTGAAGGGAATGATTCTACTCACCAGAACAAATACAATAAGCTGTAGTTGTCCTGGTGACTATAGTGTTAACTTCCAATTAGAGATGTCGCGAACATAAAATTTTCCGTTCGCGAACGGCGAACAGGAACTTCCGCAAATGTTCACGAACGGGCGAACCGGGCGAACCGCCATAGACTTCAATAGGCAGGCAAATTTTAAAACCCACAGGGACTGTTTCTGGCCACAAAAGTGATGGGAAAGTTGTTTCAAGGGGACTAACACCTTGACTGTGGCATGCCGGAGGGGGATCCATGGCAAAACTCCCATGGAAAATTACACAGTTGATGCAGAGTCTGGTTTTAATCCATAAAGGGCAGAAATCACCTAACATTCCTAAATCGCAATGGATATGCATTGACACCTGACATATGACATATTGACACCTTGACATATGGATTGACACCTTGACATATGGATTGACACCTGTCCTCAGAGACCCTGATACACACTGACACAGAGCAGAATAGAGATTGTTCCCCCTACATAGGGTCACTTGGCAGGTATGGATTAACACCTGTCCTCAAAGCCCCTGATACACACTGACACAGAGCAGAATAGAGACTGTTCCCCGTCCTCAGAGCCCATGATACACACTGACACAGAGCAGAATAGAGACTGTTCCCCCTACATAGGGTCACTTGGCAGATATGGATTAACACCTGTCCTCAGAGACCATGATACACACTGACACACAGCAGAATAGGGATGTGGAATAGCACCTGGGGAGCTGGGGGGGGTGCCGTTGATGTGGAGCAAGACGCAGCAGTAGAAGAGGACTCAGCCGAGGAGGTTATGGAAGAGGACGGGGTAGGAGGAGTAGAGGAGGTGGCAGTAGGCCTGCCTGCAATTCGTGGCGGTGTCACCAACTTCTCTGCAGAGCCACGCATTCCATGCTTGGCAGCCGTCAGCAGGTTTACCCAATGCGCAGTGTAGGTGATATACCTGCCCTGACCATGCTTTGCAGACCAGGTATCAGTGGTCAAATGGACCCTTGCCCCAACACTGTGTGCCAGACATGCCATTACTTCCTTTTGCACAATCGAGTACAGGTTGTCCTCTGCGGTGTCCCAATAGCTACAAATTTTTTGAACGCCTCAGACTCCACCAGCTTGTATGGTAAAAGCTGGCGGGCTAGGGGGGCGTGTCCTAACTACTGAAGCGAGAAGTCGCCATGCGTACGCCAGGCATACCGTACGCCACATGCAGGAGGCAGAGGGAATCCTGGGGCAACTGGGTCTACTGGGATGCTACTCACATCGAAGCCTCCAACAAACTCCACGCTCCCTCCATATTGGGGCAACGCCGAGGCTCCAACATTTGTCCCTGGAAAACTAGCCGGGACATAATGCACAACTTGAATGGAAAACGGGTCTAACAGGTCATCCCTGCTTACGGAGACTCTCAGGTCATTGATCGTGTCAAGAGGAGGGGAACAACTTCAAAAATAGATTCCTGGCAAATTCTTAAAAAAAAATGTAAACATGAATCCGGAAAGTACAGAAAGTACAGTGCTTAATCGTATTGGTGTACTAATTTCCAGTATATCTAAAAATGTTTTACATATTTTCTGATTTTAATTGCCATGTGTATCTTTCGTATGCCCATGTGAAACGTTTTACCATTTAGGGCCCGAGTGGGGTCATTTAAACAGATCATACCTCGAGTGCAGAGTGCATTTAATCCGACTCGTTAATGTTAGTTATTCACTAAGCTTAGTGAAAACATAGTTGGCTTAAAGATGTTTTCGATTCAAGTTCTTGTGCCCCACAGTTCAAATTAACATTCAAATGACAATTCATGACAGATCACACAAGTGAATAGCCCTGCCAATGTCGTCTCAGAATTTTTTTGTTATCTAAGAAGAAATAAAAATGCATATCAACGAAAAATGCTGGCGGGCTAATAGTTCGGACAAGCCAACTGTCAGACGCTGGGCAAGGGGGTGACTTTGTGACATTGGCTTCTTACGCTCAAACATGTCCTTGACAGACACCTGACCTTGGGCAGATGAGCGGGAACTGCTCAAGGCGAGAGACGGAGTGGCGGATGGTTGAGAGGGGGCAAGGAGGACAGCAGTGGTTGACGTGGCTGAAGATGCTGGACCATGAGGAGGATGGCGGCTTTGAGTTTGTGTGCTGCTTGTACTCATGTGTTGATCCCATAGGTGTTTGTGATGTGCGATCATGTGCCTACGCAAAGCAGTTGTACCTAGGTGGGTGTTGGACTTCCCACGACTCAGTTTCTTTTGGCACAGGTTGCAAATGGCATCGCTGTTGTCACAGGCAGACACACAAAAACAATGCCACACTGCTGAGCTCTGCAATTCTGGTGGTGGACACAGCATGCGTTGATTGGCGTGCTGTCGGGCTGACCCCGGGTGCCGATGCATGCTGTCTGACTATGCCACTAGCTCCTTGCGACGACCTCCAGCTGCTTCCAACTCGTCTCCTCCTCCTCTCTGTCTCCCCATCTGAACTTTCCCCCTGTTCTTCATCTCTTCTAAAAGTTTTTTGGTTTTAAATGCACGCTATAGAGACACTAGATATGAGTGGCAAATTACACTTGCTGAGGTTGGCAGAGCACACGCTGAAGGCCTGACACCCAGACGCTTGCAGACAACTAACTGCTATTAGCTTACAGTGAAACACTTTTTTTGTTTTTAAAGGCACGCTATAGTCACACCAGATATGAGTGGTGGCACTGGGCAAATGGGCACAGTATCCACTGACCCTGACACAGAAGCTGGCAGACAACTAACTGCTATTCAATCTATAACAGTGAAAAACGTTTTTTGGTTTTAAATGCACGCTATCGTTACACCAGATATGAGTGGCAATGTGCACTGGCAGAGGTCTGCAGGGCACACGCTGAAGGCCTGACACACCCGCTTTAAGGACACTGACTGCTATTCAATCTATAACAGTGAAAAAAGTTTTTTGGTTTTAAATGCACGCTATAGAGACACTAGATATGAGTGGCAAATTACACTTGCTGAGGTTGGCAGAGCACACGCTGAAGGCCTGACACCCAGACGCTTGCAGACAACTAACTGCTATTAGCTTACAGTGAAACACTTTTTTTGTTTTTAAAGGCACGCTATAGTCACACCAGATATGAGTGGTGGCACTGGGAAAATGGGCACATTATCCACTGAGCCTGACACAAAAGCTGGCAGACAACTAACTGCTCTTCAATCTATTACAGTGAAAAAGTTTTTTGGTTTTAAATGCACGCTATAGAGACACCAGATATGAGTGGCAAATTACACTTGCTGAGGTTGGCAGAGCACACGCTGAAGGCCTGACACCCAGACGCTTGCAGACAACTAACTGCTATTAGCTTACAGTGAAACACTTTTTTTGTTTTTAAAGGCACGCTATAGTCACACCAGATATGAGTGGTGGCACTGGGCAAATGGGCACAGTATCCACTGACCCTGACACAGAAGCTGGCAGACAACTAACTGCTCTTCAATCTATTACAGTGAAAAAAGTATTTTGGTTTTAAATGCACGCTATAGAGACACCAGATATGAGTGGCAAATTACACTTGCTGAGGTTGGCAGAGCACACGCTGAAGGCCTGACACCCAGACACTTGCAGACAACTAACTGCTATTAGCTTACAGTGAAACACTTTTTTTGTTTTTAAAGGCACGCTATAGTCACACCAGATATGAGTGGTGGCACTGGGCAAAGGGGCACAGTATCCACTGAGCCTGACACAGAAGCTGGCAGACAACTAACTGCTCTTCAATCTATTACAGTGAAAAAAGTTTTTTGGTTTTAAATGGACGCTATAGAGACACCAGATATGAGTGGCAATGTGCAATGGCAGAGGTCTGCAGAGCACACGCTGAAGGCCTGACACACCCGCTTTAAGGAAACTGACTGCTATTAGCTTACACTGAAAAACTTTTTTTCTTTGTAAAAGCACGCTATAGAGACACCAGATATGAGTGGCAAAGTACACTGGCAGAGGTCTGCAGAGCACACGCTGAAGGCCTGACACCCGCTTTAAGGACACTGACTGCTATTAGCTTACACTGAAAAACTTTTTTTCTTTGTAAAAGCACGCTATAGAGACACCAGATATGAGTGGCAAAGTACACTGGCAGAGGTCTGCAGAGCACACGCTGAAGGCCTGACACACCCGCTTTAAGGACACTGACTGCTATTAGCTTACACTGAAAAACTTTTTTTCTTTGTAAAAGCACGCTATAGAGACACCAGATATGAGTGGCAAAGTACACTGGCAGAGGTCTGCAGAGCACACGCTGAAGGCCTGACACACCCGCTTTAAGGACACTGACTGCTATTAGCTTACACTGAAAAACTTTTTTTCTTTGTAAAAGCACGCTATAGAGACACCAGATATGAGTGGCAACTGGCAAAGTACACTGGCAGAGGTCTTCAGAGCACACACTGAAGGCCTGACACACCAGCTTTAAGGACACTGACTGCTATTAGCTTACACTGAAAAACTTTTTTTCTTTGTAAAAGCACGCTATAGAGATACCAGATATGAGTGGCAACTGTCCAAGTACACTGGCAGGGGTCTGCAGAGCACACGCTGAAGGCCTGACACAACCGCTTTAAGGACACTGACTGCTATTAGCTTACACTGAAAAACTTTTTTTCTTTGTAAAAGCACGCTATAGAGACACCAGATATGAGGGGCAACTGTCAAAGTACACTGGCAGGGGTCTGCAGGGCACATGCTGAAGGCCTGACACACCGCTTTAAGGACACTGACTGCTATTAGCTTACACTGAAAAATCTTTTTTCTTTGTAAAAGGACGCTATAGAGACACCAGATATGAGTGGTGGCATCTACTGGGCAAAATGGCACAGTATCCACTGTGAGCCTGACACAGAAGCTGGCAGGCAACTAACTGCTATTCAATCTATTACAGTGAAAAAAAAATCTTTTTAAATGTCAAGCATAAGCTATTGTGAAACCAGATATGAGTGGTGGCACTGGGCAAATGGGCACAGTATCCACTGAGCCTGACACAGAAGCTGGCAGACAACTAACTGCTATTCAATTTATTACAGTGAATTTTTTTTTTTATTTTTAAATGTCAAGCTTAAGCTATTATGACACCAGTTAGTGAGTGGTGGCACTGGGTAAATGGGCACAGTATGCACTGTGAGCCTGACACAGAAGCTGGCAGGCACGCAACTGCAATTACATTACACAGAATAAAAAAAAAAGCAGACTGATGTTCTAGCCCTAAAAAGGGCTTTTTGGGGTGCTGTTCTTACAGCAGAGATCAGATGAGTCCTTCAGGACTGTAGTGGACACTGAATACCCTAGCCTAGCTATCAATTTCCCTATCTAATGAGCAGCAGCTACACTTTCCCTCCTCTCACTAAGCATGCAGCTTCAGAATGAATCTAAAATGGATGCTGGGAGGGAGGTGGGAGGGTGTGGAAGGGAGGGTCTGCTGCTAATTTGCTGGAATGTGTCTGCTGACCGTGAGGCACAGGGTCAAAGTTTGCTCAATGATGACGAATAGGGGGCGGATCGAACCGCCCATGTGTTCGCCCGCGGCGGCAAAAGCGAGCACGCTATGTTCGCCGGGAACTATTCGCCAGCGAACAGTTCGGTATATCACTAATGTACACTACTGTTACACCAGATATGAGTTGCACTGGTGTGACACTGTGCCCTGGTAGGCCCTGAAACGCACACGTGTGAAGGAAACTGACTGCTATTATATTACAGTCAAAAAATGTTTTTGTTTTTTTAAATGCAAGCTATTGTGACACCAGATATGAGTGGTGACACTGGGCAAGTGGGCACAGTATCCACTGAGCCTGACACAGAAGCTGGCAGACAACTAACTGCTCTTCAATCTTTTAAAGTGAAAAAAGTTTTTTGTTTTAAACGCACGCTATAGAGACACCAGATATGAGTGGCAAATTACACTTGCTGAAGTTGGCAGAGCACACGCTGAAGGCCTGACACCCAGACGCTTGCAGACAACTAACTGCTATTAGCTTACAGTGAAACACTTTTTTTGTTTTTAAAGGCATGCTATAGTCACACCAGATATGAGTGGTGGCACTGGGCAAATGGGCACAGTATCCACTGAGCCTGACACAGAAGCTGGCAGACAACTAACTGCTCTTCAATCTATTACAGTGAAAAAAGTTTTTTGGTTTTAAATGCACGCTATAGAGACACCAGATATGAGTGGCAAAGTACACTGGCAGAGGTCTGCAGACATATTAATTTGGCCATGAGGCAGAAAGGTGTTAGAGGCCTGCAAATGGGGGAAGGACATCTGCACCTAGCAGATTGATTGGACAGGTAGAGGTAACTATAAAGCAGGACTTAGTTAACAGGCTACTCCAAGGAGAGCCATCTACATGTATGCAGGAGAGAACAATATTAGACAGGAATGAGGAGTCAGGCAGGCCTTGCTTGCTACAAATAGATTCCATGTGGCCTGCTATACAAGGCCGCATATAGCCAACGGGTATGGGCCTTATTATGTACTAAAAGTCAGAGAACAATTTGGGACAACCTGAAGTGATACTTTCCACAGATGCTAACTCATCGTGGATGACATTGGCAATACAGGTAGCCTAATCAGCAAATTTATCTTAGGCTTAAACAAGTCACTCCATGTAGTGGAATGGGTCATTAGGATTCGGGCAATTCTACAGAAAAAGGGTATAGTAAGAGTGGAAGTGATGTTACGTTAGGAGTAGGCGTGGCTGTGGATAGTAGTAAATCTGCCTCATCCATTCTCATATATTATTCCTTTGTCCTCTGTATATCCAAAACACGTGTATGTCCAGGCGTTGCAATATACAGTAATCCATTATCGGTCATGATATTAAAATCTCATTCTCATGAATTAAATCAAAGATTTTAATTCAACCCCAGAAGTAACAAGGTTTTCCTTCCGTAAAAAGGAATGGAGTTTACTGTATAATCGCATACACACAATAGAACATACATAAAAACAATGAAAAAAAAAACACTACAGACTAACAACGTAGTCAAACAAACAAACAAACAAACATAGATCACTATTCTTGTGCTGTTTTTTTAACTCTGGAATCAAATATCTGCAATATCTTAAATAATGTTGGTTATTGCACCAAACACAAATAACTGTAGTAGTTATAGTCTGCCTTCGAGTGTTAACTCTGCAGTTTTTTTTTTTTTGTTCAGCAGCTAATAGCCAGCAGCTGGAAGATTTCCCTCACATTCTTCACAAGCATATCACCCATTCACGCCCCCCCTGTAGCCAATAGTCAGAGCAGTCAGAGCAAGAGAAAGCAAACGAGGGGGGAGGAGTGAGGAAGGGGAGAAGACTTGCAAGTACGACGTTTTTTAACCATGTGAGTGCCTAAGCACAGCTCTCCTTAAGACAAAAGACAGAATAGGAGAGCTACAAGACACAGAATATATAACAAGTAACATATACCCCCCCAAAAAAACATATACATGCAAAGCACGACATACAGATGATGTAATCAAATCACAAATTGCTGAAAATAAATGCCTGCAAATAATAACTTCTGGTCACACACACACATACTCAGTCATATTCATTAACTTTTCCGTTCCTTTCATCTGTAACTCTACACCGAACTTTGCTAAAGCAAAGGCACCAGTTCTTACTTTACCAAATAAACTTAGCTAAACCAAATAAAACCATAAAACCTTTAGACCCTAAACCGGGTTGTATTAATAAAACCTTTAGACCCTAAACCGGGTTGTATTAAACCAAAATAACCACCAGGCTTGTTTACCCAAACGAGGCCAAAACATTACTCGCCAGCTTTTTCACCAAAGCCTAGCTAAAACAACAAAAGAAACCATTAAACTCTCAACCGAGCTTTACTAAACCAAAATAAACGCCAGTTTTTTCAACAAACGAGGCCAAAACAACATTCGCTAGTTTCTTCACCGAAACCAAGCCAAAACCACAAAATAAACCTTTAAAACTTTTAGACTCTAACCGGGTTGTATTAATAATTGCCAGGGTTCTTCACCAAACCCAAACTTGTATGCCAGCGCTTAACCACACTTGGCAGCATTATATAACAGTATTAAGCAAGTAGTAAAACAGATTTTCAAACAAACACTTTCAGACATGAAACTCACATTCAGGTGTAGATAGACAATTAGACAATTGACAGGTTCTTTTTTTTTTACAAAAAAAACACTCCGAGCAAGTTATTCACCTGTCATTTTTTTGTTTACCTTTCAATAGCAGTCATGGACAGGAACCAGGCTAGCCCCGAAGATAGGAGATATATGCAAGTTGCTTACGCATTCCTTACCATATATATATAGAGGTGATCAATCTCGTCCCATCTACGGGGTGTCTGCTTTCCGGCGTCCGCAAGGACTGCTAGTCGCCAGGAAAAAAACGAGGAGTGATCCGGGTCACGGCACCAACTGATTTAGATCAAAGAAAACTTTGATTAATTGTCTATCTACTCCTTTCTAAATTGATTGTGCGCATGTCTTCTGGAAGTAAATCACACCGGACACATTGCAGGTTTGAAAGAACTCCAGAGTGGCCTTTATTGCAGGGGGTGCAATTCCCTTTTAAAGCAGAAAAACGTCATGTACAGAGTCACAGTTAACATACAATATACATTCATCAATTGGTTAACAGTCTAAGGGGTCTTGTCTAAACCCACCCTACTGGGCGTGACCCCAGCATCATCACATGACATTTCTTTGTATCCCAGCCCCATTCCAGCTCCATTTTACTACACGTGGCATGTTTCTATAGAGCTTTTAGTTGCACAAAGGAAGTGGGGGAGGAGTTAGTAAAGGAAGCTGTTACACAAGGCTTGCTCGAGGGGAAGCAAGGGGAAGGTAGAAGGATGGGAGGAATTTGCAGAGGAAACAGTTACTGAGCACACAGAAGGGGGGGAAGGGCATATTTACTCTAGCAGCCAGTTTTAACATAGTGAACACAGAATAAATAGACATTAGTAAATAGCCATTTTGGTTTAATTCTTCTGTCCATAACACACCCGCTTTAAGGACACTGATTGCTATTAGCTTACACTGGAAAACTTTTTTTCTTTGTAAAAGCACGCTATAGAGACACCAGATATGAGTGGCAACTGTCAAAGTACACTGGCAGGGGTCTGCAGAGCACACGCTGAAGGCCTGACACACCCGCTTTAAGGACACTGACTGCTATTAGCTTACACTGGAAAACTTTTTTTCTTTGTAAAAGCACTCTATAGAGACACCAGATATGAGTGGCAACTGTCAAAGTACACTGGCAGGGGTCTGCAGGGCACACGTTGAAGGCTTGACACACCCGCTTGAAGGGCACTGACTGCTATTAGCTTACACTGAAAAAACTTTTTTCTTTGTAAAAGCACGCTATAGAGACACCAGATATGAGTGGTGGCACTGACTGGGCAAATGGGCACAGTATCCACTGTGAGCCTGACACAGAAGCTGGCAGGCAACTAACTGCTATTCAATCTATTACACCGAAAAAAAAAAAAATATTTTTAAATGTCAAGCATAAGCTATTGTGAAACCAGATATGAGTGGTGGCACTGGGCAAATGGGCACAGTATACACTGAGCCTGACACAGAAGCTGGCAGACAACTAACTGCTATTCAATTTATTACAGTGAATTTTTTCTTTCTTTTTAAATGTCAAGCTTAATCTATTGTGACACCAGTAAGTGAGTGGTGGCACTGGGCAAATGGGCACAGTATGCACTGTGAGCCTGACACAGAAACTGGCAGGCAGGCAACTGCAATTACATTACACAGAAAAAAAAAAAGCAGACTGATGTTCTAGCCCTAAAAAGGGCTTTTTGGGGTGCTGTTCTTCCAGCAGAGATCAGATGAGTCATTCAGGACTGTAGTGGACACTGAATACCCTAGCCTAGCTATCAATTTCCCTATCTAATGAGCAACAGCTACACTTTCCCTCCTCTCACTAAGCATGCAGCTTCAGAATGAATCTAAAATGGATGCTGGGAGGGAGGTGGGAGGGTGTGGAAGGGAGGGTCTGCTGCTAATTTGCTGGAATGTGTCTGCTGACCGTGAGGCACAGGGTCAAAGTTTGCTCAATGATGACGAATAGGGGGCGGATCGAACCACCCATGTGTCCGCCCGCGGCGGCGAGCGCGAACACGCTATGTTCGCCGGGAACTATTCGCCGGCGAACAGTTCGGTACATCACTAATGTACACTACTGTTACACCAGATATGAGTTGCACTGGTGTGACACTGTGCCCTGGTAGGCCCTGAAATGCACACGTGTGAAGGAAACTGACTGCTATTATATTACAGTCAAAAAATGTTTTTGTTTTGTTAAATGCAAGTTATTGTGACACCAGATATGAGTGGTTGCACTGGGCAAGTGGGCACAGTATACGCTGTGAGCCTGACACACACGCTGGCAGGCAGGCAACTGCAATTAGATTACACAAAAAAAAAAAAGCAGACTGATGTTCTAGCCCTAAAAAGGGCTTTTTGGGGTGCTGTCCTTACAGCAGAGATCAGATGAGTCCTTCAGGACTGTAGTGGACACTGAATACACCAGCCTAGCTATCGATTTCCCTATTAAATCAGCAGCAGCTACACTGTCCCTCCTCTCACTAAGAATGCAGCTTCCGGGGGGCGGGGCCTAACTGCAGAGCTGAACACACGTGCTTGTCTTGGGCTCCAGCACTGCGAAGCCCAATCTTGTGTAATCCAAACTGACAAAGGCCAAAACTGGACTCAAATTGCAGCCCAAACGACAGATGACCTGGAGTACTATATGTAGATACCAAACATGTGGTGTTACTCACCGGACCCACGAACTTGGAAGCCGCGGCCTATTAGCAGGGGGAGTGCCTGTAATGACCGGTTCTCCCCCTGTTGCCTGAAAAAAAAATATTAAAGTGTTTAAAACAGTGTAAAAATAAGTAATATATACTTAGATCATATATATATAATCTATCTCTCTCTCTCTCTCTATATATATATATATATATATATACACACACACACTGTCTAAGTGTATATTAATATATATATATATATATATATCAAAATACACGTACAATGATATTGAATATATATACCGTATTTTTCGCTCCATAAGACGCACTTTTTTTCCCCTCAAAAGTGAGGGGAAATGTCTGTGCGTCTTATGGAGCGAATATGATGCTTTACTTACCTGTCTTGCAGCGTTGGCCGCAGCACAGGGCGCACCGCGGTAGTGGAACTTGAATTTCATGTTCCGGTTTCCGGCGGGACTGAAAGGAAGTGTGCACAAGCTGAGTGCGCACTTCCTTTCAGTCACGCCGGAAACCGGAACATGAAATTCAAGTTCCACTACCGCGGTGCGCCCTGTGCTGCCGGCCAACGCTACAAGACAGGTAAGTAATTATGGGACAAGGGGAGGGGGACAGTATGGGAGAGAAGCATATGGGGAGGGGGATGAAGTCTATGGGGGGGATGAAGTCTATGGGGGGGGATGAAGTATATGGGGGGGGATGAAGTCTATGGGGGGGATGAAGTCTATGGGGGTGGATGAAGTCTATGGGGAGGGGGTGGGTGAAGACTATGGGGAGGGGGTGGGTGAAGACTATGGGGAGGGGGTGGGTGAAGACTATGGGGAGGGGGTGGGTGAAGACTATGGGGAGGGGGTGGATGAAGTCTATGGGGAGGAGGTGGGTGAAGTCTATGGGGAGGGGGTGGGTGAAGTCTATGGGGAGGGGGTGGGTGAAGTCTATGGGGAGGGGGTGGGTGAAGTCTATGGGGAGGGGTGGGTGAAGACTATGGGGAGGGGGTGAGTGAAGACTATGGGAGAGAGGAGAAGACTATGGGAGGGGGGGACACTATGGGACAGGGGAGAAAAAAAATATTCTGTACAAACTGTCCCATAGTAAGTAACACTATGGGACAGTTTGTTCAGAATATTTTTTTTCTGGGTTTCTTCCTCTAAAAACTAGGTGCGTCTTATGGTGAGGTGCGTCTTATGGAGCGAAAAATACGGTATATATATATATATATATATATATATGATATATAATTATCATATATAATGATAATTATATATATATATATATATATATATATATATATATATATATATATATATATATATATATATATATATATATATAATTATCATTATATATAATATAAAATAAATATATATGTAAATACGTTAAAAAATAAAATAAAAAAAATAAAAAATAAATTATATATATATATTTAATACGTAATGGATAGTATCTGTAAGGGCAAAGTTGGTTGTGGTGTGCCGAAACCAATGTACGAGTGGGCCTGTAAATAAAAGAGGGCCCACCAAGGAGAATGTAATTATAACAGGGTGTAGGTGGGTGGGGACAATCAGCTGAACGGCAGAGGTGAGTAGGGGCTGGGAGTTTAAGTAGGGGACTTACTCCTACCACAAATTCAGGCCTAATGGCCTTTCTACTTGTGCTCGGAATTTAATACGTAATGGATAGTATTTGCAAGAGCAAAGTTGGTTGTGGTTTGCCGAAACCAACGTACGAGTGGGCCTGGAAATAAAGAGGGCAAAAGATTGCTAAGTGATATGAAGATAGGCCCATCTATAGGTAGTCTTGTTATAGTGAGTGGAGCTGAAACCTTTAATATACCTTTCAATACCTTTTTAATGGGATATGATGACAAGAAGGGGGTGTTGTTAGGGAAATTTGTGAGGCTATGGTGCTGAACCCCGGTGAGGTAAAGTTTAATGGTGTTGTGAGAAAGTTTAAGATATAAGTGGCAGAAGAGGCAAAAGCCACCATGGTTTGTATAGAAAGGTGTCACATATTCATCCGCTTATAAAAATGTGGTTAATGACATTTACTGTCCACACAGGAAAAGTTGTGCCGAGCAGCAACCTAATCCACAGAAGGGTTAATGCTGAGCAGCAATTATGCAAATGAAACCTGGTAACTGACTTTGGGGTCAAAGGCCGGTTACAGCCTATCAGATCTGGAGGAGGGGTATTTAGGCCCAAATCTCATCCTGCTCAGTGTCCTGTCGTGGTTTCCCTTGTGGTTGTCCGAGAGCACATTCCTGTTTATAGTTTTCTACCTGTTTTTTTACTTTGGCTTTGTTTATTGACTTCTCTATATTCTTGTATCCTGACTCCTGGCTTTCCTCATCGCTGTGTCCCTTTCTGTGTTCCCTGACCTCGGCTAGTATTTTTGACTATTCTTTGTACGTTAAATCTGGCCATTCTAAGGACCGGTAATACGTTACTTATTTGTCATCTGTGCTGTACAGTTCTATGTGCTGGATCAAACAGTAATCCTGACATTACGACATGGCCATAGATCCTGTAGAACTGTGTCAGCACATAGCTGCTTGCGAGAGGAAATTAGAGGAGAATGATCACCGCATGGATCAATTCGCTCAGGCTTTTAGTACGCTTCTCGCTAGAACGGCGCATCTGCAGCCTGCAGCGTCTCCTCCTATAGCACCTCTACCCTGTGTACCTCCACCCACTGTTAATAGTACTCCTAGCATCTCCTTATCGCCATCCCTACAGTTTGATGGCAATATCCAGGAATGCAGGGGTTTTCTTAATCAGGTGGTGTACCATTTTGAGGCCTCACCAGGGTCGTTCCCCACAGACAGAGCAAAAATTGGTTATCTAATGAATCAATTAAAGGGCAAGGCCCTTGCCTGGGCCTAACGTTTGAGCCATTGGGTAGAGAGGATGACGCCTCCACTGCCCTAATGCACATCAGACAAGGTTTTTGAATTCCCTACCTTAGCTTCCGAGGTAGACTGGACTAACAATGGGTTAATCTCAGCATTTAAAAAGGGTCTCTCAGAGACTATACTAGATGAGATAGCCGCTAAAGAATTACCTAAGAGTCTTAACACATTTATTACGTTTGTCATGCATATTGATAATAGGTTAAGACTCAGAGAATTCACCAGAAGCAAGACCAGACATACGGCTATGTCCCTAGCACCTTGATTCTCTAAACCTGTTTTGTCTAACCTCCCTGTACAGTCCGAACCCGAACCTATGCAGTTGGGGGTCACTAGACTGTTGGAGGCCGAAAAACAGTATAGGAGAAGGGAGGGGTTATGCCTATATTGCGGTAGAAAGGGACATATGATAACTAATTGCCCAGTGCGTCTGGAAAACTTCCGCACCTAAGAACCTTAAGGGGACAGATCTTAGGTGTGATGGAGTTGTCCTCTAACAAAAACAAAAGTAGATTCCTCCTTGAGGTATTCATTTCCCTGGATAACAAGAAGTTTTCTTGCAGTGCCCTAATGGACTCAGGTGCTGCTGGAAATTTTATTGATGTCCAGTTTATTAGGGGTAATGAGATACCGGTCAGGGAGAGACCTACGCCGATAGCTGTAGAGGCTATTGATGGTAGACCACTCACACAACCTCTTATAACCCACGAAACTGTCCCTATTACGATCGCTATTGGGGCCTCCCATAGGTAGGAGATGACGTTTCAGGTTATTACTTCTCCATCATGTCCTATCATATTAGGGTTTCCGTGGCTGAGTAAGCACAATCCCTACATTGACTGGGCTAATGGGGAGATATTAGAATGGGGTAAAGAGTGTATGGGGAGATGTATAAAACCAGTACTAAAGAGATTGGATACTATTGACCTTCCCACTACCACTCCCCAAACTCCTGGAGTTCCCATACAATACCGAGAACTTCAGGAGGTGTTTAACAAGGCTCAGTCTGATGTATTGCCTCCCCACAGAGCATATGACTGTGCCATTAACCTGTTTCCAGGCGCTAAGGGGGCAGTTTATGCCTTATCTCCCTAGGAGAGTAAAATAATGGAGGAATACATCAAAGAATCCTTGAGCAAAGGGCACATAAGAAAGTCATCCTCACCAGCTGGTGCAGGATTCTTTTTTGTTGAGAAAAAGGGTGGTGAGTTACGCCCTTGCATAGACTACAGGGCACTTAATAAAATCACTGTAAAAAATGCATACCCTATCCCACTCATTTCCGAATTGTTCGATAGACTTCAGGGAGCTAAAGTAGTTACTAAGTTTGACCTTAGGAGTGCTTACAATTTGGTTAGAATTAAAGACAATCATGAGTGGAAGACGGCATTTAATACCCGTAGTGGACACTATGAATATCTGGTAATGCCATTTGGGTTATGCAATGCCCCAGCCATATTTCAAGACTTTATCAATGATGTACTCAGGGAATTCATTTACTCATTTGTCTTGGTTTATTTGGACAATATTTTGGTGTATTCCCCTGATCTTCAAACTCACCACTCCCATGTGAAACAGGTTCTGCAGACGTTGTTGAAAAATAACATTTATTGTAAATTAGAAAAGTGCATATTTGACCAGCCTGAAGTCCACTTTTTGGGTTACAACATCTTTTGGAGGGTTCCAAGGACCCCCTGTTGATCATAACCGACCACAAAAATCTGGCATATATAGGGGATGCCAAACGTTTGTCTTCCAGGATGGTCACTGTTCCTTTCACGTTTTAACTTCCTCATTACTTATAGACCTGTTTCTAAAAATACCAAGGCTAATGCCTTGTCCAGGCAATTTGATAATGAGTCAGCTCCGGAACAGGTGACATCTCCTATTATTCCACCAGAGTGTATTATTGCTACTACTGTCCTCTCACTGTCTTCTCCACTGCTTGGCACCATACTGGAGGCCCAGCCTCAGGTGCCCAGTGGTAAACCATGTGATAAACTGTTTGTTCCCCTATGTGAAAGGGTTAATATCATGAAAGTGTTCCATGACAATATAACTGCTGGACACCCAGGCATCAATAAGTCCACTGCCGCGATCACTAGATCATTTTGGTGGGATTCACTCAGGAAAGATGTAAAGGAGTATGTGCAGTCATGTTCTGTGTGTGCAGTTTCTAAGGTGACTCATGCACTTCCTTGTGGCCGGTTGCAGCCTCTTCCTGTTCCTGAGATTCCATGATCCCACTTATTCATGGACTTTATTGTTGAGCTTCCTAGCTCTGCTGGGTTCACTACTATTCTCATGGTTGTAGACCGATTTTCTAAGATGGCTCACTTCATTCCTCTCAAGAAGTTGCCATCTTTGCAAGAATTGGTCCTAATTTTCATACGTGAAATTGTCCGTTTGCATGGCATCCCTCACAATATTGTGTCTGATAGGGGCTCTCAGTTTCTGTCCCGATTCTGGAGGACGTTCAGTAAACAATTGGGGATTGATCTCTCCTTCTCCTCCTCCTACCATCCACAGACCAATGGTACAGCTGAGAGGGCTAACCAGTCATTAGAAGTTTATTTGCGTTGTTTTATTAATAGCACACAGGACAATTGGTCCGAACTACTCCCGTGGGCCGAGTTTGCTAGAAACAATACTGTCCAATTTTTGTCAACAATGGTAGGCAGCCTACAGTTCTCCCTGCGGTATTTTCTGATACTGCCATTCCTGCTCTGGATGAGCGTCTGGCCTCCATTCAGGATACCTGGGTTAAGGTTCAAACTGCTCTAGGGGCTGCTGCTGAACGCTTCAAACATTTTGCTGATAAGCATACGAGTGCCAACCCGGTGTACCAAGTGGGGGACCGGGTTTGGTTGTCATCTTGCAACATCAAGCTTAAGGTCCCTAGCATGAAGTTTGCCCCCAGATTCCTTGGTCCCTATAGAGTGCTTTGTAGGATCAATCCAATGTCTTACTCTCTGGCTCTTCCTGCATCTTTAGGGGTTCCCAACACTTTTCATGTGTCCTTACTCAAACCTCTTGTCTGCAATAGATATACTGTTCCTTGTGTTCCTCCCCCTCTGGTGGTGGTGGGTGGTCAGGAGGAGTATGAGGTTTCTTCTATCGTGGATTCTAGGTTTTCTTGGGGCACTTTACAGTACTTGGTTGTTTGGAAAGGTTACGGTCCTGCTGATCGTTATTGGGTTTCGACTCCTGACCTGCATGCGGGCCATAAGATCCGCGCTTTTCACGCCAAATTTCCTCTCAAGCCTGGTCCTGCCCGCCCGGTGGGCGTTCTTCAGGTGGGGGGTAATGTCACGTATTCATCCGCTTATAAAAATGTGGTTAATGACATTTACTGTCCACACAGGAAAAGTTGTGCCGAGTAGCAACCTAATCGACAGAAGGGTTAATGCTGAGCAGCAATTATGCAAATGAAACCTGGTAACTGACTTTGGGGTCAAAGGCCGGTTACAGCCTATCAGATCTGGAGGAGGGGTATTTAGGCCCAAATCTCATCATGCTCAGTGCCCTGTCGTGGTTTCCCTTGTGGTTGTCCGAGAGCATGTTCCTGTTTATAGTTTTCTACCTGTTTTTTGACTTTGGCTTTGTTTATTGACTTCTCTATATTCTTGTATCCTGACTCCTGGCTTTCCTCATCGCTGTGTCCCTTTCTGTGTTCCTTGACCTCGGCTAGTATTTTTGACTATTCTTTGTACGTTAAATCTGGCCATTCTAAGGACCGGTAATACGTTACTTATTTGTCATCCGTGCTGTACAGTTCTACGTGCTGGATCAAACAGTAATCCTGACAAAAGGTTGCCTTGTAAACCGAATTCTGCAGTGAATTTGTTAAATATGGTAAGTGCCCTATTATAAGAGATAGCTGTGTTAGGTGATAGTGCTTGGTGAGTGAGAGTCCTAGCGTGATGCATTAGTGTGCTTAATCCAGGATTAGTTCGTGAAATCGTGGTGTCCTGGATGGCTGGTGGTGAGCCGTAGGGAGTGCCTGAGAGAATACCTGGAATTGAGAGCGAGAAAGAGCATCAGCGGGCGTGTTGTGGACACCCGGGATGTGAAAACAAACTAAGTGAAACTGAACGGTTGCTGCTAGCCAGGTCAGCTTGTGAATCAGCCGCATGATGGTCAGGGATGATGAGCACCCCTTGTTAATGATTTAGCAAGCTGCCGAGTTGTCAGAGTAGCATTTTACTGCCTTGCCGGACCAGAGATGACCCCAGGTGTGTGCGGCCTCCACAATGGGATAGATTTCAAATAGGACTGAGGTCTCCCTGAATCCTGGCAAGGCATCCGTCTCAGCGGGCCAGTGACCCCTAAACCAGTGGTTCCCAAAGATGGCTGCGAAACCAGTGTTGGCTGCAGCATCTGTGTAAATGATGGGTGAAGAAGTGGAGAGAGGGGGGATAAACATGGAGATACTGTTCCAATCTGCCAAAAACTTCCCCCACATAGCTAAGTCAGCCTTGGCGTGGGGGTCCAGTGAAACTGGTCAAAAGTCCGGTACCCTGTGGAGCAGGCAAAGAAGCCTGGATATAAAAGACCTTCCCTGCGGGATGATGTGCATGGCGAAGTTCAGGGATCCGAGAAGGGACTGAAGTTCCTTTCTGGTGCAAACATCATTCCGCAGGAACATGTCTATCTCCCCTCTCAAGTGGGTCAGTTTGTCATGGGGAAGGCTAGCTCTGAGGGTAACAGAATCTAGCTCTATCCCCAAAAAGGTTAATTTAGTTGTGGGGCCGATTGTTTTAGATGGGGACAAAGGTACTCCAAGTGTGGTAAAAAGTGTTGTAGTGCTGCTGATAGCGGTGGGTGTTTGTGCCCCTGGCTCTATCAGTAGGAAGTCGTCTAGGTAGTGAATAACGGAGTGACACCTGAGGACTTTCAGAAGCAGCCAGCATAGTGTCTCAGCGAAAATATCGAAAAGTTCGGGGCTGCTTCGAGAACCGAAAGTGAGTCGTGTGGAGAAGTAGTACTTCCCTCGCCATTTAACACCGTGCAAGTGCCAGAGTGAGGGGTGCATGGGTAGTAACTTAAACGCGTTTGTGATGTCTGTTTTGTTGAGCCAGGGGCGATTACCAGAAGAGATTATGGACTGTATGGCATCGTCAATAGATACGTACTGGAGTGAGAATTCGTCTGCTGGAATGAGTGCTGGGAACAAAAGAGGTGCTGGGAACAAAAGAGGTGTGCGGTGCCGATAAATCGATAATTAGAAGTTTTTTATTTGAATATTTGTGAACTGCAACACCAATGGGGTTAGTGCGCCAGGAGGAAAATGGTGAGGAGGTGAAAGGCCCGATCATGAAACCGTTGGTAATTTCAGAGGAAAGGAGAGTGTCTCTGGAGACTGGGTCTAGACGTGCTGACAGGAGATTAGGATATTCTAGTGTGCCTGAGGGAATGGCTACTATACCCGTGAGAAACCCCTGTGTGAACCCCGTGTTTACCTTAGGTAAAAAAACAGGTTGTCGACTTTAATGTCTGTTAGTCATTTGTTAGGGGACAACCTGGCCAGACACAGGGTCTTAGTATGTGCCGTGAAGCAAATGGAGCATATGTGCAATAATCTACAGGCGCTGAAACTGCAGGAGCCTGCGTTGAAATTATTGCACACCTGCGCCTTGCCTAAAAAGGAGATGGGCCTACCCAGCTTGTCACGTAGACCACCCGCTGGTTTGTTGTGAGGGGTGAAAGTGGGATGAGGGGTGGGAGTGGAGGTGGTGGGATCTGCTTCAGAGGGACATAAGTCCACCATGTGGGATGTGGAATTACATATGGCACAAGATGGGGGCCTGAGACCAGCGAAGTGGTGACAGAATAGTTCTGTATCCATCTGACGATTAGAAATATAACGATTAGGCGGAGCCTAGCTTCCAGGCTGAACAGACGTGCAGAAACCAAGCTCCTGACCAAAACTGCCATTTGGGTGAAAAAAAAAACAAATATCGAGCACGTCCATGATCTGGAGGAAAGCAAGCAAAGAGGGGACACCCGGGGGACCACTTTGATACCCGACTCAAGTTTGTCACTAACCGGGAACCCTGAAATCCTGCCGAGGCCTACCTGGGACCGAAACGGGGAGAGGTGGCCACTCTCCTCGCTAGAGAACAGGCCTACAGACTGCTCTCACCTCCCAACTCCTAACCCCCCCTCCTTTGGACAGGCGGGGGACATCCCGGTCCAACCAGGGCGCCTGGAACACAAGCTACAAAACTAGAGCCAAGATGCCAGACCGGGAAAACCGGGTGGCTGCCGTGACACAATCCCAGTGCAACCCTGCAAGCCAGACAGACCAGAGCTGGAAGGAGGCCTTTGAGGCTCGCTTTAATGCTATTTGCCAAGCCTTCTGGGACCGCATTGCCAAGCGTGAATCCCTGTCTACACCTCCAGAGATGGAACCCACCTGCCAAATAGCAGCGGACTCCTGTCCATCTTCTGGGCTGGGAGCCCAACTGGAGAAACCTCCAGGCCGCAGTCCAACCACCCGCGGGGAAGACCACGAGTCGGAAACCCCGGGGACCCACGATCCAACCTCACGTCGAAGGCGGATTCACGGACAGAGGGCGCTAGCTCCCTTAACAGCCCGGAGCCGTAAGGACGGGGACCCGTTCCGCTACACACAGCATCTGCACTACAAGCAGGGCAACCCACGCTCCCGCATACCGGAGAGAGGCATCGCTATAACCAACTGGGAAACAGATTTTCCACGGTGGCATGCACAGGGCATTGGCTGAGGACGGCTAATTATCTACTCAACGGCCCATCTACTGAAGCCCAACACCGGTCTGGACGCTGACAAACCTAATGTGGACACTGTTAATCTATGTAAAGTATGGCTTTGTCAGGATCGGGACAGGGATCCAACACGCAAAGTACAAACAGGACAGGGTACGTATACCGGACCTTAGAATGGCCGGACTAACGTACGGAGAGTAAAGAGAATGGTCAGAAACAAGCCGAGGTCGAGGGAACGAGAGGACAGGTGAGCGAGGAACAAGCCGGGTCAAGGATACCAGAGGGAAACAGAGAAAGTCAAACTAGCCGGGTCGGAACCAAAGGAATAACTGAAATCGCCAGAGCACTGTGTGACTAGACAGGCTAGAACCACGACAGGGCAATGAGTGAATGGGAGAAACAGGTTTAAATACCCTGGTTACGGTGAGTAAACCCGCCTCCGACGAGTCCTGAGTGGCTTCCAGTCACTTGAGTGACAGATCGGTCCGGACTGACGTCATGACGTCGGGCAGCGTGCGTGACGTCATAAAATGAGACGGATGCCTCGCGGCCGGCGTGAGAGTGTCTAGGAGAGCCGCGAGGGATGGAGGAAGCCGACCTGCTGGAGGAGTAAACTACTAAGTCTCTACCTCTTTCGGAGGTAGAGACTTCAGGTACCCTGACAGTACCCCCCTCTCAGATACGCCCACCGGGCGGAAAGAACCGGGACGAGACGGAAAGCGTGAGTGAAACGCCCTGCGAAGACGAGGAGCATGAACATCCTCTTGTGGTACCCAACTTCTCTCCTCAGGACCATATCCCTTCCAGTCGACCAAATATTGTACTCTCCCCCGAGAGATACGAGAATCAATGATGGAGTTAACCTCATACTCCTCCTGACCCTCCACCTGAACAGAGCGAGGAGGGGCGATTGTGGAGGAGAATCTGTTACAGACTAGGGGTTTCAACAATGAAACGTGAAAGGAGTTAGGGATGCGTAAGGCAGCTGGGAGAGCTAGACGATACACCACTGGGTTAATTCGAGTCAAGATCCTGTAAGGACCAATATATCGAGGGGCGAATTTCATGGAAGGAACTTTAAGCCGAATATTCCTAGTGCTTAACCATACTCTATCGCCTGGAACGAAAATCGGAGCCGCCCTTCTACGTTTATCGGCGTGTTTCTTAACCAGCATAGAATTGTGTAGAAGAATTTGTCGAGTCTGGTCCCACAACTTCCTCAGATTGGCAACATGTACATCAACCGACGGTACACCTTGGGAAGGAGAAACCGAGGGAAGAATAGATGGATGAAAGCCATAGTTAATGAAGAAGGGGCTTGAATGAGTAGAGTCACAAACGAGATTGTTGTGCGCAAACTCCGCCCAAGGAATCAAACCGACCCAATCGTCCTGGTGTTCGGAAACAAAACAACGTAGATATTGCTCAATCTTTTGGTTAGTACGTTCAGCAGCTCCGTTAGACTGGGGATGATAGGCATAAGAGAAATTTAATTTAATACCTAGTTGAGAACAAAAGGATCTCCAAAAACGGGAAACAAATTGGGACCCTCTGTCAGATACAATTTGGGAAGGTATCCCATGTAAGCGAAAAATCTCCCTCGCGAATATCTCTGCCAACTCTGGGGAGGATGGAAGTTTAGGCAAGGGAATGAAGTGGGCCATCTTGGTGAATCTGTCAACCACGGTGAGGATAACAGTCTGTTTTTTAGAGATAGGTAGATCGACAATAAAGTCCATGGCCAAACAAGACCATGGTTTCTCTGGTACCTCTAAGGGATGCAGGAATCCACTTGGGAGCGTATGAGGTTGTTTGGTCTTAGTACACACTTCACACGCAGCGATGAAATCTTTAGTATCCTTACGTAAAGCAGGCCACCAAAAGTCTTTAGAAATCAAAGCATACGTCTTGCGGATACCAGGATGTCCCGCCATCTTGCTGTTATGGAAACATTGCAACAGCTCCAGTTGAAGAGTAGGAGGAATGAAATGTCGACCCTCAGGAGTCTGTTTAGGTGCTAGATGTTGCAGCTTAATGATCTCGGACAGTAACGGGGAATGAATCCTGAGATTCGTATTAGCAACAATCTTGCATTTAGGAACTATAGAAGAAAGAATCGGTTCAGATACAGTGAAAGGTTCCTATTGTCGAGACAAAGCATCGGCTTTAGAGTTCTTAGAGCCAGGTCTGTAAGTAAGCACATAATTGAAATGAGTCAGGAATAAGGACCAACGAGCTTGCCTAGAGGACAAACGCTTGGCCTCCCCAATATAGGACAAGTTCTTGTGGTCCGTCAAAATAGTAACTGGATGTAAGGTGCCCTCCAATAGATGTCTCCACTCTTTCAAGGCTTTAATGACTGCTAACAATTCCCTGTCTCCGATGTCATACCTGCTTTCAGGCCCAGAAAGTTTCTTGGAAAAAAAACCACAAGGATGTAACGGTTTATCCACCCCCAACCTTTGTGAGAGAACGGCACCTACTCCTGTCTCAGAGGCATCGACCTCAAGTAGGAACGGCAAGGACGTATCAGGATGGACTAATATTGGAGCAGAAGCAAAAAGTTCTTTGAGATTTTTGAAAGCAACGAGAGCTTCAGTAGACCAAGTCTTAGTATCAGCCCCTTGTTTGGTCATATTGGTAATAGGTGCAATAATAGAAGAGTAACCCTTAATGAAGCGCCTATAATAATTGGAGAACCCAATAAACCTCTGGATAGCCTTGAGTCCCTTAGGTAATGGCCAATCTAGAATAGACTGGAGTTTGTCAGGATCCATCTTAAAGCCTTCCCCAGAAATCACGTATCCAAGAAAATCTATCTGGGTCTGGTCAAAGCTGCATTTCTCCAATTTGCAGTATAAGCCGTGTTGTAGAAGTTTGTGTAATACCTTTCTGACTTGTCTATGGTGGGTCTCAATCTCTCTAGAGTGTATGAGAATGTCATCCAGGTATACAATAACACAATCCTGTTGAAATTCCCTAAGAACTTCGTTAATCAGATCCTGGAATACTGCCGGTGCGTTACAAAGGCCAAAAGGCATGACCGTGTACTCATAATGCCCGTAGCGGGTATTAAACGCAGTCTTCCACTCGTGGCCTTGTTGAATTCTCACCAAGTTATATGCCCCTCTGAGGTCCAACTTGGTGAAAATCTTAGAACCTTTTAGCCGATCAAAGAGCTCGGTAATCAAGGGGATCGGATAGGCCTTCCTAATGGTTATTTTATTCAAACCTCGGTAATCAATACATGGTCTGAGTGAGCCATCCTTCTTTTTAACAAAAAAAAAATCCAGCCCCGGCGGGAGAAGAGGATCTCCTAATGAATCCCTTGTCTAAATTCTCCTGAATATACTCCTCTAAAACAGAATTCTCTTTAATGGATAGAGGATATACGTTACCCCTGGGGGGCATGGTGCCGGGCAAAAGATTAATTTTACAATCAAAGGTCCTGTGTGGGGGTAGTGTATCAGCGTTCTTCTTATCGAACACTGCTTTTAAGTCTATGTACAGAGGAGGTATCTGTCTCCCTGTAGACTGGGTAGAACTAACTGGTGTGTTAATCATAGCCAATGGAGACACCCTGCATAAACACCTCTCCTGACAACCCTGGCCCCATGAGATTATCTCCCCTAATTCCCAATCGATAATAGGGTTATGTCTCTTTAACCATGGGTAGCCCAGGACTATGGGAACAGAAGGAGATGAAATGAGCATAAGTGATAAGTTCTCCTCGTGTAAGATACCAATAGTTAAGTTAATGGGTATAGTCTCACGAGAGATAACAGGCTCAAGTAAAGGTCTACCATCTATGGCCTCAACGGCCAAGGGTGTATCCCTTAACTGGGATGGGATAGTGTGTTTAGTAGCGAAGACTTGGTCGATAAAATTCTCAGCAGCTCCGGAATCTATCAAGGCCATGGTCTTTAGCATTCCCTTCTCCCACGTTAAAGAAATTGGTAGCAGAAGCCTGTGATCTTTATAATTATGCGTAGAGGACAAAATAGAAACACCCAAGGCCTGTCCTCTAGAGAAACTTAGGTGCGGGCGTTTCCCGAGCGAGTAGGACAATTCAGACGCAAATGACCTCTGGCTCCACAATACATACATAAACCCTCCCTTCTCCTGTACTGCCTCTCCTCCTCAGAGAGGCGAGTATTGCCTATCTGCATAGGTTCAGGATACAGTGAGGTATTGGAATCAGGACTTTGAAATGTAGGGGCTAATTTAAAGGCAGGTCTGAAGTTCCTCTCTCTAGTGTTCTGTCTCTCTCTTAAATGCTCATCAATACGAGAAATGAACGAAATTAAGTCCTCTAAATTCTCAGGAAGCTCCCTAGTAGCAACCTCATCAAGGATAATATCTGATAGCCCGTTCAAAAATACATCTATATAAGCCTGCTCATTCCACTTGACTTCTGCCGCCAGAGACCTGAACTCTAGTGCATAATCCACAAGTGTCCGGTTCTCCTGTCTCAGGCGCAACAGTAATCTGGCTGCATTAACCTTCCTACCAGGAGGGTCAAAAGTTCTTCTAAATGCAGCTACAAAGGCATTATAATTATATACCAATGGGTTATCATTCTCCCATAGTGGGTTGGCCCATCTCAGAGCTTTCTCAATGAGTAGGGTGATAATAAATCCAACTTTCGCCCTATCTGTGGGATAGGAGCGGGGTTGTAGTTCGAAGTGGATACTAATCTGGTTCAAAAAACCACGACACTTCTCCGGTGAACCACCATAACGTACAGGTGGGGTAATACGGGAAGAGGCACCTACAGTGGCTACCTCTAGACCAGAACTTACAGGAGAGATGGAAGTAGTATGGATCTCCTCAGGTGGGTTATTGGCACGAGATAATAGCGCCTGTAGTGCTAGTGCCATCTGGTCCATTCTGTGTTCCATGGCGTCAAACCTGGAATCAGAGGGACCAACCTGACTGTTTGTACCTGCAGGATCCATTGGCCCTGTCGTAATGTCAGGATCGGGACAGGGATCCAACACGCAAAGTACAAACAGGACAGGGTACGTATACCGGACCTTAGAATGGCCGGACTAACGTACGGAGAGTAAAGAGAATGGTCAGAAACAAGCCGAGGTCGAGGGAACGAGAGGACAGGTGAGCGAGGAACAAGCCGGGTCAAGGATACCAGAGGGAAACAGAGAAAGTCAAACTAGCCGGGTCGGAACCAAAGGAATAACTGAAATCGCCAGAGCACTGTGTGACTAGACAGGCTAGAACCACGACAGGGCAATGAGTGAATGGGAGAAACAGGTTTAAATACCCTGGTTACGGTGAGTAAACCCACCTCCGACGAGTCCTGAGTTGCTTCCAGTCACTTGAGTGACAGATCGGTCCGGACTGACGTCATGACGTCGGGCAGCGTGCGTGACGTCATAAAATGAGACGGATCCCTCGCGGCCGGCGTGAGAGTGTCTAGGAGAGCCGCGAGGGATGGAGGAAGCCGACCTGCTGGAGGAGTAAACTACTAAGTCTCTACCTCTTTCGGAGGTAGAGACTTCAGGTACCCTGACAGGCTTACACATGCTCACCCACACTCTAGACGGCGAGGATAACCTCCCACCATAACTTTATTCTTATTGATTAAGCTGACACCCAAACCAGCTTGCTCTTAAAGCCTGAGAACACTACCTTACCTTACATGACACTAAGCACACCGTGAATAAGCAGTCTTGGGAATACCCCACGGTTCTCTTGCAACAGGATGGGTTTTCTTTACCTAATAGATTGGCGATAATTTTAGTGAAGCACTGCGCAGTGGAGACTATCTCCTTTTCTCTGCTTGTATGGTTTGAAGTTCTCAGATCCTACTGCGCGGACCAGTGGTTACTATTTCTTGTAAATCTTGTTTAACTTCGCTATTATTTCTCTATTATATTAACAAAAAAGGTGCTGACAACTCGATATATATTGTTTATCTCGCATGCTACTCTTGGAAATGTCAAAATGTCGATACTTGCATGTTGTTCCCTTAAAGCACCACTAACATAAAGAATTGAAACAAATAATCTTTAGGATAGCTAGTTAACGTTTGCAAAGGGTTATAACCTGTCAGATCTATTCTTAATAAGCATTAAGCCTGTAATACTGTTGCCTACTTTGGTAGGAATGTAAGCGTCCTGGGACACATTATAATCCTAAAATGTGTAACCATGGGCTACCACTATAAGGATACCAAGCCCAATTGCCAGGCACCGAGCCCTGCATGTTACACTTTTTTGTTATAAATTAATTACTTCTCATTTTTGATACCTCCCCTCACGCTGCCTAATGCTACTGCAATGCGGCTTATTCCTGATGATCTAACTTGCACGTTAACCTACCGTACACCTACTTTAACGTGTACTAATGTACCCAACATACCCTGTTTCTGGTATTACGCGTTCCATGTGAGCAAAATTCATGGCGTGTAAGTAAGGATAACGATCTTGTTTGCTTCTCATAGTTACTAGCGTCCTATTGTTTACTTATAAAAAAAAGCAGCTTACTACTGTCGAGCTATTTAACACTAACTACATGACCAAGCTGAATGTTATTTTATGTTATATTTCCTAACAAAAATTTGCACAGTTATGCCAATATGCCTACTCTGTTAACCTCATTGTTCACTCCTAACTTGCTTTTGCTGTTGTGGCATAGCGATAATGCTTGTTACTCTTATGCACGTTAAAAAAAATATATATATATATATAACGATTGATATTAGCGTTATACCTATACATGGTTCGGCAGTTTTTGCCGTACGAATGCATAAATGATGCGTAAGTATAACGGGTTAATTCTGACGTTGAACTGTTTCAGATGGGTCGCTGCCTTCGCTGATACTGACTTATGATAGCCGTAGAAAGAAGAGCCTCCGTACTTGATGCCTAGATCCACCACCTTGTGAAGGTAGAGGTCTAACTCATCTCTTCTGTGGATGACGTCACGGTATATCCCGAAAGCTATCACAAACTGGGGGATTGAAAGTTTTTTTATTAAGCCTGGGATCTCTCATCTTAAGCACTACTGAAATGTCCCCGTAATTGTATGCCTTGTTCTCCAGTATGTCCTGTGAAGCTATAAGCAGAGACACCAGACACACGTCCTTCCCGTCTAATATTTCTTTCCTGATAGAGTCTGGGACGGAGTGAGCTGGTGACTCGAAAGGTGCTATAGTTGTGACTGGTGTTGGAAAGGGGAGAATGGGGGGAAGAGGGGGCATGCTGGTACAGCGGGGACAGCCGGGGTAGAGACTGGGAGGCCCATGGTATTACCTGGGGAGGCGATGGCGCTCTCCACCTTAGATAGCCTGCTATTAAGGGTCTGCAGGTTGGCCAAGATTGCTGCTAGGGTATCCTGGGTGGCCGTGCCAGCGCTTGGTGGCTGTCCTTGAGAGCTAGTGCTTGGCCTAGGCTCAGGGGCTTGGTAGGTAAGCAGTCTGTAAAGTTCTACCTTTCTAGCTGTGGCTGGAAAGGGGATTCCCCTGAGCCTAAGCTCGTTCGTAATTTTAGGAATAGTCCATGCTCTCAAGGACGTGGGAGTTGAGGGGGTGAGAGATTCGCCTGGAGACTCTGGTCTGGTTGGCGTAAACGGTATCTCTTCTGGCAGTTCTTCGATGGGGATTGGTTCTTGAGACATTCTAAAAAGAAATGATTTTGTGAATGAGATATTAGAAGGGGAGTAAGGAACGTGGGGGGGATATGGGGGATGGTATTTATTGGAAGAACTGGACTGTAATGCTAGTGCCGAAGCAAAAAACTGTGGAATTTTTTATAGGTGAGGCCCTGCTAATGCCAAGTGGTGGTGAGAGGCTCTACCTATGATTTGGCTTAGGAAATTGAGGCCACAGACGTGGTGGCGGGGTGTTGGCCTCTCGGTGACTGTAAAGAGAATTCAAAACGTGTGGCAGTGACAGGTGAGGCCCTGACTAAAGCCCTGTAGTAGGGCGGGCGAGGCGTATAACTATGATTTGGGCGTGGGGCCGTACCTCCGTGTTGAGGTGGGAGATGGCCTTGCGGGACCGGATTTCCTAATAGGGTGAGCTAAGGCGGTAGCCTACACCCTGTAGCCAGTTCATTTGTATACTTAAGGTTGACTGGGAAATTCTGGTGTAATGTGTGGATACTAACCTTGAAAGGTTATAAATGATAACTGGAACCTTCTAGTATTTTTAATGTGGCGAGTCTTGTCTGCTGCTGTCCTTGAAGAAGAAGCCTGAGGATTAAGACAGATGTTGATGTATTTATGCGTATCGTGGTGGCGTATGGTTTGTAGTGAGGTTTGGCTGTTAGGAGCGCAACGTGAGATCCTGAATTGAGGGATCTGAAAGGTTTAGTATAGGTGTAGCGGATTGGTACCGGGCTGTCCTACAACATGTATGGGAATAATTGTATTCGGTCATATTGCTAGTTTAATGTGTGTGAACATGCATAGAAAGCATTGCATCCGGTTATATTGGCAGTTGAATGTGTGTAAAGTACTGTGTTCCTCTGGTTGTTCGGTAGAATCATTCGAATGAAACAAGGGAATGAAACTACCGAACAACCAGACAATGTTGCAAACGGGTAATTACCTATTCGTGCAGTGTGGTCTTTGTCCTCTGGGTGGCCGCCATTCGGGATACGAACACGTGGCGGCGGCCATCTTAAACTGCCGAACAACGGTGTTTTACCGTTGAGTGTCTGGAACCGAAATCGGACACTTGACTAGGCAACCACCGCTGAGACCTCCAGACTCCCAATACTTCGTGGGGAAACTACCGAACGGCCCGCCGTTCGGTAGAAAGAACCCCACGAACTAGGGGATTCATCCGAATCCCCGTCAGGCCACTTAACAGCAATAATTCACCTGTTTGTATTCGCCTGTTTGTGACTGACCGCAGGGCCAAAATGCATGGAACTGTTTTCGGATACTTTACCCCTGCGGTCGGTCAATACTTTAAAGTCCCATAACTCCCGAACGCTTTATCCGAATGGGCTGATTTTAAAATATGTTGTTCCTCCAGACTAGGGCTATCTGGAGATATTGGATTTGTGGATGTATCCCAAGTATTTAGGGTACATCCAAAACTTGGGTAAAACTATGTACATGATAAGGGGATTATGATGCTAGAGGAGGGGAGGAGATGTGTGGGAGGTTACTGTTCACAGATTGGATAATGTCTTAAGTGATAGAACCTCCTCCCTTGCATGGGAGAGGGCTTTATAAGGAACTGTGGAATAAAGCTTGTCAGTTCTACTCCTGAAACTGTGTGTCGTCCAGTTATTGGGATTGCGATGGGGATATTGCTGTATTACTCTACCTGCTAGAAACCTTGCCTGTGGACTTATCATCACCTTGTTCCTGAGCCTCACTGGGATCTCTAGTGGAGAATAGCTGTGAAAGATCAGCTCTCCGCTACATTGGTTGGCAGCGCTGGGATCCAAACTCACAGAGGAACAAGCGTAAATGGAGTACGGATGGAGATTGATTTTTCTGCGCTAAAACGCTCCACGCTAAAAGACCTCCTAGAGGCAAGGGGTATACAAGCCAGCAATAAGAAGAAAGCAGTACTTGTTACAGAACTCATGGCAGAGTACAGAATGGAGGGCGATTCAGTTCCGGGACAGAGGGAGCCGGGAGGAACACCACAAGAATCGGAATTCCAGAGGCAGGTTCAGTTCAGGCTATCCCTTTATGGGGAAAACCCCCCAGCAGAAATTATTACCAGGACAGTGTCCGAGGTACAAGAATTCATCCTAAGGACGCAGGCGACAACAGTTCCAGAACAAAGCTCTGCAAGTAGTGTACCACAGGAAGGTAAGCCTAAAATACCATACCAGGCTTTTAAGACATATGTGGAGGCAGAGGAAGATATAGACGCTTTCCTGCAAGACTTTGAGAGACTGTGTGCACTGCATAAAATTAACACAGAGGACTGGGTACCTATTTTGGCCGGAAGGTTAACCGGGAGGGCAGCAGAGGCATATCGGACTGTACCTAATGACGAAATAAGGAATTATAGTAAAGTGAAAGAAATTATACTCGCCAGGTATGCTATAAAACCCGAGGCATACCGGCGGAGATTCCGGGATTTAAAGAAAGCAGAGAAGGACTCGCACGCAGAGTGGGCATGCCGATTACAGAGGGCAGCACTCGGGTGGGTGCAAGCTAGCGAGGCACGTTCAATGGAGGATGTAATACAGATGTTGCTGATGGAGCAGTTCTATGAGGGAGTAACCAGTGAGGTCCAGGAATGGGTATGGGACAGAAACCCTACTTCCCTCACCGAGGCTGCTAGGAAAGCAGATGACTACCTGGATGCACGCAGGCAACAAAAACCTGCAGCTCCAAAAGCAACCTTTAAAACATTCGGGGGAACCACCTACACCCCAGCTCCACCGAGACCACTACCACCACCACCACCACCCGCTGCACAGTCCCGGTTCCGACAACCCACCGCTGGCCCCTGTCATCACTGCCAGAAGTGGGGACATTATAAAAGGGAATGCCCACAGCTGCGGGACCGTTCCACCTGTATTCGTCCAGGCCCACCTCCACCCAGGGCGGCCGCAGCCCACCACTACCAGGACCTAGTTGCCACCCCGTATGGTTCCGCAGTCCCCATTACCACTGTGGAACAATGGGAGGTACTGCACGAGGCAGATCCTGTCCAGGCCAATGTGGACAATCTACGGCACCATCGACAGACCGTATATCTGAATGGTACAGCAGTCCGGGGGTTACGAGATTCGGGAGCCACCATCACTTTGGTACAGAGCCACCTGATTTCAGATCAGGCAAAACTGAACAAAACTGTTGCCGTCCGGGTAGCTGGGGGAGCGGTGTACCGGCTACCTACAGCAAGGGTACATTTACATTGGGGAGCGGGGGCAGGGGACGTGGAGGTGGGGTTGATGGACGTGGAGGTGGAGGTTTTATTGGGGAACGATCTGGGGAGGCTCACTTCTGCTTTTGAGCCCCAGTCGCCCACCACAGGGGAGGTCAACCCTGTAGTCACCCGACAACAGGCCCGCATCCAGGACCACAACACACTGCCGGAGGTCCAGGTAAGCAACCCTACCCCCCCTCTAGAATGTGTCCCCTGGGCTCCACCTAATGAGTTTGTGTCAGGATCGGGACAGGGATCCAACACGCAGAGTACAAACAGGTACAGGATACGTATACCGGACCTTAGAATGGCCGGACTAACGTACAGAGAGTATAGAGAATGGTCAGAGACAAGCCGAGGTCGAGGGAACGAGAGGACAGGTAAGCGAGGAACAAGCCGGGTCAAGGATAACAGAGGTAAACAGAGTAAGTCAAACAAGCCGGGTCGGAACCAAAGGGATAACTGAAAATACCAGAGCACTGTGTGACTAGGCAGGCTAGAACCACGACAGGGCAATGAGCAAATGGGAGAAGCAAGTTTAAATACCCTAGCTCGGAAGGAGGACACACCTCCGACGAGATCTGATTAGTCTCTAAAGGATTGAGTGACAGGTCGTTCCGGGTTGGCGTCATGACGTCGGTTTCCGGACATCCTGCTACAAAAGGAAGTGACTCCCTCGCGGCCGGCGTTTACGTGACCGGGTGGACCGCGAGGAACAGAGGAAGCAGCCCGTCCGGGCGGATAGACGTCTAAGTCTCTACCTCTCTCGGAGGTAGAGACTTCAGGTACCCTGACAGTAACCCCCCTCTCAGATACGCCCACCGGGCGGAAGGAACCGGGGCGAGATGGGAAGCGGGAGTGAAACGCCCTGCGGAGACGAGGAGCATGAACATCCTCTTGAGGTACCCAACTCCTCTCCTCAGGACCATATCCCTTCCAATCGACCAGATATTGTACTCTCCCCCGGGAGATTCGAGAATCGATAATAGAGTTAACCTCATACTCCTCCTGACCCTCCACCTGAACAGAGCGAGGAGAGAACGTTGTGGAGGAAAATCTGTTACAGACTAGTGGTTTCAGCAATGAAACATGAAATGAGTTAGGGATGCGTAAGGCAGTTGGAAGAGCTAGACGATACGCAACTGGGTTAATTCGAGTCAGCACCCTGTAAGGTCCAATATAACGAGGAGCGAACTTCATGGAAGGTACTTTTAAACGGATGTTTCTTGTACTCAACCATACTCTATCACCTGGAACAAACACCGGAGCCGCCCTTCTACGTTTATCGTCGTGTTTCTTAACCAGCATAGAATTGTGCAGAAGAATTTGTCGAGTCTGATCCCACAACTTCCTCAAATTGGCAACATGAACATCAACCGACGGTAACCCTTGGGAAGGAGAAGCCGAGGGAAGAATAGATGGATGAAAGCCATAATTCATGAAGAAGGGGCTTGAATGAGTAGAATCACAAACGAGATTGTTGTGTGCAAACTCCGCCCAAGGAATCAAACCAACCCAATCGTCCTGGTGTTCAGAAACAAAACAACGTAAATATTGTTCAATCTTTTGGTTAGTGCGTTCAGCAGCTCCGTTAGACTGAGGATGATAGGCAGAAGAGAAATTCAATTTGATACCGAGTTGAGAGCAGAAGGACCTCCAAAAACGGGAAACAAATTGGGAACCTCTGTCAGATACAATTTGGGAGGGTATCCCATGTAAACGAAAAATCTCCCTTGCGAATATCTCTGCCAATTCGGGGGAAGACGGAAGTTTAGGCAGAGGAACGAAGTGAGCCATCTTGGTGAATCTGTCAACCACGGTGAGGATGACAGTCTGTTTTTTAGAGATAGGCAAATCGACAATGAAGTCCATAGCTAAACAGGACCATGGCTTCTCTGGAACCTCTAAGGGATGCAGAAATCCACATGGAAGCGTATGAGGTTGCTTAGTCTTAGTACAGACCTCACACGTTTCGATGAAATCCTTAACATCCTTCCGCAAAGCAGGCCACCAGAAATCTTTGGAGATTAAAGCATACGTCTTGCGAATGCCAGGATGCCCAGCTACCTTGCTGTTGTGGAAACACCGTAACACTTCCAGTTGGAGAGCAGGAGGAACGAAGTGTCTATCCCCAGGAGTCTGTTTAGGGGCTAGATGTTGTAACTTTATGATCTTGGCGAGCAACGGAGAATGAATCCTGAGATTCGTGTTAGCGATGATATTACATTTAGGAACTATCGAGGAAAGAACTGGCTCAGCTATAGTGGACGGTTCATATTGGCGAGATAAAGCATCGGCTTTGGAGTTCTTAGAACCAGGTCTATAAGTAAGCACATAATTGAAGTGAGTCAGGAATAAGGACCAACGAGCTTGCCTGGCTGATAGGCGCTTAGCCTCCCCAATATAGGACAAGTTCTTGTGGTCCGTTAAAATAGTAACAGGATGTAAGGTCCCTTCTAATAAATGTCTCCACTCCTTTAGAGCCATAATGACCGCTAACAGTTCCCTGTCACCGATGTCATATCTGCTTTCAGGGCCAGATAGTTTCTTAGAGAAAAACCCACAAGGGTGTAACGGTTTGTCCACCCCTAACCTTTGTGACAGAACAGCACCTACTCCCGTCTCAGAGGCATCGACCTCGAGTAGGAACGGCAGAGTCGTATCAGGATGAACCAAAATTGGGGCAGAAGCAAAAAGTTCCTTGAGCGTCTTGAAAGCAACAAGAGCCTCAGTAGACCAGGTCTTAGTATCAGCCCCTTGTTTGGTCATATTGGTAATCGGCGCAATAATAGAAGAGTATCCCTTAATAAAGCGCCTATAATAATTAGAGAAACCAATAAACCTCTGAATAGCCTTGAGTCCCTTAGGCAATGGCCAATCTAAAATAGATTGGAGTTTGTCAGGATCCATCTTAAAGCCTTCCCCAGAAATCACGTACCCAAGAAAGTCTATCTGAGACTGGTCAAAACTGCATTTCTCCAATTTACAGTATAGGCCATGTTGCAGAAGTTTGTGCAATACCTTTCTGACTTGTCTGTGGTGGGTCTCAATCTCCCTAGAGTGTATAAGTATGTCATCCAGGTATACAATGACACAATCATGTTGAAACTCCCTAAGAACTTCATTAATCAAATCCTGAAATACTGCCGGAGCATTACAAAGACCAAATGGCATAACCGTGTATTCATAGTGACCATAACGGGTATTGAACGCTGTCATCCACTCGTGTCCATGCTGGATTCTCACCAAGTTATACGCCCCTCTGAGATCTAACTTGGTGAAAATTTTAGAGCCCTTTAAACGATCAAACAGCTCGGTAATCAAAGGAATGGGATAGGCATTTCTGATGGTTATCTTATTCAGACCTCGGTAATCAATGCAAGGTCTCAGAGTACCATCCTTCTTTTTAACGAAAAAAAACCCAGCACCGGCGGGGGAAGAGGATCTCCTAATGAATCCCTTTTCTAGATTCTCACGAATATATTCCTCTAGAACTGAGTTCTCTTGAGTGGATAGAGGATATACATTGCCCCTCAGAGGCATAGTACCAGGTAGAAGCTTAATTTTACAATCAAATTACCTGTGTGGAGGTAAGGTATCGGCATTCTTCTTGTCGAATACTGCTTTTAAGTCCTGGTAGATGAACGGTATCTGTCTCTCTGTAGACTGAGTGGAACTACCCGGTGTGTTTATTACAGCCAATGGAGAAACCCTGCGTAAACACTTCTCCTCGCAGCCCTGACCCCATGAAAGTATCTCCCCTAACTCCCAATCGATAATAGGGTTATGTCTTTTTAACCATGGGTACCCCAGGACTATGGGGACCGAAGGGGACGAAATGAGCATAAGTGATAAGTTTTCCTCGTGTAAGATACCAACAGTTAGGTTAACGGGTATGGTCTCACGGGAGATGACAGGCTCAAGTAAAGGTCTACCATCTATGGCCTCAACGGCCAAGGGTGTATCCCTTAACTGGGATGGGACAGTGTGTTTAGTAGCAAAGGCTTGGTCGATAAAATTCTCAGCAGCTCCGGAATCTATCAAAGCCATAGTCTTTAGTACTCCCTTCTCCCAAGTTAAAGAAACTGGTAGCAGAAGCCTGTGATCTTTATAATTATGAGTAGAGGACAAAATAGAAACACCCAAGGCCTGTCCTCTAGAGAAACTTAGGTGCGAGCGTTTCCCGAACGATTAGGACAATTCAGGCGTAAGTGACCTCTGACTCCACAATACATGCATAATCCCTCTCTTCTCCTGTACTGTCTCTCCTCTTCTGAGAGGCGAGTATTGCCTATCTGCATAGGTTCAGGAAACAGTGAGGTAGTGGAATCAGGACTTTGAAATGCGGGAGCTAATTTAAAGGAAGGTCTAAGGTTCCTCTCTCGAGTGTTTTGTCTCTCTCTTAAACGCTCATCAATACGAGAAATGAACGAAATTAAATCCTCCAAATTTTCAGGGAGTTCTCTAGTAGCAACCTCATCAAGGATTACGTCTGATAGCCCGTTCAAAAATACATCTATATAAGCCTGCTCATTCCACTTAACTTCTGACGCCAGAGACCTGAACTCTAGTGCATAATCCACGAGTGTTCGGTTCTCCTGTCTCAGGCGCAACAGTAATCTGGCTGCATTGACCTTTCTACCAGGAGGGTCAAAGGTTCTTCTAAAGGCAGCTACAAAGGCATTATAATTATATACTAACTGGTTATCGTTCTCCCATAGTGGGTTGGCCCATCTCAGAGCTTTCTCAATGAGTAAGGTGATAATAAATCCAACCTTTGCCCTATCTGTAGGATAGGAATGAGGTTGCAATTCAAAGTCGATACTAATCTGGTTTAAAAAACCACGACACTTCTCAGGTGAACCACCATAACGTACTGGTGGGGTAATGCGGGAGGAGGCACCTACAGTGGCTACCTCTAGGCCAGAACTTACAGGGGAGATAGAAGTAGTACGTGTCTCCTCTGGTGGATTATTGGCACAAGATAATAACGCCTGTAGCGCTAGTGCCATTTGGTCCATTCTGTGTTCCATGGCTTCGAACCTAGGATCAGAGGAACCAAGCTGACTGTTTGTACTTGCAGGATCCATTGGCCCTGTCGTAATGTCAGGATCGGGACAGGGATCCAACACGCAGAGTACAAACAGGTACAGGATACGTATACCGGACCTTAGAATGGCCGGACTAACGTACAGAGAGTATAGAGAATGGTCATAGACAAGCCGAGGTTGAGGGAACGAGAGGACAGGTAAGCGAGGAACAAGCCGGGTCAAGGATAACAGAGGTAAACAGAGTAAGTCAAACAAGCCGGGTCGGAACCAAAGGGATAACTGAAAATACCAGAGCACTGTGTGACTAGGCAGGCTAGAACCACGACAGGGCAATGAGCAAATGGGAGAAGCAAGTTTAAATACCCTAGCTCGGAAGGAGGACACGCCTCCGACGAGATCTGATTAGTCTTTAAAGAATTGAGTGACAGGTCGTTCCGGGTTGGCGTCATGACGTCGGTTTCCGAACATCCTGCTACAAAAGAAAGTGACTCCCTCGCGGCCGGCGTTTACGTGACCGGGTGGACCGCAAGGAACAGAGGAAGCAGCCCGTCCGGGCGGATAGACGTCTAAGTCTCTACCTCTCTCGGAGGTAGAGACTTCAGGTACCCTGACAATTTGTAGCTGAAGTTGCAACAGACCCCACGCTTCAGGTGTATAGGGACAAGGTTGTCACGGGTCCCCCCGGGGCGGAGGGAGAGAGATTTATCTGGGATAAACAACTTTTGTACAGGGAAACAAGCAAGCAGATTACAGGGTCAGACCCGATAGCGAGGAGACAATTAGTGGTACCGCAGCGGTACCGGGCTGAATTACTCCGGATAGCGCATGATATTCCGCTATCCGGACATCTAGGGGTTAGTCGCACCAGGTACAGACTAACCCAGAGTTTCTTCTGGCCAGGGATTAGCCAGGAAGTACGCAGATATTGCACGACTTGCGATACCTGCCAGAGAGTGGGAAAAAGGGGAGATCGCAGGAAGGCTAAACTTCACCCCTTACCCATAATAGAGGAACCTTTTAGCCGAATAGCGGTGGATCTGATAGGCCCCCTCAATAAAGCTAGCCCGTCAGGAAAAAGGTATATTTTAACGGTAGTAGATTATGCCACCAGGTATCCAGAGGCAGTGGCTCTGACCAACATCCACGCTGAAACGGTCGCGGATACCCTCATGCGGATATTCTCCCGGATGGGGTTACCCAGGGAGATTATCTCGGATCAGGGTACCCAGTTTACCGCAGAATTCACCCAACACCTCTGGAGGATCTGTGGCATTAAGCCTATTATCAGTGCCCCTTACCACCCCCAGACGAACGGGCTCTGCGAACGATTCAATGGTACCTTGAAGCAGATGCTCCGAACCTCCGCAGAGACCCACAAGGACTGGGAACGATTCCTGCCGCACCTCCTATTCGCATACCGGGAGGTGCCGCAGGAATCTACAGGGTTCTCCCCGTTTGAATTACTGTTTGGGAGGAGGGTCCGAGGCCCATTAGATCTTATTAGAGAGCATTGGGAGGGAGACCGGAGCACAGACGGCACCCCCATCATACCATATGTGTTGGCCTTTCGGGACCGCCTAGAAGCGTTGACCAAGACGGTAAGGGAAAACCTTCAGGAGGCCCAGACCCGCCAGCGCACATGGTATGATCGGGGAGCCAGGGACCGTAGCTTTCAGGTCGGGCAGAAAGTACTAATTTTAAAACCTGTCCGACATGATAAGTTACAGGCCGCCTGGCAGGGCCCATATAAGGTGGTGGAGCAAAGATGTGACACCACTTATATTATCGGCCCCTGCACAGGGACTGGGGGGAGACGCATGCTCCATGTGAACATGCTGAAACCCTACCACGAGCGTACTGAGGAGGTAACTGCCATCTGTGCCCCTAACACGGAAGAGTTTGACAGTTTACCCCTCCCCGATTTGCTGTGGGATGGGCAGTTGTCCGGGGATTTAGGGGAGGTTGCGCTGGGAGATCGGCTGAGCCTTCAGGAGCAGATCGAGGTACAGCAACTATTAGAAGAGAAATGCGACACGTTCTCTAATGTACCTGGATACACGCCTCTGGCAACTCACCGGGTCGAGACCCCAGGGCAACTACCCATGCGCCAGACTCCCTACCGCATCCCAGAAGCGGTACGGGCAAACATGCGTAAGGAGATCGACGAGATGCTCCAACTGGGGGTGATTGAACCCTCAGACAGTCCTTGGGCATCTCCTGTTGTCCTCGTACCAAAGCGAGACGGTACAACCCGCTTCTGCGTGGACTATAGGAGATTGAACGAGAAGACCGTATCCGACGCCTATCCGATGCCCCGGATAGACGAGTTACTGGACAGAATGGCCAGGGGCCAATACCTCACCACTATTGACTTGTGTACAGGTTATTGGCAAATCCCCCTGGCCCCAGACGCCATCCCGAAGTCGGCCTTTGTCACCCCATTTGGCTTGTACCAGTTTAAGGTCATGCCATTTGGGATGAAAAACGCCCCAGCCACCTTCCAAAGGATGGTGGATCGGCTCCTGGATGGATTTCAGGACTATACCTGTGCCTACCTGGACGATATTGCTATTTTTAGCAATACGTGGCAGGAACATTTAGCGCACATAGGAGCTGTGCTAGATAGGATAAGGGAAGCAGGTTTGACCTTGAAGCCGGCCAAGTGTAGTATCGGAATGGCTGAGGTACAGTACCTGGGACATAGAGTAGGGTGCGGTAAACAGAAACCCGAACCCGCCAAAGTAGAGGCTGTAGCCTAGGACTAAGACCCAGGTTTTAGCGTTTCTAGGGACAGCGGGGTATTACAGGAAGTTTGTTCCCAATTATAGCGCCCTGGCCAAACCCCTCACTGACCTGACCCGTAAGAACCTTCCCCGCCAAGTAAACTGGACCCCGGAGTGTGAGCAGGCATTCCAACAATTGAAAAATGCACTGATAAATGCCCCTGTCTTGGCAGCTCCCAATCCAACTAAACGCTTTCTTGTTCACACAGACACTTCTATGTTTGGATTGGGGGCAGTACTGAGTCAAGTCAGGGCCGATGGCGGCGAACATCCAGTGGCTTACATCAGTCGCAAACTGTTACCTCGAGAAGTAAGCTACGCCGCCATCGAAAAGGAGTGCCTGGCTGTGGTGTGGGCCCTAAAGAAACTGCAGCCCTATTTGTATGGACAGCCCTTTTCCTTGTTCACGGATCACAACCCGTTAGTCTGGCTGAACCGGGTGGCTGGGGACAACGCCAGGCTGCTGCGCTGGAGTTTGGCGCTACAGCCTTTTGACTTTAATATCCAGTACCGGCAGGGTATGCAGAATGGAAATGCTGACGGGTTGTCAAGACAAACTGACTTATATAAATGATCCGTGAGCCCCCGGACATCCCCAAGCCGATCCGTGTTGTATCAGACTGTGTATGCCGGCTTGTGGGCAAGGGGGAGCAGTGTAGCGGATTGGTACCGGGCTGTCCTACAACATGTATGGGAATAATTGTATTCGGTCATATTGCTAGTTTAATGTGTGTGAACATGCATAGAAAGCATTGTATCCGGTTATATTGGCAGTTAAATGTGTGTAAAGTACTGTGTTCCTCTGGTTGTTCGGTAGAATCATTCGAATGAAACAAGGGAATGAAACTACCGAACAACCAGACCACCCTGTGTAAAGTGTGCCTTCAATTACCGTTTGCAACAATGTTGCAAACGGGTAATTACCTATTCGTGCAGTGTGGTCTTTGTCCTCTGGGTGGCCACCATTCGGGATACGAACACGTGGCGGCGGCCATCTTAAACTGCCGAACAGCGGTGTTTTGCCGTCGAGTGTCTGGAACCAAAATCGGACACTTGACTAGGCAACCACCGCTGAGACCTCCAGACTCCCAATACTTCGTGGGGAAACTACCGAACGGCCTGCCGTTCGGTAGAAAGAACCCCACGAACTAGGGGATTCATCCGAATCCCCGTCAGGCCACTTAACAGCAATAATTCACCTGTTTGTATTCGCCTGTTTGTGACCGACCGCAGGGCCAAAATGCATGGAACTGTTTTCGGATACTTTACCCCTGCGGTCGGTCAATACTTTAAAGTCCCATAACTCCCGAACGCTTTATCCGAATGGGCTGATTTTAAAATATGTTGTTCCTCCAGACTAGGGCTATCTGGAGAGATTGGATTTGTGGATGTATCCCAAGTATTTAGGGTACATCCAAAACTTGGGTAAAACTATGTACATGATAAGGGGATTATGATGCTAGAGGAGGGGAGGAGATGTGTGGGAGGTTACTGTTCACAGATTGGATAATGTCTTAAGTGATAGAACCTCCTCCCTTGCATGGGAGAGGGCTTTATAAGGAACTGTGGAATAAAGCTTGTCAGTTCTACTCCTGAAACTGTGTGTCGTCCAGTTATTGGGATTGCGATGGGGATATTGCTGTATTACTCTACCTGCTAGAAACCTTGCCTGTGGACTTATCATCACCTTGTTCCTGAGCCTCACTGGGATCTCTAGTGGAGAATAGCTGTGAAAGATCGGCTCTCCGCTACAATAGGATTGGGACGAGTTAGCGTTAAGGAGAAAGGCTGGTTGAGGCCTTGGGGTAGTGATTGCCGTACATGAGTAAGGACATAAGTACCTGGTGGTATGCCTGAGTACCGGGTCAGGTAGGTTGGAAGTTTTTCCTGGCCTGATGGCAGTATGACTGTAGGCCTGGGTAGAGAAATTGTAAAGAATTAACATACCGTGGGCGTAAGACCGTGAGTCAATCGTAATGAAACCGAGAGCGCGTAAGGTCTTGTATAAAAAAGGTCTTGAGAAGAGTGGAGAACTATACCTTGATTGAAGTACAGGAACTATGATGAGCGTAACTGGTTTAATGTGTAGAAACCGATAAAGTCCTAGAATAATACTGGAGCTAAGGATTAACGAATAGTTAACGAATAATAAATACCAACATGGCTCACTGTGACAAGTCAAGATTGCTTTATTGTATTTGAGGCCTAGACCTGGATGAAACCAAAGTGAGAAAATACTATACCTGTTCCTGTAATAAAAATAACTTGAAATAGTAACTTTGAGCAGGAATGCAAGACACTGATGCAATCTGTGAAGCCAAAGACATGTGACAGAGGCAAGGAATAAATGACTGCGTGATTTTAAGGAGAAGATGTAGTACAGATGTGGATTTAATGGAATTGCCCTAGAATATCGTGTTTAATAATTAATATCTGTATGTAGGGTTTGAATAGGGTTGGTGTATAATTTGAAAAAAACTGTTCTTTACTTTGGTGACATGAGAAATCTATTAGAATTGATAAAATGACTGTTAAAACGTAGTTTACAAGTTAATTAGGTGTAGGGAAAAGGACCGGATATTATTAAACAATTGCTGAGATTTTAATGTTTTTGTAGCGGAATGCAGTGAGCCTGTCCTGCAAAATGCCTGTGTGACTGTGTTTGTATATGTTTTCCCTATGTTGAAATTGCTATTCGTGTGTGTATTATGTGCATTGTATGGTATTCGGTAGTTTCCATCCGTACTATATACTTATGGAAACTACCGAACGGAGGGACCACCCCAGAGAGAAGTGTGCCGGCTATTAAAGTTCACATTCCTTCCAACCGCAAGTTAACCGGCTCATTAATATTGTATCTGGGTGGCCGCCATTCGGCATGCGTACACGTGGCGGCGGCCATCTTACGCATGAAAATCCCAGCGGTGTTTGGTCGTCGAGTGCCTGGAACTCAAATCCGACACTCAAACAACCAAACACCGCTGAGACCTCCAGAGCTCCGTAACTGCCGAACGGAGAAACATAACGAATCCCCATTCGGTAGTAATAAAGTACCGAATGAGGGAATCACTATCTAGGTGAATGTAAATGTGGATGGCAATTATAAATGCCTGCTTTAACTGCCGAACGGAGACCGACCGCAGGGCCCATTCTCGTGGAACCCTTTTCGGATACCAACTCGTGTGCGGTCGGTCAAACTTCCCCTGCCTGTAACTACCGAACCCCTGGTCCGATCTGGGTGAATTTTGGATATTATATTCACCCAGATCAGGGCTACCTAGCGGTACCCTGATATTAAGGATATGTGATGGGTTAGGGGTACATCCAAGTTTGGGGTAAAGTACCGTACAACTTAAGGGGATTATGACTCACTCTGAGGGGAGGAGATGTGTGGGAGGTAACAAGAATGGTATTGGTTACTGTCATAATTACTGTAGTTCCCTCCCTTGCATGGGAGCAGGCTTTATAAGAAACCTTGGAATAAACGATTGTCAGTTCTACTCCTGAAACTGTGTGTCGTCCAGTTATTGGGAGTGCTGTGGGGATTTCGCTGAACCTTTTTACCTGCTGGAAACTCTGCTGGGATTTACTAATGACTTGTTCCTGAGCCTCCCTTGGATCTAAAGTGGAGAATAGCTGCGAGAAATCAGCTCTCCGCTACATTGGTTGGCAGCGCTGGGATCCAGACTCACAGAGGAACAAGGATTAATGGAGATTGACCTTTCTACGCTAAAAAGAACCACATTGAAAGACCTTCTGGAAGCGAAAGGTGTTTCCGCCAGCAGCAAATCCAAAGCAACGCTTATCACCGAAGTAATGGCAGAATACAGAGCAGAGGAGGTCCAGGCCACGGAACAAAGACCTGAAACAGAACAGGAGGAGTTCCAAAGGCAGTTACAATACAGACTGGCCTTTTATGGGGAAAACCCACCCACAGAGATCATCTCTAAAACCATGACAGAGGTGCAGGAGTTTGTGAAGAGAAATAGGAGACCGCAAACACCAGAAAGAAGTACAGCAGGGGCTGTGGCACAAGAGGGTAAGCCCAAAATTCCCTATCAAGCTTTTAAAACGTATGTGGAAGCAGAGGAGGATATAGATGCCTTCCTCCAGGACTTTGAGAGACTATGTACGCTGCATAATATACCAAGGGAAGAGTGGGTACCCATATTAGCAGGACGACTGTCAGGAAGGGCAGCGGAAGCCTACCGCACTGTACCAGATGTGGAAATTAGGAACTATAACCGGGTGAAAGAGATTATCCTGGCCCGGTATGCAATAACAGCAGAGGCATACCGGAGACGTTTCAGGGAATTGAAAAAGGTGGACAAAGATTCACATGCAGAGTGGGCTTGCCGACTAGAAAGGGCAGCTCTTGGGTGGATGCAGTCGAGTAAAGCGAGGTCCATGGAGGACTTGTTACAAATGCTGCTGTTGGAGCAGTTTTATGAGGGTATATCCTCAGAACTACAGGAATGGGTGAGGGATCGTAACCCCACCACCCTCACCGAGGCTGCCAAAAAGGCAGATGACTTTATGGATGCTCGCAGACAAACCAAGGCAGTGGGTACCAAACCGGCCATGCGGCCACTAGGGGTAAATTCATTTTCTCCTAACCCTCAACCCCCACCAAGACCCCTTCCTCCACCAGCACCAGCAGCAGCGCAGCAGAGATACCGCACACCTGCTTCTGTGCAATGCCACCGATGCCAGAGGTGGGGACATTACCAGCGAGATTGTCCGCAGTCCAGGGAACGCAACACCTGGATCCGACCAGGGCCTCCACCACCACCACCAAGAGCAGCAGCACATCATTACCAGGACGAGGTACCACTTCCCTACAGCTCTGCCATTCCAGTCACGACTGTGGAACAGTGGGAAGTGCTGCATGAGGCCAACCCCTTACAGGCACATGCGGATAACCGCCAGCACCATAGGCAGACCGTATATCTGGAAGGGAAGCCTATGCAGGGGCTCCGAGACTCGGGAGCCACTATCACCCTGGTGCAAAGCCATTTGGTTTCGGACAAGGCCAAGCTGAATAAGACTGTGGCTGTCAGGGTTGCAGGGGGAGCCGTGTATCGGCTAGACACAGCCAGGGTACATTTGCATTGGGGTGCGGGGTTCGGGAATGTGGAAGTGGGACTAATGCCGCAATTACCTGCTGAGGTGGTCCTGGGGAATGATCTGGGCAAACTCACCTCCGCATTTGAACCACAAACTACTGAAGAAGCACACCCAGTAGTCACCAGGCAACAGGCCCGCACCCAACAAAACAACGCACTGCCGGAGGTCCAGGTAAGAGATTCCTCCCCTTCCCTAGACTGTATCCCTTGGGCCCCTCCTGACGAGTTTGTAGCCGAGGTAATCACTGACCCTACCTTACAGGTATACCGAGACAAGGTCACCGCTATCCAACCGGGGGCAGAGGGGGAAAGATTTGTATGGGACAGACAGCTATTGTACCGGGAAACAAGTAAACAGATAGATGGGTCAGACCCCATTGCTACAAGACAGCTGGTGGTACCTCAGAGGTACCGAACCGAATTACTCCGGATAGCGCACGATATTCCACTATCCGGACATTTGGGGGTCAGCCGTACCAGATATCGATTGACCCAAAGTTTCTTCTGGCCAGGGATTAGCCAGGAGGTACGCAGGTACTGTAATACCTGCGACACGTGCCAGAGGGTGGGAAAGAGGGGGGATAAGCGTAAGGCGAAGCTGCACCCCCTACCCATAATTGAAGAACCCTTTCATAGAGTTGCCGTAGATATTGTAGGCCCCTTCCGGAAACCTAGCCCCTCGGGCAAACGGTACATCCTGACCGTAGTGGACTATGCCACTCGCTACCCCGAGGCGGTAGCTTTAACGAATATACATGCCGAGACGGTGGCTGAGGCGCTGATGCAGATTTTCTCCCGGATGGGGTTACCCAGGGAGATCATCTCGGATCAGGGCACTCAGTTCACGGCAGAGGTTACCCAACAACTCTGGAAGTTCTGCAAAATTAAGCCTATAATTAGTGCTCCGTACCACCCCCAGACTAATGGGCTCTGCGAACGGTTCAATGGCACCTTAAAACAGATGCTCCGAACCTTTGCCGAGACTCACCGAGACTGGGAAAAATTCCTGCCGCACTTACTGTTTGCTTACAGGGAGGTGCCGCAGGAATCTACAGGATTTTCCCCCTTTGAACTGCTGTTCGGGAGGAGGGTAAGGGGACCCCTAGACTTGATTAGAGAGCACTGGGAGGGAGACCGTAGCGTGGACGGTACCCCTATTGTACCATATGTGTTGGCCCTCCGAGATCGCCTGGAAGCACTCACCAAGACGGTAAAGGAAAACCTACAGGCAGCTCAGACGCGTCAGCGCACCTGGTACGATAGGGGCGCCAGGGACCGCAGCTTTCAGGTCGGACAGAAAGTTTTAATTTTAAAACCTGTCCGACACGATAAGCTACAGGCCGCCTGGCAAGGCCCTTATAAAGTGGTAGAACAACGATGTGACACCACGTATATAATTGGCCACTGCGCAGGGAATGGGGGGCGACGCATGATCCATGTGAACATGCTGAAACCTTACCAGGAGCGTTCAGAGGAGGTGACAGCTATCTGCGCCCCCACCTCTGAAGAGAGCGACAGCCTACCCCTCCCCGATCTGTTAGAAGATGGACAGCTGGCTGGGGATTTAGGAGCAGTTGTATTGGGGGATCGGTTGAGCCCACAGGAGCGTATCGAGGTACAACAACTCCTGCAGGAAAAGCAGGAGACCTTTTCTAATGTACCTGGATACACCCCTCTGGCCACCCACCGAGTAGACACCCCCGGTCAACTTCCCATGCGCCAGACCCCATACCGCATCCCTGAAGCGGTCCGGGAGAATATGCGCAAAGAGATTGAGGAGATGATACAGTTAGGAGTGATTGAGCCCTCAGATAGTCCCTGGGCATCTCCAGTGGTCCTCGTACCAAAGCGGGACGGCACGACCCGCTTTTGCGTGGACTACAGGAGACTGAATGAGAAGACCGTATCCGACGCATACCCGATGCCTAGGATCGATGAATTACTAGACCGGATGGCCAGGGGACAATACCTTACCACGATTGATCTGTGCAAAGGGTATTGGCAGATTCCCTTAGCCCCGGAAGCCATCCCTAAGTCCGCCTTTGTCACCCCATTCGGCCTGTACCAATTTAAGGTCATGCCGTTTGGGATGAAAAACGCACCGGCTACCTTCCAGCGGATGGTGGACCGCCTCCTAGATGGGTTCCAAGACTATACCTGCGCATATCTCGATGATATTGCCATATTTAGCGATACCTGGCAGGAACACTTGGCCCATATAGGAGCGGTTCTAGATAGGATCCGGGAGGCGGGTTTGACCCTAAAACCAGCTAAATGTAGTATTGGGATGGCCGAGGTACAGTACCTGGGCCACAGAGTGGGCTGTGGTAAGCAGAAGCCGGAACCCGCCAAAGTAGAGGCAGTATCACAGTGGCCTACCCCGACAACTAAAACCCAGGTGTTAGCCTTCCTAGGGACAGCAGGGTATTACCGGAAATTTGTCCCCAATTATAGTGCCCTGGCCAAACCCCTCACGGACCTGACACGTAAAAACCTTCCCCGCCAAGTAACCTGGACCCCGGAGTGTGAGCAGGCATTCCAACACTTGAAAGATGCACTTGTTAATGCCCCTGTCTTGGCCGCTCCCAATCCAACTAAACGTTTTCTTGTTCACACAGACGCTTCTATGTTTGGATTGGGGGCAGTATTGAGCCAAGTCGGGGCCGATGGCGGAGAACATCCCGTGGCTTACATCAGTCGCAAACTTTTACCCCGGGAAGTAAGCTACGCCGCCATCGAGAAGGAATGTCTGGCTGTGGTGTGGGCCTTGAAGAAATTGCAACCCTACTTGTACGGACAGGCTTTTTCGCTGCTCACGGATCACAACCCGTTAGTCTGGCTGAACCGGGTGGCTGGGGACAATGCCAGGCTGCTGCGCTGGAGTTTGGCGCTGCAGCCTTTTGACTTTAACATTCAATACCGCCCGGGTAAGCAAAATGGAAACGCCGACGGGTTGTCGCGACAAACTGATCTGGAGAAATGATCCGTGAGCACCCCGGTCATCCCCAAGCCGATCCGTGTGGGATCAGACTGTGTATGCCGGCTTGTGGGCAAGGGGGAGCAGTGTAGCGGAATGCAGTGAGCCTGTCCTGCAAAATGCCTGTGTGACTGTGTTTGTATATGTTTTCCCTATGTTGAAATTGCTATTCGTGTGTGTATTATGTGCATTGTATGGTATTCGGTAGTTTCCATCCGTACTATATACCGTATTTATCGGCGTATAACACGCACTTTTTTCCCCTGAAAATAGGGGAAAAATCGTGGGTGCGTGTTATACGCCGATATCCCATAATTACTTACCTGTCCTGAAGCGTGGGCCGGCTTCACAGCGCGCACCGCGGTACAGGAACTTTAATTTAAGGTTCCGGTTTCCGGCGGGACTGAAAGGAAGTGTGCACAATAGTGTGCACACTTCCTTTCAGTCCCGCCGGAAACCGGAACCTTAAATTAAAGTTCCTGTTCCGCGGTGCACGGTGTGAAGCCGGCCCACGCTTCAGGACAGGTAAGTAATTATGGGAGGGGAGGAAAGTACACTATGGGAGGGGAGGGGAGGGGGAGGAAAGTACACTATGGGAGGGGAGGGGAGGGGGAGGAAAGTACACTATGGGAGGGGAGGGGGAGGAAAGTACACTATGGGAGGGGAGGGGGAGGAAAGTACACTATGGGAGGGGAGGGGGAGGAAAGTACACTATGGGAGGGGAGGAGGGGAAGTACACTATGGGAGGGGAGGAGGAGGAAAGTACACTATGGGAGGGGAGGGGGAGGAAAGTACACTATGGGAGGGGAGGGGGGAGAATACTATGGGAGGGGAGGGGGGAGAATACTATATACTATGGGAGGGGAGGGGGGGGAGAATACTATGGGAGGGGAGGGGGGGAGAATACTATGGGAGGGGAGGGGGGAGAATACTATGGGAGGAGGGGGGGAATACTATGGGAGGAGGGGGGAATACTATGGGAGGGGGGAGAATACTATGGAAAGGGGGGAGAATACTATGGAAAGGGGGGACACTATGGGATGAGGGGGGAATACTATGGGATGAGGGGGGGGAATACTATGGGATGAGGGGGGAAATTTCCTGGAATTTCTTTCTAAAAATGAGGTGCGTGTTATACGCCTGTGCGTGTTATACGCCGATAAATACGGTACTTATGGAAACTACCGAACGGAGGGACCACCCCAGAGAGAAGTGTGCCGGCTATTAAAGTTCACATTCCTTCCAACCGCAAGTTAACCGGCTCATTAATATTGTATCTGGGTGGCCGCCATTCGGCATGCGTACACGTGGCGGCGGCCATCTTACGCATGAAAATCCCAGCGGTGTTTGGTCGTCGAGTGCCTGGAACTCAAATCGGACACTCAAACAACCAAACACCGCTGAGACCTCCAGAGCTCCGTAACTGCCGAACGGAGAAACATAACGAATCCCCATTCGGTAGTAATAAAGTACCGAATTAGGGAATCACTATCTAGGTGAATGTAAATGTGGATGGCAATTATAAATGCCTGCTTTAACTGCCGAACGGAGACCGACCGCAGGGCCCATTCTCGTGGAACCCTTTTCGGATACCAACTCGTGTGCGGTCGGTCAAACTTCCCCTGCCTGTAACTACCGAACCCCTGGTCCGATCTGGGTGAATTTTGGATATTATATTCACCCAGATCAGGGCTACCTAGCGGTACCCTGATATTAAGGATATGTGATGGGTTAGGGGTACATCCAAGTTTGGGGTAAAGTACCGTACAACTTAAGGGGATTATGACTCACTCTGAGGGGAGGAGATGTGTGGGAGGTAACAAGAATGGTATTGGTTACTGTCATAATTACTGTAGTTCCCTCCCTTGCATGGGAGCAGGCTTTATAAGAAACCTTGGAATAAACGATTGTCAGTTCTACTCCTGAAACTGTGTGTCGTCCAGTTATTGGGAGTGCTGTGGGGATTTCGCTGAACCTTTTTACCTGCTGGAAACTCTGCTGGGATTTACTAATGACTTGTTCCTGAGCCTCCCTTGGATCTAAAGTGGAGAATAGCTGCGAGAAATCAGCTCTCCGCTACAGTTTTAGATATAACAAACCGGCAAACACAGTTTAGAAAAATAATGGTAGTTAGACCTGATTAAATAACTAATACTGACAGGTAGGTATAAGCAGTTAACTGACCGAACAGGGAATATGCATTTACATTGAAATTCGTGTGAATGAAATTCATGAATTATTTAGAATGGGATTAATAGAATTAACCGTACTAGGGATTTGTACCGTGCGTTCGTTTAAACCGTATGAATAGAACAGTAGTGAATTAGGAAGTAGCAAGGGGTGAATAGAATTTTCATCTACATTAAAGATGCACGAACGGGTAAGTAGATAAGTACGTGATTCGTGCGTATGACCGAACAGTATATATAACGATTAATATTAGCGTTATCCCTATACATGGTTCGGCAGTTTTTGCCGTACGAATGCGTAAATGATGTGTAAGTATAACGGGCGTTCGTCCATTTTGGCGTGAACACTGAATACGTGAAACGAGCATGGATACGTTTAAAGAAGAATAAAAGGGAGCCTACCCCTATGTTTTTAGGCCCGAACGGAGGGAAATAGTCGAACGCTATTTCCCTCACTTAGCTTACGTGAGTGTGCCGGTCTCGTGACCGGAAGCCAGGTACCGCGACCGGAGGGAAAAACCGAGTGGCAGGGCCTCAGAACGAACGGAGGATTTCTCTGGACCTCTTGCTGCAGAAGACTGAAACTGTTCTGGCGGGAAGCTCGGACCGGAAGTGCTGGTTGCTATGGGGATAGACAATCAGCTGAACGGCAGAGGTTAGTAGGGGCTTGGAGTTTAAGTAGGGGCATTACTCCTCCCACAAATTCAGGCCTAATGGCCTTTCTACATATCTATATATCTCAAAATACACTTAGAACAAAATAATATATATATCTATATACATAAGTATATACGTATATATAACGGATCACCTGGCACACCGACTGGGTACCTCCATTGATGGATGCTTCTAGTGCTTCCCAAGGGCTCCAAGCACTCCACTTGACACCATAAGCACTGCAGACCCCACGAACCGCTGCAGCTTGTGGTCTCGTCGTCTCCTACCTACCCTGAACCTACGACAAGGCTCCAGGCTCCAGTGGGTGAACCTCTCTTCCTTCAGAGAGCGAAGCAGGAACAAGTTCTTAAAAGAGCTTAATGATTATAGCCAGGGGAGTATACAGCATATAGCAATCCCCAGTGTAGATGCAGCCTTTTCCCCCACACGAGACGAGGCTCTATGTTGAGGGTAAAACAGGAACTCAGCAGTCTGAGGGTTTATTGGCACTTATATAAAAGTTTTCCCACAAGGTTACCACCCACGTGGACCTTGTGGAATACAGGACATAATGTTTTAAAATACAATAAGCCCAAATAATGTTTTTAAAGGGCCATACACCCCAGGGCCATAATCCTGAGGCAAAAGGCGAGCAAACAGGCCTGACAACCCAGGCCGAAAGTCCGGTGAATTTAGTTTGCTAGCACTATATTTAACCCTGTAACTTTCCAAGACACCATAAAACCTGTACATGGGGGTACTGTTTTACTCAGAAGACTTTGCTGAATACAAATATTACAGTAACATGTATTACAACGATGATATCGTCAGTGAAAGTGAAATGTTTTGCATTTTTCAAACACAAATGGAACTTACACGGATTATAATTGTTGTGATATGTTTTACTTTTTTGAAACACTAATATTTGTGTTCAGCGAAGTCTCCTGAGTTTAACAGTACCCATCATGTACAGGTTTTATGGTGGTTTCAAAAGTTACAGAGTCAAATATAAGGCTTGTGTTTCAGTTGTTTCACATTGAAATATGCCAGATTGGTTACGTTGCCTTTAAAACGTATGGTAGCCCAGGAATGAGAATTACCCCCATGATGGCATACCATTTGCAAAAGTAGACAACCCAAGGTATTCCAAGGTATTCCAGATTTTTTTTAGTAGCCACTTAGTCACAAATACTGGCCAAAATTGTTGTTTAAATTAGTTTTTTGCATTTTTCACACACAAACAAATATGAACACTAACACTAGACAGTGTTTGTGACCAAGTGGCTACTAAAAAAGACTGGACATAGAGGCCACCACCTTGACAAGATATTTAAAAGAGGCCTGGAAGCTAATTATCTAACCAGTGAACTTTATGAGTTTTTTACACAGCTTAACCCTAGGACCCCAATTCTATATACTCTACCAAAGGTACACAAAAGTGTTGAGAAACCTCCTGGATGGCCCATTGTGTCGACTAAACAAGGAGTCTTAGAACCAATATCTCAGTGGTTGGACTTTCTAATGAAAGACACAGTGGCTAACTTAACGACTTGCCTGAAAGACACACCCACTTTTTTACAACAAGTTTCAGCCATGGTGTTACCCTCTGAACCAATTATGCTACTGACCTGTGATGCCAAAAGCTTATACATGGTCATTCCCCATCTTGAAGGCATAGCAGCAGCTAAACGGGTATTAGCCGAATCACCATACTATTACGACCCACCTATTGAGTATACAATGGAATTATTGGAAGCTGTGTTAATCTGTAACTATTTTCGATTCGAGAAAAGTTGGTACCACCAGGTTGCAGGCACTTCGATGGGAGCAGCCATGGCTCCAATGTATGCAAACTGTTTTTATGTATAAATTTGAGATGGAACACATTTTGGAACCGTTTAAAACTCAGATCCTTATGTATGCGAGGTTCATTGATGATCTGTTTCTAATTATAAAGGGGGACTTTGACACTGCCTCTAATATTGTAGCCTTAATAAACATGGCAAGCTCCAACATTGAGCTCACAATGACTGCTAGTCCTACAACTGTTGATTTTCTGGATGTGAGGGTGAGCATTGAGAACAGGAAATTAACATATACTTTGTTCACCAAACCCACCGACCGCAACACACTCCTACATGCCATGAGCTTTCATCCAAACCCATTGAAAGCTTCTCTGCCCTATTCTCAATTTTTGAGAGTTTATAGGAACAACTCGGACCCGGATAAAACTCAAGAACAAATAGACATCATGTGGGATAAGTTCTAGGAAGTGCCCTACAAAGGTGCCATCATGCTAAGGCCACTCCTGACAATAAGAGCCAACGTTTGGTTTTCCCAACTATTTATAATAGGGCTTCCACAGCTCTGAGAAGGTCCATCAATGCGAATTGGAGGATACTCAGCAACGACACTTCTCTCCCTAGGGAGTTGTTTTTTCATAAGATGTTTTATACCTCACCTCCTATAGACTGTTAGCTTGTTTGAGCAGGGTCCTTTTCAACGTATCGTTCCTGTAACTTTTCTTGTAATTGTCCTATTTATAGTTAAATCCTCCCTCTCATAATATTGTTAAGCGCTACGGAATCTGTTGGCGCTGTATAAATGGCTATAATAATAATAATAATAATACTACAAGTGTTCTAGAGCAGGGGTAGGCAGCCTTCATGTCAAGGCTTAAGATAAGTACCCTAGAGCAAGTTAATAGAGAACAAAGTAATAAAGATTTAAAAAAAAAATAGATACGGAAAATTGGGGAGGGGACATGTTTCTACATGTAAAGGTTAGTTTCTGATTGAAGAACAGTATCTACACTTTGTTTCACCTCTTTTTACTATTATCTGGCCTGAAAGAGTGGTGAGTGCACATTTCATCAGCTACCTCCTGATTTTCCCAAGTTTGAAAGTATAGTATAATATAAAGTATCAAGGCTCAAGATTTAGAATACAAGTTTAGAAGCAAAATAATTTGTCTCTAAGGTCATTGAGAAACTAACAGATGAAACAATTTATCAGTTCCTGAACAAACACGTAGTCCACTTGATATCTTTCAGAACTGTGGAATGTGATATGTATGAAGAACAGGGAGGTAGCTCACCAGTCTTATCTGGAAAATATATACTGTATCTGATACTAGAAAGAAAAACTTGTGAGTCAGATATTTCAAGTATGTTATTATTGTTTACGGTGCAACTTGTTTGTTTTTTTCTTGGGGTTGAGCATTTGAATTTCTTCAACAATTACCAAAGTTAGTTATGCTTTCCATTTAGCTTATAAGGCCTTACATTTGAACTTCTCACTTTAGTAAATATTTGTAGTGAAGCTCTAGTCCTGACAAGGACTTTTCTCCGCTGGATCCGTGGTAACTGGAACTCAGGAACAAGGTGCTGTGACATAAACTCCTCCTCCCCAGTAACTGAATGACATGCAGTTCTGGGAGTACAACTGACTTTATGGAGCCACACTTGGCTTTTTATGCACAGACCCCAAGCATGGGGTCTCCAATCAACATAACATAAACCCCCCACAGTTGTTCCTGTGTCTGGGAGATAAGTGAGTCAAAAACTGGTAACTACATTTATATCTCAGTTACAGGGAACCATACATAAAATATATAAAACACCTTGAAGGTACAGTCAAACTACACAGGAACCCATCATGTCTTATATCCCTGAATAGTCTGGATCTGAGCGCCCAAGTTGTCCAAATAGCGCTCAGATCCATTTGGTAGAATGGAATCATTATTCAGGTAAATTTCTGACCGTCCAGCCAAGAGGTTATAGTCCAAAATAGTTCCAGAGAAAGAGACAACAGCCAGTTACCTTTTGGGAGTTCCTGTGTGAACACCAACAAATGCCCCACCGGCTCTTAGTAAATTAATGCTTCATCCAGTCAGTAGTTCCTTTCTCCCAAACAGCGTTCTCCTAACTTGTCTGGAAGCAGAACTGGCAGAGGTACAGTTTTCCCCAGGCATCACGTAGCAGAAAAGAATTCCACACATTAAACGACTATGTACTGCCGCCTGCATTCGGGCAATCCAGGGAAAGCACTTAAGCTAATTATTCTTTTGAAATTAACAAGCCTGGGTATGGTCGGTTTTCAGGGGGGTGTAAAAGGAGAATACTTATCTTAATTCGGGATTCGAACCAGGAGGTTATAGACAAATGAACAAGTCTTTTACACGACTCCCCGGTAACCACAAGCCGGCATTGGCGTTCACAGAGATCCTTTTTCAATTACAGTCTGTCTGGACAACCCGTTGGCATTTCCGTTTTGATTCCTGGGGCGGTAATGGATAGTGAAGTAGAAATGGCTGCAGAGCCAAGCTCCAGCGCAGCCCTGAATTGTCCCCCACCACTCAGTTCAGCCAGACCAACGGGTTATGATTAGAGTTGAGCGAACCCAAACTGAAAAGTTCAGGTTCGTACCGAACATTAGGTTTTTTGGACCCCGAACACAGACATATCACTGTATGTTCGGGTTGGAGTTTGGTGTTCGGCGATTTAATGGCGCGTTTTCAAAGGCTGCAGGGCAGCCAATCAACAAGCGTTTGACTCGTGTGCCCTTAGAAGCCATCATAGCCATGCCTACTAATGACATGGCTGTGATTGGCCAGTGCAGCATGTGCCCCAGACTCTATATATAAGCTGGAGTCGCGTAGCGCAGCACGCACATGCGGTCTTATTAGTGTAGAGAGAGGATGCTGCCGCTGATAGGGACAGCTTAGGAAATAATTCTGCAAACTAGTACTAGTGGGTGGGGTGCACTTCATATCTGAGAGTCAAATAGAAGCTTCAAATACCGCGGTTACATCTGAGTTTTAAAAAGTAATTTTTATTTTGTTTCTAAATAGTACATTAGTGGGGTGCACTTCATATCTGAGAGTCAAATAGAATCGACAAATACTGCTGTCACATTGCAGTTTTAAAACTTAAATTTTGGGGGGTTCTAAAAAGTACATTAGTGGGGTGGACTTCATATCTTAGAGTCAAATAGAAGCATCAAATAGTGTGTTTACAGCGCAGTGGTAAACATTCTTATTTTCTGGGTGCTAATCTGCTAAATAGTACATTTTGGGGCGTGCATTTCATATCTGAGAGTCAAATAGAACCGTCTAATAGTGTGCTTACAGTGCTGTGGTAGACACTTATTTTCTGGGTGCTAATCTGATAAATAGTACATTTTGTGGCCTGCTCTTCATATCTGAGAGTCAAATAGAAGCGTCAAATACTGTGGTTACAGCGCAATTGTAAACATTCTAATTGTTTTGGTGCTAAACTACTAAATAGTACATTTTGTTGCCTGTTCTTCATATCTGAGAGTCAAATAGAAGCGTCAAATAGTGCGCTTACTGCGCAGTGAAAAACATTCTATTTTTTTTCTGTGCTAAATAGTACATTTGCGGCCTGTGGTGCATTTCTTGCAGTCCAATCAACTAAAAAAGAAAAGAATTGTTGACTGTTGGCGGTTACATTGTCGCCTGACATAAAACATCTGTTAGTTTGGTGGGTGAACGCAAGGAATGAGGAGAGCATCAAATAAGGGACGTGGCCCTAGTCGTGGTGCTTCTGGTGTTGGTGGAATCCCTGTTGCAAGGCGAGGACGTGGTCGATCTGTGCCAGCTACACGCAGAAATGAAACACCTTCCTCATGTGCCAGTATGCGACAGAACCTTCAGCGTTATTTGGAAGGCCCGAATACCGCTCTACGAATGGTGAGGCCAGAACAAGTACAGGCGATAGTTGATTGGATGGCTGACAGTGCCTCCAGTTCCTGCACATTGTCTCCCAGCCGGTGCCCTGCTGAAAGCTCAGAGTTGGCACCTGCAGCCCATGGCCATCTGTCTATCACCTCACCCAAGCAGTCTGAGTCATGCAGCAGACTCTTATGCTTTTTGATGACTCTGCTGGTGGAGTTTCTATGGGCCACCCACCTAGCCCTGCCCCAGAAGTGGAAGGGATTGAGTGCACTGATGCACAACCACTTATGTGTGAGGATGTGGATATGCAAGGACCACCGCAGCACGTCTCTGATGATGACGAAACTGTCAGGGTCTTACGTGAGTTGAGAGTCTGTAGCACAGATATGATGCTCACCCTTGCAAATAGCCACAGGCCAAGGTGGTCAGGTAAGAATTCACCTGGACTGTGGATCTGTGCACATGAGCTGTGCAGGATGAAGTTCCAAAATGCAGCACAGGCAAGGACTCAAACAGCAGGATAGTCAAGGGATAGCCGAGGTCAAAGGATGCCAGAGGACAGGAACAACGAGGAATAGCCGGAGTCAAGGGATGCCAGAGGTCAGAGTAAACGATGCCAGGGTCAATATGAAGCAGAGAATCAATAGACAGGAACACTGGTACGGAAAACACACAACAGGATCAAAGACTTGATCCAGATCACAGGGCAAGGCTGAGTTTATATACCGTGCTGATATCTGATCAGGATCAGGTGAACCACGGCTATCGACAAGGACCATCCCCCAGTGCTGCAGACAAGCTAGGATCAATAGAACTTAAATAGCTGGTAAGAAACAAAGCTACTGTGGCTCAGAGGTAGGACGCAGGACCAAAACCACCAAGTACCCAGGTTTGAATCCTGACAGAAACACAGGTGCCAACTGCTGTAGCTTTCGTGTCCAGTGTCCAGTTTGGAGGAAGAGGCGGTGGTCGCACAGAGGCATAAGAGGGAGCAGGGTGCAAAAGTGGAGGGGCACTAGATGGTACGCCTCTTACTGCCCACCGCACCCAGGGACCGAGCACACCAAAGCCAGCTCCAACGAGTTCCCTGGCGTGGCAGTTCTTCAGACAACGTGCTGATGACAAGACACGAGTGGTTTGAATGCTGTGCAATCAGAGCCTGAAGCGAAGCATGAACGTGCTTAACCTGAGCACAACCTGCATGACCAGGCATCTACATGCAAAGCACGAGCTGCAGTGGAGTAAGCACATAAAAAACCAAGTAAGGTCTCAGGCTTCTGCTGCTGTCTCGGCAGTGGCACCTGACACCCTGCAAACAGAGGATGTGGCAGCAATGCCACCACATCCACCACCGTCCCCAAGCATCTGCACACTGTCCCATGGAAGCGTTCAGCTGTCCATCTCCCAAACACTAGAGAGATAGAGGAAGTACACCCCTACCCTGGTGGAGACGGACAGTTTTAAAAACCTGATGGCGGTGGCTGTCCCACAGTATGTGGTTCCCAGCCACCACTACTTCTCCAGGCAAGCCATCCCTTCCCTGCACAACCAATTGGCAGACAAAATCATGTGTGCACTGCGTAACAAGGTCCACTTAACCACAGATATGTGGACCAGTAAGAATGGGCAGGGACGCTTTATCTCCCTAACTGCACACTGGGAAAATGTAGCGGCTGGGCCTGATGCGGATAGCAGTTTGGTGCATGTCTTTCCACCACCGAGGATTGCAGGGCATTTCTCTTTGCCTCCTGTCGCCTCTTCCTCCTACTCCGCTTCCTCCTCCTCTACCACCTCCTCATCCAGGCAGCGTAACACTTTCACCACCAACTTCAGCACAGCCAGGGGTAAACGACAGCAGGCTGTTTGAAAACTGATATGTTTGGGGGAAAAAACCCACACCACACAGGAGCTGTGGACGGCCATGGAACAACAGACCGATGAGTGGTTGTTGCCACTGAGCCGCAAGCCCGGCCTGGTAGTGTGCGATAATGGGCGAAATCTCGTAGTAGCTCTGGGCCTAGCCGGTTTGCTGCACTTCCCTTGCCTGGTGCATGTGCTGAATTTGGTGGTGCAGAGATTCCTGAAAAACTACTCAGATATATCATAGATGCTGCAGAAAGTGCGGGCCGTCTGTGCCGGCCTTTCTCACCCTGCTGCTGCTCACCTGTTTGTGCTGCAGCGTAACTTCGGCCTTCCCGCTCACTGCCTCATATGCGACGTGTCCACAAGGTGGAACTCCACCTTGCACATGCTGGAGAGACTGTGCGAGCAGCAGCAGGCGATAGTGGAGTTTAAGATGCAGCGCGCATGGGTCAGTCGCTCTGCGGAACAGCACCACTTCACCACCAATGAGTGGGCCTCCATGCGAGACCTGTGTGCCATTTTGCACTGTTTCAAGTACTCCACCAACATGGCCAGTGCCGATGACACCGTTCTCAGCCTTACTATCCCGCTTCTATGTCTCCTTGAAAAAACGCTGCGGGCGATGATGGAAGAGGATGTGGCACAGGAGGAAGGGGTCATTTCCACAGTTATCAGGCCAGTCATTCACAAGTAGCTTGGAGGGTGGGTTCCTGCACCAGCATAGGCCAGGTACAAAATTGTACAGCCAGGGCACAGTTCTGGAGGATGAGGAGGAGTAGGAGTAGGAACCGTGTTCCCAGCAGAGTGGCACCCAGCGCAGCTTGTGGGCATCACTGGAGCATGACTGGGGGGATACAGAGGACACAGACCTCCTATAGAGGATAGCTTGTCCGTGCCTCTGAACAGCCTAGCACACATGAGCGACCACATGCTGCAGTGCCTGCGCAACGACTGCCAAGTTGCCCACATTCTAACTTGTTCTGATTGCTGGGTGGCCACCCTGCTGGATCCCCGTTACAAGGACAACATGCCGCCCTTAATTCCCTCACTGGAGCGTGATCGGAAGATGCGCTACTACAAGCACACACTGATAGACGCGCTGCTGAGGGCATTCCCAACTGACACCGAGGGCTCAGTGGAAGCACAAGGCAAAGGCAGAGGAGGGGGAAGAAGTCGCCAACGCAGCTGGGGCACCGCCAGCACCTCAGAAGGCAGGGTTAGCATGGCCAAAATTTGGAAAAGCTTTGTCAGCACGCCACAACAACCAGCACCACCATCTGATATGGAACGTCAGGAGGCAGCATTTCAGCAACATGGTGGAACAGTACGTGTGCACATGCCTACACATACTGAATGATTGGTCTGCCCCATTCAACTTCTGGGTCTTTAAATTGGGCACATGGCCTGAGCTTGCCCTTAATGCCTTGGAGGTGCTGACCTGCCATGCAGCCAGTGTATTGTCTGAACATGTGTGTTACGAACTGCCATTTGTAACTGTTATTTTATTTGACAAATTGCCCTGCTTCCCTGTGTTATGGAGAAGCCTAATTGCCAGCGTTCTGCCCCATAACTATGGACCTAGTGTGTATGGCAATTTGACTGTGTTTGTGGGATCTGAGCACTGTTAAGATATATTGAGCGCTCAGATCCAAGCCATCTGGGGATAGGTTGAATGTGGGGGTTCTGTTCAGTATGATAGGAGTTATGTATTTTTGTGTATTTTTGCTGTTGTTTTGAATAGAGATATTTTCTGTACCTGGAGATAGTTGGCTTACCACACCCAGTTAAGCCAATTATCTCCAGGATAGAGGACTCTGTGGAACTGGTTTGTCCTGGAAAGCCATGCTTTAGTTGGTCACAAAGGATTTCGACCTAACTTTTGAACCACTGGAGGGAATTGTCTGATTTTTGGATATGTTTGTACTTTGAGTGTGCTGAGTTCGAAGATTGGATGTATGGTTTTGAAGTTGTAGTACATGTGTAAAGACTGTATTTTTCCTGCCTGTGATAATTATGTTAACCATTGTGTACCATAATTATATCACAGGCAGAGGGGAGGATTGTTGTGAGTATTGTTATTACCATAACTTTAAAGCAAGCTAGCCTATGAACTTAGCCCTTGTATCTAGCCCTAGTCTTAGGAATGAGCAATACAGTCAGTGTAATTGTTTGTGTGGACCAAGACATAGCTTCTAAAAGTGGAATAGTTCACCTAGAGGCATAAACTGCACTTTGGTTTTATGGACAATATGCATATTACGTAAGTATGAAAACAAAAAGAAACAGAAGTGAAATTATTTTGAGAACATTGGGAACAGTGTAATTATGCCTTGTGACCCAAACTGATGTACAATTGTAGGACCTGCTCCACTCCACTGTCGGGTAAGTAGATCTAGGTTCAACAGGTCTACAGATAAGGAGAGGGCAAAAAATAATCCCAGAGGGTCTGGGAGCAGTTTTTACCCTCTTTGCCTTCAAATACAGAAACAGTGTTTTGTTGTGAGGAGAGTATTGGGAAATGGAGGACATAAGTGTTGAACTATCCATAGAAATTGGTCCATTACATATGACAAGATATATGCATTTCACAGTTGGACTCAAGAAAGTTGCTGTGACGAAACCAATCTCGCCACTGTGCATTGGAGGAGCCTGGTTGCCTGCCTGCTGCCTTTTGACTATGGACCGTCATTTAAATACTTTATTTTCCTATGCAGAAAGGTCTCTTCATGTATTTCTGCTCTGGCGTTCGGTAGATTCTCGGATTTACTGAATGAACTAATTTAACCCAGATAGCTATGCCATGGAGCCTATTCGTGTAATACAAGACTTTGGCTCCATGGCAATTGAACTGTATGTGTGTGGTCTGAGAGCCATTCAGTAATAATGTGCGCTCAGACCTAAGCTATCTGGGGATATGTTGCATGTCTGTATTTTATGTAATCAATTTAACCTTGTGTAATTTACTGTATTTTACTGCCATGTGTTCAATGGAATGTTGCCTCTGTCCTTGGAGATAATTGGATTACTTCTCAATCATCTCCAGGATAGAAGACTCTGTGGAACTGGTTTTGGGCAGAAAAGCCATGCTTCCTTTAGTCACAAAAGACTTCGATCTATCTTTTGAACCAATGGACCAATGTGGATGATTTTGACATATGTTCGTATTTGGAGTATGCTGATTCTGAAAATGTAAGTACAATGTGATGCATACTTTTAAAGTTATGAATAATGTGGAAAAACTGTATTTCTCTGTCTGTGATAATTACATTACCCATTATGTAAGGTAATTGTATCACAGGCAGAGGGGAGGATTTTGTGTGGGAGTGTCTGAGTGTATTTTACGTGTTTATTGGTTGTTTTCCAAAACCCTGTGGGTGGTACTAATGTGTATATAAGAACAATAAACCCACAGCTCTGTCTCTTCACTGCTTGACCCTCATCACGGAGCTTTGTCTCGTTCTTGGGGGGATTTACTGTATGCTGTTAGAGACTGATTGCCAGGAGTGTAAGTCGCTTGGGTGCTTTTCCTGTTCAGGTGCTAGCAGCTATTTGTGAGGTCCCAGTTCGGGAGTTTGGAGTGCTACTTGGTATCCTGTTCGGGAGTTTGGGGTTCTGCAGTAGCTGTGCCTGTGTCTCTGGAAGGGGAAGATCTTCTAAATGGCGGATTAAACCCTTTATGCCCGGGGTGCCGTTACAGTTGCATTTCCCTAACGCCAGACTATCACTGTGGAGGAACCAGCACCGCCACTTGTGCCTGGAGAGGACTGCTTGCCAGCCTCTTGCCTTGCGACTATGGCCCTGGGATGTGTTGTCCTTCTAGGAACTGATTTGGGCATGTTGTATTTTATTATGCTGCTACTGGCCCTTTGGGAACCATCTGGGGACATACTGTGGAGTTACTGGGTGGCCACCATTTCATGTATTAGAGGCACATGGTGAGAACAATGGATGAAGCACATGGTGAGAACAAAGGATGGCGGCAATTTTAACTCACAGACACTGTCTGGACTTTTCTACACGGTGCCATCTCGCCGGTATTTGGTGCACAAAGACATTGTGCAGTAGTTGTAAACTATACAACAGGGGGCACATTATACAGTGATTATTTTTCATATAGCCTGTATATGTTCTGCGGAATCTGCATTGAACTGTATCTTCCAAACTACTGAACGGATCTGGGTGAGTTCTGGATATGTGGTTTACCCAGATCCCCCGGTTCCGAGGATATACTTTTTATGGGGTTGATGCATGTTTTGGGGTCCCTGTGATATGTTTTATAAAGCTGTATTTCTCTGCCTGTGATAATTATATTACCCATTGTGTTCAGTAATCATATCACAGGCAGAGGGGAGGATTTTGTGTGGGAGTGTCTGTGTGTATTGTACGGATTGATTGGTTGTTTTTCAAAACCCTGTGGGCAGTACTATGTTTGTGGATTGTGAATAAAAGAGGCTGTATGTGCCAGTACAGTCAGTTCTGCTTGATCTCAAAACGAAGTGTCGTCTCGTTATTGGGGGAATTGGATTGTATGCTGATTGCCAGGAGTGTAAGCTGATTGTATGCTTTTCCTGTTCAGCTGTTTACAGCATTCATATGCTTGATAGCATTCTTATGCTTCTCCGGTTTGGTGGATGTAGTGTCTGCTGCAATGCTTGGAGTCATCAGGAAGCGCTAGGAGCATCCTTCAATGGAGCTACCCAATCGGGGTGCCCGTCGATCCGTTACATTGGTGGCAAGCGGTAGGATGGCGTCCTAGTGCGAGGAGAAGCAGCTCAGAGACACTGGTAATGCTTGGAGTTACAAATTGAGGGCAACGCTAGTATCCGTACAGCGCCCCTGGCTACAGCAGGATGGAATTGGCTAGTTTTCGGACAGCGTTCCATGATGAGGAGGAGGAGGCGGCCGCGGACTACAGGGATGCAAACAGAAAGGAACTCTGGTCTGATGCCCTGGAAGATGCCCAATGGCGGTGAGGTGAGAGTCTCCCCAGTGATGAGCAGCGGCTACAGAAGCATGTGGCGATGCGGATGTATCTATTGGGAGAGCAGCCCATGGATGAGTGGGTGACAAGACTAGAGACCCTGGTATGGCGAGAGATCTGGCTAGACAACGCATACCAGGCACTCTGGTGGCATACCGTTTGACTTACCCCCTGGACGTCCGAGCACGACTTACTGGAGGGGGATGATAATGATGGCCCGGGTTTATTATGGGATGCCTTGGAGGATGAAATTGATCTTGGCAACATGGAGGGGTCTAGGTTTTGGGACATCTACGACTACCGGATGGGCATCTATGTCTGGGCTGCCGAATGCGAGGTGAGCAAAGACATGACCCACCTGGTAACAAGGGAGTGGGAGCTGGAGCAGGAATACCAACACCTGCTCAGCTTCATGCAGCCCCAACCTACCCAACAAGCAGAACCAGACCTCCTAGACTGGTCCTGGGAAGCCCCACTGATGGCAGGTGGAGATGGGACGGCGTTCTCTCTACCGGCCCTACAGGGATGCTGGGCAGTCGGCCAAGATCCCCAGCGGCAGTGTGAAGTGCAGAGAGTGGAGAGCATGGTCTCCCCTCCCCAGAGGCAGTGTACCTTGCAGGGAGAGGAGAGTAGCGTCCTCCCTCCCCAGTGGCAGGGTGAGCTACAGGGATGCTGGGCGGTCAGCCCAGATCCCCAGCGGCAGATTGATTTGCAGGAAATAGAGAGCCGTGTCTCCTTTCCCCAGCGGCAGTGTGAAGTGCAGGGAGTGGAGAGCATCGTCTCCCCTCCCCAGCAGCAGTGTACCTTGCAGGGAGAGGAGAGCAGCGTCCTCCCTCCCCAGCGGCAGGGTGAGCTACAGGGATGCTGGGCGGTCGACTCAGATCCCCAGCGGCAGTGTGATTTGCAGGGAATAGAGAGCAGTGTCTCCTTTCCCCAGCGGCTGAAAGTGTGTAAGTGAGAGGAGCTTGTTACCCCCTCTCCCCAGCGGCAGCTTAGCCCACCAAGTGAAGACACTAAGTTTCCCACCGGCGCAGATGGGACCATCGTCTCTGCGCCCAAACTACAGGGAGTACGGATAGTCGGTCCTGCTCCCCAGCGGCAGAGTCTTCTACTGGGAGGGGAGAACCTCGCCCGCCCCCCAGCAGCAGCCTAGCCCACCAAGGGGAGATGATAGGCCCCACACTGGTGCAGATGGGACTGTAGTCTCTGTGCCCAAACCACAGGGGGTAGGGATTATCAGTCCTGTCGCCCAGCAACAGGGCTGTTTAGCCAAAGGGGAGACAGTCGGTCTCCCCCCACAGCAGCATAGTGCTTTGTCCAAAGGGGAGACAATCAGTCTCCCCCTCCAGCAGCACGGCTATGTATCCAAAGGGGAGACAGTCGGTCTCCCCCTCCAGCAACCAGGCTCCCACCAAGCTACACCCGTGGTAGCGCTGGCACCAGGGCAGAGAACCACAAGTCTCTGCCCACTCAGCAACCCACCAATCCAGAGTGCTAGTACCCCCCAGAGCCGAGGTAGAGCTCCTGGACCTTGACAAGCGACCCACTACTCCAGGTGTAGTAACTAATTTTCGTGGGTGGGTTATACTGCGGATTCTATTTTGTGGGTGGGTTGCTGGACTAACCAGGGCACTGACCAGCAGGAGGTCAGATACCCTGTTAGTCTGGTGGGTGAAGGGGAGAAATGTGGCGGAACCTGCCCCGCCACTTGTGCCTGGAGAGGACTGTTTGCCAGCCTCTTGCCCTGCGACTATGGCCCTGGGATGTATTGTCCTTCTAGGACCTGATTTGGGCATGTATTTTATTTTGCTGCTACTGGCCCTTTGGGAACCATCTGGGGACATACTGTGGAGTTACTGGGTGGCCACCATTTCATGTATCAGAGGCACATGGTGAGAACAATGGATGAAGCACATGGTGAGAACAAAGGATGGCGTCAATTTTAACTCACAGGCACTGTTTGGACTTTTCTACACGGTGCCATCTCGCCGGTATTTGGTGCACAAAGACATTGTGCAGTAGTTTTAAACTATACAAGAGGGGACACATTATACAGTGAATATTTTTTATATAGCCTGTATATGTTCTGCGGAATCTGCATTAATCTGTATCTTCCAAACTACTGAACGGATCTGGGTGAGTTTTGGATGTGTGGTTCACCCAGATCCCCCGGTTCCGCGGATGGGGTTGTTGCATGTTTTGGGGTCCCTGTGATATGTTTTATAAAGCTGTATTTCTCTGCCTGTGATAATTATATTACCCATTGTGTTCAGTAATCATATCACAGGTAGAGGGGAGGATTTTGTGTGGGAGTGTCTGTGTGTATTGTATGGATTGATTGGTTATATTTCTAAACCCTGTGGGCAGTACTATGTTTGTGGATTGTGAATAAAAGAGGCTGTATGTGCCAGTACAGTCAGTTCTGCTTGACCTCAAAACGAAGTGTCGTCTCGTTATTGGGGGAATTGGATTGTATGCTGATTGCCAGAAGTGTAAGCTGATTGTATGCTTTTTCTGTTCAGCTGTTTATAGCATTCATATGCTTGAGAGCATTCGTATGCTTCTCCGGTTCGGTGGTTGTGGTGTGTGCTGCAATGCTTGGAGTCCTCAGGAAGCGCTAGGAGCATCCTTCAACGGAGGTACCCAGTCGGGGTGTCTGTCGATCCGTTACAATCACATCCTGTTTTTTTCTGCGGAGATGGCTGGCCTTGGCTTCTGGTATCCAGTACTCTTTTTACAATTCTTGTTTAGTTTTTCTTGTTTTCTATTCCATGTCTAGTTTTCTTTATGCTGGGTTTTCTGGGTTCATTCCTTTATTCCGTTCCTGGAATTCCCAATCTCCTGGATTCCTTTAAATGTTTGTTTTTTTGTTGCCACACCCGTTCCTTTGTCATTTAATCCTTTTTGTTTCAGTCTGTTTCTGCAGGCAGTGGTTTCATTTCCTCTGCTCCTTTCTTTGCAGGTAAGTAGTATGTATGTTTTATTGTTGTTTATTAAGTCATGCATATCTAGGCAGTTAGAGTCAGGGCCGGACTGGGGATACAAAGCAGCCCTGGAAAAAAAAATATATGCCAGCCCCATAAGTCAATGCGCCATATATTGTCGCATGTAATATGTAAGGCTATGTCTTGCCACCCCAGATGATTGAGTAAATATATATATATATATATATATATATATATATATATATATATATATATATATATATATATAGCTTTTTCTAATGTAAAATATTGGTCCTTTCATAGTAAAACGTTTAATTATACAGTAAGCATACTCACATGCAGACACAGACAATGTCACTGACACACACAAGTTCATTGATACACCGCCTCATAGACAAACAATCTCACTGATATACATAAGCTCATTGACATAAAAACACAAGGTCACTCAGTAACAGACACACACATGCAAGCAAGCAAGCTCACTAGCAGGCGCGCGCACACACACACACACACACAGCTTAATGTAGTGGTTCTGGTGTCTATAGCCTGTTCCTGCAGGCTTTTCAATGTAAACACTGCCTTTTCAGAGAAAAGGCAGTGTTTACATTGCTTCAAAGTGACACCTCTAGTGACAGCCACTCAGACGGTCACTAGAGGTGCTTCCTATGTCAGTGCTGCACAGTGTGCAGCACCTACATTCAGGTCCTCCACGCTTTGGAGACGCTGAAGGTTCCCCATAGAGATACATTGATTCATTGCATCTCTATGAGAAGATGCTGATTGGTGTAGCGTTTTGCAGCCAATCCTATGGCAAGCTTGATGATCTCAGCCACAGAGGCAGGGCCAGTCGAGGGGAGACCAGCATAGCGTGGGGGGAAAAAAAGAAAGTGAGTAAAAACACTATTTTTTAAAACACACACAGACACCATGACAGACACACACCACGACAGACACACACATACCACAACAGACAGACCATGACACAGACAGACACATACACTCCATGATACAGACACAAACACAACGTGACACAGACACAAACACACACGCCATGACACACAGACACACGCCATGACACACAGACACACGCCATGACACACAGACACCCACACCATGGCACAGAACCCCACACCATGACACAGACAGACACACACACACACACCATGACACAGACAGACACACACACATACACACCATGACACAGACAGACACATACCATGACACACACACACACTGACAGCATAACACATTACCTGTGGGTGACCGGCCAGGGGGGTCATGCAAGGCAGAGAGCTGGGTGTGATGGTGGCTGCTGGAGGAGCAGGGATGCAGTGGCGGATCCAGAGCCTGACCTCGGGAGGGGCACTTGCAGATTATTTAGAGAAATAATCCAGACACAATACCCACTACAGCTCAGTGTAGTGGTTATGGTGCCAGTACCCTCTCCCAGAGTAAGTAGTCAAACCGTTTAAGAACAGTTTGACAACTTACATGAGGTCTGCTTGGAAATGGGGCTGTAGTAGGGCATAGGAGCAGGGGTGTAGTGTGTGTGTGTGTTTGTGTGAGCAGTGTGTGTGTGTGTGTGTGTGAAAGTTGCAGTGTGTACGTGAGGACGGCAGTGTGTGTTAGGGGCGCAGTGTGTGTGTGTGCGTTGCAGTGTGAGTGGGGGCAATGTGTGTATGGGGGGAAGTTTGTGTGTATGAGGCGCCAATGTGTGTGTAGGGTGTGTGTGTGTATTGGGGGCAGTGTATGTGGGCAATGTATGTGTATGTGGGAAGTGTATGTGTGTGTATGTGGGCAGTGTATGTGTGTGGGATCAGTAGTGTATGTGTATGGTGGGCAATGTGTGTATGGGGCACTGTATGTATGTGGGGCAATGTGTGTGTATGGGGGAAGTGTATGTGTGTGTATGTATGTGGGCAGTGTATGTGTATGGTGGGCAATGTGTGTATGGGGGCAGTGTATGTATGTGGGGGCAGTGTATGTATGTGGGGCAATGTGTGTGTATGGGGGCAGTCTATGTAGTTGGGGGACAATGTGTGTGTGTGGGGGCAGTGTATGTGTGTGTTTGTAGGGTATGTGTGTGATAAGGATGTGGGGCTTTTTTTAACGTTTTTTTAAATTTGATAAAATGTTTTTTGTTTTTTTTTTTTAAATATACATAATGTCCCCCCCCTTCTTACCTTTGTTTAGGGAGGAGGGGGGACATTTCTCGATCCCTGGTGGTCCGGTGGGGAATCCCTGGTGGTCCATGTGGTGAGAGTGAACTCTAGCCCCGGTCTCCAGGGCTAGAGTTCACTCTCGCGAGATCCGGAGCGTTGCCATGGCAACACTCCGTGCTCCGAGAGAAGGACCTGGAGGAGCTGCAGACTGAGCTCCTCCAGGTCCTCTCTCTCTTCCCTGCCGGCGGCCAGCAAACAGTGCCTGCGGACCGGAGAGGGAGATCTCTGATCTCCCCTCCGGTCCATGAAGGCACATTGCAGGGCTGGCGCTTGGACAGTGCCAGCCCTGCATTAGCCGGCAAGGGAGAGGGAGAACACCGGATTCTCGGGGGGGCAGTTGCCCCGTTGCCCCCCCTGGATCCGCCAGTGCAGGGATGGCGGCCGCAGAAGAAACTTTTCTGGCGGCCGCAGGGGAAGCTGTGCTGTGTCTGCTCCCCCGCCCTCACGCGCTACTGAATGAGACCGGGGCCGGAATATGACGTCATATTCCGGCCCCGGTCCCATTCAGTACCGCGCTGGAGAGCAGACACAGCACAGCTTCCCCTGCGGCCGCCAGAAAAGTTCCTCCAGCGGCCACCAGCATACCCACATGTCTGCCCGGCCCCAGGTGCCGACGGCCCACTGGGAAATTTCCCGGTATCCCGGTGGGCCAGTCCGGCCCTGGTTAGAGTCCACAGTAATTGGAGTACTTTGGAGCAGTGGTGAGTTGCATACATCTTGGCCATTTATGTATGTCTAAATCTCCAATGTTTATTACATATGTAGCACTTAGTTATGTATCCTCTTGTTTTGCCTTGTATCTCTTGTCTTGTTTTATTTTGTCTTGTATTCCCAGTTCATGAACAGTCCTGTGCTGTCCTGCCCATGTCCTGTTAATGTTTCCCTCATGTATTGTGTACATGTTCGGGGTTCTGCTTTCTGTCCTGCTCTGGTTCTGGGCTCTGCTAGTTCTGTCTTATCTTGTTTGGTGCCTGTTCTAGTCTTGCCTTGTTTCTAGTACTGGATAAATTTCTTCTGCAGAGCCTCCTGTAACGGACCGTTTCTCTCACAAGAGGATAAAAACCATTTAGGCGATAATCCCCTTTCCCATAGACCAGCAGCTACTGCAATCACCAACCTCCCAACTCCAAACTGCACGTATTCACCAACTCTCAAACAGCAGACACACGAACCCTGGAAGCAGCCAAACAGGAAAAGCAATACGAACAGCTTACACTCCTGGCAATCGGCATACAGTCAAATTCCCCCCAAGAAAGAGACAACACTTCAGCTTCAGGGTTAAACAGCAACAACACTGATTTATTCACACAACAGGCTATATGGGATTATCTCATGCAAGGGAGGGATTTACAGTAATTACATAATACACCAATCACACATGAGTTACCTCCCACAATGACTCACAATCCCTCCTCTCTGCCCTGGAGATAATTGGGGAAGGAATCTAATTATCTCCAAGGACAGAGGCAAACTCCATTACACACATGGCAGACAAAGGACAATAAAAGACATAAAAATACATACTGGCACATTTAGTACATAAAACATATACATTCCACATATCCCCAGATAGCTTAGATCTGAGCACACATTATTACCGAATGGTGCTCAGATCACATACATCCAGTTCAATCGCCATGGAACCAAAGTCTTTCTTACAGTCTTTCAGTATATGGCTGGGCTCCATGGCATAGCTATCTGGGGTAGCATGGCTTTAACAGTCCGCAGAAAGGCACAAATAAACCTTTCTGCAGGTAAAATAAAAGTTTAAAATGCAGGACCATAGTCTAAAGGGAGCAGGCGAGCAACCAGGCCTCTCCAGTGGACAGTGGCGAGGTTGGTTCCGCCACACTTCTCCCCTTTACCAGACAGACTAACAGGGTATCTGACCTCCTGCCAGTCAGTGCCCTGGTTAGTCCAGCAACCCACCTACGAAGCAGAAACAGCAGTACGGCCCACCCACAATAACTAGTTACTACACCTGGGTAGAGGAGAGCTTTGTCCATGTCCAGGTTCCTCACCACGACTGTGTGGGGAACTGTTAGGCTGCCTTGGTGGGTTGCTGAGTGGGCAGAGACCAGCGGTACTCTGCCCTGGTGCCAGTACTACCGCGGAAGTAGCCTGGTTGGAGCCTGGTTGTGGGAGGGAGAGACCGACCGTCTCCCCTCTGGATATACCGCTCTGTGGCTGGGGGACAGGACCGACCGTCCTTACCCCTTGTGCTGCAAGTACAGAGACTACGGTCCCATCTGCACCGTTGGGGGGTGTAGCATCCCCCCTTGGTAGGTTAGGCTGCCGCTGGAGAGAGGGTGTAACAAGCTCCTCTCTCTGGACTGTAAACTACCGCTGGGGAGAGGGGGTAGCAGGCTCCTCTCCCTGACACTCTCTCTGCTGGTGGAGAGGGGGACCAGCTGTCTCCCCTTTCATTATCTTGTCCTGCGGCTGGGTGGCGAGACTGACAGTCCCTGCTCCCTGCAGGATATTCTGCCACTGGGGAGGAACGAAGGCACCTTCAGCTCCCTGGGGTACACACTGCCGCTGAGGATGAAGGACTGCACCTTCTGCTCCCTGGGATATACACTGCCGCTGGGGAGGAAGGACAGCACCTTCAGCTCCCTGGGACACACACTGCCGCTGGGAGGAAGGACGGCACCTTCAGCTCCCTGGGGTACACACTGCTGCTGGGGAGGAAGGACGACACCTTCGGCTCCCTGGGACACACACTGCCGCTGGGGAGGAAGGACTGCACCTTCAGCTCCCTGGGATACACACTGCCACTGGGGAGGAAGGACGACACCTTCAGCTCCCTGGGGTACACACTGCCGCTGGTGAGGAATTACTGCACCTTCTGCTCCCTGGGACACACACTGCCGCTGGGGAGTAAGGACGGCACCTTCTGCTCCCTGGGGTACCCTTTTGAGATCCCGTAACGCACTCTGCCCCCGGATAGGGCGACCGATACCTTTGGCTGGATCTGCCATGAACTGCAGGTACTCGTCTACCTGGCTCCTTACGAACTGTACGTATTTCTCCTCTGGGTTGGGTCCAAAGTAAGCCAGCCGCATGGCAACTCTCTGTCAAACTCCTCCTGAGTGTAGCCGGGTGCCATGCTTTCTCTGACAACGTTGGTTCCTTTGTAGATAGGGTCGCTGTACGGGTACTAACTGTGACGAGACCAATCTCGCCACATTGCATTGGAGGAGTCTGGTTGCCCGCCTGCTGCCTTTGGACTATGGACCAGACTTTAAAATACTTATTTGCCCTGCAGAAAGGCTTATTCATGCCTTTTCTGCCGGGGTGTTCGATAGATTTTATCTACTGAACAAACTAACGAATGCACGACCACCTGGGAGCTGGAGTGTGCCCTCAATTTACCTCCGTGAAGCTGCGGTTAACCGCAGCTTAATTGACTAATCCAGGGTGGTCTTTGTTCGTCGACCGAACATTTGGCGGCGGCCATTTTACAAGTACCATACGGCCAGCGGTGTTCGGCACCTAAACTATGGAACTATAAACGGACACTTATTTGCACGAACACCGCTGAGCCGTCCGTCTCCTGGTTCCTGTTCGTGGGGATGTAGCCGAACAGCCGTTCATACGGTATTTTGGTTCATGTGAACTGTAGTAACCCAGATAGCTATGCCATGGAGCCTATCCGTATGATTAAAGACTCTGGCTCCATGGCGATTGAACTGTATTCGTGTGGTCTGGGTGCCATTCACCTAATAATGTGCACCCAGACCTGAGCTATCTGGGGATATGTAACATGTCTGTGTTTTATGTAATAAAAGTGACTGTATATATTTTAAAGCATATTCTGTATTTAGGTCCCCACATGTGTAATGGAGTTTTGTCTTTGTCTTAGGAGATAATTGGATTACTTCTCCAATTATCTTCAGGGCAAAAGGGAGGAAACCAGGATGCATTGTGGGGATGTTTTACCTCTGTTTGTCCTGAAAGGTTAAATGTCTGTCTTTTGTTACAGTCTTCCATTTGGTCCCCTTGGGGAGTGTCCACCAGGTGGGAGACCTGCATAAATACAGGGGCAGGTAGCCCTCAATAAACAGACCACTGCTTGACCCACAACACGGAGCCTTGTCTCGTCTTTGGGGGGATTCACTGTATGCTGTTGGAGATTGATTGCTAGGAGTGTAAGCTGATGTATGCTTTTCCTGTTCGTCTGCTAACAGCTATTCGTGAGGTTCCAGTCTGGAGTGCTACCTTATTCCCTGGTATGCAGTTCGGGAGTTTGATGCATTCACCTATATCTGAATTTGTGAGTTTTGGTGATTTTACAGTAGCTGTGCCTGTCTGTGAAAAGGGGATTATCGCCTAAACTGATTTTAACCCCTCATATGCTGAAACGGTCCGTTACACTAACGTTGCCCTCAGTTTGTAAATCCAGGGGATGGTGTTACCTGTAGCTGTCCTTCTGGTTGTAGGAACGATCCCGCCGCTTGCCACCAATTGTAACGGACCGTTTCGCTCACAATAGGATAAAACCCAGTTTAGGCAATAATCCCCTTTCCCATAGACCAGCAGCTACTGCAATCACCAATCTCCTGAACTCCAAACTGTACGAATTCACCAACTCCCGAACTAGAAACACACGAACCCTGGAATCAGCCGAACAGGAAAAGCATACAATGCGCCTACACTCCTGGCAGTCAGCATACAATCCAATTCCCCCAAAGAACGAGACGACACATCGCTTTGAGGGTTAAGCAGGAACTGAGGTGCTGGCACACCCAGCCTGGTCTTTATTGCAGTTGTTACAAATACAGGTCCGCCCACAGGGAGGTATAAAACAACCACTCACACATCAGTTACATCCCACATATTCCCTCCCCTTATCCTGAGAGGAAACTCAATTATACATACAGTTAAAACATACTTTATCCACAATCAATCCATTCAAGGGAACAACATATTAAAAATGGCATGAATCAGACCAGGGGTTCAAAAGTTAGTAAAGTATCTTTTAAAACCACTGCCAGCATGGCTTTCCGGCTCAGACCGGTTTTACAGAGCCCTCTCTCCTGGAGAAGTAATCCAATTACCTCCCAGGACAGAGACAGACTCCATTGAGCACATGGGGACACAAAGACCGTAAAACACTTTAAAATACATAAAGTCACCTTTTACACATAACACACAAACATTTCATATATCCCCAGAGAGCTGGGATCTGAGCGCACAAAACTACCGAATAGCGCGCCGATCCTATTCACACAGTTCAATTGCCATGGAGCCGAAGTCTTTAACTACACGAATGGGCTCCATGGCATAGATATCTGGGTTAAAACATTCACATAAAGTTGGGTCCATAGTCCAAAGGCAAGAGGTGGGCAAGCAGCCCCCTCCAAGGACACGTGGTGAGGTCGGCTTCACCACACTGTTTAACCCTGAAGCTGAAGTGTTGTCTCTTTCTTGGTGGGAATTTGACTGTATGCCGATTGCCAGGAGTGTAAGCTGTTCGTATTGCTTTTCCTGTTCGGCTGCTTCCAGGGTTCGTGTGTCTGCTGTTCGAGAGTTGGTGAATACGTGCAGTTTGGAGTTCGGGAGGTTGGTGATTGCAGTAGCTGCTGGTCTATGGGAAAGGGGATTATCGCCTAAATGTTTTTTATCCTCTTGTGAGAGAAACGGTCCGTTACAACTGGTGGCAGTGGTGGGATCGTTCCTACAACCAGAAGGACAGCTACAGGTAACACCATCCTCTGAATTTACAAACTGAGGGCAACGTTAGTACCCGTACAGCAACCCTATCTACAAAGGAACCAATGTTGTCAGAGCAAGCATGGTGCCCGGCTACACTCAGGAGGAGTTTGACAGAGAGGTTGCCATGTGGCTGGCTTACTTTGGACTCAACCCAGAGGAGAAATACGTGCAGTTCGTAAGGAGCCAGGTAGACGAGTACCTGCAGTTCATGGCAGATCCAGCCAAAGGTATCGGTCGCCCTATCCAGGGGCAGAGTGCGTTATGGGGACTCAAAAGGGTACCCAAGGTGTCGTCCTTCCTCCCCAGCGGCAGTGTGTATCCCAGGGAGCAGAAGGTGCCGTCCTTCCTCCCCAGCGGCAGTGTGTATCCCAGGGAGCAGGAGGTGCAGTCCTTCCTCCCCAGCGGCAGTGTGTGTCCCAGGGAGCTGAAGGTGTCACCCTTCCTCCCCAGCGGCAGTGTGTACCCCAGGGAGCTGAAGTTGTTGTCCTTCCTCCCCAGTGGCAGTGTGTATCCCAGGGAGCTGAAGGTGCAGTCCTTCCTCCCCAGTGGCAGTGTGTATCCCAGGGAGCTGAAGGTGCCGTCCTTCCTCCTCAGCGGCAGTGTGTGTCCCAGGGAGCCGAAGGTGTCGCCCTTCCTCCCCAGCGGCAGTGTGTGTCCCAGGAAGCCGAAGGTGTCGTCCTTCCTCCCCAGCGGCAGTGTGTACACCAGGGAGCTGAAGGTGCCGTCCTTCCTCCCCAGCGGCAGAGTAAGTCCCAGGGAGCAGAAGGTGGAGTCCTTCCTCCCCAGCGGCAGTGTGTACCCCAGGGAGCTGAAGGTGCCGTCCTTCCTCCCCAGCGGCAGTGTGTACCCCAGGGAGCAGAAGGTGCCGTCCTTCCTCCCCAGCGGCAGAGTGTCCTGCAGGGAGCAGAGACCATCAGTCTCGCACCCCAGCAGTAGGACAAAATATTGAAAGAGGAGACAGCTGGTCCCCCTCTCCACCAGCAGAGAGAGTGTCAGGGAGATGAGCCTGCTACACCCTCTCTCCAGCGGCAGCCTAACCCACCAATGGGAGATGTTACACCCCCCCAACAGTGCAGATGGGACCGTAGTCTCTGCACTTGCAGCACAAGGGGAAGGGACGGTCGGTCCTGTCCCCCAGCCCCAGAGCTGTGTACCCAGAGGGGAGACGGTCGGTCTCCCCCTCCCACAACCAGGCTCCAATCAGGCTACTTCAGTGGTAGTGCTGGCACCAGGGCAGAGTAACACTGGTCTCTGCCCACTCAGCAACCCACCAAGGCAGTCTACCAGCTCCCCGCACAGCCGTGGTGAGGAACCTGGACCTGGACAAGCTGCTACTTTATCCAGGTGGAGTAAACATTTATTGTGGGTGGGAGGTACTGCTGTTTGTGCTTCGTGGGTGGGTTGCTGGACTAACCAGGGCACTGACCGGCAGGAGGACAGATACCCTGTTAGTCTGGGGGGTAAAGGGGAGAAGTGTGGCGAAAGCGACCTCGCCACGTGTCCTTGGAGGGGGCTGCTTGCCCGCCTCTTGCCTTTGGACTATGGACCCAACTTTATGTGAATGTTTTAACCCAGATATCTATGCCATGGAGCCCATTCGTGTAGTTAAAGACTTCGGCTCCATGGAAATTGAACTGTGTGAATAGGATCGGCGCGCTATTCGGTAGTTTTGTGCGCTCAGATCCCAGCTATCTGGGGATATGTGAAATGTCTGTGTGTTATGTGTAAAAGGTGACTTTATGTATTTTAAAGTATTTTACGGTCTTTGTGTCCCCATGTGCTCAATGGAGTCTGTCTCTGTCCTGGGAGGTAATTGGATTACTTCTCCAGGAGAGAGGGCTCTGTAAAACCGGTCTGAGCCGGAAAGCCATGCTGGCAGGGGTTTTAAAAGATACTTTACTAACTTTTGAACCCCTGGTCTGATTCATGCCATTTTTTAATATGTTGTTCCCTTGAATGGATTGATTGTGGATATGTATTTTTATGTGAATGTGATGTATGGTTTTAGAGTTATGAAAGTTGGGTAGAAAGTATGTTTTAACTGTATGTATAGTTGAGTTTCCTCTCAGGATAAGGGGAGGGAATATGTGGGATGTAACTGATGTGTGAGTGGTTGTTTTATACCTCCCTGTGGGCGGACCTGTATTTGTAACAACTGCAATAAAAACCAGGCTGGGTGTGCCAGCACCTCAGTTCCTGCTTAACCCTCTAAGCGATGTGTCGTCTCGTTCTTTGGGGGAATTGGATTGTATGCTGACTGCCAGGAGTGTAAGCGGATTGTATGCTTTTCCTGTTCGGCTGATTCCAGGGTTCGTGTGTTTCTAGTTCGGGAGTTGGTGAATTCGTACAGTTTGGAGTTCGGGAGATTGGTGATTGCAGTAGCTGCTGGTCTATGGGAAAGGGGATTATCGCCTAAACTGGGTTTTATCCTCTTGTGAGCGAAACGGTCCGTTACACCTCCCTATCCAGATCCTAGGAGGTTTGCATATTATCACCTAGCTCTTAGGCTCCACAGAAGCTGCATCAGGGCCATGGTATGTGGCCGCACAAATGCTGGTGCTCAACACCAGGGGGCGTGTGGTTGCCCTGATAGTCCATTTCCATGCTGATACTCCAATCATCATCATCATCAGGCTCTCAGGGGTCCTGGTCTTCTGACCACCACCCATGACAGACATTGAATTCGAATCAGTGGCAAAACTAAAGTAGATAGGCTCCTAGTGCAAACATTTTTGGGAGTGCCCTTATCTCAAGAATGGAAAACATTTAGATCTCAGTCTGTCCTACAACTCCCACAATGCTTTATGTGGATCTACCATTTTTGCAGGGTTGTATTTAGCACTGAGCAGTGTATGTATGTTTGAATGTAATCATGTTTTTTTTTGTATGTGTTCGTTAATGCAGCAATGCATTTGTGTGTACTGTTGTGTTGTGTGTTTTTATGTTCTATTGCCATTTTAAAGGACTGGTTTACTTGTATGTTGTGTTTGCCTTTGAATGTAGGGGTGTGTCTGTCTAGAGTAGGGGTAGGCAACCTATCTCACGTGTGCCATACACGGCACTAGAGGTGTCTTTGCACAACACTCAAGGCTCTGGCCTATCAGGAGTCACAGTAAAACATCAGATATCTGCTAATACGAAAAGGTGGTGAAGGACAATCCTCAATTTATGCATTGCAGCACAGAGGAAGTGATCTCAAATCCCTTCATTGTAGCACTTGTGAATGGGAATCCACCCTGGAGTAGTCCAGCTGCTGGTGGAGCTCTTTTCGTTGACCTGCACCTGTCCAGCCTGGTCCCCCCTGGAACCATGGAAGCCACCCACACTGCTAGATATACGCAAAGCTGCAGAATAACCCTCCCCTCATACAAATAATATGAACAGTCCACACACACAGAATCTGCACACACGTAACACCACTAACAATCCACATACATGGGCACAACCCCACATGCAATCTTTCACATGCAAAATCACAAGCAGTCCCACACATACACACACCGAACACACAATGTGACATATTGCCCCACACACAATTCTACAAGCAGCCCTGATACACAGTCCACATTCACAGGTATCATATCACAAACTAAATATATACAATATAATAGCACATATACGCACAAATACAACGATACTAAGCAACTGTTGTATAAATAACACAAGCAGAATACAGCAAAATACACACTTCAATTTAAAAAAAATAGGACCAGCAGACTACGGGACATCACAATTCTTTTTCGGCACAGTGCTGCTAAAAGGTTGCCTACTCATGGTCTAGAGCATGGGTCGTCAACCTGGTCCCTACCGCCCACTCGTGGGCGTTTTGGGATTCCAGGTGGGCGGTAGGGACTTCGGAGGTTAAAACCTCCTTTTGAGCAGGCGGGCGGGCGCGAGCGAGCGCACGCATCAATAAACTGTGCACGAGAATGTGTGCGGTAGGGATTTCGAAGGTTAAAACCTCCTTTTGTGCGAGTGGGTGGGCGGGTGCAAGCGCCAGCGCACACATCAATCAACCAAAATGTGCGAGAATGCGTGCGGTAGGGATTTCAGTGGGTAAAACCTCCTTTTGTGCGAGTGGGTGGGCGGGTGTGTAGCGGAGAGCCGATCTTGCACAGCTATTCTCCACTAGAGATTCCAGTGAGGCTCAGGAACAAGGTGATGTTAAGTCCACAGGCAAGGTTTCCAGCAGGTAAAGTAATACAGCAGTATCCCCATCGCAATCCCAATAACTGGACGACACACAGTTTCAGGAGTAGTCTGACAAGCTTTATTCCACAGTTCCTTATAAAGCCCTCTCCCATGCAAGGGAGGAGGTTCTATCACTTAAGACATTATCCAATCTCTAAGCAGTAACCTCCCACAGATCTCCTCCCCTCCTCTAGCATCATAATCCCCTTATTGTGTACACAGTTTTCCCCGAGTTTTGGATGTACCCTAAATACTTGGGGTACATCCACAAATCCAACATCCCCAGATAGCTCTATTCTGGGGGACCAACATACTTAAAAATTAGCCCATTCGGATGAATGGTTCGTGAGATATGGGGTTCCAAAGATTTGACCGACCGCATGGGTAAAGTATCCGAAAACAGTTCCATGCATTTTGGCCCTGCGGTCGGTCACAAACAAGGGAATGAAAACAGGCGAATTGCCTGTGTTATAGAGCCTGGAGAGGGTTTGAATGAATTCCCTTGTTTATGGGGCTCTTTCTACCGAACGGCGGGTCATTCGGTAGTTTCCATACGAATTTCTGGAAGTATGGAGGTCTCAGCGGTGTTTGCCTAGTCAAGTGTCCGATTTTAGTTCCAGACACTCGACGGCAAAACACCGCTGTTCGGTAGTTTAAGATGGCCGCCGCCACGTGTTTGTTTCCCGAATGGCGGCCACCCAGAGGACAAAGACCACACTGCACTGATTGCCAATTACCTGTTTGCAACATTGTTGCAAACGGTAATTGGAGGCACACTCATTCCTGGGTGGTCTGGTTGTTCGGTAGTTTCATTCCCTTGTTTTATTTGAATGATTCTACCGAACAACTAGAGGAATACAATTCTTTACATACATTTAACTGTCATTATACCCGGATACCATGCTTTCTATACATGTACATACACATTAAACCAGCCATATGACCAAATACACTTATTCTCATACATGTCGTGGGACAGCCCGGTACCAATCCGCTACACTGCTCCCCCTTGCCCACAAGCCGGCATACACAGTCTGATCCAACACGGATCGGCTTGGGGATGTCCGGGGGCTCACGGATCATTTCTCTAAGTCAGTTTGTCTTGACAACCCGTCAGCATTTCCATTCTGCTTACCCGGCCGGTACTGGATATTAAAGTCAAAAGGCTGTAGCGCCAAACTCCAGCGCAGCAGCCTGGCGTTGTCTCCAGCCACCCGGTTCAGCCAGACTAACGGGTTGTGATCCGTGAGCAAGGAAAAGGGCTGTCCATATAAATAGGGTTGTAGCTTCTTTAGGGCCCACACCACAGCCAGGCATTCCTTTTCGATGGCGGCGTAGCTTACTTCTCGAGGTAACAGTTTGCGACTGATGTAAGCCACTGGATGTTCCCCGCCATCGGCCCCGACTTGACTCAGTACTGCCCCCAATCCAAACATAGAAGCGTCTGTGTGAACAAGAAAACGTTTAGTTGGATTGGGAGCTGCCAAGACAGGGGCATTTATCAGTGCATTTTTCAATTGTTGGAATGCCTGCTCACACTCCGGGGTCCAGTTTACTTGGCGGGGAAGGTTCTTACGGGTCAGGTCAGTGAGGGGTTTGGCCAGGGCGCTATAATTGGGAACAAACTTCCGGTAATACCCTGCTGTCCCTAGAAACGCTAAAACCTGGGTCTTAGTCCTAGGGGTGGGCCACTGGGCTACAGCCTCTACTTTGGCGGGTTCGGGTTTTTGTTTACCGCACCCTACTCTATGTCCCAGGTATTGTACCTCAGCCATGCCGATACTACACTTGGCCGGCTTCAAGGTCAGACCTGCTTCCCTTATCCTATCTAGTACAGCTCCGATGTGAGCTAAGTGTTCCTGCCACGTATTGCTAAAAATAGCAATATCGTCCAGGTAGGCACATGTATAGTCCTGGAATCCATCTAGGAGTCGATCCACCATCCTTTGGAAGGTGGCTGGGGCGTTTTTCATCCCAAATGGCATGACCTTAAACTGGTACAAGCCAAATGGGGTGACAAAGGCCGACTTCGGGATGGCGTCTGGGGCCAGGGGGATTTGCCAATACCCTTTACACAAGTCAATAGTGGTGAGGTATTGGCCCCTGGCCATTCTGTCCAGTAACTTGTCTATCCGGGGCATCGGATAGGCGTCAGATACAGTCTTCTCGTTCAATCTCCTATAGTCCACGCAGAAGCGGGTCGTACCGTCTCGCTTTGGTACGAGGACTACAGGAGATGCCCAAGGACTGTCTGAGGGTTCAATCACCCCCAGTTGGAGCATTTCGTCGATCTCCTTACGCATGTTTGCCCGTACCGCTTCTGGAATGCGGTATGGCGTCTGGCGCATGGGTAGTTGCCCTGGGGTCTCGACCCGGTGAGTTGCCAGAGGCGTGTATCCAGGTACATTAGAGAACGTGTCGCGTTTCTCTTCCAATAGTTGCTGTACCTCGATCCGCTCCTGTGGGCTCAGCCGATCTCCCAGCGTAACCTCCCCTAAATCTCCGGACAGCTGCCCATCCCCCAGCAAATCGGGGAGGGGTAAGCTGTCAAACTCTTCCGTGTTAGGGGCACAGATGGCGGTTACCTCCTCAGTACGCTCGTGGTAGGGCTTCAGCATGTTCACATGGAGCATGCGTCGCCCCCCAGTCCCTGTGCAGGGGCCGATAATATAGGTGGTATCGCATCTTTGCTCCACCACCTTATATGGGCCCTGCCAGGCGGCCTGTAACTTATCATGTCGGACAGGTTTTAAAATTAGTACCTTCTGCCCGACCTGAAAGCTACGGTCCCTGGCTCCCCGATCATACCATGTACGCTGGCGGGTCTGGGCCTCCTGAAGGTTTTCCCGTACCGTCTTGGTCAACGCTTCTAGGCGGTCCCGAAAGGCCAACACATATGGTAGGATGGGAGTGCCATCTGTGCTCCGGTCTCCCTCCCAATGCTCTCTAATAAGATCCAATGGGCCTCGGACCCTCCTTCCAAACAATAATTCAAACGGGGAGAACCCTGTGGATTCCTGCGGCACCTCCCGGTATGCAAATAGGAGGTGCGGCAGGAATCGTTCCCAGTCCTTGTGGGTCTCTGCGAAGGTTCGGAGCATCTGCTTCAAGGTACCATTGAATCGTTCGCAGAGCCCGTTCGTCTGGGGGTGGTAAGGGGCGCTGATAATAGGCTTAATGCCACAGATCCTCCAGAGGTGTTGGGTGAATTCTGCGGTAAACTGGGTACCCTGATCCGAGATAATCTCCCTGGGTAATCCCATCCGGGAGAATATCCGCATGAGGGCATCCGCGACCGTCTCAGCGTGGATGTTGGTCAGAGCCACTGCCTCTGGATACCTGGTGGCATAATCTACGACCGTTAAAATATACCGTTTTCCTGACGGGCTAACTTTATTGAGGGGGCCTATCAGATCCACCGCTATTCGGCTAAAAGGTTCCTCTATTATGGGTAAGGGGTGAAGTTTAGCCTTCCTGCGATCCCCCCTTTTTCCCACTCTCTGGCAGGTATCGCAAGTCGTGCAATATCTGCGTACTTCCTGGCTAATCCCTGGCCAGAAGAAACTCTGGGTTAGTCTGTACCTGGTGCGACTAACCCCTAGATGTCCGGATAGCGGAATATCATGCGCTATCCGGAGTAATTCAGCCCGGTACCGCTGTGGTACCACTAATTGTCTCCTCGCTATCGGGTCTAACCCCGTAATCTGTTTGGTTGTTTCCCTGTATAAAAGTTGTTTATCCCAGATAAACTTCTCTCCCTCCGCCCCGGGGGAACCCGTGCCAACCTTGTCCCTATACACCTGAAGCGTGGGGTCTGTTGCGACTTCAGCTACAAATTCATTAGGTGGAGCCCAGGGGACACATTCTAGAGGGGGGGTAGGGTTGCTTACCTGGACCTCCGGCAGTGTGTTGTGGTCCTGGGTGCGGGCCTGTTGTCGGGTGACTACAGGGTTGACCTCTCCTGTGGTGGGTGACTGGGGCTCAAAAGCAGAAGTGAGCCTCCCCAGATCGTTCCCCAATAAAACCTCCGCCGGTAAATGTGGCATCAACCCCACCTCCACTTCCCCTGCCCCCGCTCCCCAATGTAAATGTACCCTTGCTGTAGGTAGCCGGTACACTGCTCCCCCAGCTACCCGGACGGCAACAGTTTTGTTCAGTTTTGCCTGATCTGAAATCAGGTGGCTCTGTACCAAAGTGATGGTGGCTCCCGAATCTCGTAATCCCCGGACTGCTGTACCATTCAGATATACCGTCTGTCGATGGTGCCGTAGATTATCCACATTGGCCTGGACCGGATCTGCCTCGTGCAGTACCTCCCATTGTTCCACAGTAGTAATGGGGACTGCGGAACCATATGGGGTGGTGACTAGGTCCTGGTAGTGGTGGGCTGCGGCCGCCCTGGGTGGAGGTGGGCCTGGACGAATCCAGGTGGAACGGTCCCGTAGCTGTGGGCATTCCCTTTTATAATGTCCCCACTTCTGGCAGTGATGACAGGGGCCAGCGGTGGGTTGTCGGAACCGGGGCTGTGCAGCGGGTGGTGGAGGTGGTGGTAGCGGTCTCGGTGGAGCTGGGGTGTAGTTGTTTCCCCCGAATGTTTTAAAGGTTGCTTTTGGAGCTGCAGGTTTTTGTGACCTGCGTGCATCCAGGTAGTCATCCGCTTTCCTAGCCGCCTCGGTAAGGGAAGTAGGGTTTCTGTCCCTTACCCATTCCTGGACCTCATTGGTTACTCCCTCATAGAACTGCTCCATCAGCAACATTTGTATTACATCCTCCATAGAACGTGCCTTGCTAGCTTGCACCCACCCGAGCGCTGCCCCCTGTAATCGGCATGCCCACTCTGCGTGCGAGTCCTTCTCTGTTTTCTTTAGATCCCGGAACCTCCGCCGGTATGCCTCGGGTGTTATAGCATACCTGGCGAGTATAATTTCTTTCACTTTACTGTAATTCCTTATTTCGTCATTAGGTACAGTCCGATATGCCTCTGCTGCCCTCCCGGTTAACCTTCCGGCCAAAATAGGTACCCAGTCCTCTGCGTTAATTTTATGCAGTGCACACAGTCTTTCAAAGTCTTGCAGGAAAGCGTCTATATCTTCCTCTGCCTCCACATATGTTTTAAAAGTCTGGTATGGTATTTTAGGCTTACCTTCCTGTGGCACATTAATTGCAGAGCTTTGTTCTGGTGCCTGTGTCCTTAGGATGAATTCTTGTACCTCGGCCATTGTCCTGGTAACAATTTCTGTTGGGGGGTTTTCCCCATAAAAGGATAGCCTGAACTGAACCTGCCTCTGGAATTCCGATCCTTGTGGTGTTCCTCCCGGCTCCCTCTGTGCCGGAACTGAATCGCCCTCCATTCTGTACTCTGCCATGAGTTCTGTAACAAGTACTGCTTTCTTCTTATTGCTGGCTTGTATACCCCTTGCCTCTAGGAGGTCCTTTAGCGTGGAGCGTTTTAGCGCAGAAAAATCAATCTCCATCCGTACTCCATTTACGCTTGTTCCTCTGTGAGTTTGGATCCCAGCGCTGCCAACCAATGTAGCGGAGAGCCGATCTTGCACAGCTATTCTCCACTAGAGATTCCAGTGAGGCTCAGGAACAAGGTGATGTTAAGTCCACAGGCAAGGTTTCCAGCAGGTAAAGTAATACAGCAGTATCCCCATCGCAATCCCAATAACTGGACGACACACAGTTTCAGGAGTAGTCTGACAAGCTTTATTCCACAGTTCCTTATAAAGCCCTCTCCCATGCAAGGGAGGAGGTTCTATCACTTAAGACATTATCCAATCTCTAAGCAGTAACCTCCCACAGATCTCCTCCCCTCCTCTAGCATCATAATCCCCTTATTGTGTACACAGTTTTCCCCGAGTTTTGGATGTACCCTAAATACTTGGGGTACATCCACAAATCCAACATCCCCAGATAGCTCTATTCTGGGGGACCAACATACTTAAAAATTAGCCCATTCGGATGAATGGTTCGTGAGATATGGGGTTCCAAAGATTTGACCGACCGCATGGGTAAAGTATCCGAAAACAGTTCCATGCATTTTGGCCCTGCGGTCGGTCACAAACAAGGGAATGAAAACAGGCGAATTGCCTGTGTTATAGAGCCTGGAGAGGGTTTGAATGAATTCCCTTGTTTATGGGGCTCTTTCTACCGAACGGCGGGTCATTCGGTAGTTTCCATACGAATTTCTGGAAGTATGGAGGTCTCAGCGGTGTTTGCCTAGTCAAGTGTCCGATTTTAGTTCCAGACACTCGACGGCAAAACACCGCTGTTCGGTAGTTTAAGATGGCCGCCGCCACGTGTTTGTTTCCCGAATGGCGGCCACCCAGAGGACAAAGACCACACTGCACTGATTGCCAATTACCTGTTTGCAACATTGTTGCAAACGGTAATTGGAGGCACACTCATTCCTGGGTGGTCTGGTTGTTCGGTAGTTTCATTCCCTTGTTTTATTTGAATGATTCTACCGAACAACTAGAGGAATACAATTCTTTACATACATTTAACTGTCATTATACCCGGATACCATGCTTTCTATACATGTACATACACATTAAACCAGCCATATGACCAAATACACTTATTCTCATACATGTCGTGGGACAGCCCGGTACCAATCCGCTACAGGGTGCAAGCGCCAGCGCACACATCAATGAACTAACGTGCGCATGCACAAAACCACGTGGGAAGAGGAAGGGGAGGAGTGGAAACTGATAGCAGGGACAGGCCGAAGGAGGCAGAAACGGAGTTAAGCAGTTGCAAAATAGGAGAAAGTTATAGGCAGGGGAAAGAGAGAATTGTTGTTAGCTGATAATAATAAGTGAGCTAACTTGCTCAGCTTTACTTTTGTACCAAAGGAAGGTAAAAGAAAGGAGATAAAAAGGAAAAGATACAAAAAAATAACAAAAAAAAAGTGAAGAAAGATAAAATAAAAAAGGAGAGTAAGCAGTGTTTAGTCTGGCTCATAAATTAAGTTTTGTTATCTTATAAAATAAAAGTAAGAAATAAGTAAAGGAAGGAGAAGGAGAAAATAAAAAAGGGAAAAAGAGATCCTTGATATAGTGCTATACTATGAGGAAGGTAAAGAAAAAGAAGGCAAGAAAAGGGATTTCTTTTGATGGTGACACTTAATAAAAATTGACACCTAATACAGCGTTGTTTTTGGTGTTTGTAATAAAAGGGAAAAGAGGAGGGAAAAAGCACTGTGTAGAGTGCAGATCAAAACGTAAGAGTAAAAGTAGTTGTTAAATTGTGAAACAAATTTAGAACCGATGTCTGAAAAAAAGAAATATGCTCGTGCCTATTTACCAGAGTATCTGAAGATGGGTTTCATTGAATATATTTCAATAGCAACCCCCTCCACCTCCAGTGAAACCAATAGAGGGATCTTAAAGAGAGGAGTAACTTTTTTAGATCGTCCACAGGGGGAAAATCGCCCCTTTTTGAGACCGAGACCCAAAAAACAGTACAACAGAAAGAATCGCTTCTAAAAGGAAAACAGATTGTCAATTTATCTGAGTATAACCTTACACAATCCGAATTGGACCTTTTAGCTAAAGGTCTGTCTTTTATCCCTATACCACGTTTTGACAAATTCACCTGGGTTAAGGATATCCATCTCTTTGCTAGAAAACTTATGTTGCATAAGAATTTCCTTCTAGCTGAGGAGAAAAAAGCAAAAAAAAATTAGGTTTGGAACTCAAAGATTACTACATGACTAAAATCCTAGTAGAACTATTAGAAGAGAACGACAATATGGAGGGACCTAAATACCCTTTGACCAGTCTTAAAAATAAAAGTCGTTATTGTCCAAAGCTAGGAGATTCTAAATATGTAGAAACTTTTGTAGAGTTGGTTTGTGAGGCAATTGAAAAAATCACACCAAATGAAACAACCTATAAACCAAACTCGAACTTAACGGCTTCAGAATACAAAGCCTTAAAGACACTAAAAGAGAACCAAACCATAACCATAAAGTCTTCAGACAAAGGTGGGAACATTGTCATTATGGACACTCCCAAATACGTTCAAATGAACAAACAAATTCTTATGGATCACACTACTTATAAAATCTTGAAACAAGATCCCACAAAAGCTTTCGCCAACAAGCTAAAAAGTATCCTTCAACAAAGCTTAGATGATAAAATAATCTCAGTGGACGAATTTAACTTTATGACCATCACCAACCCTCGCATTTCAACCTTTTATAGTCTGCCCAAGATCCACAAACAGCAGAAGGTCTTGACAGGCAGACCAGTTGTCTCAGGTAATGATAACATGACTCAGAATGTCAGCATATACCTGGACTACATCTTGAAGCCATTGGTGACAAAGCTTCCTTCGTACCTAAGAGATACTAGGCAAACGCTTTCAGTCCTGACCCAAACTAAATTGACAGATAACTCTATAAGCTGCAGTTTAGATGTTGAATCTCTTTATAGCTCAATACCCCATGGTTTGGGAATTAAACATACTGAGCACTTCCTGAGGAAAAGAGGGACATTGTTAGACAAACACAGTGACTTTGTCTTGGACCTCTAATGATTCGTTCTAACTCATAATTTTTTTTCTATTAGATGGGGTATACTACCGCCAGGTGCAGGGAACTGCTATGGGGACATCTTGTGCACCCTCATATGCAAACCTGCACCTGGGATGGTGGGAGGAACAAGTGGTTTTCACATCTCCCCCAAAAAATCCCCTGACCCAGCACATTCATCTTTGGAAAAGATATATCGATGATATTATAATTATCTGGACTGGGTCAGGGGATCAATTCAGGCAGTTTACACATAGCCTGAATTTAAACGATTTAAACCACAAATTCACAGCAGAAATTGGCACTCCCTCACTAAGTTTTCTTGACCTCATTGTATCTCCCAAACCAGAAGGCACTATCAAGACCGATTTGTTCAGAAAAAGCACAGCTACCAATAGCCTTCTGAATTGGAGAAGTCATCATCCAATCCAGCAAAAAAGGGGGATACCCACAGGCCAATACCTACGTCTAAGACGGAACTGCTCGGATATCAAAGATTTTAAAATACAAGCTAAACAACTACGCCAAATGTTCAGATCTAAAGGATACCCCAATAAATGCCTGAAGAGGGCATATCATAGGGCCCTAATAACTGAACAGACAAGTCTACTAAACGAAAATACAGCCCCCTCTAAAACATTGAAAGAAGAGGGTCAGAAACAATTTAGATGCATCGCCACCTTCGATGCTGCGTGGAACCAGGTCAAAACCATTATGACCCGCTTTTGGCCTCTACTGAAACAGGACATTCATCTCAGAGATGCCCTTCCCTCATATGTACCTTTAACAGCCAGGAGGGGTAGCAACCTAAAAGAGACGCATTGACGAAATGGCGGCTAATGTTGAAAATAAACTTATAGGTATTCTCCAAAATTCTTAATTTTCCATACAATTGGATGAGTCTGTCATTGCAGATAATAATGCTCTACTGATGACATATGTACGGTACCTTGATGAAAACAATACATTGCAAGAAGAAATGCTATTCACTGTCAATTTGATTACAGATACAAAAGGATTATCAATATTTAATGCTGTGAAATCATACTTTGCAAAACATAATATACCCTTGAACAATATTGTTGCATGTGCTATTGATGGAGCACCATCGATGGTAGGCCGCTATCGTGGGTTTGTTGCTTACTTGAAGGAAGAAGTGGCAAACGTTTTGTGTATTCATTGCGTTGTGCACAGACAACATATTGTAGGAAAACATTTAAGTACAAGTCTCCATTCATCATTAAGTATAATAATTAAAGCTGATAATAAGATAAAATCTAATGCCAAGTGTGATAGAATGTTTTGACAGCTGTGCCAGGACAATAACGAGCAGTTTATTAGGTTACTTTTACATACAGAAGTTCGATGGCTCTCAAAAGGGTACATGCTTGTCTCATTTTGTTGCATTATTTGATAGTTTTGTACAGTTTTTTGAAAGTGATAATGAGGCTGGTCTCTGTGAACAGTTAAAAAACTTAAAGAATGATGCCTTTTATTTGGCAGACATTTTCAAGAGATTTAATTAAATTAATTTGCAGATTTAAGGAGCCAATATAACTCTTATAAGTTGCAAAAATATTGTGTCATCATTTATCGAAAAGCTTGATCTTCTCCGTCATAATATTTTCAAGAGAGAATTTCATCAGTTTCCTGAATTGTCCTCTATAAACAATGATGTAATTCCAGGGGATATTGGAAGGTTCAGTAGCCACCTCAAGGAACTCAAATTGGAGATGGAAAAACAATTCCAAGAATGGATGACAAATCCTTTTACAGCAAATGTTGCTGAGGTTGATATAACTTGCCAAGAAGAACTATTAGAACTTAAATAAGACGAAGAGAGTAAATTTACTTTTGGCAGTGGTGGATACCAAAAACTCTGGCAAAATATGTGGAAAATGATGTTCAACTTATTGATACCTTTCCCTATCACATATCTTGTAGAATCAGGCTTTAGTGCTGTTAATCATATTATGAGCAAACAGAGAAACCGTCTGAATATCACCGAAAGAGGAGACCTTTGTTTGTTCCTTACGAAAATCGAACCAGATATTAAATAAAGTAATTTTAATTTACTTTATTGTTTTCTAATTAAACTTTATAAAGTTAAAACATTATAAACATGCATAAAGTAGAAATAAAAAGATAAATGTACGTGCATTTCTTCTTCTTTTTTTTTTAAAACACCCTCCTTTCTTAACCAATATTAATCACTTGCGCAAAAACTAGTGGGAGGTAAGGACATTTTTCCATCAAGAAAGATGCATTAGTGAGCAGTAGGTAGAAAAAGGTTGACTACCACTGGTCTAGAGTGTTGATGTTTGTGTTATGCTGAGATGTGTGCACATATGCATATACACTGCCGCATATACACTGCCACATTTACACAAACTGGCACACATACATCGACATACACTGACACCCATCTAGATACACAGATAAACACACTGACACACATTCAGATACACAACTGCACAGGTACACACTGCCACGCATGTCAGATAGACATGCAGATACTCATTCACACACTGGCATACATACAGATACACAACTGCACAGGTACACAGTGCCACACATGTGGATACACAGACACATACTAATACACATACAAGTACACAGATATACAAATACACACAGATACACAATGACCCATATGCACACAAAATTACACATGCAGATACACAGATACAAAGACTGACACACATACAGATACAGATATACAGGGGCACACAATAACATGCATACAGATACACAAAGGCAGACAATGCCACTTATACAGATACAAAGACTGACACACATACAGATACACAGGCACACACAGATATAAAGGGGCACACTTATGCACACAGATACACAGGCACACAAGCAAACACACATGCAAAATGTACAAAATTCGCAAGCCAAGCTCCTGTTTCCTATCTTTTGGGTGCAGGAGGATGGCTTCCCTCAGAGTCAGTCAGCTGGCTAAAGGTATTGAGAGTCAGAGGCATTCCCATTCCATGCTTCTCTAAGCCTGCCTCTCGTGCGTCTGTGTTATCTGGGAGGAAGTTACCAGCTGTCAATTCCTTCCAGTGTTGCTGATATTACTTGGATTTGGTAATGCTGTTAAAGACCACAGCGAATGAAGGGACCCCTGGAAACACTTTGTCAACGGATGGCCCTCAACTCTAATTAATTACAATAATTTCATTGAGATTAGTAGGATGGAAGTTGGTTTAATATTATTTTTTACTTATCCCTCATATTTAAGAAATTTGTGTTTGTGTCAAAAATACAATTCTATGCTACTTGATGGTGTTGGTGCTCCTTATTGCAAGCTACAGGGATACAACACTAAGAACAGATTGAAATGCTAAAATATACAGTTTCTTTAGAATTTAGATGGCTGTGTATATGGTTTTTAATAATATCGTATTCTTTTTGTTTATATATACTGTTACGGCACCCCCGGTAGGAAAGGGGTTAAAGCCTTGTAAGAGGTTCCTTTTCCCAATGCAAAGTCAGCCAACAATCACTCCAAACAGCCGAGCAGGAATCATACGAATCATCCACACCATACGTATGCTCCAAACAGCCGAACGGGAGAAAACCATACAAATAAATTCCACCAAGTACAAAACAAAGCTCTGTATTGAGGGTCAGCAGGAATCTGATTTAATGTGGGCTACCTGCCCGGTATTTTTGCAGGTCTTCCACCAGGTGGACCCTCCCCTAGGGGACCTGGTGGAAAACTGGGACAGTAATATCACAGTAGCCAATCACAATGTTACACACATAATCACTCCCCTTTAGCTGTACAGGACCCTTCTCTCTATCCTGAAGATAATTGGGAAGTAACTAAATTATCTCCAAGGTTGGAGGCTAAACTCCATTTTATACAATGTAACAGAAATACACAAACATATATAACTTCTCAATTCCCCAACAGAATATCCACATTAAACGTATCCCCAGATAGCTGGGATCTGAGCGCACAAAACTACCGAATAGCCTATGCACATAGTTCAATCAACATAGAGCCAAAGTCTTTCACATAGTCCTTTTGTTATACGAATGGGCTCCTTGGGACGGCTATCTGAGGTTGGCTCTGTTCGTATGTGTGACGAACCCATCTGTATAGACTTATATTGCTGGTTCGTCTGTTTGCCTTGATTTCATGGATTTCCTGTCCGTATGCCCTTGTTCGTCTGTTTTCCCTAGTACCGATTGAAACTACCGAACAAACGGCCACCCAGGAGAGGAGTGTGCTGCTTGTTAACACCTTGACCACAATTAGAACGTTGCGGTTAACCGCAGACACCTCTCCATTCCATTCGTACGGGTGGTCGTCGTTCGTATGCCGACCACGAGGCGGTGGCCATTTTGGACACGAGGAGAATCAGCGGTGTTCGGTGCAAAACCTATGGAACTAAAAACGGATACTTTATCTGCCGAACACCGCTGGAGGCTGCCGCCCACCTTCTATTTCGTTGAGGCGTACGAACACCGGTTAGTTCGGGAGTTTCTATCCTTCGTATGGACTTTACCCAGGTAGCCGTCCCATGGAGTCATTCGTATACCGAAGGACTTGTGAGAGACTTTGACTCCATGGCGATTGAACTATGTACATCGGATCTGAGCGCTATTCGGTAGGAATATGCCCTCATATCCAGGCTATCTGGGGATACGTTACACGAACCATATGCAATCGGTATTTCTGACTTTATGTATTTTATTGTATTTTTCTTATTATGTTTTAAATTTTCTTCCTAATTATCTCCGGGATAGAGAAGAAGGATTTATGGGTAAAATGGGAAGGGCTTATATTGAAGCCACTGCGATTGGCTACTGTCCAATATGTTTTACAGTCTTCCACAAGGTCCCCTAGGGGAGTGTCCACCTTGTGGAGACCCGGATAAATACCGGGCAGGTAGCCCCCATTAAACACATTCCTGTTTGACCTTCAAGACGGAGCTTTGTCTCGTTTGTGGAGGGATTTACTATTGGGACAGCTTTTTCGTTTATTTCTAGCTGTGAAAGGATTTCGGATGGATTGCTGATCGGGAGTTGCCGCGTTCGTATACTCTGTTCGGGAGTTTTACGATTGGCTGGACTAAAATTGCATTTCTGGAGAAAGGGGGTTATCGACTAAACGGCGGCTTCATTCCCCTGGCGGTGAGTGTCGTAACAATTGGTGGCAAGTGACGGGATGAATCCCACTGCCCTGAAGGCCAGCTACACACCCCAGATTGGAAATGCAGTATGAAGAATTAAGGCGTGCTACCCTTAAAGATATTTTGGAACGCAGAGGACGATCAGCAAGTAATCTCAAGAAAATGGAGATTATTGCTATATTGTTGGAGATGGATGCAGCACAGGGAATGGAGAGAGATAATGTGCCTGGCCTGCTGGATCTAACACCCGAGGAGATACAGTTTAACCGGGCAGTCCAGATAAGGCTGGCACACTTTGGCCCCAACCCTGCAGCGGATATTGTGGTTCAAGTGCAAGCAGCAGTAGCAGCACAACAGGCGCTCCAGGCAAGAGGAGCTGCAGCAGCAGAGGTACCTTACAATAATAATGGGAGGAAAAAGGTACCATTTGCTGCTTTTAGACATTTTGTTGAAACTGAAGGAGAGATAGACGGGTTCCTGGCTGACTTTGAAAGGCAGTGTGCCTTACACCAGGTGCCCGCAGAGGAATGGGTCACCATCCTCTCTAGGAAGTTATCCGGCCGGGCCAGTGAGGCTTTTCGGGCCATCCCAGAGGAGGAAATTACAAGCTACCCGGCAGTAAAAGATGCCCTTTTGGCCCGATATGCTGTTACCCCTGAGGCGTACCGGAGGCGATTCCGGGACACAAACAAGCAGGCTGGCGACTCCTATGTGGAGTGGGCATGTAGGGTGCACCGCACAGCAGCACACTGGATGGCAGGGTGCCAGGCGGTAACTGGGGAAGAGGTGCTGCAAGTATTCCTACTAGAACACTGCTTTGACCGGTTACCTGCAGGAGTCCGAGAGTGGGTCAGGGACCGCAAACCCGCTACCTTACCTGAAGCTGCTTGTCTGGCCGATGAATACACGGATGCACGAAAGCTAGACCAGACAGCAGCCAAGGTCCCTACTCGAGTAGAATACAAACCGGCAGCACCTCCAACCACTACCGTATATCCCCCCCAAGCACAACGCAACCCCACAATGCCACCAGCAAGCAACTATGGGCAGCCAGCCCGGTTCAATGCCCGGGATTACTCGCAGCAGATCCGGTGCTACGGATGCAAGCAGTTGGGGCACAAAAGACCAGAGTGCCCATTGAACAATGCCAACCAAGCACAGTCCTGGAGAAGACCAGCCGGTGGAGCCCAGCAGCCACCTCAGCCTTCTGCTCACTGCTTTGAGCAGGAGGAGTTTTGGGGTATCCTACACGAGGCAGACCCAGTACAAGCAGCACAGCAGGACAACCGCCAACAGCACAGACAGACCGTTAAGCTGAATGGTAAAGTGGTCACTGGTCTGAGAGACACCGGAGCTACCATGACCCTGCTCCAAAAGAACCTTGTTTCCAAATACCAACATACTGGAAATACTGTGGCAGTGAGGGTAGCAGGAGGCACCGTGTTCCGTCTGCCTGTTGCCCGCGTTCATTTGGACTGGGGAGTGGGCTCTGGACATGTGAATGTGGGGGTTATGAAGGATTTGCCCGCTGACGTTTTGCTGGGAAATGATTTGGCCCCTTTGGTTTCTGCATACGCTCCCATGGGACCTGCTGAGGCCAACCCAGTGACTACCCGTGCTCAGACCCGTGCTGCTGAGACCCAGGTCAGAACCGATTCCCCGACTGATACCCCAGGGCAGACTTTGGTTAGCTGGGATTCCCCAGAGGAGTTTGGGAGGGAAACCCAGACAGATCCAACCCTCCAGAAATATACTGGAGAGGAAGGAGTAGATGGGGAGCAGTATGAGTGGGTGGGGGACAGGTTATATAGGATCCCTAAGCCGTCCCAGAAGAGTGTTGCCCATCCGCCGAATCGACAGCTGGTGGTGCCCGCAAAGTACCGGCAGGAGATTCTGCGGATCGGGCATGATGTTCTGCTAGCTGGACATCTAGGGTCCCGCCGCACAGCCTATAGGATCATGCAGAACTTTTTTTGGCCAAGTTTTAATCAGGCTGTGCGGATATATTGTAGTACGTGTGACACTTGTCAACGGGTAGGAAAGCGGGGGCCCACCCAAGAGCTAGGCTTATGTCGATGCCTATTATTGGGGAGCCCTTTGCCCGCATAGCTGTTGACATTGTGGGTCCACTGGCCAGGGCTAGTCCATCCGGTAAGAAATACATTCTCACCGTGGTGGACTATGCCACTCGCTATCCAGAGGCAGTAGCGCTGTCTAACATAGAGGCAGAGATAGCTGCTGATGCCCTGGTTAGGATTTTTACCAGGGTCGGGTTCCCTAAAGAGATTCTCTCTGACCAGGGAACCCAATTTACCGCTGTGCTCACCCAGCAGCTGTGGATGGTATGCGGCATTAAACCGATACTTAGTTCCCCATACCATCCACAGACTAACGGTCTCTGCGAGTGATTTAATGGCACCCTCAAACAGATGCTGAGGACCTTTTCTGACACTTGCAGAGACTGGGAGCGATTCCTGCCTCATCTGTTGTTTTCTTACAGAGAAGTGCCCCAGGAATCTACTGGGTTCTCCCCCTTTGAGTTGCTTTATGGGAGAAGGGTCCGCGGACCCCTAGATCTCATTAGAGGCCACTGGGAGGGGGAGACAGAGCAGGAAGGAACCCCCATAGTACCGTATGTCCTGGAACTCCGGGACCGCATGGAGAAACTGTCTCTGATGGTAAGAGAGAACCTCCAGGCGGCCCAGGGGAGACAGAGGGAATGGTACGATCGGGGTGCCCGGCAGCGAGTCTTCCAGGTTGGGCAGAAGGTGTTAGTGCTCAAACCTGTGAAGGCGAACAAGATGCAGGCATCTTGGCAGGGCCCGTATAAGGTGTTAGCTCAGGTGTGTGATACTACCTACCTTATAGCCAGCTGTTCAGATGATAGGATCCAGCGATCCTTTCATGTGAACATGCTAAAGGAGTATCAAGAACGACCTGAGAATGTAGCTGCAGTATGTGCCCCGGCTGCAGACGATACAGAGAGTTTACCCTTACCCGACTTGTTAGCAAGGGATTCCCAGACTGACCTTACTAGCCTTGTACAGCTAGGGGACAGGTTAAGCCCCACAGAGAAGGAACAGGCGAGACAGCTTCTGTGGGAGAAGCAGGCGACGTTCTCCCAAGAGCCCGGCTACACTACCCTAGCTGTACATAAGGTAGAGACTGTAACGGACCGTTTCAGCATACAAGAGGATAAAACCCAGTTTAGGCGATAATCCCCTTTCCTCAGAAAGGCACAGCTACTGCAGAACATCAGAACTCACGAACTGGATATAGGTGAATAAGGTAGCACTCCAGCTGGAACCTCACAAATAGCTGCTAGCAGATGAATAGGAAAAGCAGACATCAGCTTACACTCCTAGCAGTCAAATCTCCAACAGCATACAGTGAATCCCCCCAAGAACGAGACAAGGCTCCGTGTTGAAGGTCAAGCAGTGGTCTGAGGTGCTGGGCACCCAGCCTGGTTTTTATTACATGAGTACACATACAGGCCACACCCAGGGGGAGGCATAAAATAACCAATAACATAGATGTTACCTCCCACACATCCCCTCCCCTTAGTGTGACACTTAATCCCATTATGTGTACAGTTCAAAATATACTTTTACACAACTTTCATAACTTTACAACCATACATCACATTCACATAAAAATACATATCCACAATCAATCCATTCAGGGGAACAACATATTAAAAAATGGCATGAATCCGACCAGGGGTTAAAAAGTTACTAAAAGTATCTTTTGTTCCTTCTGGCTCAAACAGTAAAAGTAAAACATCCCCACAATGCATCCTGGCTTCCTCCCTTCTGCCCTGGAGATAATTGGAGAGGAAATCTAATTATCCAGGACTAGAGGCAGACTCCATTAACCACATGGTTGCAAAACAACATAAAACTCTTTAAAATACATACAGTCACTTTTTATACATTAAACACAGACATTTAACATATCCCCAGATAGCTCAGGTCTGCGTGCACATTATTAGGTGAATGGCACGCAGACCACACAAATACAGTTTAATTGCCATGGAGCCAAAGTCTTTCCCATAGTCTTTCATTATATGAATAGGCTCCATGGCATAGCTATCTGGGGGGTATCACTGCTCACACAGGGCAAGTACCGAATGGCCCCACTGTATTTAAAGGGCCAGAATGAGTGACATGCACTCTGTTAGGGCCGAATACTGTTTGTAAAGGGCCCAATCTCCCAGGGCCATAGTCCAAAGGCAGCAGGCGGGCAACCAGGCTTCTCCAGTTCTCAGTGGCGAGGTTGGTTTCGTCACATCTCTCCCCCTTTCCAAAAAGACTAACAGGGTACCTGACCTCCTGCCGGTCAGTGCCCTTGTTAGTCCAGCAACCCACCCACAAAGCAGAAACATCAGTACAGCCCACCCACAATAAATGGTTACTACACCTGGGTAGAGGAGAAAGTTGTCCATGTCCAGGTGCCTCACCCCGGCTGTGCAGGGGACTGGTAGGCTGCCTTGGTGGGTTGCAGAATGGGCAGAGACCAGCGGTACTCTGTCCTGATGCCAGCACTACCACCGGAGTAGTCTGGTTGGAGCCTGGTTGCTGGAGACGGATTGTCTCCCCCTTCGTTGCATAGCTCTGCTGCTGAATGGGGAGACCGGTTGTCTCCCCCTTGGATACATAGTTCTGTCGTGGGGGGGTAGGACCGACCATCCCTACCCCCTGTGTGGTAAGTGCAGAGACCACGGTCCCATCTGCACCGGTGGGGGGCTTACAGTCTCCCCCTGGTACATTAAACTGCCGCTGGGGAGAGGGGGTAACAAGCTCCTCTCCCGATAGAACACTCTGCCCATTAATAATCCGCCGCTGGGGAGAGGTGGTAATAAGCTCCTCTCCCATGCATACTTCCATCATCTGCGGAGGGAGACCGACTGTCTCTTCTCCTAATACAGTGTCCTGCTGTTGGGGAAAGGAGACTGGGCTCCCAATTCCCAAAAAGTCACGCTGCTGCTGGGGGGTAGGACCAACTACCTCTGCCCCCTGTAACCCAGCCTGCCGCTGGGGAGGGAGGACGCTGCTCTCCTCTCCCTGCATTTCACACTGCCTTCCCGGCATATCACTCTGCTGCTGGGGGGTAGGACCAACTACCTCTGCCCCCTGTAACTCAGCCTGCCGCTGGGGAGGGAGAACGCTGCTCTCCTCTCCCTGCACTTCACACTGCCTTCCCGGCATATCACTCTGCTGCTGGGGGGTAGGACCAACTACCTCTGCCCCCTGTAACTCAGCCTGCCGCTGGGGAGGGAGGACGCTGCTCTCCTCTCCCTCTACTTCACACTGCCGCTGGGGAATGGAGACTGGGCTCCCAATTCCCAAAAAGTCACGCTGCTGCTGGGGGGTAGGACCAACTACCTCTGCCCCCTGTAACCCAGCCTGCCGCTGGGGAGGGAGGACGCTGCTCTCCTCTCCCTGCATTTCACACTGCCTTCCCGGCATATCACTCTGCTGCTGGGGGGTAGGACCAACTACCTCTGCCCCCTGTAACTCAGCCTGCCGCTGGGGAGGGAGGACGCTGCTCTCCTCTCCCTGCACTTCACACTGCCTTCCCGGCATATCACTCTGCTGCTGGGGGGTAGGACCAACTACCTCTGCCCCCTGTAACTCAGCCTGCCGCTGGGGAGGGAGGACGCTGCTCTCCTCTCCCTCTACTTCACACTGCCGCTGGGGAATGGAGACTGGGCTCCCAATTCCCAAAAAGTCACGCTGCTGCTGGGGGGTAGGACCAACTACCTCTGCCCCCTGTAACCCAGCCTGCCGCTGGGGAGGGAGGACGCTGCTCTCCTCTCCCTGCATTTCACACTGCCTTCCCGGCATATCACTCTGCTGCTGGGGGGTAGGACCAACTACCTCTGCCCCCTGTAACTCAGCCTGCCGCTGGGGAGGGAGGACGCTGCTCTCCTCTCCCTGCACTTCACACTGCCTTCCCGGCATATCACTCTGCTGCTGGGGGGTAGGACCAACTACCTCTGCCCCCTGTAACTCAGCCTGCCGCTGGGGAGGGAGGACGCTGCTCTCCTCTCCCTCTACTTCACACTGCCGCTGGGGAATGGAGACTGGGCTCCCAATTCCCAAAAAGTCACGCTGCTGCTGGGGGGTAGGACCAACTACCTCTGCCCCCTGTAACCCAGCCTGCCGCTGGGGAGGGAGGACGCTGCTCTCCTCTCCCTGCATTTCACACTGCCTTCCCGGCATATCACTCTGCTGCTGGGGGGTAGGACCAACTACCTCTGCCCCCTGTAACTCAGCCTGCCGCTGGGGAGGGAGGACGCTGCTCTCCTCTCCCTGCACTTCACACTGCCTTCCCGGCATATCACTCTGCTGCTGGGGGGTAGGACCAACTACCTCTGCCCCCTGTAACTCAGCCTGCCGCTGGGGAGGGAGGACGCTGCTCTCCTCTCCCTCTACTTCACACTGCCGCTGGGGAATGGAGACTGGGCTCCCAATTCCCAAAAAGTCACGCTGCTGCTGGGGGGTAGGACCAACTACCTCTGCCCCCTGTAACCCAGCCTGCCGCTGGGGAGGGAGGACGCTGCTCTCCTCTCCCTGCATTTCACACTGCCTTCCCGGCATATCACTCTGCTGCTGGGGGGTAGGACCAACTACCTCTGCCCCCTGTAACTCAGCCTGCCGCTGGGGAGGGAGGACGCTGCTCTCCTCTCCCTGCACTTCACACTGCCTTCCCGGCATATCACTCTGCTGCTGGGGGGTAGGACCAACTACCTCTGCCCCCTGTAACTCAGCCTGCCGCTGGGGAGGGAGGACGCTGCTCTCCTCTCCCTGCACTTCACACTGCCTTCCCGGCATATCACTCTGCTGCTGGGGGGTGGGACCAACTACCTCTGCCCCCTGTAACTCAGCCTGCCGCTGGGGAATGGAGACTGGGCTCCCAATTCCCTGCAGGGCCGGTGGAGAGACCTCGGTCCCATCTCTACAGGCCACCTGGGGTTCTTCCCAGTAAATCTCTACAATATCTTCCCAGCGGAAGGGGTCTGGATCTGGGTCTGTCACCTTACTGTCCTGCTGAGCCTTCCCAATGAAGCGGAAGAGATCTTGGTAGTTTTGCTCCAGTTCCCACTCCAGGGCTGCTAGGTGAGCCAGGTCTTGCTCTACCTCATGGGGGTCATCCCACCGCTGCCACCAATTGTAACGGACCGTTTCAGCATACAAGAGGATAAAACCCAGTTTAGGCGATAATCCCCTTTCCTCAGAAAGGCACAGCTACTGCAGAACATCAGAACTCACGAACTGGATATAGGTGAATAAGGTAGCACTCCAGCTGGAACCTCACAAATAGCTGCTAGCAGATGAATAGGAAAAGCAGACATCAGCTTACACTCCTAGCAGTCAAATCTCCAACAGCATACAGTGAATCCCCCCAAGAACGAGACAAGGCTCCGTGTTGAAGGTCAAGCAGTGGTCTGAGGTGCTGGGCACCCAGCCTGGTTTTTATTACATGAGTACACATACAGGCCACACCCAGGGGGAGGCATAAAATAACCAATAACATAGATGTTACCTCCCACACATCCCCTCCCCTTAGTGTGACACTTAATCCCATTATGTGTACAGTTCAAAATATACTTTTACACAACTTTCATAACTTTACAACCATACATCACATTCACATAAAAATACATATCCACAATCAATCCATTCAGGGGAACAACATATTAAAAAATGGCATGAATCCGACCAGGGGTTAAAAAGTTACTAAAAGTATCTTTTGTTCCTTCTGGCTCAAACAGTAAAAGTAAAACATCCCCACAATGCATCCTGGCTTCCTCCCTTCTGCCCTGGAGATAATTGGAGAGGAAATCTAATTATCCAGGACTAGAGGCAGACTCCATTAACCACATGGTTGCAAAACAACATAAAACTCTTTAAAATACATAAAGTCACTTTTTATACATTAAACACAGACATTTAACATATCCCCAGATAGCTCAGGTCTGCGTGCACATTATTAGGTGAATGGCACGCAGACCACACAAATACAGTTTAATTGCCATGGAGCCAAAGTCTTTCCCATAGTCTTTCATTATATGAATAGGCTCCATGGCATAGCTATCTGGGGGGTATCACTGCTCACACAGGGCAAGTACCGAATGGCCCCACTGTATTTAAAGGGCCAGAATGAGTGACATGCACTCTGTTAGGGCCGAATACTGTTTGTAAAGGGCCCAATCTCCCAGGGCCATAGTCCAAAGGCAGCAGGCGGGCAACCAGGCTTCTCCAGTTCTCAGTGGCGAGGTTGGTTTCGTCACAGAGACCCCTGGACAGAACCCCCTGTGACAACCCCCTTACCATATCCCTGAAGCAGTCCGAGAAGGAATGCGGAAGGAGATACAGGAGATGACCCAGCTTGGGGTCATCGAACACTCTGATAGCCCTTGGGCCTCCCCTGTAGTCCTGGTGCCTAAGATCGATGGGACCACCCGGTTCTGTGTGGACTACAGGAGGCTCAACTAGCAGACCACCACTGACGCCTACCCGATGCCCCGGGTAGACGAATTACTAGATCGCATTGCCAGGGGACGCTATCTGACCACCATAGACCTGTGTAAAGGCTACTGGCAGATTCCCCTGGCCGAGGACGCTATCCCCAAGTCGGCCTTCGTCACCCCATTTGGCTTATACCAATTTAAGGTCATGCCATTTGGGATGAAGAATGCCCCAGCTACCTTCCAGCGTATGGTGGATAGGCTCCTCGATGGATTCCAGGAATTTGCTTGTGCATACCTGGATGATATTGCGATATACAGTGGGTCCTGGGAGGAACACCTGGTGCATGTAGGGGTAGTACTGGACAAAATTCGGGCCGCTGGCCTGACATTGAAGCCAGAGAAGTGTCATCTAGGCATGGCTGAAGTGCAATACCTGGGTCACAGAGTGGGGTGTGGGAGCCAGAGACCGGAGCCAGCTAAGATAGAGGCAGTAGCTAACTGGCCCACACCTATCACTAAGACCCAAGTATTAGCCTTCCTAGGGACAGCAGGGTATTACAGACGCTTTGTCCCCGACTACAGCTCTATCGCTAAGCCCCTGACTGACCTGATGAAGAAAAACCTCCCTAAGCAGGTCCTGTGGTCTCCAGCTTGTGAAGCTGTGTTTCAAGCACTTAAGCAGGCTCTCGTGAATGCCCCTGTCCTGGCTGCCCCAGTTCCTAACAAACGTTTTCTCGTCCATACAGATGCTTCCATGTATGGACTGGGGGCTGTGCTGAGCCAGGTTGGGGAAGATGGAGTAGAGCACCCTGTCGCATATCTCAGTAGAAAGCTGTTACCCCGAGAAGTGAGTTATGCGGCAGTGGAGAAAGAATGCTTAGCCCTGGTCTGGGCATTGAAAAAGTTAAGCCCTTATTTGTATGGACAGGAATTTTCCCTTGTGACGGACCACAATCCCCTTGTCTGGCTTAACCGGGTCTCAGGAGACAATGGTAGACTCCTGCGGTGGAGTTTAGCCCTACAACCGTATAACTTCACCATCAGCTACCGACCCGGTAAGCAGAATGGGAATGCAGATGGGTTGTCGCGGCAAACCGATGTCCTTGCTACCTCCTAGTCCGGTCATCCCCAAGTTGACCCGCTAAAGGGCCAAGCCGGGTCTGCCGGAGTGTCCCACAAGGGGGGAGCCGTGTGACGAACCCATCTGTATAGACTTATATTGCTGGTTCGTCTGTTTGCCTTGATTTCATGGATTTCCTGTCCGTATGCCCTTGTTCGTCTGTTTTCCCTAGTACCAATTGAAACTACCGAACAAACAGCCACCCAGGGGAGGAGTGCGCTGCTTGTTAACACCTTGACCACAATTAGAACGTTGCGGTTAACCGCAGACACCTCTCCATTCCATTCGTACGGATGGTCGTCGTTCGTATGCCGACCACGAGGCGGCGGCCATTTTGGACACGAGGAGAATCAGCGGTGTTCGGTGCAAAACCTATGGAACTAAAAACTGATACTTTATCTGCCGAACACCGCTGGAGGCTGCCGCCCACCTTCTATTTCGTTGAGGCGTACGAACACCGGTTAGTTCGGGAGTTTCTATCCTTCGTATGGACTTTACCCAGGTAGCCGTCCCATGGAGTCATTCGTATACCGAAGGACTTGTGAGAGACTTTGACTCCATGGCGATTGAACTATGTACATCGGATCTGAGCGCTATTCGGTAGGAATATGCCCTCATATCCAGGCTATCTGGGGATACGTTACACGAACCATATGCAATCGGTATTTCTGACTTTATGTATTTTATTGTACTTTTCTTATTATGTTTTAAAATGGTGATGGTCTCTATCCTTGGGGATAATTAGGTTTCTTCCTAATAATCTCCGGGAAAAAGAAGAAGGATTTATGGGTAAAATGGGAAGGGCTTATATTGAAGCCACTGCGATTGGCTACTGTCCAATATGTTTTACAGTCTTCCACATGGTCCCCTAGGGGAGTGTCCACCTTGTGGAGACCCGCATAAATACCGGGCAGGTAGCCCCCATTAAACACATTCCTGTTTGACCTTCAAGACAGAGCTTTGTCTTGTTTGTGGAGGGATTTACTATTGGGACAGCTTTTTCGTTTATTTCTAGCTGTGAAAGGATTTCGGATGGATTGCTGATCGGGAGTTGCCGCGTTCGTATACTCCGTTCGGGAGTTTTACGATCGGCTGGACTAAAATTGCATTTCTGGAGAAAGGGGGTTATCGACTAAACGGTGGCTTCATTCCCCTGGCGGTGAGTGTCGTAACAGTATGAAAGTGTGCTGAGCAACAGAGGAAGGGAGGTCGGCGGTTTCAGCGGTGTTCGTCTGAAAATAGCAGCAGTTTTTAGTTCCACAGAATCGTAGACAAACACCGCTGGGCGTTCGTATGTCCAAGATGGCTGCCGCCTCATGTTCGTTCATATGAATGACGACCACCCAGCCAACCGTTAACAAGGGGAAGTGTCTGCGTTTAACCGAAATGTTCTAATGAGGCCAAGAGGTTAACAAGCAGCACACTTCCCCGCTGAGTTCGGAAAGTATTTTGGGAAAAAGGGGAAATAACACAGGACCCCTTTGGATAAGAAAAAGCACCAGATAAACGTATTCCACAGACAGATGATTCTGTCACATATACATAGATATGTACATATATATATATATAGAAGGCTTGACCTGTAATTGTAGGAGGCACTATGAACCCTATTTAAACACAGTAAGCTCCGGCTTACCTGTCGACTACGATCTCGGAAGTGCTCCTGTTTACTTCCAGTTCACTGGACTCTGACGTCATTTTCCCGCCCGCCGGTCGGCAGTCTGTCGCTAAAACTTTCTTTCAGTTCTGTGTTTGTGAGTAGTGATGTACCGAACGGTTCGCTGGCGAATAGTTCCCGGCGAACATAGCGTGTTCGCGTTTGCCGCGGCGGGCGAACACATGCGCGGTTCGATCCGCCCCCTATTCGTCATCATTGAGTAAACTTTGACCCTGTGCCTCACGGTCAGCAGACACATTCCAGCCAATCAGCAGCACACCCTCCCTAGCAGACTCTCCCACCTCCTAGACAGCATCCATTTTAGATTCATTTGGAAGCTGCATACATTTTTTTTTTAATTTATTTATTTATTTATTTATTTTTTAATTCTTTATTTTTGTAGTGCATGGAGGTATAACAAATGAGCATGTGGTACCCCAACAGCATTCCTCATGCTTTTCAAGTAACAATTGTAACAATAGGGTATATGTTAATACCCTAGTCTGCGCGGAGCCCTCCATGGGTGAAGATGGATTAATTTTTTTTTTTGCGCTCAAGTTTTTTATTTTATTTTTAAGTTCGACGGGTATGATGACTTTTTATTTGCCCTTTTTTGGGGCTGAAAAATGAAGATTTTAGAAAAAAGAAGACGTTGAATAGTAAGTTGAATTTTACTTTACAGGGTAGTAATTTTATTTCCCCCTCATTTTTTTTTAGGGTGAGGGGGGTAGGTAGGGGCTTTTTTATTTGGGTCTGTGACTAGGGGTTTGGGGACCCCTAGTCATCTTTGATGGGGGAGGGGGGGTTTCATTTAGGGCCCCCACACACTGCACACACTATACACACACTGCACACACTGCACACACACTGCATACACACTATACACACACTGCATACACACTATATACATACTATACACACTGCACCCACTATATACACACTGCATACACACTATACACACACTGCACACACTATACACACAATATACACACAATATACACACACTATGCACACACTGCATACACTATGCACACACTATACACACACACTACACACTGCACACTCTATACACACACTGCATACACCCTATACACACACTGCATACACACTATACACACAATGCATACACACTATATACACACTATACACACTGCACCCACTATACACACACTGCATACACACTATACACACACTGAACACACTATACACACACACTATACACACAATATACACACACACTACACACACTGCATACACACTGCACACATTATACACACACACTGCACACACTACATGCACTGCACACACTGCATACACACTATACACACACTATGCACACACTGCACACTCTATACACACACTGCACACACTATACACACTCTACACACACTGCATACACTATACGCACTCTACACACACTGCATACACTATACACACACTGCACTAACTATACACACACTGCACACACTATACACACACACTGCATACACACTATACACACACACTGCATACACACTATATACACACTATACACCCTGCACACACTATACACACACTGCATACACACTATACACACACTGCACACACTATACACACACTATACACACACTGCACACACTATACACAATATACACACACTGTACACACTATACACACACTGTACACACTATGCACACACTGCATACACTATGCACACACACTCCACACACTGCATACACACTGCACACACTATACACACTGCACACACCACATGCACTACACACACTGCATACACACTATACACACACACTATACACACACTGCATACACTTCATACACTATACACACACTGCATACACATACATTTAAAAAAAATTGCAGTTGTTTTTTACATTTCAAAGTGTGTAGGGGGGTGCAAATAAAGGATCCGCCTCGGGTGCCAAATGCTCCAGGTACGCCCCTGTATAGAGGGGAGCCATGTTACTCTGTATATAGAGAGGAGCCATGTTTACACTTTATATAGAGGGGATTAAAAACAAACAGTGTACATTCACCTGTGTGTAGATAGCAAACACACTTAATGGGTATTGGGTGAAACAAACACACAAATTACCCTTAAATTAACTGTATTGTAGACAAAGGATTCCTCTTATATCCTCAAGGCAATAACAACAAAGTACCAAAGAAATGGCAATCTACAATACAGAAATAATAGAGAAGGACATAGCGCAATACTGTTGCAAAATAATAAAATTGTGGTTTAAATGATTGCACTCACAAAAGGCAGTTTGATTGAAGGCACACCAAATATACTGCTCTGACGAGTTCAGGACTTGTGGACCATCAGAATCATGCATAAGAGGAAAGAAATAAAAATATAGTGCAGAGTATCCAAGTAAAAAAGACACACTTTATTCACAAATGCACTTACAGAATTGCAGTGTCAAAAAGGCACATCAAGGTTTCAGATGAAATGGTACATCCCAGTGGAGAAATCCAAAGGAGCAGAAAAACCAGGTGCATAAATAAAATCAACAATATAATAAAAATTAAAAAACTCTAGCACTAAAGGAAAAGCCCTACGCGTTTCGTTCATAGAATGAACTTCCTCAGGGGCATCAGATATGAAGTCCTCCAAATGTGTGTTTGTTTCACCCAATACCCATTAAGTGTGTTTGCTATCTACACACAGGTGAATGTACACTGTTTGTTTTTAATCATTCTATTTTCCTCCTCTGTTTCATCTATTCACCACTTATTTGTACAAGTGCAATGAGCATGTTTTCAAACTTAAGGGAACTGAGGGAAGCTAAACTTCAGTCCCTTTTCAGCAATACCAACACTAATCAGGTAACTAATGCTACCATAGATGATTATTTTTTTAAACCACAAGTCCTGAACTCGTCAGAGCAGTATATTTGGTGTGCCTTCAATCAAACTGCCTTTTGTGAGTGCAATCATTTAAACCACAATTTTATTATTTTGCAACAGTATTGCGCTATGTCCTTCTCTATTATTTCTGTATTGTAGATTGCCATTTCTTTGGTACTTTGTTGTTATATAGAGGGGAGCCATGTTACTCTGTATATAGAGGGAGCCATGTTTACACGGTATATAGAGGGAAGCCATGTTACTCTGTTTATAGAGGGAGCCATGTTATTCTGTATATAGAGGGAGCCATGTTTACACGGTATATAGAGGGAAGCCATGTTACTCTGTATATAGAGGGAGCCATGTTATTCTGTATATAGAGGGAGCCATGTTTACACGGTATATAGAGGGAAGCCATGTTACTCTGTATATAGAGGGAGCCATGTTACTATCTGAGGTGGTTAACTATGATTGGCCCTGGCATGTTTGTTAGTCTGGTCTGCATGGTTGTCTGGCATGAATAAAAGTAGCATGTTTCAACTATATTGTTACGGTTGCCTCCAGGCTGGCTGGAAGTTGGACCGTAGAAAAGGATGCTCCTAGCGCTCACCAAAGGATCATCAGCACCGTAGACACCATAACTACTGCGTAGCCACCATAAGCACTGCAGACTCTACGAACCACCGCTGCTGGGCTGGTATCTCACCGTCTGCTCTGCGCCCTGGATCTACGACCAGGCTCCAGTAGGTGAGCCTCTTCCTTCTGTCGAGCGAAGCAGGATCAGGAACAAGAGCTCTTACAAGAGCTCAGTAGCTAAGGGAGTATGAAGAGCATAGCAATCCCTGTAGTGATTATAGCTGTCCCCTACAAACATGAGTCAAGGCTGCAAGTTAGAGGGTCAGCAGAGGTCTCTGGTGCTGGAACACCCAGCCTGGTTTTTATTACCATTTTGTAAATACAGGACCACCCACAGGGCGGGACAAAACAACCAATCATACACGTACATCATTAAAACCACTCCCTTTAATTACACACAAAATCCTCCCCTATGTCTGTGAAATAATTATGCTACACAAGGGATTAACATAATTATCACAGACAGTAAAAATACAGTTTTTACCCATACCCTGTAACTTCAAAACCATCCATCCAATCTTCATAAAAATACATATTAACAATCAATCCATTCGGGGGAGCAACATATTAAAAAATGGCACGAATCAGACCAGGGGTTCAAAAGTTATCAAAAGTATCTTTTGGGGCCTGGCTGGCCGCATGGAAAACTGGTTCAAGCAGGTTTTACAGGGCCCTCTATCCTGGAGACAATGGGATAAGTACTCCAATTATCCAGGGTTAGAGGCAGACTCCATTAACCACATGGTTGCAGAAACACATAAAACACTTTAAAATACAGAAAGTCACCTTTTACACATAACACACAGACATTTCACATATCCCCAGATAGCTGGGATCTGAGCGCACAAAACTACCGAATAGCACGCAGATCCTATTCACACAGTTCAATTGCCATGGAGCTAAAGTCTTTCCCATAGTCTTTCATTATATGAAGAGGCTCCATGGCATAGCTATCTGGGGTATCACCGCTCACACAGGGCCATAGTCATAAGGAAGGAGGCTGGCAAATAGGCTTCTCCAGAATCCAGGGAAGCAGGGCAATTTTTCATTTAAAGGGCCAGTTACAAATAGCGATTTGTAACATATATTAGTAGTTAGACTAGTTTGCACTAAAACATGTGCAAATGGGGAGTTTGCGGTTGTGCAAATGGACTGTTTGCGGTTGTTTGTGGTGCGTTAAACGGGGAGTTTGGTCTGTCACTGTGAAGCGGGCGTAACCCTTACACTACCTGATTGATACAATAGTGATTGGCGATACCTGATGTTTTAAAGCACGTTATTCCAAACAATTTAGGAATGTTAGGTGATTTCTGCCCTTTATGGATTAAAACCAGACTCTGCATCAGCTATGTAATTTTCCATGGAGTTTTGCCATGGATCCCCCTCCGGCATGCCACAGTCCAGGTGTTAGTCCCCTTGAAACAACTTTTCCATCACTTTTGTGGCCAGAAAGAGTCCCTGTGGGTTTTAAAATTCGCCTGCCCATTGAAGTCAATGGCGGTTCGCCTGGTTCGCCGGTTCGCGAACGTTTGCGAAAGTCCCCGTTCGCCGTTCGCGAACCGAAAATTTCGTGTTTGCGACATCACTATTTGTGAGTAGAACTAGAAAGCCAGTGCACGAATGGCTAAATGTACGTTTTACTCTTTTCATACGAATGCACCCCTGTACTTTCACTAGACCACACGTTTGTTTAATTTTCTGTTCGGTTACCATGGCACTTAAAATAAACAGGCATTCGTATAAACCTTTCGTGTATCAACCTGCGTTTCGTGCAGTCCTTTTGTAAGCTTCCTCGTGTTCCAATTCATATAAATCTCTCTATGTCATAGAAGGCATTGCGTCTGTACTTGTATGCCAGGTCAATGATTTTATGGAGGTATAAATCCATCTGTACAATATACACAGACACTCCCACACAAAATCCTCCCCTCTGCCTGTGATATGATTACTGAACACAATGGGTAATATAATTATCACAGGCAGAGAAATACAGTTTTTACTAAATATTAATTGTAACGGCACCCCAGGTTAAACCGCCGTTTAGTAGATCTTCCCCTTCCAGATATACAGGCACAGCTACTGCAGAACACCAAACTCCTGACTGGATACAAAATAGCACTCCAACTCCCGAACTGGAACCTCACTAATAGCTGCTATCAGACGAACAGGAAAAGCATACAATCAGCTTACACTCCTGGCAATCAGTCTCTAACAGCATACAGTAAATCCCCCCAAGAATGAGACAAGGCTCCGTGTTGAGGGTCAAGCAGTGGTCTGAGGTGCTGGCACACCCAGCCTGGTTTTTATTACAGTCTTGCAAATACAGGACCGCCCACAGGGAGGTATAAAATAACCAATCAAATAACAGTTACAACCCACAGTAAAGTCCTTCCCTCTGCCTGTGATACAATTATCTTACACAATGGGAAATCAAATTATCACAAGCAGAGAAATACAGTTTTTACACAATATTTATAACTTCTAAAATATACATGTCACAAACATAAAACATACATTTTCATAATCAATCCATTCAGGTGAACAACATATCAGAAAATGGCACGAATCAGACCAGGGGTTCAAAAGGGGTAGCAAAAGTATTAATAAAACCCCCTGCCAGCATGGCTTTCCGTCCCAAACCAGTTTCAGAGTCTTCTATCCTGGAGATAATTGAGAAGTAACCCAATTATCTCCAAGGACAGAGGCAAAACTCCATTAGCCACATGGCAGACAAAGGACAATAAAAGACATAAAAATACACAAGGTTACATTTATACATAAAACACAGATAGCTGGGATCTGAGCGCACAAAACTACCGAATAGCGCTCAGATCCTATTCACACAGTTCAATTGCCATGGAGCCGAAGTCTTTAACTACACGAATGGGCTCCATGGCATAGCTATCTGGGTTAACACATTCACATAAAGTCTGGTCCATAGTCCAAAGGCAGCAGGCGGGCAGCCAGGCTTCTCCAATGCAATGTGGCGAGATTGCTCTCGTCACATTAATAACTTCCAAAATATACATAACATTCACATAAAACATGCATTTGCAGAATCAACATGCTTGAAATATACACATACTCATAAATCTGGGTAATTGGTTCCGGGGTTAAAAAGTTAAGGGAAAGTCCTATTTGACCATATTAAGCATGGCTTTTCTGTCCAAAACCAGTTCCACAGAGTCTTCTATCCTGGAGATAATTTGGAAGTAATCTAATTATCTCCAAGGACATAGGCAAAACTCCATTAGCCACATGGTAGCAAAATACAATAAAATACATAAAAATATATAACTGTGCAGTTATTGCATAAAACTGGTACATTCAACATATCCCCAGATAGCTTAGATCTGAGCGCACATTATTACTGAATGGCGCTCAGATCACATACATACAGTTCAATTGCCATTGAGCCAAAGTCTTTCACATAGTCTTTTGTTACACGAATGGGCTCCATGGCATAGCTATCTGGGGTAACACTGCTCACATAAGGAAAGTACGAATGACCCGGTTTTCGGGTCTTTGCAGGGGAAAATCAAGCATTTCAACATGGGTCCATAATCACAGGGCAGGACGCTGGCAATCAGTCTTCTCCAATGCCCAGTGGCGAGGCTGGTTTCACCACACAGGGCGCACGCTAAAACAATGTGCCCAAACAGGCTGTATCCTAAAAGATCCTCCACTCCAATATACTTCCCTAATTTGCAACACTACCTATCTAATTATCCATCTTTACATCTGGTAGAATTCCTCACATATGGTTTTACTGACGGGTTTCACACAGGTTTTGTTACACTCCCCACGGGTATTTTGGAATGCCCCAACCTACAGTCAGCACTCACAGACCCTAGTAGCATACATGAACTCCTGTCACGGTTCTCACCAGATAGACAGATGGCCAGACGTGGACGCTCCCAGAATTCCCAACAGGGGACTTGAACCAGGGAACTTCTCAGTCCTGGTCCTGCTTTCTGCCTCTGAGCCACAGCAGCTTTATACAGTGACTACTGATTCCGGTCCTGTTCATCCTGGCATGGCTGCTACACTGGGGGCTGCACCTTGACTTGGCTGTGTTTCACCTGACTCTGATCAGTCATCAGCAGGGTATTTAAACCCAGCCTCACCCTGTGCTCAGTTTCAAGTCTTTGATCCTGTTTCGTACCAGTGTTCCTGTTGTTTCATCTGCTGCTTATTATTGACCCCGGCTTCTGACTAAGTTTATTCTGACCTCTGGCATCCCTTGACTTCGGCTACTCCTCGTTGTTCCTGTCCTCTGGCATCCTTTGACCTCGGCTATCCCTCGACAATCCTGCTGGTTCAGTCCTTGCCTGTACTGCGTATTGGTACTTCATCCTGCACAGCCCTCGTGCACAGACCCACAGGCCGGGTGAATTCTTACCTGACCAACTTGGCCTGTGGCTATCTGCAAGGGTGAGCAACATATCTGCGCTACAGACTCCCAACTCAGGTAAGACCCTGACACTCCTACTCAAAGAAATTAACAACGGCTTCATGATAGGGCCCTTCACAACACCACCTTTCACCTCCTGGAGAACAAACACCCTGAGCATAGCTACGGGGAAATTTAATAATAAAAAGAGGCTTATAATTTACTTTTCGGCACCTCACTCTTCCACTACAACTAGCTTGAATGCACTAATTCCGTCAGATGATTTCTGTGACAAAATGGCTTTTGTCACTGGGTCTGCTAGCCTCTTACCCTGGGATGCTGGCCCGTTAAGTCATGGGGTCTTAAGGCACTTGGGACAGAGCCCTCTGTCTCTGGATCACATCATTCGCCTTACTTGCTTGGATTGTACATTTCCCCTGTTACACTCGTATGTGGGTTCGTGCAGTTTAACTTCCATTACAGCTGGTGAACTTAAACTTTACTTGACGTTATTGAGAACTGTGTTCGTGGGATCTGAGCGCTATTCGCCTATAATATGCACTCAGATCCAAGCTATCTGGGGGTGTGTGGAACATGGGGACTTCGTTCAGCGAAACATGAGTTATTGATTTTAATACAGTTTTGTTAAAAGGTAAAAAGCACATGTTTATCTCTGCCCGGAGATAATTTGGTTCTCTGCAACCACTTAAGTTAATTATTTCCAGGATAGAGAGGAGGGCTAAGTTAATTATCTCCAGGATACAGAGGAGGGGTTACACTCTTCCTGTGGGTGTGTATAAGAATTGTACTGTATACTGATTGGTTTTGTATATTCTGTTTCAGTCTTCCACAAGGTCCCATGTGGGAGTGTCCTTGCTGGAAGACCATCATAAAAGGGCTGAGTTTGGCCATCAATAAACACATTAGTTTTACCCCTTCATGAAGTCTCGACTCATGTTTGGGGAATTGGGAGCTATAATCACTACTTCACTCTTTTCAGCTTGGATTTCGGGAGACGCTACAAGGATCAACGATGCACGGATAGCAGGATCCTTTACACTGGTGGCAAGCGGCGGGATTTTCTCCCGAATGGATATACAGAACCGAATCAAGTAGTGAATAGCATCCCAGCGACACATGGATTTATAATTAGGGCAACACTAGTATTCATACAGTGCCCTTGGCTACAGCAGCATGGAATCAGCATTCCATGAGGAGGAGCACCCGGATTACAGGGATGCAGCCAGGAAAGGTGTATGGCACGAGGCCATGGAGGACGTGCAGCGACAACGGAGCAAGAGTCTCCCCAGTGAGGAGCAGAGGTTGCGAATGCGATTGGCGCTGTGAAAGCCTCTGCTGGGGGAGCAGCCCCTGAAGGAGTGGGTGTCGGAGCTCGAGACCCTGGTATGGCAGGAGACCTGGTTAGAGGACGCATACCAGGCACTATGGTGGGACACAGTGCGGCAGGCTCCCTGGATGGAGGAATACCACAGACCCGAGGGTGAGGATTACAATGGCCCTGGTCTATTATGGGAGTCCTTTGACAAAATGGATTTTGGGAGCACGGGAGAGTCCAGATTCTGGGACCTTATGGACTACAGGAGAGACCTACACGATTGGCCTCCCGAAAGGGGGGTGAGAGCAGATCTAACATTCCTGGTCAGAAGGGAGTGGGAGCTGGAGCAGGACTACCAACATCTGTTCAGCTTGATCCACTCACAGCCTAACCTGCAGCACTACCACTGGCAAGACCTGGCTGAGGTACACCCTGCTCCGCTACCAGCTGCAGAGGTAGGGTACCTCATAGACTGGTCCGGGGAGGATCCACAGTCGGCAGGTGGAGATGGGACCGAGGTCTCTTCACCGGTCCAGCAGGGAATAGAGAGCCCAGTCTCCTTTCCCCAGCAGCAGGACACTGTATTAGGAGTAGAGACTGTCAGTCTCCAGCAGCAGAGCTGTGCAGCCAAAGGGGAGACCGTCAGTCTCCAGCAGCAGAGCTGTGCAGCTAAAGGGGAGACCGTCAGTCTCCAGCAGCAGAGCTGTGCAGCTAAAGGGGAGACAGTCGGTCTCCAGCAGCAGAGCTGTGCAGCTAAAGGGGAGACAGTCGGTCTCCAGCAGCAGAGCTGTGCAGCTAAAGGGGAGACAGTCGGTCTCCAGCAGCAGAGCTGTGCAGCTAAAGGGGAGACAGTCGGTCTCCAGCAGCAGAGCTGTGCAGCTAAAGGGGAGACAGTCGGTCTCCAGCAGCAGAGCTGTGCAGCTAAAGGGGAGACAGTCGGTCTCCAGCAGCAGAGCTGTACAGCCAAAGGGGAGACAGTCGGTCTCCAGCAGCAGAGCTGTACAGCCAAAGGGGAGACAGTCGGTCTCCAGCAGCAGAGCTGTACAGCTAAAGGGGAGACAGTCGGTCTCCAGCAGCAGAGCTGTGCAGCTAAAGGGGAGACAGTCGGTCTCCAGCAGCAGAGCTGTGCAGCTAAAGGGGAGACAGTCGGTCTCCAGCAGCAGAGCTGTGCAGCTAAAGGGGAGACAGTCGGTCTCCAGCAGCAGAGCTGTGCAGCTAAAGGGGAGACAGTCGGTCTCCAGCAGCAGAGCTGTGCAGCTAAAGGGGAGACAGTCGGTCTCCAGCAGCAGAGCTGTGCAGCTAAAGGGGAGACAGTCGGTCTCCAGCAGCAGAGCTGTGCAGCTAAAGGGGAGACAGTCGGTCTCCAGCAGCAGAGCTGTGCAGCTAAAGGGGAGACAGTCGGTCTCCAGCAGCAGAGCTGTGCAGCTAAAGGGGAGACAGTCGGTCTCCAGCAGCAGAGCTGTGCAGCTAAAGGGGAGACAGTCGGTCTCCAGCAGCAGAGCTGTACAGCCAAAGGGGAGACAGTCGGTCTCCAGCAGCAGAGCTGTACAGCCAAAGGGGAGACAGTCGGTCTCCAGCAGCAGAGCTGTACAGCCAAAGGGGAGACAGTCGGTCTCCAGCAGCAGAGCTGTACAGCCAAAGGGGAGACAGTCGGTCTCCAGAAGCAGAGCTGTACAGCCAAAGGGGAGACAGTCGGTCTCCAGAAGCAGAGCTGTACAGCTAAAGGGGAGACAGTCGGTCTCCAGCAGCAGAGCTAAAGGGGAGACAGTCGGTCTTCAGCAGCAGATCTGTGCAGCTAAAGGGGAGACAGTCGGTCTCCAGCAGCAGAGCTGTACAGCCAAAGGGGAGACAGTCGGTCTCCAGCAGCAGAGCTGTACAGCCAAAGGGGAGACAGTCGGTCTCCAGCAGCAGAGCTGTACAGCCAAAGGGGAGACAGTCGGTCTCCAGCAGCAGAGCTGTACAGCCAAAGGGGAGACAGTCGTTCTCCAGCAGCAGAGCTGTACAGCCAAAGGGGAGACAGTCGGTCTCCAGCAGCAGAGCTGTACAGCCAAAGGGGAGACAGTCGGTCTCCAGCAGCAGAGCTGTACAGCCAAAGGGGAGACAGTCGGTCTCCAGCAGCAGAGCTGTACAGCCAAAGGGGAGACAGTCGGTCTCCAGCAGCAGAGCTGTGCAGCTAAAGGGGAGACAGTCGGTCTCCAGCAGCAGAGCTGTGCAGCTAAAGGGGAGACAGTCGGTCTCCAGCAGCAGAGCTGTGCAGCTAAAGGGGAGACAGTCGGTCTCCAGCAGCAGAGCTGTGCAGCTAAAGGGGAGACAGTCGGTCTCCAGCAGCAGAGCTGTGCAGCTAAAGGGGAGACAGTCGGTCTCCAGCAGCAGAGCTGTACAGCCAAAGGGGAGACAGTCGGTCTCCAGCAGCAGAGCTGTACAGCCAAAGGGGAGACAGTCGGTCTCCAGCAGCAGAGCTGTGCAGCTAAAGGGGAGACAGTCAGTCTCCAGCAGCAGAGCTGTGCAGCTAAAGGGGAGACAGTCGGTCTCCAGCAGCAGATCTGTGCAGCTAAAGGGGAGACAGTCGGTCTCCAGCAGCAAAGCTGTACAGAAAAAGGGGAGACAGTCGGTCTCCAGCAGCAAAGCTGTACAGAAAAAGGGGAGACAGTCGGTCTCCAGCAGCAAAGCTGTACAGAAAAAGGGGAGACAGTTGGTCTCCAGCAGCAGAGCTGTGCAGCTAAAGGGGAGACAGTCGGTCTCCAGCAACCAGGTTTCAACCAGACTACTCCCGTAGTAGTGCTGGTACCAGGGCAGAGTACCGCTGGTCTCTGCCCACTCAGCCACCCACCAAGGCAGCCAGAGGCGGCTCTAGACTTTATGAGGCCTTAGGCGAAATGCAAACATGAGGCCCCACTAACAAAAAAGTGTCACATCTACACATTGATGCACTGTCTACCTGTGTATGTGCCTGAGAGTGTGTCTGACAGAGAGTATCCTTGTGTGTGTGAATGTATGTCTCTGTGAGCATGTTTGCGTTTTTGTCTGAGACCATATGTGTATGGGGTAGCTGCTTGAAGTGTGTTGTGTGTGTGTATAGGGGGGGTGATGGTGAGAGGGAGAGACGGGTGATGGTGTGGGGGTGATGGTGAGAGGGAGAGACGGGTGATGGTGAGAGGGGGTGATGGTGTGGGGGTGATGGTGAGAGGGAGAGGGGAGGGTAATGGTGAGAGGTAGAGGGGAGGGTAATGGTGAGAGGGAGAGGGGGTGCGATGGTGAGAGGGAGAGGGGGTGCGATGGTGAGGGGGAGAGGGGGTGCGATGGTGAGGGGGAGAGGGGGTGCGATGGTGAGAGGGAGTGGGGGGTGATGGTAATGTGAGAGGGAGGGGGGTGATGGTAATGTGAAAGGGAGGGGGTGATGGTAATGTGAGAGGGGGGTGATGGTAATGTGAGAGTGAGAGGGGGGTGATGGTAATGTGAGAGTGAGAGGGGGGTGATGGTAATGTGAGAGGGAGAGGGGGGTGATGGTAATGTGAGAGTGAGAGGGGGGTAATGTGAGAGTGAGAGGGGGGTAATGTGAGAGTGAGGGGGGTAATGTGAGAGTGAGAGGGGGGTAATGTGAGAGTGAGGGGGGTAATGTGAGAGTGAGGGGAGTGTGATGGTGAGAGGGAGAGGGGGTGCGATGGTGAGAGGGAGTGATGGTGAAAGGGGGTGATGGTGAGAGGGAGTGGGGAAGATGGTGAGAGGGAGCAGGGGGTGATGGTAAGGTGAGAGGGAGGGCGGTGATGGTAATGTGAGAGGGAGGGCGGTGATGGTAATGTGAGAGGGAGGGGGTGATGGTAATGTGAGAGTGAGATGGGGGTAAGGCTGAGGGTGGTGGGGGGGTGATGGTGAGTGTGGGGGTGAGGCTGAGGGTGGTGGGGGGTGATGGTGAGGGTGGTGGGTCGTGAGGCTGAGGGTAGTGGGGGGTGAGGGTGGTGGGGGTGAGGCTGAGGGTGCTGAGGGTGGTGGAGGTCGAGGCTGAGGGTGGTGGGGGGTGATGGTGAGGCTGATGGGGGTGATGGTGAGGCTGAGGGTGGTGGGGGTGATGGTGAGGCTGAGGGTGGTGGGGGTGATGGTGAGGGTGGTGGGGGGGTGATGGTGAGGCTGAGGGTGGTGGGGGTGATGATGAGGGGGGTGGGGGGTGATGGTGAGGCTGAGGGTGGTGGGGGGTGATGGTGAGGGTGGTGGGGGGTGATGGTGAGGCTGAGGGTGGTGGGGGTGATGGTGAGGCTGGTGGGGAGTGATGGTGAGGCTGAGGGTCGTGGGGGGTGGGGGGTGATGGTGAGGCTGAGGGTGGTGGGGGGTGAGGCTGAGGGTGGTGGGGGGTGAGGCTGAGGGTGGTGGGGGGTGAGGCTGAGGGTGGTGGGGGTTGATGGTGAGGGTGGTGGGGGTGATGGGGAGGGAGAGCCTACCTTTCCCTGGTGGTCCAGTGGGCTCCCTGGTGGTCCGGTGGCCACTGCTCCCGGTCTGCAGCTCCGCAGAGCTGCAGACCGTGTAGTCTCGCGAGATTTCAGAGCGTTGCCATGGTAACCCGCGGCAACGCTCTGATTGGCCAATTCTCGCGAGTCACATGGTCTGCAGCTCTGCTCACTGCGGAGCTGCAGACCAGTGTCTGCGATGGTGGCTGGGCAGCCAGGAGGGGCCTCGCACCCAGCGGCATACCGGGCAAGCCGCCGGGCCCCCTCCTGGTGTCAGGTCCTCGGTCAGTGACCGAGGACCTGACACACTCTGCCAACAGGCGGTTTAGGCGGCCACGAGGCCCCCGCCAGCGTGAGGCCTTAGGCGGCCGCCTAAACTGCTTAATTAGAGAGCCGCCTCTGAAGGCAGCCTACCAGTCCCCCACACAGCCGTGGTGAGGCACCTGGATATGGACAAGTTTTTCCCTCACTCAGGTGTAGTAACCAGTTATTGTGGGAGGGCTGTACTGCTGTTTTGTGGGTGGGCTGCTGGACTAACAAGGGCACTGACCGGCAGGAGGTCAGATACCCTGTTCGTCCGTTTGGAAAAGGGGAGATGTGTGACAAAATGGCTTTTGTCACTGGGTCTGCATGTGCCAAACTGCCCTACCCCCTATCGCTTGGAGGAGCCGGATTGCTAGCCTCTTACCCTGGGATGCTGGCCCGTTAAGTCATGGGGTCTTAAGGCACTTGGGACAGAGCCCTCTGTCTCTGGATCACATCATTCGCCTTACTTGCTTGGATTGTACATTTCCCCTGTTACACTCGTATGTGGGTTCGTGCAGTTTAACTTCCATTGCAGCTGGTGAACTTAAACTTTACTCGACGTTATTGAGAACTGTGTTCGTGGGATCTGAGCGCTATTCGCCTATAATATGCGCTCAGATCCAAGCTATCTGGGGGTGTGTGGAACATGGGGACTTCGTTCAGCGAAACATGAGTTATTGATTTTAATACAGTTTTGTTAAAAGGTAAAAAGCACATGTTTATCTCTGCCCGGAGATAATTTGGTTCTCTGCAACCACTTAAGTTAATTATTTCCAGGATAGAGAGGAGGGATAAGTTAATTATCTCCAGGATACAGAGGAGGGGTTACACTCTTCCTGTGGGTGTGTATAAGAATTGTACTGTATACTGATTGGTTTTGTATATTCTGTTTCAGTCTTCCACAAGGTCCCATGTGGGAGTGTCCTTGCTGGAAGACCATCATAAAAGGGCTGAGTTTGGCCATCAATAAACACATTAGTTTTACCCCTTCATGAAGTCTCGACTCATGTTTGGGGAATTGGGAGCTATAATCACTACTTCACTCTTTTCAGCTTGGATTTCGGGAGACGCTACAAGGATCAACGATGCACGGATAGCAGGATCCTTTACACTGGTGGCAAGCGGCGGGATTTTCTCCCGAATGGATATACAGAACCGAATCAAGTAGTGAATAGCATCCCAGCGACACATGGATTTATAATTAGGGCAACACTAGTATTCATACAGTGCCCTTGGCTACAGCAGCATGGAATCAGCATTCCATGAGGAGGAGCACCCGGATTACAGGGATGCAGCCAGGAAAGGTGTATGGCACGAGGCCATGGAGGACGTGCAGCGACAACGGAGCAAGAGTCTCCCCAGTGAGGAGCAGAGGTTGCGAATGCGATTGGCGCTGCGAAAGCCTCTGCTGGGGGAGCAGCCCCTGAAGGAGTGGGTGTCGGAGCTCGAGACCCTGGTATGGCAGGAGACCTGGTTAGAGGACGCATACCAGGCACTATGGTGGGACACAGTGCGGCAGGCTCCCTGGATGGAGGAATACCACAGACCCGAGGGTGAGGATTACAATGGCCCTGGTCTATTATGGGAGTCCTTTGACAAAATGGATTTTGGGAGCACGGGAGAGTCCAGATTCTGGGACCTTATGGACTACAGGAGAGACCTACACGATTGGCCTCCCGAAAGGGGGGTGAGAGCAGATCTTACATTCCTGGTCAGAAGGGAGTGGGAGCTGGAGCAGGACTACCAACATCTGTTCAGCTTGATCCACTCACAGCCTAACCTGCAGCACTACCACTGGCAAGACCTGGCTGAGGTACACCCTGCTCCGCTACCAGCTGCAGAGGTAGGGTACCTCATAGACTGGTCCGGGGAGGATCCACAGTCGGCAGGTGGAGATGGGACCGAGGTCTCTTCACCGGTCCAGCAGGGAATAGAGAGCCCAGTCTCCTTTCCCCAGCAGCAGGACACTGTATTAGGAGTAGAGACTGTCAGTCTCCAGCAGCAGAGCTGTGCAGCCAAAGGGGAGACCGTCAGTCTCCAGCAGCAGAGCTGTGCAGCTAAAGGGGAGACCGTCAGTCTCCAGCAGCAGAGCTGTGCAGCTAAAGGGGAGACAGTCGGTCTCCAGCAGCAGAGCTGTGCAGCTAAAGGGGAGACAGTCGGTCTCCAGCAGCAGAGCTGTGCAGCTAAAGGGGAGACAGTCGGTCTCCAGCAGCAGAGCTGTGCAGCTAAAGGGGAGACAGTCGGTCTCCAGCAGCAGAGCTGTGCAGCTAAAGGGGAGACAGTCGGTCTCCAGCAGCAGAGCTGTGCAGCTAAAGGGGAGACAGTCGGTCTCCAGCAGCAGAGCTGTGCAGCTAAAGGGGAGACAGTCGGTCTCCAGCAGCAGAGCTGTACAGCCAAAGGGGAGACAGTCGGTCTCCAGCAGCAGAGCTGTACAGCCAAAGGGGAGACAGTCGGTCTCCAGCAGCAGAGCTGTACAGCCAAAGGGGAGACAGTCGGTCTCCAGCAGCAGAGCTGTGCAGCTAAAGGGGAGACAGTCGGTCTCCAGCAGCAGAGCTGTACAGCCAAAGGGGAGACAGTCGGTCTCCAGCAGCAGAGCTGTACAGCCAAAGGGGAGACAGTCGGTCTCCAGAAGCAGAGCTGTACAGCTAAAGGGGAGACAGTCGGTCTCCAGCAGCAGAGCTAAAGGGGAGACAGTCGGTCTTCAACAGCAGATCTGTGCAGCTAAAGGGGAGACAGTCGGTCTCCAGCAGCAGAGCTGTACAGCCAAAGGGGAGACAGTCGGTCTCCAGCAGCAGAGCTGTACAGCCAAAGGGGAGACAGTCGGTCTCCAGCAGCAGAGCTGTACAGCCAAAGGGGAGACAGTCGGTCTCCAGCAGCAGAGCTGTACAGCCAAAGGGGAGACAGTCGGTCTCCAGCAGCAGAGCTGTACAGCCAAAGGGGAGACAGTCGGTCTCCAGCAGCAGAGCTGTACAGCCAAAGGGGAGACAGTCGGTCTCCAGCAGCAGAGCTGTACAGCCAAAGGGGAGACAGTCGGTCTCCAGCAGCAGAGCTGTACAGCTAAAGGGGAGACAGTCGGTCTCCAGCAGCAGAGCTAAAGGGGAGACAGTCGGTCTCCAGCAGCAGATCTGTGCAGCTAAAGGGGAGACAGTCGGTCTCCAGCAGCAAAGCTGTACAGAAAAAGGGGAGACAGTCGGTCTCCAGCAGCAAAGCTGTACAGAAAAAGGGGAGACAGTCGGTCTCCAGCAGCAAAGCTGTACAGAAAAAGGGGAGACAGTTGGTCTCCAGCAGCAGAGCTGTGCAGCTAAAGGGGAGACAGTCGGTCTCCAGCAACCAGGTTTCAACCAGACTACTCCCGTAGTAGTGCTGGTACCAGGGCAGAGTACCGCTGGTCTCTGCCCACTCAGCCACCCACCAAGGCAGCCAGAGGCGGCTCTAGACTTTATGAGGCCTTAGGCGAAATGCAAACATGAGGCCCCACTAACAAAAAAGTGTCACATCTACACATTGATGCACTGTCTACCTGTGTATGTGCCTGAGAGTGTGTCTGACAGAGAGTATCCTTGTGTGTGTGAATGTATGTCTCTGTGAGCATGTTTGCGTTTTTGTCTGAGACCATATGTGTATGGGGTAGCTGCTTGAAGTGTGTTGTGTGTGTGTATAGGGGGGGTGATGGTGAGAGGGAGAGACGGGTGATGGTGAGAGGGAGTGATGGTGTGGGGGTGATGGTGAGAGGGAGAGACGGGTGATGGTGAGAGGGGGTGATGGTGTGGGGGTGATGGTGAGAGGGAGAGGGGAGGGTAATGGTGAGAGGTAGAGGGGAGGGTAATGGTGAGAGGGAGAGGGGGTGCGATGGTGAGGGGGAGAGGGGGTGCGATGGTGAGAGGGAGTGGGGGGTGATGGTAATGTGAGAGGGAGGGGGGTGATGGTAATGTGAAAGGGAGGGGGTGATGGTAATGTGAGAGGGGGGTGATGGTAATGTGAGAGTGAGAGGGGGGTGATGGTAATGTGAGAGGGAGAGGGGGGTGATGGTAATGTGAGAGTGAGAAGGGGGTAATGTGAGAGTGAGGGGGGTAATGTGAGAGTGAGGGGGGTAATGTGAGAGTGAGGGGAGTGTGATGGTGAGAGGGAGAGGGGGTGCGATGGTGAGAGGGAGTGATGGTGAAAGGGGGTGATGGTGAGAGGGAGTGGGGAAGATGGTGAGAGGGAGCAGGGGGTGATGGTAAGGTGAGAGGGAGGGCGGTGATGGTAATGTGAGAGGGAGGGCGGTGATGGTAATGTGAGAGGGAGGGCGGTGATGGTAATGTGAGAGGGAGGGGGTGATGGTAATGTGAGAGGGAGGGGGTGATGGTAATGTGAGAGTGAGAGGGGGTAAGGCTGAGGGTGGTGGGGGGGTGATGGTGAGTGTGGGGGTGAGGCTGAGGGTGGTGGGGGGTGATGGTGAGGGTGGTGGGTCGTGAGGCTGAGGGTAGTGGGGGGTGAGGGTGGTGGGGGTGAGACTGAGGGTGCTGAGGGTGGTGGAGGTCGAGGCTGAGGGTGGTGGGGGGTGATGGTGAGGCTGATGGGGGTGATGGTGAGGCTGAGGGTGGTGGGGGTGATTGATGGTGAGGCTGAGGGTGGTGGGGGTGAGGGTGAGGGTGGTGGGGGTGATGATGAGGGTGGGGGGGTGAGGCTGAAGGGGGTGGGGGGTGAGGCTGAGGGGGGTGGGGGGTGAGGCTGAGGGGGGTGGGGGGTGATGGTGAGGGTGGTGGGGGGTGATGGTGAGGGTGGTGGGGGTGATGGTGAGGCTGAGGGTGGTGGGGGTGATGGTGAGGCTGGTGGGGAGTGATGGTGAGGCTGAGGGGGGTGGGGGGTGATGGTGAGGCTGAGGGTGGTGGGGGGTGAGGCTGAGGGTGGTGGGGGTTGATGGTGAGGGTGGTGGGGGTGATGGGGAGGGAGAGCCTACCTTTCCCTGGTGGTCCAGTGGGCTCCCTGGTGGTCCGGTGGCCACTGCTCCCGGTCTGCAGCTCCGCAGAGCTGCAGACCGTGTAGTCTCGCGAGATTTCAGAGCGTTGCCATGGTAACCCGCGGCAACGCTCTGATTGGCCAATTCTCGCGAGTCACATGGTCTGCAGCTCTGCTCACTGCGGAGCTGCAGACCAGTGTCTGCGATGGTGGCTGGGCAGCCAGGAGGGGCCTCGCACCCAGCGGCATACCGGGCAAGCCGCCGGGCCCCCTCCTGGTGTCAGGTCCTCGGTCAGTGACCGAGGACCTGACACACTCTGCCAACAGGCGGTTTAGGCGGCCACGAGGCCCCCGCCAGCGCGAGGCCTTAGGCGGCCGCCTAAACTGCTTAATTAGAGAGCCGCCTCTGAAGGCAGCCTACCAGTCCCCCACACAGCCGTGGTGAGGCACCTGGATATGGACAAGTTTTTCCCTCACTCAGGTGTAGTAACCAGTTATTGTGGGAGGGCTGTACTGCTGTTTTGTGGGTGGGCTGCTGGACTAACAAGGGCACTGACCGGCAGGAGGTCAGATACCCTGTTCGTCCGTTTGGAAAAGGGGAGATGTGTGACAAAATGGCTTTTGTCACTGGGTCTGCATGTGCCAAACTGCCCTACCCCCTATCGCTTGGAGGAGCCGGATTGCTAGCCTCTTACCCTGGGATGCTGGCCCGTTAAGTCATGGGGTCTTAAGGCACTTGGGACAGAGCCCTCTGTCTCTGGATCACATCATTCGCCTTACTTGCTTGGATTGTACATTTCCCCTGTTACACTCGTATGTGGGTTCGTGCAGTTTAACTTCCATTACAGCTGGTGAACTTAAACTTTACTCGACGTTATTGAGAACTGTGTTCGTGGGATCTGAGCGCTATTCGCCTATAATATGCGCTCAGATCCAAGCTATCTGGGGGTGTGTGGAACATGGGGACTTCGTTCAGCGAAACATGAGTTATTGATTTTAATACAGTTTTGTTAAAAGGTAAAAAGCACATGTTTATCTCTGCCCGGAGATAATTTGGTTCTCTGCAACCACTTAAGTTAATTATTTCCAGGATAGAGAGGAGGGCTAAGTTAATTATCTCCAGGATACAGAGGAGGGGTTACACTCTTCCTGTGGGTGTGTATAAGAATTGTACTGTATACTGATTGGTTTTGTATATTCTGTTTCAGTCTTCCACAAGGTCCCATGTGGGAGTGTCCTTGCTGGAAGACCATCATAAAAGGGCTGAGTTTGGCCATCAATAAACACATTAGTTTTACCCCTTCATGAAGTCTCGACTCATGTTTGGGGAATTGGGAGCTATAATCACTACTTCACTCTTTTCAGCTTGGATTTCGGGAGACGCTACAAGGATCAACGATGCACGGATAGCAGGATCCTTTACACTGGTGGCAAGCGGCGGGATTTTCTCCCGAATGGATATACAGAACCGAATCAAGTAGTGAATAGTATCCCAGCGACACATGGATTTATAATTAGGGCAACACTAGTATTCATACAGTGCCCTTGGCTACAGCAGCATGGAATCAGCATTCCATGAGGAGGAGCACCCGGATTACAGGGATGCAGCCAGGAAAGGTGTATGGCACGAGGCCATGGAGGACGTGCAGCGACAACGGAGCAAGAGTCTCCCCAGTGAGGAGCAGAGGTTGCGAATGCGATTGGCGCTGCGAAAGCCTCTGCTGGGGGAGCAGCCCCTGAAGGAGTGGGTGTCGGAGCTCGAGACCCTGGTATGGCAGGAGACCTGGTTAGAGGACGCATACCAGGCACTATGGTGGGACACAGTGCGGCAGGCTCCCTGGATGGAGGAATACCACAGACCCGAGGGTGAGGATTACAATGGCCCTGGTCTATTATGGGAGTCCTTTGACAAAATGGATTTTGGGAGCACGGGAGAGTCCAGATTCTGGGACCTTATGGACTACAGGAGAGACCTACATGATTGGCCTCCCGAAAGGGGGGTGAGAGCAGATCTAACATTCCTGGTCAGAAGGGAGTGGGAGCTGGAGCAGGACTACCAACATCTGTTCAGCTTGATCCACTCACAGCCTAACCTGCAGCACTACCACTGGCAAGACCTGGCTGAGGTACACCCTGCTCCGCTACCAGCTGCAGAGGTAGGGTACCTCATAGACTGGTCCGGGGAGGATCCACAGTCGGCAGGTGGAGATGGGACCGAGGTCTCTTCACCGGTCCAGCAGGGAATAGAGAGCCCAGTCTCCTTTCCCCAGCAGCAGGACACTGTATTAGGAGTAGAGACTGTCAGTCTCCAGCAGCAGAGCTGTGCAGCCAAAGGGGAGACCGTCAGTCTCCAGCAGCAGAGCTGTGCAGCTAAAGGGGAGACAGTCGGTCTCCAGCAGCAGAGCTGTGCAGCTAAAGGGGAGACAGTCGGTCTCCAGCAGCAGAGCTGTGCAGCTAAAGGGGAGACAGTCGGTCTCCAGCAGCAGAGCTGTGCAGCCAAAGGGGAGACAGTCGGTCTCCAGCAGCAGAGCTGTGCAGCCAAAGGGGAGACAGTCGGTCTCCAGCAGCAGAGCTGTACAGCCAAAGGGGAGACAGTCGGTCTCCAGCAGCAGAGCTGTGCAGCTAAAGGGGAGACAGTCGGTCTCCAGCAGCAGAACTGTGCAGCTAAAGGGGAGACAGTCGGTCTCCAGCAGCAGAGCTGTGCAGCTAAAGGGGAGACAGTCGGTCTCCAGCAGCAGAGCTGTGCAGCTAAAGGGGAGACAGTCGGTCTCCAGCAGCAGAGCTGTGCAGCTAAAGGGGAGACAGTCGGTCTCCAGCAGCAGATCTGTGCAGCCAAAGGGGAGACAGTCGGTCTCCAGCAGCAGAGCTGTACAGCCAAAGGGGAGACAGTCGGTCTCCAGCAGCAGAGCTGTACAGCCAAAGGGGAGACAGTCGGTCTCCAGCAGCAGAGCTGTACAGCCAAAGGGGAGACAGTCGGTCTCCAGCAGCAGAGCTGTACAGCCAAAGGGGAGACAGTCGGTCTCCAGCAGCAGAGCTGTACAGCCAAAGGGGAGACAGTCGGTCTCCAGCAGCAGAGCTGTACAGCTAAAGGGGAGACAGTCGGTCTCCAGCAGCAGAGCTAAAGGGGAGACAGTCGGTCTCCAGCAGCAGATCTGTGCAGCTAAAGGGGAGACAGTCGGTCTCCAGCAGCAAAGCTGTACAGAAAAAGGGGAGACAGTCGGTCTCCAGCAGCAAAGCTGTACAGAAAAAGGGGAGACAGTTGGTCTCCAGCAGCAGAGCTGTGCAGCTAAAGGGGAGACAGTCGGTCTCCAGCAACCAGGTTTCAACCAGACTACTCCCGTAGTAGTGCTGGTACCAGGGCAGAGTACCGCTGGTCTCTGCCCACTCAGCCACCCACCAAGGCAGCCAGAGGCGGCTCTAGACTTTATGAGGCCTTAGGCGAAATGCAAACATGAGGCCCCACTAACAAAAAAGTGTCACATCTACACATTGATGCACTGTCTACCTGTGTATGTGCCTGAGAGTGTGTCTGACAGAGAGTATCCTTGTGTGTGTGAATGTATGTCTCTGTGAGCATGTTTGCGTTTTTGTCTGAGACCATATGTGTATGGGGTAGCTGCTTGAAGTGTGTTGTGTGTGTATAGGGGGGGTGATGGTGAGAGGGAGAGACGGGTGATGGTGAGAGGGGGTGATGGTGTGGGGGTGATGGTGAGAGGGAGAGACGGGTGATGGTGAGAGGGGGTGATGGTGTGGGGGTGATGGTGAGAGGGAGAGGGGAGGGTAATGGTGAGAGGGAGAGGGGGTGCGATGGTGAGAGGGAGAGGGGGTGCGATGGTGAGAGGGAGAGGGGGTGCGATGGTGAGAGGGAGAGGGGGTGCGATGGTGAGAGGGATAGGGGGTGCGATGGTGAGGGGGAGAGGGGGTGCGATGGTGAGAGGGAGTGGGGGGTGATGGTAATGTGAGAGGGAGGGGGGTGATGGTAATGTGAAAGGGAGGGGGTGATGGTAATGTGAGAGGGGGGTGATGGTAATGTGAGAGTGAGAGGGGGGTGATGGTAATGTGAGAGTGAGAGGGGGGTGATGGTAATGTGAGAGTGAGAGGGGGGTGATGGTAATGTGAGAGTGAGAGGGGGGTAATGTGAGAGTGAGAGGGGGGTAATGTGAGAGTGAGAGGGGGGTAATGTGAGAGTGAGAGGGGGGTAATGTGAGAGTGAGGGGAGTGTGATGGTGAGAGGGAGAGGGGGTGCGATGGTGAGAGGGAGCGATGGTGAAAGGGGGTGATGGTGAGAGGGAGTGGGGAAGATGGTGAGAGGGAGCAGGGGGTGATGGTAAGGTGAGAGGGAGGGCGGTGATGGTAATGTGAGAGGGAGGGCGGTGATGGTAATGTGAGAGGGAGGGGGTGATGGTAATGTGAGAGGGAGGGGGTGATGGTAATGTGAGAGTGAGAGGGGGGCTGAGGGTGGTGGGGGGGTGATGGTGAGTGTGGGGGTGAGGCTGAGGGTGGTGGGGGGTGATGGTGAGGGTGGTGGGTCGTGAGGCTGAGGGTAGTGGGGGGTGAGGGTGGTGGGGGTGAGGCTGAGGGTGCTGAGGGTGGTGGAGGTCGAGGCTGAGGGTGGTGGGGGGTGATGGTGAGGCTGATGGGGGTGATGGTGAGGCTGAGGGTGGTGGGGGTGATGGTGAGGCTGAGGGTGGTGGGGGGGTGATGGTGAGGCTGAGGGTGGTGGGGGGTGATGATGAGGGTGGGGGGGTGAGGCTGAGGCTGAGGGGGGTGGGGGGTGAGGCTGAGGGGGGTGGGGGGTGAGGCTGAGGGGGGTGGGGGGTGATGGTGAGGCTGAGGGTGGTGGGGGGTGATGGTGAGGGTGGTGGGGGTGATGGTGAGGCTGAGGGTGGTGGGGGTGATGGTGAGGCTGGTGGGGAGTGATGGTGAGGCTGAGGGTCGTGGGGGGTGGGGGGTGATGGTGAGGCTGAGGGTGGTGGGGGGTGATGGTGAGGGTGGTGGGGGGTGAGGCTGAGGGTGGTGGGGGTGATGGGGAGGGAGAGCCTACCTTTCCCTGGTGGTCCAGTGGGCTCCCTGGTGGTCCGGTGGCCACTGCTCCCGGTCTGCAGCTCCGCAGAGCTGCAGACCGTGTAGTCTCGCGAGATTTCAGAGCGTTGCCATGGTAACCCGCGGCAACGCTCTGATTGGCCAATTCTCGCGAGTCACATGGTCTGCAGCTCTGCTCACTGCGGAGCTGCAGACCAGTGTCTGCGATGGTGGCTGGGCAGCCAGGAGGGGCCTCGCACCCAGCGGCATACCGGGCAAGCCGCCGGGCCCCCTCCTGGTGTCAGGTCCTCGGTCAGTGACCGAGGACCTGACACACTCTGCCAACAGGCGGTTTAGGCGGCCACGAGGCCCCCGCCAGCGTGAGGCCTTAGGCGGCCGCCTAAACTGCCTAATTAGAGAGCCGCCTCTGAAGGCAGCCTACCAGTCCCCCACACAGCCGTGGTGAGGCACCTGGATATGGACAAGTTTTTCCCTCACTCAGGTGTAGTAACCAGTTATTGTGGGAGGGCTGTACTGCTGTTTTGTGGGTGGGCTGCTGGACTAACAAGGGCACTGACCGGCAGGAGGTCAGATACCCTGTTCGTCCGTTTGGAAAAGGGGAGATGTGTGACAAAATGGCTTTTGTCACTGGGTCTGCATGTGCCAAACTGCCCTACCCCCTATCGCTTGGAGGAGCCGGATTGCTAGCCTCTTACCCTGGGATGCTGGCCCGTTAAGTCATGGGGTCTTAAGGCACTTGGGACAGAGCCCTCTGTCTCTGGATCACATCATTCGCCTTACTTGCTTGGATTGTACATTTCCCCTGTTACACTCGTATGTGGGTTCGTGCAGTTTAACTTCCATTACAGCTGGTGAACTTAAACTTTACTCGACGTTATTGAGAACTGTGTTCGTGGGATCTGAGCGCTATTCGCCTATAATATGCGCTCAGATCCAAGCTATCTGGGGTAAAAAGGTAAAAAGCACATGTTTCTCTCTGCCCGGAGATAATTAGGTTCTCTGCAACCACTTAAGTTAATTATCTCCAGGATAGAGAGGAGGGATGAGTTAATTATCTCCAGGATAGAGAGGAGGGCTAAGTTAATTATCTCCAGGATACAGAGGAGGGGTTACACTCTTCCTGTGGGTGTGTATAAGAATTGTACTGTATACTGATTGGTTTTGTATATTCTGTTTCAGTCTTCCACAAGGTCCCATGTGGGAGTGTCCTTGCTGGAAGACCATCATAAAAGGGCTGAGTTTGGCCATCAATAAACACATTAGTTTTACCCCTTCATGAAGTCTCGACTCATGTTTGGGGAATTGGGAGCTATAATCACTACTTCACTCTTTTCAGCTTGGATTTCGGGAGACGCTGCACGGATAGCAGGATCCTTTACAATTTCTCCCTTCAATACGCTAGAATTGATGACACCATACAAGCCATCATTCATTCCGGTAAGGCTGCATGGTTAAGCAAAACCGACATTACTAATGTGTTTAAATTACTACTCATACAGCAGTCACTCTGGCACCTGCATGGCGTAAAGTGGGAAGACCGGTATTATTCCGTGACCAGACTAACTTTCGGCTCCAAGAGTAGCCCCAAGAAATTTGATATCTTCGCCGAGACTTTAACCTGGCTCCTACAAGTGCAGATGTCCAGTAGTCGTCCACTATTTAGACAACTTCCTCATCATCAAACCACACTACTGCACACCAAGCAGCCTACTCTATTCAAAGATCTAGGAGTCCCTGTTGCCCCAGACAAAACAGAAGGCCCCAAAACCGAGATTACTTTCCTGGGTATTACACTTAATTCCGTGTCTATGCAAACCAGCCTAGCCCAAAAGAAAGTAGACAGAATTATCTCTTATATCAACATCTGCACATCACAAGGCTCTTGCACCAGGAAACAGCTACAGTCACTACTCGGGTCACTTCATTTTGCAATGAGAATAATACCACAGGGGAGATCTTTCATTTCCAGAATTCTCTCTCTCCTTCACGGGCTTCCTGACGACGACTCCACAACCCTCTTAGACGAACCAGCTAGAGCAGATCTTAAAATGTGGCATCTATTTCTGTCTTCTTGGAATGGCAGTTCGCTATTCGGCCCCCCTATTTCTGATGACTCCCCGGTAGTTTGGATTGACGCATCAGGTGCCATAGGCTATGCAGCTATTTTTGGTAACGAATGGGTGTACGACTCTTGGCCACTAGAAACTACCACACTAGAGAACTTCAATATCACCTCAGCACTATTCGAAGTCTTTCCAATCATAGCTGCTGCACACATATGGGATAAGGAATGGAGTAGGCAGTCGGTCAGGTGCTTCTCAGATAACATGGCGGCATGTGATATTATTAACAAAGCCCGCTTAGTCCCTTACCATTATGAAATTGGTAAGGAGACTTACCTGGCTAGCTGCAAATCTACAATTCTGTATCTATTGCATTCACTTGCCTGGTGTTCAGAACAATGCAGCTGACGCTCTCTCACGCTCTAATTTACAGGAGTTTTTCAGAATCCATCCATCGGCAAACGCACAACCCAGACAATCTCCGACCTAATCATGCTTTAAATACCCTGTTACTCCATAGCAGGTCGCTCGCACAGGCTGGTTTATCTCTTAATACAAAAAAAAGCATATTCAAGAGCATATAATTTGTTTAAAAGGTTTGTTTGTGATTATTGTGTAATAAATGTTTTTTTTTTTCCGTAGAAACCACGGTTGCATTTACAACTTTTTGCCACATTTCTCTTAAGTTAGCTTACAATACAATTAAACTTTACTTAACGGGCATACAAAACTACATGCTAACCAGTTATCCCAACAAAACTCCATTTCGAGCATCCTACCCAGTTAAACGTGTCCTAAAAGGTATTCAGAGACTAACAGTACATAATCCCATTACGAGACTTCCCATAGACAGTACACTGTTTAGGAGTATCTCTGATGTACTAGACAAGTCCCCTTTTGAAGTCCGCGGCTTACATAGCCTTCTTTGGTTTCTTAAGACCTAAAGAATTCTCTGTGGAAAAGGCATCCGACTTTAAGTCATGCCTTCAGCAAAAACACCTAATTACAAAACAGGACCACTACATTTTGTCAATTACCCATACCAAAACGAGCCAATAGAGACCAGTAGAGATTAAATACTATCCTACCTCTACCAAATGGTGTCCAATGCACATTTTGGATAAACTAGTGGAATCCCAACTCACTTCCAACCCTGATTCCCCACTATTGACCATTCAAGGAAAACCCCTAACCACCAAACAATTCATACTTTATGTGACGAACCCATCTGTATAGACTTATATTGCTGGTTCGTCTGTTTGCCTTGATTTCATGGATTTCCTGTCCGTATGCCCTTGTTCGTCTGTTTTCCCTAGTACCGATTGAAACTACCGAACCAACGGCCACCCAGGAGAGGAGTGTGCGGCTTATCAACACCTTGACCACAATTAGAACGTTGTGGTTAACCACAAACACCTCTCCATTCCATTCGTACGGGTGGTCGTCGTTCGTATGCCGACCACGAGGCGGCGGCCATTTTGGACACGAGGCGAATCAGCGGTGTTTGGTGCAAAACCTATGGAACTAAAAACGGACTCTTTATCTACCGAACACCGCTGGGGGCTGCCGCCCACCTTCTATTTCGTTGAGGCGTACGAACACCGGTCAGTTCGGGAGTTTCTCTAATTCGTATGGACTTTACCCAGGTAGCTGTCCCATGGAGTCATTCGTATACCGAAGGACTTGTGAGAGACTTTGACTCCATGGCGATTGAACTATGTACATCGGACCTGAGCGCTATTCGGTAGGAATATGCCCTCAGGTCCAGGCTATCTGGGGATACGTTACACGAACACTATGCTATCGGTATTTCTGATTTTATGTATTTTATTGTACTTTTCTTATTATGTTTTAAAATGGCGATGGTCCTTGGAGATAATTAGGTTTCTCCCTAATTATCTCCGGGATAGAAAAGAATGACTTATGGGTAAAATGGGAAGGGCTTGTATTGAAGCCACTGCGATTGGCTACTGTCTAATATATTTTACAGTCTTCCACAAGGTCCCCTAGGGGAGTGTCCACCTTGTGGAGACCCGCATAAATACCGGGCAGGTAGCCCCCATTAAACTCATTCCTGTTTGAGAAAGGGGAGAGAGGGGGGAGAAAAGAAGAACAAAGAGGAAAAAAAGAAATAAAAAAATTCCCTTCCCATGTGCACACAACAATATATCCACTCTATTTATTTATAATCTTCCATAAATCACTAATTCATCTCACAAAACTTTTGGTGAAACTATATATTTTCCCTTAATACTTAATTGTTCTTATTAGTTTACCCTTAATCCCTTATTTCACCTTAATCATACAAAGTGCTATATTATCGTGATCATTTATATCCCCTAAACACACTCCATCTATTGTATAGATCTTTTCCCTTTTTTTTTTCCTTTCTTCTCTTTCTCCTTCTTTCCTTTTTGTTTAGGAGATCTCTTATTAATTTATCCATTTTTACATATCCCTTATTAACATATCACAATCAAAATATCACCCCTCCATTTCCACTGTGCACATAGCAATATATCCACTCTATTTATTTATAATCTTCCATAGATCACTATTTCATCTCTCAAAACTTTTGGTGAAACTATATATTTTCCCTTAATATTTACTTGTTTTTATTAATTTACCCTTAATCCCTTATTTCACCTTAATCATACAAAGTGCTATATTATCGTGTTCAATTATATCCCCTAAACACACTCCATCTATTGTATAAATTCTTTCCTTTTTTCTTTTTTTTTTTTTCCTTTTTGTTTAGGAGATCTCTTATTAATTTATCCATTTTTACATATCCCTTATCAACATATCACAATCAAAATATCACCCCTCCATTTGTGCAAATATCTTTATATCCATCTTATTATTTATAATAGCTCCTGTGATCCTTTGCTCTTTTCATCAAAAATCCTCTCTAAATCCCAAAATACATCTCATAACTCCATTGGTGAAAATATAGTGTTACTCTTGGTACTTAATTGCTCATATTATTTTACCATTACTCCCTATTTCCCCTTATACTTAAAAAAAAAAAAAAAAAATCCCGTTCAAATTATATCCCTTAACCCACTCCATCCATTGTATTTATATTTGTGAAATCTCATATTGAGCTTATCCATGACTACGAATCACATTTCAAATATCACATTCAATACTCCTATTAACCTATTATTAATTAATTATTTAAATATTAGTTTTACCATCATTTAACATTTCCCCCTCGTACCAACCGTTCCCCCCCCCGTATACAAGATTTTCTCTTTTTTTCCCCTTTTTTTTTCCTTCCTCCTCCTTTTTAGGAAACCCAACCAATTGCTTCTTAACATTACTCATTGCATGGGGAGAGCGGGGAAGAGAAGCAGAAAAAAAAAAAAAAATCCCTTCTTTCTCCCATCTCTTATCACTTTCTCCACTCCTCTTCCCTTTTTCGCCAGAGCTCTTGCATTTTTGTCCTTATTACTTAAATTGTTGAGATGTCCATTCTTCTAGTTCTTTTGGGTTCAGAAAGACTTTTCTTCTATCATTCCAGTTTATTGTAATAGCCTTGCCTGGTCCCCATCGATATCCAATATTTCTTTCTTTCAATGGTTTCAATTTTTCAAAGTAGCTTTTTCTCTCCATTCTTACTGCTCTGGATAAATCTTGGTAAATTTGGATATCTTTGAATTTGTCATCTTCTGAAAATTTTTTGCTTCTTATTGCATTTATTATTTGCTGCTTAGCTATCAGGGAATGAAGAGTAACAATCGTATCTCTAGTAAAGGCATTCTGGATTCCTTGGGGTTTCTTAATTCTATATATATTTTCCATACACACTGCCGAAACTTGAGGTTGTAGATTTAATGCTGCAAACAGACCGTTCAAATAATCCTTGATTTTATCATGCGAAATAGCTTCTGGGATATTTTTTATCCTTATGTTTTTAGCTCTCATTTTTTTCTTCCATCATGTTTAGTCGATCTTCTAAATTTTTTAATTCCACCTTTGTCTTAATTTGTTCTTCTGTAATTAGATTATAGTGGTTAGTTATTTGTTCTTGAGTTTCTTCCACTTTAGCTATTTTTCTGTTAATTTCTTCCATTTGTCTTGTCATTTGAGCTGTACTGTTTTCTAATTCTTTCTTGAAAATTTCAGTTTGATTATCTAGACTTATCTTTATAAAGTCCTGGAAATTAGTTATTGAGCCTCTTTTATCTTCCAATGTTGATTCATCCAGAAAATATAGATCTTCACTCTGTTTACTATGTGGTGAGAAGAAGTTTGAAACAGTTTTTTTCATTTTTATTATCTTTTTTGACCTCCTTGGTTTTTTTTGAGATCTTTGGCATCGCCATCTTTACTTAATATTATATCAAGAAACCAATATGGAAATTCTGTATTCCTTTCTCTTCCTCTCTCCTTTTTCTTTCCACTTTATCCCTGAAAATGTCTCCCTTTCTTTTGGCCTTTATACTGTTTTTCTCTTCCAGTTGTATGATCCTATTATTTACAAGATTATTTACAAGATTATTTACAAGAGGTCCAGAGGTCCAAATAAGGTCCAATTAGAGGTCCAATGGTGCCAATCAGAAAAAATCAAACATTTTTAATTTCAAACCTATAAACTTACAGTTCCAGCGATTATATTTTACGTGGTATCAGCCACTTCATCAAAACAAACGCAACAGAAATCCTTATAGTTGTTTACCAGGTGATAGATAAGCTAATAGCTTTTCTGCTCATCTATTATTTGAGCAATTGCAATCAATTCTTGTGGTCATAAACTTTTCATAGTATTAAACCACTTATTATATTTTGACCTCTATACTGTTTTTCATCCAGTATTATTATAATCCTGTTATTTAGAAGATTGTTTGCAAAAAGTCCCTTAGTATCAGCCAAAAAAAAAGGGTTCAAATTCAGCTCTATATTCTTGCAATTCCAACAATTATATTTCAAAGAATAATATCGGCCACTTCTTCAGAGTAAACCAAACAAGAAAATCGTTGTAGTTATTTACCAGCTGATAGTCAAGTATACGGCCGGATAATCGATTATAACTACACACAGCATTCATGCCTTATATTTGTATATACCCCAAGTCCTCATCTCCTCATAGCTGCGTCCGCATTACTCCAGACTGGGCTGCTGCTGCTTATCGTTTCCCCGATGGACTCAGCCTAGACGCCATACGCCATTCCCTCGTGGCTGCACCTTCCTCCCGTTCCGTTACCCCTGTTGAGCTCCACCTCCTGGTGCGCGCTCACGTCACATCACGTCGCGCTCCGTCCCTCTTTGTTCTTCTTTTCTCCCCCGTCTCTCCCCTTTCTCTGTCTCACTGAGTGGGACCAAAGGGAAAAAGAGGGAGGGGGAAATAATGGCTGCATATTTAAACAAATATATAAGAATGTTCTGATTGCCCCTGAGTAGCTACCACTTTAAGGTCAGAAACAGACCTTAGCCCTAGACGGTACACAAGATATTGTCAAGGCTTACAGGTTGAAGAGATGATTAATATTTATTATCTCTTGAAACAACAAGTAAGAATGATTGGGAATGAGTTTCTCTGTTCTATGAGAGCTCAGACATGTGTGAATGATGTGGGAGGGATGGCAGCAGGAATAGGTGTTACTTGAAAAATATAACTAGCATGAAGTGTATTTCATTAAATGTACAAGGGCTAAATACCCCATATAAAAGAGTTATGATGAGAGAATTGCTCAAAAAAAAGGAATAGATTTAGCGATGTTGCAAGAGACACATTGGAAACGAGAAGATAGGAATAGGTGGACCTATGAAGGATATGAGATAATTTCACAAGCTGCCTTGAATAAGAAAAAGAAAAGAGGAGTGGCCATAATCCTTTCAAAAAATCTAAATAGAGAAATCATATACGAAGATGTAGACATAGAAGGACGGTATCAGATACTAATATGTAAGTTGGACGAGATAGTTTACACCTTGGTAAACGTATACCTCCCAAACGTACTACCAACGAAATGTCTTAAAGAGATCATGGAAAAAGTAGATAAAGTCAAAACAGGATTATTAGTCATCTCAGGAGACTTTAATTGTGTGGTGGATACAGTTCTAGACAAAAAAACAAAAAATAATAAACCCATAACTAAACATTTGATAAATCAAGCTAGGATCTTGAGAAATATACTTCTAGAAAATAACTTATTAGATATATGGAGAGTATTTAATTCAGAGGAAAGAGAATACACGCACACCTCAAGGGTACACTCTTCACTCTCCAGAATAGACTATGTGTTGGGGGAAGCTAATTTAGTAGAACAAATAAAAACCATATATATAGAAGAGAATGTCTGGTCAGACCATAGTTATATTATTTTTTCTATAAATGATGTCAAAAAATATAGACCTAATACGACATGGCGTCTAGATGATAGTATTTTGAAGAATAGTAAAGAACAACTACAAATTAGAGAATTGATTCAACTGTACTTTAAAGAAAATATCTCAGAAGAACTCCCAATAACCACTATATGGTGTGCATTTAAAGCTGTAGTACGGGGGTATCTGATTAAACTTAAAAAAAGGATCCAAAGAGATAGAGGTCTGACTAGAGAAAAACTATATATAGAATACTATCTGTTGGCCAGAAGAAATAAAAGATTTTTAAATAATGAATCATCTAAACAACTATCTGAGATTAAAATGAAAATAGAAAAAATGGAGAAAGAACGAATAGAGAAAAATCTAGAGAGGATGAAATCCATTTTTTACTATGATAGTAATAGGATCAATAAATGGTTAACAAAAAAACTTAAGAATACAAAAAATGGTAAAAATAGGATTAGTAGCATTAGAAATGAATCAAAAATTTGTAGAAAACCAGAAACAATAGCAAAGGCATTTCAAATATACTATGAAAAATTGTATAATTTACCAAATCAATCAAAAGAAGAGGCTATAAATGATTACCTGAGGGAAATTAATTTCCCCAGGGTTTCTGAAGATCAAAAAATAATGCTTAATGCCCCTCTACAAATTAGGGAATTTACAGGTGCTATTAAAAAACTTGTGAACTATAAGACCCCTGGCCCAGACGATCTGACCAATAGATTCTATAAGATATATGGAGATATTTTGGTAGAATATTTGACTAGAACATATAATGAAATCTCATTGAAAGGTACAGGCCCTAAAGAATTATTACAGGCAAACATAATCCCTATTCATAAAAAAGATAAGGATCCGCAAGATTTAAAGAACTATCGTCCGATTTCACTTATTAACGTCGATTCAAAACTGTTTTCATCTATATTGGCAGATAGGTTGAAAAAGATAATTATGGAACTGGTAGATAGAGACCAGATAGGGTTTGTCCCAACTAGACAGGCTAGTACTAATATAAGAAGAATGATCCATGTTCTGGATTGGAGTGATAGAACGCGAATTCCCCTCCTGACCCTGTCACTGGATGCAGAAAAGGCCTTTGACAGGGTCGGGTGGGGATACATGATGGGGGTGTTAAGGGTAATGGGCATAGATGGTTGGATGTTGTCAGCAATAGGCTCTATTTACCAAAATCCCATGGCGAGAGTAGTCGGCATAGATCTATGCTCAGATTGGTTTGCATTGAAAAATGGCACGCGGCAAGGGTGTCCACTCTCACCTATTCTATATATTCTTTCAATGGAGCCCTTTGCAATTAGAATAAGAGAAAACCCAGATATCCGGGGAGTACCAACCTCCGATAGAGAATTAAAAATAAGTATGTATGCAGACGATACCATCTTGACCCTCATAGACCCAACCAGATCAATTGACAACTTGATAAAAGAAATAGAAATATTTAGTACTATCTCAAACTACAAAATAAACTCAGATAAAACAATTGTGTTATTTAAGAACTGTAGCAAAGAGTGGAAAAATGAATTTTTGAAGACATATTGCTTTACGGATGCGAAGGGGAGTTTTGAATATCTAGGGGTAATATTATCAGATAAATTGGACAAAATGGTGGAGATTAATTTTACTAGGCTTCTGAAGTCCACTGGGATATCGTTAAAAAAATGGAACCCCCTGTTTCTTAGTTGGCTGGGAAGGATAAATGTAATAAATGCGTACATAGTGCCTAGATGGACATACTTTTTTAGAATGGTTCCTCTAAAAATCCCATTGCCATGGCTGGAGATAACACAGAGGCTTATTAAAAACTTTATCTGGAAGGGGAAAAAACCTCGGATTAGTTTAGATCAATTAACAAATACTGTAGAGCATGGAGGGGTGAACTTTCCGAATATAGTAGGTCACTATGAAGCCTCTATCATATTCCATACACAGTTATTAACCAAAAAAGATTCTGAAAAATCTGGCTGGTTTGGTTTAGAGACTCAAGACCTAAATGGAAAAGAACTATTTAGATATATCTGGCAACCCAAGAAGATCGGGCAAGAAATTAATAGTGTAATTCTAAAATATTTACTGAATGACTGGAATAAGATTAGAAAAAAACTAAAAATCTTGGGAAATATTTTTGGGTTTATGAAGATAGAAATACTAGAAGCCCTAATGCCAGACTTAAAAATAGATTCTTGGAAGGATATGAAAATTGAAAATTTGGAAGATATATTAAGAGGAGATAAAATCAAAGATTTTTTAACTTTATCTAAGGAATTTGGTCTCCCTCAGGCTGAGGTTTTTCGTTATTTAAGAATAAAATCCTTTATAGATAAATCACTTGCTAAGAGTAATATAATCAGTAGTATCCTCATAAAACAGATTTTTGGAAACAATAGCTCTCGGAAAAACATGGCAAATTGCTATGCCCTGATAAGAGCAATCCCTAAAAATATAAGGTCCAAACAAATAAAAAGTTGGGGAAAAGAATGTAATCTAAAAATAGACCCAATAAAGTGGGGAAATAGGTTGACACAGTTAAAAAGGAATGTTCACAATGTTACACTGTTTGAGACACATTATAAAGTTTGCTATCGCTGGTATTTAGTGCCAATGAGACTAAATAGAATTGATCACAATGAATCTAAAATATGTTGGAGATGTGGAAGCAACTTGGGAAGTTTTATTCATATTTGGTGGAGTTGTAGATTAATTAAGAATTTATGGGATGAGCTCTTTAGAAAACTGTATGTTTGGGACAAAATTATGATAGAAAAATCCCCAACAACGGCCCTTTTACACCTTCAATGGCCTGATTTACTAATATACCAACAATTTTTGGTCTGCCATTCTTTTATGGCAGCAAAGATTCTGATAGCAAGAGGATGGAAGAACTCTGTGACAATTGAGGTTAAACACTGGGAGAAACAATTAATACTTCAAATTAAAAATGAAATAGGGCTTTTTAAGAGGAGGGATATTGTACAGAAATATGAAATGGGTAAGAAATTTCTAAAATTCTTAGAAAATAATGAGCAATAACAATAATTATTTAGGATGTATACACTGAAGTGTTTAAATGATAAAATTGATTATGTATGTATAACTGATCCTATTGTATGTTGCGGTCTACTCCCATTTTGTATGTATGCAGGACTTAGAATGAACTTCGACGGAAGTTATATGATATAGCTTGAATGGTTTGATGGTCAATACTACTGTCGTAACTGTTTATATTTTTGTATTTTGTATGATGTATGTTCTTTGATATTGACTCAAAATCTTTTTTTAAAATCAAATAAAGATATATTTACAAAAAAAAATAAACTCATTCCTGTTTGACCTTCAAGACGGAGCTTTGTCTCGTTTGTGGAGGGATTTACTATTGGGACAGCGTTTTCGTTTATTTCTAGCTGTGGAAGGATTTCGGATGGATTGCTGATCGGGAGTTGTCGCATTCGTATGCTCCGTTCGGGAGTTTTACGATCGGTTGGACTAAAATTGCATTTCTGGAGAAAGGGGATTATCTACTAAACGGCGGCCCCGTTCCCCTGGCGGTGAGTGTCATAACACTTTACATTTGTACGTTATTACTCTGGCTAGGAGATAACCCACATTCATTCTCGGGCCATTCATTCCGTATTGGCGCAGCCACATCTGCCTCCGGAAATCACGTACCAACACATATCATTAAAAATATGGGTCGGTGGAAATCATCTGCATACAACAGATACATCCCCAATCCTGACAAAGAAATAAGATTGGCTTTCCGTGAAATGTCTAAGTAATGTGATGCTTAAATAAATGTATCTGACTAAAAGAATCGCTTCTTATATTTTTGCCCTCTTTTACATGTCTAAGCTCACATCAGTTTCGGTACACCTCAACTGACTTTGCTCGTACTACATTTTGCTTCTTTCTTATTATTTCATACGTCCTCTAAATGTGCCGTACACAAATAGAAGGCTTGGCTTGTAATTGTGGGAGGCACTATGAACCCTTTTTAAACCCAGTAAGCTCCTGCTTACCTGTCGGCTACGATCTCGGAAGTGCCCCTCCCACCGCACCCTCTATTTATTCTCGCTTCACCTAGGTGGGCCCTCTTTCACAGGTCTAACCTCACGTCAGTTTCGGCACACCTCAGCTGACTTTGCTCGGACTACATTTTGCTTCTTTTTTTATTATTTCATACATCCTCTAAATGTGCTGTACACAAATATATATATATATATATATATATATATTTGTGATCAGGAAAAATGCCGTATTAATGTTAATACCTTATAATTAACTAAAGTCAGTTGGGATGTGCTGAAACCGATGTTTGGGCGGTCCTGTAAATAAAGAGGGCCCACCAAGATGTAATTGAATAGAGGGAGTGGTGGGTGGGGTGAACAGTTGACGTCAGCCCAGTATAGAGGTAAGTTTGAGTTTATATAGACCGGATCATCCCCTCCCACAACTCCAGGCTACACCTTCCCATTTGTGGTGAAGGAAAAAGCCATATTAATGTTAATACCTCATAATTCACTAAAGTCGGTTGGGGTGTGTGGATAACCGCTGTTCGGGCTGGCCTGTAAATAAAGAGGGCAAAAAGAATGTTTAACCATGCCGCTTTAATACTTAAGAAATCGTTTCAACAGACATGCAAATGTGACTGTATACTTTACTAGCTAACTCTTGAAAGGCTTGTCTTAGCTCTTTCTCTGGTTGTGGTATGTATGGTATGTAGCGCTGGAATGTAGCTGGGGCATTCTTCATCCCAAACGGCATTACCTTAAAATGATATAAGCCGAACGGGGTGACGAATGCCCACTTGGGGATAGCCTCCGGGGCCAGGGGAATCTGCCATTAACCCTTGCAGAGGTCGATGATGGTCAGGTAATTTCCCCTGGCTATACGATCGAGTAGTTCGTCCTACTAGGTCAATAGCAACCCTGCTGAAGGGTTCCTCTACAATGGGCATATTTACTAGATGAGCTTTAGGGTGATCGCCTCTCCTCCCTACTCTTTGACACACATCGCAGGTATTACAATAAGTCCTAACATCAGCGTGTACCCCTGGCCAAAAGAACGTGTGAGTAATGCGGTGTAGTGTGCGGGTTACAGCTAGGTGGCCTGCCAAGGGGATGTCATGTCCTACCTTGAGTATTTCTCGACGGTATTTGTGGGGCACTACCAGCTGTCACCTATGCTGCCCCCTTTTCTCCGTCAAGCGATATAGTTTTCCCTTTTCCCATAAAAAGGTTTCGTTATCTGACCCGCTCCCTCCGGTCTCTGCTCGTTCCTGGTACTTTTGTAATGTCTGGTCAGTCTTAGACTCTGTCTCGAAAGCATCTGGGGTGTCCCAGGGTATGGGACCTAACGGGCCAGTCAAGGTCGGGGTAGGTCTTACCTGTGTCTCCCGCACTGGTGAGGGTTCTCGCTCCGTCCGGGCTTGGGCACGAGTAGTCACCGGAGTCGCCTCATTGTTGTATACTGGAGCATAGGCAGAAGTCATGGGGCCAAAATCGTTGCCCAGTAGTACTTCGGCAGGCAAATTATCCATTATGTCCACGTTCACGGCCCCTTTCCCAGCTCCCCAACCAAGATGTACTTTAGCGGTCGGAATTTTGTACACATCCCCCCCCGCCACTCTAATGGCCACAGTCAGTCCTGATCGCTTGTGCTCCAGCACCAAATGGCTCTGGACCAGTGTAATGGTAGCCCCCGTGTCTCTTAGACCATCAGTAGATCGACCCTCGAGCCATCCCTTCTGCCGATGGTGTTGGCGGTTATCCGAAGCAGCATATACAGGATCTGCTTCGTGAAGTGGACCCAAATATTCCTCCATAGGGGCCTCTTGGTTAACACAGAGCGCCCGTGCAGGACGAGATGACCCAGAGGGGTAATTATAATTCCGGGGAGTCTGGTGTGCATCAAGGGGGCAGCTAGCCATGAGGTGCCCTGGTTGCTTGCATCGGTAGCAGGTCGGTCTGGGACGATCAGAGCTGTTATTCGGTGGTCCTGAGTACCGTACGTCGCACGGTAAACATCTTTGGGTTTGAACCGTGCTGGGGTTCGGTAGTTCGTGGGTTCATGTAGACAGGAGTCATAATGTTCATCGGCCAATTTGGCTGCTTCTTCTAAGGTAGAAGGTCGTCTGTCTCGCAGCCATTCCTTCCCCTGCTGCTCCATGCCGTTATAAAAATGTTCGAAGAGAAATAACTGTAAAATTTCCTCACCAGTCACAGCTTTACGTCCACTCATCCACTGATTTGCCACTCTCCGCATTCGGTGCGCCCATTCCATATGTGTATCGTTAGGCTTCTTTTTCGTGCTATGAAATTGTCGGCGATACGTGTCAGGAGTTACAGCCTACCGCCGCAACAGTGTCTCTTTGACCAGTGCATACTGTGTCCCTTCCTCAGCGCCCAGAGTCCGAAATGCTTCCAGGGCTCACCCGGATAGTTTCCCAGCCAATATTGTGGGCCACTCTCTGTTGGGAATCTGGTGCAGGGCACATTGCCTCTCGAAGTCCGCCAAATATTCATCGATTCCTGTCTCGCTCTCTAGGAAGGGTCGAAAAGCCGCATAGGGTAACTTTGGCCTCCCGGCGTTTTTGACAGGAACGATTACCTGCGGTGCTTCGGCATTGCGGTGTGCGGTCACTAGGCTGAGTTCGTGGGCTCGAGCCTTCCGTATATCCTCGTCTGCTTCTGCCATCAACTGCTGTACCAGTTCCATAGATGGGTTCGGCCCGTATAGCGAGAGCGACGATTGCTGGCAAACACTGCTGTTCGCACGTAAGATGGCCGCGAACACGTGCAAAGTCCTGAAATGGCGCCCACCTATACTTTACACAAAGGATTCATGCTGAACCATGCGAACGGCTGAAAATAGATCTGGGGGGCAAAATAGCACTTTACTGCACACAGGGTAAATAATAGTTTTGTAACAATAGTGTTGTTTGTTTCTGTTTCGAAGGGCTGTGAGTCTAATGCGTCGCATAAGGCTCTGAACCTTTCCCCGTCTATTGGTTGTCGTCTTGCAGTTTTGGGACCTTTTAACCGTAGGATGCCTTTTAAAATGTTCTTTATTGGGTTTGATGACAGGAAGGTACTGTGGCTGGAGTATGTGTTTGTGACATAGTATTGTTAGAGTTTTATGGTATTGTGTGCAAGTTTTAGGTTTAGCTGGCAAAAAGAGGTAAATGCCACCATAGTATCTAACGTCAATGGGTTTTGTATTCGGTATTCTGTGGTAAATCTGTTAAATAAAGTGCTTGATTGTATGAACGTCTAGTGTTTGTCAATAGTGCTGTTTGTGTCAGCCTTGTCCCGTGTGCCATTAGTGTTGCTAATCCAGGATGAGTTCCTGGAAAAGTGGTGACCTGCTTGGTATTTTCTTGGCTGAAGTATGTTCTTGAAAGAAAACCTGTAGATTGCAATGAGAAAGGGCATCAGCTGCTGTGTTGTGTATGCCCGGTATGTGTTCACAGATCAAGTGGAAATGTTGTGTTGCTGCTAACCATGTGAGCCTCCTAACCAGACTCATGACTGTCAGGGAAGACAACCTGCCTTTGTTGATAATGTCACTTGCGGCCATGTTGTTGGTGAGGCATGTTATGGTCTTCCCTTTCCACTGGTGGCCCCACACTAGTGCTGCTGCCACTATTGGATATATTTTGAACAGGGCAGAAGTACTGTTAATTGATGGTAGAGTTGTTGTTTCTATTGGCCATTTGTCTCTGAACCATTCGTCACCAAAAACTGCTGTGAACCCTGAGTGTGCTGCTGCGTCTGTCCATAACACTGGGGAATTCTCTGTCAAAGGAGGGATGAATAGATTTACCCCATTCCAGTGTGTCAAGAATTCTCTCCACATGACCAAATCTGCTTAAGCCTGACCGTCTAGTGTTATGATGCTGTCATTGTGAGGTATGTTTGGTAACAGGCTAAGTAGTCTTGAAATAAATGCTCTACCTTGTGGGATTATCCTCATTGCAAAGTTGAGGGAACCCAAGAGATACTGTAGATCTTTTCTAGAAGTGGTCCCTCTTGTGAAGAACTCTTTGACCTCTGCCTTGATTCTCTGAACTTTATCACCTGGGAGACTCGCTTGCATGGTTACCGAGTCTAAGCATATCCCTAGAAACATTCAGTTGGTAGTGGAACCTACTGTTTCTCAGCAGCTACAGGCACCCCTAATGTGGAAAATAGTGCTAGTGCCTTCGTCATACTCTGTGGTATGGTATTGGGGTGTTCTACCGTCAGAAAATCGTCCCAGTAATGTATTACGACTGGACAACTAGTGACGTTCAACAGGAGCCAACACAGTGTTTCGGCAAAAAGGTCAAAGTTTGGGGCTACTTTTGGCTTTGAATGTTAAGCGGTTGGCAAAATGAATACTCCTCAGATGGTATAAGTGAGTTTAGGCTAGGTATGGCGACAGAATGTGGAGCAGACAAGTCGATTATCAATCTCTTTTTTTATTGTTGTATTTGCCAGTTGCTATAACCAAGGGGCTGGTAAGCCAACACGTGAATGGTGGATTTAGAAAAGGCCCGAGCATGAACCCTTTCTCTGTCTCTGATCTCAACAAGTTATCTACTACTGTTGGTTCTCTTGTGGCTGACTGTAGGTTGTTGCACTCGAGTGTGCCTATGGGAAGTATGATCAATCCTGTATGGAAACCCTCTGTGAACTCTGTGGCTAGAAATTGTACTAACTACTGTGAGGGGTGTGTGTTCGGTCAGTCATTTCATTGGGATGAGGCGGTTTGGGCACATGGTCTTAGCGTGGGCTCGGTAACAAATCGAGCAGATGTGCAACATTCTGCAGGTGCTGAAACTGCAGCCTCCTGCATTGAAATTGTTCCACACCTGTGCCTTTCCCAAGAACACTATAGGTCTACCAAGTTTATCTTTTTATGCCTTTCTGTTTGGTTCTGCTAGTGCTAGGGGCTGCAAAGTGGCGGCAGAACAACTTAATGTCCATATGACTCCAATCTATTCTTATGTTAAACTGTGCAAAGGTTGCAGCTGCCTTGGCTGAAAAAGACTTGTGGTAGTCATAAAAATTGGAACCACCGTTCTTGTTTCTCAGATCTACCAACTTGTGCATATACAAGTCCAGTTCCTCTCTACATTGTGGAAAATGAAAGCATATAACATCCCTATACAACCCAAATGTGAGTATGAAGTCTGGTATGGACAGTTTTTCCCCAGGCTAGGGTCTTTGGCCTTAAGCATTACTGATAGGTCACCATAGTTTTTTTTTCCACTGTGTCCTTTTATGCTATCAGTAAGGACATGAGGTTTATGTATTTTCCTTCAAGAATATCTTTCATGTGTGCTGCTGGTGTGATAATGTGTGTATCCGAACCCTGTGCATTTTGTGTACCTGTGCCATTTCCCTGTGAGACGGTTTGGTTGATAACTTGTGTAGAAGGGATATCTGGGGTACACACTGTGGCTGGTGCTGAAGTTTCCAATTTATCCACTCTTGGATTTAAGCTGTTGATCGATGCAAGCATAGCCGTCATAGTGGTCTGAGTCCCTGTGAGAGTGTCAATGATATGCTCTTGAGAGCTGGACCCTTGCTGCGGATTATCTGTGCTGGTCATCAAATTCCTGTAAAATTCTGCTTTCCTGACAGTAGCCGGAAACTGTATCCCCCTACACCTGCGGTGATCTTTGGAATTGTCCGTGATCTTAATGAACAGAGACTAGAGAGATCTTGACTTTCTCCTGCTGTAGGTGCCATAGTTGGAGTAGGAGCTTGGTTGCTTCATCTAAGTGTTGCTTCTAAGTGTGTGTGTGGTTGGAGATATTCTGGAGAGTTTTACAGAAGCTTCAACTGTCTAAGAGCTGTGCTAAGAGTTCTTTTTTACTGTTACAGGTAAGATTCATCTGTAGGAAAAGGTTACTGACTGCACAAGGTTTGATTTCCTGTTGGTAATTATAAGGCATTTGATTGGATTAGGTAGCTACTTGCTATTGATTGCTATTTAAATTAGCTATTGTTTGCTAATAAGCAGAGGCCTACCCAGGTGTTAAACATTCCTAGTGGGAGGTGATTTTAGGAGTATATAAGGGTAGTTGTCATTAGCTTGGCTAATAGAGCTTGGTTGCTTCATCTAAGTGTTGCTTCTAAGTGTGTGTGTGGTTGGAGATATTCTGGAGAGTTTTACAGAAGCTTCAACTGTCTAAGAGCTGTGCTAAGAGTTCTTTTTTACTGTTACAGGTAAGATTCATCTGTAGGAAAAGGTTACTGACTGCACAAGGTTTGATTTCCTGTTGGTAATTATAAGGCATTTGATTGGATTAGGTAGCTACTTGCTATTGATTGCTATTTAAATTAGCTATTGTTTGCTAATAAGCAGAGGCCTACCCAGGTGTTAAACATTCCTAGTGGGAGGTGATTTTAGGAGTATATAAGGGTAGTTGTCATTAGCTTGGCTAATAGAGCTTGGTTGCTTCATCTAAGTGTTGCTTCTAAGTGTGTGTGTGGTTGGAGATATTCTGGAGAGTGTTGCTTCTAAGTGTGTGTGTGGTTGGAGATATTCTGGAGATAAGCTGGAGGTAATCCGAGGTATTCAGGAGGATAAATAAAAAGTTAAGGTTTGTTTGATTTCAATTATTCACCTCATTGGAATGGCAGACTTAGTTCAGTGTAATAGTTGCTTTGCATTTGTTTCACGTTCCACTTTTTGGAGGTTTGGTTGTTGTCTAATCTGTAGACAGTTCTCTATTTTGCGGCAGGAGATTGTATTTTTGAAGTCTGAGATTTGTAAATTATCTGGTAAACAAACTCAGGCTGGAACTGCTGCAAAGCCACTGCCGCAGAGACATACTAGGAATGGCAGATGGATTACTGTAGGATCTGGTAGACTTGGAGTTGTGGATAAAAGGCATATTGCACAGTCTGTTGCTCTACATAATTCATTTTCTGCACTTTCAGAGTGTAGTGGTGTCGTGGAGAGAGGCACTGAGGCTAGTGGTGTTGTGCAGAGAGGCACTGAGGCTAGTGGTGTTGTGCAGAGAGGCACTGAGGCTAGTGGTGTTGTGCAGAGAGGCACTGAGGCTAGTGGTGTTGTGCAGAGAGGCACTGAGGCTAGTGGTGTTGTGAAGAGAGGCACGGAGGCTAGTGGTGTTGTGCAGAGAGGCACTGAGGCTAGTGGTGTTGTGCAGAGAGGCACTGAGGCTAGTGGTGTTGTGCAGAGAGGCACTGAGGCTAGTGGTGTTGTGCAGAGAGGCACTGAGGCTAGTGGTGTTGTGCAGAGAGGCACTGAGGCTAGTGGTGTTGTGCAGAGAGGCACTGAGGCTAGTGGTGTTGTGCAGAGAGGCACTGAGGCTAGTGGTGTTGTGCAGAGAGGCACTGAGGCTAGTGGTGTTGTGCAGAGAGGCACTGAGGCTAGTGGTGTTGTGCAGAGAGGCACTGAGGCTAGTGGTGTTGTGCAGAGAGGCACTGAGGCTAGTGGTGTTGTGCAGAGAGGCACTGAGGCTAGTGGTGTTGTGAAGAGAGGCACTGAGGCTAGTGGTGTTGTGAAGAGAGGCACTGAGGCTAGTGGTGTTATGAAGAGAGGCATTGAGGCTAGTGGTGTTGTGCAGAGAGGCACTGAGGCTAGTGGTGTTGTGCAGAGAGGCTTGGTGAGGCCTAATAGAAAGCAGTTGTTGGTGGGGGATTCCATCATAAGAGGTGTGGAGATGGACAATGGTGGTCTTGTGAGGTGTCTTCCCGGAGCTACTGCTCACAGAGACAGGAGACGTATCGGTAATATTGTTAAGCAAGCAAAGCAGGAAGGGGAATTGGATGTACTTGTCCATTTAGGGACAAATGACTTGGCTTGCAATGAGGTTTCAGAGGTTAAGGAAGTTTTTAGTGTTTTTGCCAATGATATACGGCAGGTTGCTTCCACATTGTCATTCTCTGAAGTTCTGCCTGTGCATAACACTCAGAATGACAGGCGGATGCGTATTAGGGACTTTAACTTGTGGCTTGGTGAATGGTGTCGGGAGCAAGGATTTGGCTTTATTGCTCATGGTAGCTCTGTTTGGAATGGAAATAAACTGTACAAAAAAGATGGTTTGCATCTTTCTCAAAAGGGAACAAATGTTCTCAGTGAGCAGTTCAGAGGTTTTGCTAGGATGTATTTAAACTAGGAGGGGGGGGCAAAAGGGTGATAAAACATCAATCCAATTGTCCCCCAAAACAAGGACAGAAGGTGCCTGTAGCAAGTGTGTTAAAAAATGATAAGCTTAGAGTCATGTCTACAAATGCTCGCAGTTTAGGGAATAAGATCCATGAACTTGTGGCAATAATGGCAACTGATAGTGTAGATTTAGTCGCTGTTACTGAGACATGGTATAATGAGAAAAATGACTGGGACATAGCAATACCAGGGTACTCTTTATATAGAAAAGACAGGGAAGGCAAGAAAGGGGGAGGGGTGGCCCTGTATGTAAAGAATAGCATAAAATCTAGCCTAATAAAGGTTAGTGAGGCGAACATAGAGTCAGTTTGGGTTACGTTAGAATTTGGTAATCACACAGTAACTCGTGTAGGTGTGATTTATAGGCCCCCAGGACAAATTGAAGAGTTAGATAATCTACTAGTTGAAGAAATAGCTAAAATGACAATGAAGGGGGAAGTTATCATCATGGGTGACTTTAATCTTCCTGATATAAATTGGAAAACAAAAATAGCTACTTGTGCCAGGAGCACACATATTCTAAACTCCCTACTGGGATTGTCTCTAAAACAAGTCGTTGAGGAGCCAACTCGTAAAGAGGCCATACTAGATTTAGTGTTAACAAATGGAGATTTGGTATCAGATATTACTGTAGGTGAAAGTTTAGGATCCAGTGATCATCAGTCAGTGTGGTTTAATATAAGAACAGTGACTGAGTCACACCACACAAAAACAAAAGTTTTAGACTTTAGAAAAACAGACTTTTCTAAAATTAGAATATGTGTAAAGGAGTCATTATCAGACTGGAGCAATTTAAATGGAGTCCAAACGAAATGGGATTATTTAAAAGTTGCACTACTGAAGGCAACAGAAAATTGCATTAGGCTTGTCAGTAAAAGCAAAAAATTCAAGAAACCACTGTGGTACTCCACAGATGTAGCCAAAATAGTAAAAAACAAAAAGTTAGCATTTAGTAATTATAAAAAAAACCAGAGTGAGGAAGACAGAATGACCTATAAGATTAGGCAGAAAGAGGCTAAGCAAGTTATAAGAGCTTCCAAATCACACACAGAAGAGAAAATAGCACAGTCAGTAAAAAAGGGGGACAAAACCTTTTTTAGATACATAAATGAGAAAAGAAAAGTAAAACAAGGATTAGTTAGATTAAAAACAAAAGAAGGAAGGTATGTAGATGAGGATAAAGGTCTAGCTGACTGCCTCAATGAATATTTTTGTTCGGTATTTACAGATGAAAATGAAGGAAAGGGACCTCAGTTAAGAAAAAGGATAAATGAGTCATTTATTACATGTGAGTTTACAGAGGAAGAGGTTCTATTTCAACTGTCAAAAGTAAAGACAAATAAGTCAATGGGACCTGATGGAATACACCCAAAGCTATTAAAAGAGCTTAGTGGTGTACTAGCAAAACCATTAACAGATTTATTTAACCAATCATTGATAACAGGAGTAGTCCCAGAAGATTGGAAGTTAGCGAATGTTGTGCCCATTCACAAGAAAGGTAATAGGGAGGAGTCGGGCAACTATAGGCCAGTAAGCCTAACTTCAGTAGTGGGGAAAGTGATGGAAACCATGTTAAAGGATAGGATTGTTGAACATCTAAAAACACACGGATTTCAAGATCAGAGACAACATGGGTTTACTTCAGGGAGATCATGCCAAACTAATCTTATTGATTTTTTTGATTGGGTAACTAAAATTATAGATCAGGGTGGTGCAGTAGACATTGCTTACCTCGATTTCAGTAAGGCTTTTGACACTGTTGCACATAGAAGGCTTATCAACAAACTACAATCTTTGAGTTTGGATTCCAATATTGTTGAATGGGTAAGGCAGTGGCTGAGTGACAGGCAACAGAGGGTTGTAGTCAATGGAGTATATTCGAAGCTTGGGCTTGTCACCAGTGGGGTACCTCAGGGATCTGTACTTGGACCCATTCTCTTTAATATTTTTATTAGTGATATTGCAGAAGGTCTTGATGGTAAGGTGTGTCTTTTTGCGGATGATACTAAGATATGTAACAGGGTTGATGTTCCAGGAGGGATAAGCCAAATGGAAAATGATTTAGGTAGACTAGAAAAATGGTCAGAGTTGTGGCAACTGACATTTAATGTGGATAAGTGCAAGATAATGCATCTTGGACGTAAAAACCCAAGGGCAGAGTACAGAATATTTGATAGAGTCCTAACCTCAACATCTGAGGAAAGGGATTTAGGGGTGATTATTTCTGATGACTTAAAGGTAGGCAGACAATGTAATAGAGCAGCAGGAAATGCTAGCAGAATGCTTGGTTGTATAGGGAGAGGTATTAGCAGTAGAAAGAGGGAAGTGCTCATGCCATTGTACAGAACACTGGTGAGACCTCACTTGGAGTACTGTACACAGTACTGGAGACCCTATCTTCAGAAGGATATTGATACCTTAGAGAGAGTTCAAAGAAGGGCTACTAAACTGGTTCATGGATTGCAGGATAAAACTTACCAGGAAAGGTTAAAGGATCTTAACATGTATAGCATGGAGGAAAGACGAGACAGGGGGGATATGATAGAAACATTTAAATACATAAAGAGAATCAACACAGTAAAGGAGGAGACTATATTTAAAAGAAGAAAAACTACCACAACAAGAGGACATAGTCTTAAATTAGAGGGACACAGGTTTAAAAATAATATCAGGAAGTATTACTTTACTGAGAGGGTAGTGGATGCATGGAATAGCCTTCCAGCTGAAGTGGTAGAGGTTAACACAGTAAAGGAGTTTAAGCATACGTGGGATAGGCATAAGGCTATCCTAACTATAAGATAAGGCCAGGGACTAATGAAAGTATTTAGAAAACTGGGCAGACTAGATGGGCCGAATGGTTCTTATCTGCCGTCACATTCTATGTTTCTATGTTTCTATGTTTCTATGTTTCTATGTTTCTATGTTTCTATGTTTCTATGTTTCTATGTTTCTAGGAGGTCTAGCTGGCGTGCAGGGTAGGGAGAAGTCGCCTGCTTGATCTGATGCGTGAGACATGCTATAATGAGATTTAGACATGAGTCTTGTCTTGCTATAGTTATAGTGACTTGTGTTACTGACTTCTTTAATTGCAGAGTGGCAAATAACTTAACTACTAGTGGGATGGTAAGGCCCTGATGAAGCCATGTGGCTGATAGAGGAGTATCTATGATTTTACCCTGTGCTGTGCCTTTGAGCGAAGGCAGGGTGTAGGCCTCTGGGGACTTAATACGTATATAATTGCTGAAGAGCTCTTTAGTAGAGCGGTTCGAGACAATAGCTATAATTTGGAACGTTTGGGCTTTGCATACCTATGTGAGGATGGATGTTGGTCTTTCAGGAATCTAATCTGTCTTGCCTGTATATGGCCTGTTCAAGTACCCTATCTGCCAGTATAACGCTGCTTGGGGTAAGTGGTATGTTGGAGACCACGTACCTGATCGTTTTAGAGAAGGGATCTTATCAGTCGCGGAATTCCTGAGCTTATAGATGTGTACCACCTGTGAACCAAGACTATCATTGGTAACTTCTCTATGGTTGTGTGTGTTTGTACATTGATTTAACTGATACACACCTGGATCAACTGTTCGTCCTCTTAAGGGGTGGCTGGTATGGGTGGTTACTTCTGGATCTAACGGATTAAGGGAATGAAGTGACTTATTTAATTTCATGTGCGTTAAGTGTGACTTTAACTTTATTATGGTAAATGATTGTTTGTACTTGTGAAGTTTTATGACCTGAGAGTCAAGGTAACGGTGCCAAGTGATAGTCCTCTTGTATGTTTGTGTGGTTACTAGCATAGTCTTAATTCTAGAATTTGTTTTGTGATAAGTGTAAGATAGTTTTAGCAAATTTAATCTGTGTAGGTTATCCTGGTTAACGTGCGTCTATGAGTGTGGACGACTGCCTTCACCTTTTAACTTGTACCGCTTACTGTAATGGTGTAGTATGTATGTGTCGGAAACAGATATGGATTGGGAAGATTAACTTACTGGTTTGTACTTGTGAACTGAAGACTTAATCAGCTATGCGATAGTAACCGTTGCAATGGATATTTAGATGATGGGGGTTCTGACTGGAATAAATTTGAATGATCATGATTAGTGCTTTCCTGAGGTTTACTACGTACTTACCCTACTATATTTCCCTTCGTTGGCGATCCTAACCTTAGTAAGTTTTTTTTCCTTGAATTTAGTTTAACGTGCCTAACCAGGTTATGTTGTGACTTCCAAGCACTTCCCTATCCCGCTGTATAGAACCGTACTAGTTTTTTAACATACCGAATGTATCAGAAATTTCACGACAAGATGGAATTCAGGGGAGTATTGCTCTAAATTCTGAAATACATAATCAACGTGTTGTTTAAATAAGGCACTGTTTCCCTGCTTGTTACACCAGAATTCTCACAGAAACAGATCAAAATACATGGTTAAGCTTGTTACCCTATTACTGTGTGTCGGGATTATAACTGACTGTTAACAACTAATTAGCCGTATTTATATATATATATATATTAGTGGTAAACACATTTAACAAGCGATTATTTAATAATGCAGAGGAACATATGAGGGGAAACCAGTTCTTATTATCCCGTGTTCAGTATATTTAGGCCTGTGAGTTTGTGATGCCAGTGTGAAATTTCTGCCTTAATGCTTGAAGGGGTTTTATGTGTAGTTAGCCATTTAAACCGTAGATGGCGGTGTTGTGCAAGTTTGACAGGTCTTTCGTCTGAATTAGCTGACCTGAATTTGTTAATTTCGTTTTAGTAAGATTACATGGTTACATTCGTTTGTACGAACAATATGTGTACTGGGAGAAGGATGGTTCGTGCGTGATTTCAGTTTGAGTTTATGTGAGAGTGAAGGCATATAAATACGGCTAATTAGTTGTTACATGTTACAAAGTGCACATGAGTGGTTCACTGACTTTGCATCTTTTCCTAAGTTGTGTTTCAAAGCTGTTGTGTTCAGCAAACAAAGAATCAAAGGAATCCATGTTTAAAATGGAATGAAGCAAAAATGTGATTCTTTGTTAAACTAAATAGCATATGACCAAAACTAGTGTTTACTATTGATGTGACAGAAGACAGAAGCAGCCAGTGTACATAGATATATTGTATGCTCATATTCAGCCAAATTCGTCAAAGTTGATTCACTTTACAGATGGACAACCCAGGAGTTTTTTTTAATACAAACAAGTACAATATTCTGCAATGGCCAAGTCAATCACCTGATCTCACGCTGATTGAGCAAGCATTTCACATGCTAAAGAAAAAACATAAGGCAGAATGATCCACGAACAATCAACAACTGGAGATAGCTGCAGTAAATGCCTGGCAAAGCATCACAATGTAGGAAACCCAGCATTTGGTGATGTCCATGTATTTCAGACTTTAAGCAGTTATTGATACCACAAAGTTGGAGTGCGCTAGCAACTGCACTGGAGTCAGGGTCTTCTCTGAGTACTCTGAAAAAATATACAGTATATAGTGCAGACTAGTGATGTCGCGAACCCGAAATTTTAGGTTCGCGAACCGGCGAACCGGGCGAACCGCCATTGACTTCAATAGGCAGGCGAATTTTAACCCCTTAAGGACCAAACTTCTGGAATAAAAGGGAATCATGACATGTCACACATGTCATGTGTCCTTAAGGGGTTAAAACCCACAGGGACTCTTTCTGGCCACAAAAGTGATGGAACAGTTGTTTCAAGGGGACTAACACCTTGACTGTGGCATGCCGGAAGGGGATCCATGGCAAAACTCCCATGGAAAATTACACAGTTGATGCAGAGTCTGGTTTTAATCCATAAAGGGCAGAAATCACCTAACATTCTAAATCGCAATGAATATGGATTGACACCTGTAACGGACCGTTTCAGCAGAAAAGGGTAAAAATCCGTTTAGGCGATAATCCCCTTTTCACAGACAGGCACAGCTACTGTAAAAGCACCAAAACTCACGAATTCGGATATAAATGAATACACCAAACTCCCGAACGGCATACAAGGGAATAAGGTAGCACTCCAAACTGGAACCTCACGAATAGCTGCTAGCAGACGAACAGGAAAAGCAGACATCAGCTTACACTCCTAGCAATCAATCTCCAGCAGCATACAGTGAATCCCCCCCAAGAACGAGACAAGGCTCCGTGTTGAGGGTCAAGCAGTGGTCTGTTTATTGAGGGCTACCTGCCCCTGTATTTATGCAGGTCTCCCACCTGGTGGACACTCCACTAGGGGACCAGATGGAAGACTGAAACAGCAGACAGACATGTATCACTTTCGTACACACAGCCACAATACTTTCCCACAATGCATCCTGGTTTCCTCCTCTCTGTCCTGGAGATAATTAATGAAGTAATTCAATTATCTCCCAGGACAAAGGCAAGACTCCATTATGCACGTGGTGACACAGAAACAGTATATCACTTTAAAATACATAAAGACATATTTTATACATAAAACACAGACATGTAACATATCCCCAGATAGCTCAGGTCTGGATGCACATTATTAGGTGAATGGCACCCAGACCACCCGAATACAGTTTAAGTGCCATGGAGCTAAAGTCTTTAATTATATGAACAGGCTCCATGGCATTGCTATCTGGGTTAAAACATTCACATAAAACATAAAATACCGAATTTCCCTGCATTCACCAAATCCATACGAATTAGAACCAGGGGCTGGAGGTTCAGCGGTGCCTGCACGTAAAAGTGTCCGATTTTGGTGCATGAAAGCCGGGCAGAAAAGCGATGGCTGCCCGGGGAGCTCCAGAACACCGCCACCTAGCGGCCGCTAACTGTAACAGCGGCCACCCAGTAACAAGCAATTAAGCTGCGGTTAACCGCAGCTTCAGGGAGGTAAATAGGAGGCACACTCCAGCTCCTGGGTGGCCAATTAACAGCGCCGGCTGGCTTCCCACGGCTCTGGGAAGGTTGGTAAACGGCTGTTTGTTCGGTAGATGAAATCTACCGAACTGCTGTGCAGAAAGGGAGAAATAAATCCTTCTGCACAGTAAAATTAACCCTTTAGCTGCCGGTCCATAATCCAAAGGCAGCAGGCGGGCAACCAGGCTCCTCCAATACAATGTGGCGAGATTGGTTTCGTCACATCTCTCCCCCTTTCCAAAAAGACTAACAGGGTACCTGACCTCCTGCCGGTCAGTGCCCTTGTTAGTCCAGCAGCCCGCCCACAAAGCGGAAAAAACAGTACAGCCCACCCACAATAAATGGTTACTACACCTGGGTAGAGGAGAACTTTGTCCATGTCCAGGTGCCTCACCACGGCTGTGTGGGGGACTGGTAGGCTGCCTTGGTGGGTTGCTGAGTGGGCAGAGACCAGCGGTACTCTGTCCTGGTGCCAGCACTACCCCCGGAGTAGTCTGGTTGGAGCCTGGTTGCTGGAGACGGACTGTCTCCCCCTTGGATACACAGCTCTGTCGTGGGGGGGTAGGACCGACCGTCCCTACCCCCTGTGTGGTGAGTGCAGAGACCACGGTTCCATCTGCACCGGTGGGGGGTTTACAGTCTCCCCCTGGTACATTAAGCTGCCGCTGGGGAGAGGGGGTAACAAGCTCCTCTCCCGATAGAACACTCTGCCCATTAATGATCCGCAGCTGGGGAGAGGTGGTAACAATCTCCTCTCCCATACATACTTCCAGTCTTTGCGGAGAGAGACCGACTGTCTCTCCTCCTAATACAGAGTTCTGCTGCTGGGGACTGGAGACTGGGCTCCCAATTCCCTGCTGTATCTCCCGCTGGGGAATGGAGACTGGGCTCCCAATTCCCGGCACATCACACTGCCGCTGGGGAATGGAGACTGGGCTCCCAATTCCCAAAAAATCATACTGCCGCTGGGGAGGTAGGACACTGCTCTCCTCTCCCGGTACTTCACACTGCCTTCTGGGCATATCACTCTGCTGCTGGGGGGCAGGAACAACTACTTCTGCCCCCTGTAACTCAGCCTGCCGCTGGGGAGGGAGGACGCTGCTCTCCTCTCCGTGCACTTCACACTGCCTTCCTGGCATATCACTCTGCTGCTGGGGGGCAGGAACAACTACCTCTGCCCCCTGTAACTTAGCCAGCCGCTGGGGAGGGAGGACGCTGCTCTCCTCTCCCTGCACTTCACACTGCCTTCCTGGCATATCACTCTGCTGCTGGGGGGCAGGAACCAGGTTATGCCCCCTGTAACTCAGCCTGCCGCTGGGGAGGGAGGACACTGCTCTCCTCTCCCTGCACTTTACACTGCTGCTGGGGAATGGAGACTGGGCTCCCAATTCCCTGCAGGACCAGTGGAGAGACCTCGGTCCCATCTCCACTGGCCACCTGGGGTTCTTCCCAGTGAAACTGTACCATCTCGTCCCCTCTGAATGGGTCTGGCTCTGGGTCTGTCCTGTTGCTCTCCTGCTGAGCTTTCTCATAATATTGGAACAGCTGTTGGTAGACCTGTTCTAGCTCCATCTCCCGGGTCACAAGGTGGACCAGGTCTTGCTCAATTTCATGAGTGTCGTCCCAGTCATACCTGCTCTCCCTCCACCCCAAGAGATTACTGAACCGGTCTTGTGTAGGGCTCCCAAATTCAAGCTCTGAAAAAGACCCCCATACCAGGACCATCAAACTCCTCTCCCTCTGGCTTGTCATGCTCGGCTGTCCAGGGCAGGTACTGTGCAACATACCACCAAAGCGCCTGGTAGGCATCCTCCAGCCACATCTCCTGCCATACCCGGAGCTCCAATTCTTTTACCCATTCCTCCCGGGGCTGCTCTCCCAGGAAGGGCATCCGCAGGGCTAGTCGCTTCTGCAACCGCTGGTCTTCCTTGGGGAGTCTCTCACCCTGCTGGTACTCCACAATGCCCAGTGCCTGGTACCAGATGCCTTTACGGACTGCATCTCTGTCATCCATGGCACCCTCATCGAACTCCACTGCTGGTTCCATGCTGGTGCTGTCAGGGTCGCTGTACTCAGACATGTGTTGCCCTAAATTTGTAAAAATCCAAAGCAATGGTGTCTCCTGTAGCTGTCCTTCTGGCTGTAGGAACGATCCCGCCGCTTGCCACCAATTGTAACGGACCGTTTCAGCAGAAAAGGGTAAAAATCCGTTTAGGCGATAATCCCCTTTTCACAGACAGGCACAGCTACTGTAAAAGCACCAAAACTCACGAATTCGGATATAAATGAATACACCAAACTCCCGAACGGCATACAAGGGAATAAGGTAGCACTCCAAACTGGAACCTCACGAATAGCTGCTAGCAGACGAACAGGAAAAGCAGACATCAGCTTACACTCCTAGCAATCAATCTCCAGCAGCATACAGTGAATCCCCCCCAAGAACTAGACAAGGCTCCATGTTGAGGGTCAAGCAGTGGTCTGTTTATTGAGGGCTACCTTCCCCTGTATTTATGCAGGTCTCCCACCTGGTGGACACTCCCCTAGGGGACCAGATGGAAGACTGAAACAGCAGACAGACATGTATCACTTTCGTACACACAGCCACAATACTTTCCCACAATGCATCCTGGTTTCCTCCTCTCTGCCCTGGAGATAATTAATGAAGCAATTCAATTATCTCCCAGGACAAAGGCAAGACTCCATTATGCACGTGGTGACACAGAAACAGTATATCACTTTAAAATACATAAAGACATATTTGATACATAAAACACAGACATGTAACATATCCCCAGATAGCTCAGGTCTGGGTGCACATTATTAGGTGAATGGCACCCAGACCACCCGAATACAGTTTAAGTGCCATGGAGCTAAAGTCTTTGATTATACGAACAGGCTCCATGGCAGGCTATCTGGGTTACTACAGTTCACATAAAACATAAAATACCGAATTTCCCTGCATTCACCAAATCCATACGAATTAGAACCAGGGGCTGGAGGTTCAGCGGTGCCTGCACGTAAAAGTGTCCGATTTTGGTGCATGAAAGCCGGGCAGAAAAGCGCTGGCTGCCCGGGGAGCTCCAGAACACCTCCACCTAGCGGCCGCTAAGTGTAACAGCGGCCACCCAGTAACAAGCAATTAAGCTGCGGTTAACCGCAGCTTCAGGGAGGTAAATAGGAGGCACACTCCAGCTCCTCGGTGGCCAATTAACAGCGCCGGCCGGCTTCCCACGGCTCTGGGAAGGTTTGTAAACGGCTGTTTGTTCGGTAGATGAAATCTACAGACAGAAAATTGATGAAATCTACCGAACTGCTGTGCAGAAAGGGAGAAATAAATGCTTCTGCACAGTAAAATTAACCCTTTAGCTGCCGGTCCATAATCCAAAGGCAGCAGGCGGGCAACCAGGCTCCTCCAATACAATGTGTCGAGATTGGTTTCGTCACAACACCTGACATATGACATATTGGCACCTTGACATATGGATTGACACCTGTCCTCAGAGCCCCTGATGCACACGGACACAGAGCAGAATAGGGACTGTTCCCCTTACATAGGGTCACTTGGCAGGTATGGATTGACACCTGTCCTCAAAGCCCCTGATACACACTGACACAGAGCAGAATAGAGACTGTTCCCCCTACATAGGGTCACTTGGCAGGTATGGATTGACACCTATCCTAAGGATCCCTGAAAAACACTGACACAGAGCAGAATAGAGACTGTTCCCCCTACATAGGGTCACTTGGCAGGTATGTATTGACACCTGTGCTCAAAGCCCCTGATACACACTGACATCGAGCATAATAGAGACTGTTCCCCGTCCTCAGAGACCATGATACACACTGACACAGAGCAGAATAGAGACTGTTCCCCCTACATAGGGTCACTTGGCAGATATGGATTGACACCTATCATAAGGATCCCTGAAACACACTGACATAGAGCAGAATGGGGACTGTTCCCCCTACATAGGGTCACTTGGCAGATATGGATTGACACCTGTCCTCAGGGACCCTGATTCACACGGGGGGGGACCTACTGTCCTCCCCCCCGGGCCCCACCCCTGCGTGGTGGGTGGGGGCCATAAATCACAATGGGGAGACCTACTGTCCTCCCCCCACCCGGCCCCCACCCCTGCGAGACCTACTGTCCTCCCCCCGGCCCCCACCCCTGCGCGGTGGGTGGGGGCCATAAATCACAATGGGGGGACCTACTGTCCTTCCCCCCAGCCCCCACCCCTGCGCGGTGGGTGGGGGGCATAAATCACAATGGGGGGGACCTACTGATAGGAGTGGTGTACTATTCTTATCAGTTTAATACCTGTTGCGTCTCCTATCAGTGGACGTGTATATGGCAGCGATTTTAGGAGCCGCACACCTGGGACCCGAGCAAGGTCACCTCGTTCAACAGGCGACAACATTTGTCCCTGGAAAACTATCCTGGACATTCTGTACAATTTGTATGGATATGGCAGCCATTTCTGTAACAGGGAGATGGAAGAAGATGCTTGGTCGGTCCTCTTGCTTCAAATTTGGGGCACTGCACGGGAAATCTAATGTGCCACCAGATAGGAGTGGTGTGTTTAATATAATTCTTATCAGTTTAATACCTTTCGCTTCTCCTATCAGTGGACGTGTATATGGCAGCCATTTTAGGAACCGCACACCTGGGTCCCGAGCAAGGTCACCTCGTTCAACAGGCGACAACATTTGTCCCTGGAAAACTATCCTGGACATTCTGTACAATTTGTATGGATATGGCAGCGATTTCTGTAACAGGGAGATGGAAGAAGATGCTTGGTCGGTCCTCTTACTTCAAATTTGGGGCACTGCGCGGGAAATCTAATGTGCCACCAGATAGGAGTGGTGTGTTTAGTATTCGTCCTCAGAGACCATGATACACACTGACACAGAGCAGAATAGGGACTGTCCCCCTACATAGGGTCACTATGTGCCTTTTTTTTGGTTTGGTTTTTGAAGCCACAGTGCAGCACCAGAGGGTCTAAAAATTAGGCATGTACACATGCCTGAAAAATTTGGTATTGTTGCAATTCCAGAAAAATTGATGTTTGTTTCACAGGCAGAAAGTGCCCTAAAACATGGCGGCTTGAACACTAGTTGGTGGCGGATAAGTCACGCAAGTCAACCGGCATTCAGAGCTAAAATACAGCAGCGTGTGGACCATTTTTAGCCCAAGGCAGCTCATCTCATCAGGCCTTTTTTAGTCAAATGTATCGCCCACTGTCAGTCCCTTTGGGATCCATCCCTCATTCATCTTAATAAAGGTGAGGTAATCTAGACTTTTTTGACCCAGGCGACTTCTCTTCTCAGTGACAATACCTCCTGCTGCACTGAAGGTCCTTTCTGACAGGACACTTGAAGCGGGGCAGGCCAGAAGTTCTATCGCAAATTGGGATAGCTCAGGCCACAGGTCAAGCCTGCACACCCAGTAGTCAAGGGGTTCATCGCTCCTCAGAGTGGCCATAGAGACACCAGATATGAGTGTCAATGTGCACTGGCACAGGTCTGCAGAGCAGAGGCTGTAGGCCTGACACACCCACTTGAAGACAAGTAACTGCTATTCAATCTATAACAGTGAAAAAAGTTTTTGGGTGTGACGAAGTGCCCTTCGCCACTTTGTCCTGGAGAGGCCTGCTTGCCTGCCTCCTCCCCTGTGACTATGCTCCTGGACTATATTGCACGTTAAAACTATATCTGGGCTTAAAGGAATTTTCATTGTGCTGTCTGTGGCTCTTTAAATGGGCTGTACAGAGACTATGGACACATAAAATATGTTTAAATGCCTTGTTGGGATTCGGTAGTAAAACCGTTCGTATGATTCTATACGAATCCTTTGTGTACCGAATAGATGGCCGCCATTTCGGGACTTACACGTGTTCGCGGCCATCTTGCGTACGAACAGCGGTGTTTGCCTGTGAACGCATGGAACTAAAATCGGATACGCAAACAGGCGAACACCGCTGAGACCTCCATGCACCCAGAACTTCGTACGGAAACTACCGAACGACCGGCCGTTCGGTAGTTATACTTAACTTGATATGGGGATTCTAGCGATCACGGAGATGCGAATGGATGGCAAGAATTTCGTATCTTTTGTTCATGCGAACGGAGACCGACCGCAAGGCCAAAACTCATGGAACTATTTTCGGCTAGTTGGTCTGTGCGGTCGGTCCAAACTTTGGAGCTCTGTATCTCCCGAACTATTCATCCGAATGGGCTGATTTTTAGACAGACTGTTCCCCTGAACAAGGGCTATCTGGGAATACCTGTTTTGGGGGGTACATCCTGAACTTGGGTAAAATAATGTACGTTTAATTATGTTATGTGTTTATCTGAGGGGAGGAGACGTGGGGGTGTTACCATGCATGTGATTGGTCAATTTCATCCTCCCCCTGGGAGTGTCCTGTGTGTATCCTTTCCTAATAAAAAGCAGGCTGGGTGTTCCAGTCCTCAGTTCTTCTTGACCCTTCAAAACGTAGCCTCGTCTCGTTATTGGAGGGAATTGCTGTATCACACTGGGGATTGCTATGCTCTGCATATTCCCCTGAGCTTAATCACTTAGCTCTTTTAAGAGCTTGTTCCGGATACGCTCTCCTGGAGGAGAGGTCTTCCCCACACGGTCCTGGAGGACAGAAGCCGATCCAGGGTGGAAGGAAGACGGCGCGGCTCCAGTTAAGCTACGGCGGTTGTGGAGTCTGCGGTGGTTGTGGTGCACTGGCACAGGACTGCAGAGCACAGGCTGTAGGCCTGACACACCCGCTTGAAGACAAGTAACTGCTATTCAATCTATAACAGTGCACAGTGGTTTTAAATGCACACCCAGTAGTCAAGGGGTTCATCGCTCCTCAGAGTGTCGATATCTGCAGTTAAGGCGAGGTAGTCTGCTACCTGTCGGTCGAGTCATTCTCTGAGGGTGGATCCCGAAGGGCTGTGGCGATGCGTAGGACTTAAAAAGGTCCGCATGTCCTCCATCAACAACACGTCTTTAAAGCGTCTTGTCCTTGCCGGCGTGGTAGTGGGAGGAGGAGGATGACTTCAACCTCTCTCCCTGTTAGATTCCCGTTGTGCTGTGACATCACCCTTATACGCTGTGTAAAGCATACTTTTTAATTTATTTTGCAAATGCTGCATCCTTTCCGACTTGTTGTAATTCGGTAACATTTCCGCCACTTTCTGCTTATACCGGGGTTCTAGTAGCGTGGACACCCAGTACAGGTCGTTCTCCTTCAGCCTTTTTATACGAGGGTCCCTTAACAGGCACGACAGCATGAAAGACCCCATTTGCACAAGGTTGGATGCCGAGCTACTCATTTCCTGTTCCTCCTCCTCCTCACTGATGTCAATGAAGGTATGTTCTTCCCCTCAGCCACGTACAACACCACGGGTACCAGATAGGTGACAACGAGCACCCTGGGATGCCTGTTGTGGTTGGTCTTCCTCCTCCTCCTCAAAGCCACATTCCTCCTCTGACTCCTCTTCCTCACAATCCTCTTCCAGCATTGCCGCAGGTCCAGCAAGCGATGCTGATAAGGCTGTTTCTGGTGGTGATGGTGACCACAACTCTTCCTCTTCCTCTTCACGCTCATCTACGGCCTGATCCAGCACTCTTCGCAGGGCACGCTCCAGGAAGAAAACAAATGGTATGATGTCGCTGATGGTGCCTTCGGTGCGACTGACTAGGTTTGTCACCTCCTCAAAAGGACGCATGAGCCTACAGGCATTGCGCATGAGCGTCCAGTAACGTGGCAAAAAAATTCCCTGCTCCCCAGAGGCTGTCCTAGCACCCCGGTCATACAAATATTCATTAACGGCTTTTTCTTGTTGGAGCAGGCGGTCGAACATTAGGAGTGTTGAATTCCAACGTGTCGGGCTGTCGCAAATCAAGCGCCTCACTGGCATGTTGTTTCGCCGCTGGATATCGGCAATGTTAGCCATGGCCGTGTAGGAACGCCTGAAATGGCCACACACCTTCCTGGCCTGCTTCAGGACGTCCTGTAAGCCTGTGTACTTATGCACAAAGTGTTGTATGATCAGATTACACACATGTGCCATGCACGGCACATGTGTCAACTTGCCCAACTTCAATGCCGCTAACAAATTTGTTCCGTTGTCACAAACCACTTTGCCGATATCCAGTTGCTGCGGAGTCAGCCACTTTTCCACCTGTGCGTTCAGGGCGGACAGGAGTGCTTGTCCGGTGTGACTCTCTGCTTGCAAGCAAGTCAAACCCAAGACGGCGTGACACTGCCATATCCGGGATGTGGAATAGTACCTGGGGAGCTGGGGGGGTGCCGTTGATGTGGAGCAAGACGCAGCAACAGAAGAGGACTCAGCCGAGGAGGTTATGGAAGAGGATGGAGTAGGAGTAGTAGAGGAGGTGGCAGCAGGACTGCCTGAAAGTCGTGGCGGTGTCACCAACTCCTCTCCACGCATTCCATGCTTGTCAGCCGTTAGCAGGTTTACCCAATGCGCAGTGTAGGTGATATACCTGCCCTGACCATGCTTTGCAGACCAGGTATCAGTGGTCAGATGGACCCTTGCCCCAACACTGTGTGCCAGACATGCCATTACTTCCTTTTGCACAATCGAGTACAGGTTGGGGATTGCCTTTTGTGAAAATAAATTTTGTCCGGGTACCTTCAACTGCAGTGTCCCAATAGCTACAAAGCTGGCGGTCTAATAGTTCGGACAAGCCAGCTGTCAGACGCTGGGCAAGGGGGTGACTTTGCGACATTGGCTTCTTACGCTCAAACATGTCCTTGACAGACACATGACTGTGGGCAGATGAGCAGGAACTGCTCAAGGCAGGAGACGGCGTGGCGGATGGTTGAGAGGGGGCAAGGAGGACAGCAGTGGTTGACGTGGCTGAAGATGCTGGACCAGGAGGAGGATGGCAGCTTAGAGTAGGCATGCTGCTTGTACTCATGTTTTGATCCCATAGGCGTTTGTGATGTGCGATCATGGGCCTACGCAAAGCAGTTGTACCTAGGTTGGTGTTGGACTTCCCACGACTCAGTTTCTTTTGGCACAGGTTGCAAATGGCATCACTGTTGTCAGAGGCAGACACAAAAAAATAATTCCACACTGCTGAGTTCTGCAATGACTGCATTCTGGTGGTGGACACAGCATGCGTTGATTGGCGTGCTGTCGGGCTGACCCTGGGTGCCGATGCATGCTGTCTGACTGTGCCACTAGCTCCTTGCGACGACCTCCCCCTGCTTCCAACTCATCTCCTCCTCCTCCTCTCTGTCTCCCCATCTGAACTTTCGCCCTGTTCTTCTTCTTGCCGAGCGGGCACCCACGTGACATCCATGGACGCATCGTTTCACTTGTATCTGACAACTCAGCAAAGGAAGCAGCAGTGGGTACAACATCATCATCATCATCATACCGTACATCCATGTGTGTAATTCTGCCTGCCTGAGACATATCCCTGTTATCTACATCCTCTGGCAATAATGGTTGCGCATCACTCATTTCTTCAAACGGATGTGTGAATAACTCCTCTGACATACCAAGTAAAGCGGCTGTGGTGCTAGTTTTGGTGGTGGCGGCAGGCGGGTGAGTGGTATCTTGAGAGATGCCTGAAGCTAAGCTGGAGGAGGATGGTGCGTCAAGGTTCCGAGCGGAGGCTGTAGAAGATTGGGTGTCCTGTGTTAGCCATTCAACTATGTCCTCAGAACTTTTCAAGTTCAGGATACGTGGCCTCTGAAAACTGGGCATTATTCTAAGGCCAAAGGGAATCACAGCACCACGACCACGATGGCCCCTGCGGGGTGACCTGCCTCTGCCTGTCATTTTTTGGGGGATTAGTGGTACTATGCATGCAAGCTACTGTGAGACCAGATATGAGTGGCAATGTGCACTGGCACAGGTCTGCAGAGCACAGGCTGGAGGCCTGACACACCCGCTTGAAGACAAGTAACTGCTATTCAATCTATAACAGTGAAAAAAGTTTTTGGGTTTTAAATACACGGTATAGAGACACCAGATATGAGTGGCAATGCGCACTGGCACAGGTCTGCAGAGCACAGGCTGTAGGCCTGACACACCCGCTTGAAGACAAGTAACTGCTATTCAATCTATAACAGTGAAAAAAGTTTTTGGGTTTTAAATGCACGCTATTGTGACACCAGATATGAGTGGCAATGTGCACTGGCACAGTTCTGCAGAGCACACGCTGTAGGCCTAATAAAAACCCGCTTTAAGGACACTGACTGCTATTAGCTTACACTGGAAACCTTTTTTTCTTTGTAAAAACACGCTATAGAGACACCAGATATGAGTGGCAATGTGCACTGGCACAGTTCTGCAGAGCACACACTGTAGGCCTGACACACCCGCTTGAAGACAAGTAACTGCTATTCAATCTATAACAGTGAAAAAAGTTTTTTGGTTTTAAATGCACGCTATTGTGACACCAGATATGAGTGGCAATGTGCACTGGCACAGGTTTGCAGAGCACAGGCTTTAGGCCTGACACACCCGCTTGAAGACAAGTAACTGCTATTCAATCTATAACATTGAAAAATGTTTTTGGGTTTTAAATGCACGCTATAGAGACACCAGATATGAGTGGCAATGTGCACTGGCACAGTTCTGCAGAGCAAAGGCTGTAGGCCTAATAAAAACCCGCTTTAAGGACACTGACTGCTATTAGCTTACACTGGAAACCTTCTTTTCTTTGTAAAAGCACGCTATAGAGACACCAGATATGAGTGGCAATGTGCACTGGCACAGTTCTGCAGAGCACACACTGTAGGCCTGACACACCCGCTTGAAGACAAGTAACTGCTATTCAATCTATAACAGTGAAAAAAGTTTTTTGGTTTTAAATGCACGCTATAGAGACACCAGATATGAGTGGCAATGTGCACTGGCACAGTTCTGCAGAGCACACGCTGTAGGCCTAATAAAAACCCGCTTTAAGGACACTGACTGCTATTAGCTTACACTGGAAACCTTTTTTTCTTTGTAAAAGCACGCTATAGAGACACCAGATATGAGTGGCAATGTGCACTGGCACAGTTCTGCAGAGCACACACTGTAGGCCTGACCCATCCGCTTGAAGACAAGTAACTGCTATTCAATCTATAACAGTGAAAAAAGTTTTTGGGTTTTAAATGCACGCTATAGAGACACCAGATATGAGTGGCAATGTGCACTGGCACAGTTCTGCAGAGCACATGCTGTAGGCCTGACACACGCTTTAAGGACACTGACTGCGATTAGCTTACACTGGAAACCTTTTTTTCTTTGTAAAAGCACGCTATAGAGACACCAGATATGAGTGGCAATGTGCACTGGCACAGTTCTGCAGAGCACACACTGTAGGCCTGACACACCCGCTTGAAGACAAGTAACTGCTCTTCAATCTATTACAGTGAAAAAAGTTTTTTGGTTTTAAATGCACGCTATAGAGACACCAGATATGAGTGGCAAATTACACTTGCTGAGATTGGCAGAGCACACGCTGAAGGCCTGACACACGCTTTAAGGACACTGGAAACCTTTTTTTCTTTGTAAAAGCACGCTATAGAGACACCAGATATGAGTGGAAACTGTCAAAGTACACAGGCAGGGATCTGCAGAGCACACGCTGAAGGAGGCCTGACACCCAGACGCTTGCAGACAACTAACTGCTCTTCAATCTATTACAGTGAAAAAAATGTTTTTTTTTTTTTTAAATGTAAAGCTTAAGCTATTGTGACAACAGATATGAGTGGTGGCACTGACTGGGCAAATGGGCACAGCATCCACTGAGCCTGACACAGAAGCTGGCAGACAACTAACTGCTCTTCAATCTATTACAGTGAATTTTTTTTTTTTTTTTTTTTTAAATGTAAAGCATAAGCTATTGTGACAACAGATATGAGTGGTGGCACTGACTGGGCAAATGGTCACAGTATCCACTGTGAGCCTGACACAGAAGCTGGCAGCCAGGCAGGCAACTGCAATTAAATTACACAGAAAAAAAAAAAAGCAGACTGATGTTCTAGCCCTAAAAAGGGCTTTTTGGGGTGCTGTTCTTACAGCAGAGATCAGATGAGTCCTTCAGGATTGTAGTGGACACTGAATACCCTAGCCTAGCTATCAATTTCCCTATCTAATCAGCAGCAGCTACACTTTCCCTCCACTCACTAAGCATGCAGCTTCAGAATGAATCGAAAATGGATGCTGGGAGGGAGGTGGGAGGGTGTGGAAGGGAGGGTCTGCTGCTGATTTGCTGGAATGTGTCTGCTGACCGTGAGGCACAGGTTCAAAGTTTGCTCAATGATGACGAATAGGGGGCGGATCGAACCGCGCATGTGTTCGCCCGCCGTGGCAAACGCGAACACGCTATGTTCGCCGGGAACTATTCGCCAGCGAACAGTTCGGTACATCACTAGTGCAGACTATCTGTATATACAGGGTATGCAAGATTAAAAGTATATCTGGGGATCAACTCACATGGACCAGAGCCCTATCACCCCTGGCTCTGGGTTTGAGTTGCTCCAATGGAGAGGGATAAACCCACAGTATAGCAAAACAGGATACTCTTCTAAATCAGATGTAATATCTAGGCAGTATAAACAAATAGAGAGGTAGGAGCACAAATTGAATAGTATCAAACACAGTATTTATTTAAACAAAAGGTTAAAAACTCTTACTTGAAGTAGTGGGTTTGCCAGCAATAAATCCCCAACTAGATAAGCAGGAATTTACACACAAAAATACAGCTAATTTTTGTCACTGTGTGTCACTTGGGGGTAGTGCAGCAGCACTGCAGATATTCTTAAGCGCTTTGATTCTATCTGGTTTTTCACTTTAAGCAGTCATTGCCTGCAAACGATTTTTAATAAATTACAAAAAAATGCATATTTTATTTATGATTGTTTTAATTTGTCCCATTACATTTGAGACCCTGAAATAACGGGACTGTGTATATCAAATAGTTGCAATTCCTAAATGTTTCATACAATATTTGTGTTCAAACTCTAGAAGCTGAGAAGTCTGCACTTTTATTGCATCTCTGTTTTTTTTATTTTAAATCCATTGTTGTGTTGTACAGAGACAAACTTAAAATTGTATCAGTGTCAAAATATTTCCAGGCTTAACTGTACATTATTAGTTGAAAAAAACCTCAAAACATTATTATAAGAAACACTTAATTTCTTACCATTGCTAAGAGAAACCGGCAGCAGGGGTGTATTTATTGCGAGGCTGACAAGGGCGGCACTTTCTGGCTTGTCAGCTTCTTGTCCTGGCCACCTCAGGGCAGCACGAGGCTGGTAGCGGCGGCACTTTCCGGGCGAGCGGCGAGTGAGCACTGATACTCCAGTTAAGCTCCCTGTCACGACTACTAGTGTGGTCCAGCATGCAGAAACGATGTAAACATATACATAGATTAGAAACCGGAAAATAAAAGGACAGAGCGTAAACCGGACCTTAGAATGGCCGGACTAATACGCTAGAGACAGAGAATGGTCAAAGGGAAAGCCGAGGTCAAGGAAGCCAGAAAATACACGATACTGTTTACACAAGCCAAGTCAGGGAAACCAGAATTCGGAATAACCAGGGAAAAGCCAAGATCAGGATACCAGGAAATCAGATACACAAATATAAAGCACTCTCAGGAAACCAGGAACAGGAAACCACGACAGAGCAAGGCACTGGAGTGAACTGGGGATTTAAATATCCCTCTCAAACGTCTGGTCAGAGGACGACCTCTGACCCAAGAACGTGCATGTGCATCGACGTTGTGACGTCACGCGCACGTCCGTACAAAGTTCGGGGGAGGAGCTACGCCTAGACGCGACCACGTGGTCAGCGCCATTTTGAAACCGGGCGTGAAGGTCTGCGGACACGGAGAGGCGGTTGTCGGCTCGCCGGTGAGCAGGTAAGCTTGTGCCGTCGGCTAGACGTTGCCGGTCGGGCACAGCTTTGCCACGCGGCGAGCCGGCAACCGCAACAGTCCCCCCACTCTAAGACCGCCCATCGGGCGGGAAGGACCCTGCTTGAGGGGAAAACGGTTGTGAAACGACCGGACAAGATGGGGCGCATGAACCCGGTCAGCAGGAACCCAACAACGTTCCTCGGGACCATACCCCTTCCAGTCAACAAGATAGGACACCTCTGGACATTTTGGAATCCATTATAGTACAAACTTCGTACTCCTCCTGGTCACCCACTACCAAGGGCGGAGGAGGAGTGGACATGCTAGTGTATCAATTGCACGTAAGGTGTCAGGACCCCGCGGGCGGCTGCAAGGGGAGGCTGCAGTCCGCTCGCGGCACTCACCCTCCAGCCGTCCACGGTCCCCTTCCTGCCAGGTGTTCGGCGGGCGGCATCCTCCCAGCCACGGGTGCCGTCCGCGTCTTCTTCCGGGTCCCCCAGTGGCAGCATGCATGACGCTGCACGCTGGGAGACCGGCCAATTTGTTACACGCCGGGGTCAGTCACCTGACCCGGCGTTAAAGGCACAGTGCCTCAATCACAGTGGGAGGTTTAGATATCTCCCACGTGTGATTGTTAATTCTGATTGGAAATTAGCCAATCAGAATTAACCTTCTGGTTTATATACTTACCTTTCCTGTTCCTCCCTGCCCTGTTGTGGTCTTTGCTTTATAGTATTGATTCTGAACGTGTGATTTCTGGTTACGTACTCTCTGGCTTGTTATACTGACTTTGTGACTTTCTCCTACCCTTTGACCTCGGCTTGTTTCTCGTTATTCTGTTTTCTGGTTCCCCTTACTCGGCTTGTCTCCTGACTATTCTGTGTGTGCTTAGCCCGGCCACTCTAAGGACCGGTACTGCACACTTTCTGTGTGTGTGTCTGTGTGTATGTTAGCGTGTTGGGTTCCCCGAATCGTGACATTACAACAGGGCCATAATGGAACCTGCTGACATACCACAGCTCCTAGTTAATCAGGAGGCTAGAATGGATGGCTTGGACCACCGCATGGATCAGTTTGCTCCAGCTTTGCAAACCATACTGGCTCGCACTGCACACTTGCAGCCTGCCGTTCAGGAGGTGGCTGCTGCTGTGCCCGAGCCCATTCCCACTCCGGCACCCGTTCCTGCCCATGTAGTGCATATGACGCCGCTACAGCGGTGACCCGGCATTGTGTCGTGGTTTCCTCAACCAAATTGACATCCATTTGGTGATGAATCCACGTTCCTATCCCACTGACAGATCTAAAATAGCCTTTTTGATAAACCACTTGTCAGGGAGAGCTTTAGCATGGGCTAATCCCATGTGGGAGAATGCTTCCCCAATGTCCTTTGCAGACTTTTTGACCGCTTTCAAACGCACATTTGATCAACCCGGCAGGGTTGCTTCTGCTGGCAAAGCTCTGCTTAGGGTCCGACAGGTTAACAGATCTGTAGCGGATTACACTATCGAATTCCGCACTCTAGCAGCTGAGGTGGTTTGGAATAATGATGCCCTCGTTACAGCCTTTCAGGAGGGTTTGGCCGCTTACATCCTGGACGAAATAGCCTCCAGGGAATTGCCTGTCCTTCTGGATGATCTTATAGATTATATCATCCGTATTGATAATCGTATTAGAGAGAGACGTAGTCAGAGGCGTATGTATACTCAGATGTTACCTGCTTTACCCAGTACTGCGTTACTGGCATTACCCCCTTCTAGCCAACCTCCCCCTGAAACCTTGCAATTGGGTGTTACTGGGTTAACTGAGGTAGAAAAATCATACCGAAGAAGGGAAGGGTTATGCCTTTACTGTGGGAAAAGGGGACATCTTCTAAGAACCTGCCCTGAATTGCGGGGAAAACTGCAGCACCCAAGGCCTATAGAGGGGTCGGCCTCGGGTGTTATGTCGTTTACCCCTCACGTCCCCATTACTAGACCGTTTATTACGGTTACCCTTTTTGTTGGTAATACTACCGTGATTACCAAAGCCTTGATAGATTCAGGGGCTGCTGACAATCTTATGGATGAGAGTTTTGCTAAAACCGCATCTTTGACTCTGATCCAAAAGGTCACTCCCTTGGCTGTGGAGGCCATAGATGGTAGACCACTGGAGAAACCTCTGGTGACCCATGAGACCAAAGAACTGGTTATGTCTGTGGGTGCCTTGCACAAGGAAAGATTGTCCTTTCAAATAATCAACTCCCCTACAGCCTCTGTCGTTTTGGGCTTCCCCTGGTTGGTTAAACACAATCCGATGATTGATTGGGGTTGTTTGGAGATTCTCTCCTGGGGGAAATCTTGTCAAAGGGAATGTATGACTCGTGTTTGTCCTGTTGGCTTGCTTAATGTACCCACAGCCAAACCACTTTCTGTTAATGTTCCTCCTGTGTATGCGGACCTAGCTATGGTGTTTGAAAAAAGGGAGGCAGATAAACTACCCCCGCACCGTGAATATGATTGTGCCATAAACCTCTTACCTGGTACTATGCCGCCTAGGGGTAAGGTATACCCTCTTTCTGAAAAAGAGAACCAGGTAATGGAGGAGTACATAAAGGAAGCCTTAAGTAAAGGTTTTATCAGAAGGTCCTCCTCTCCTGCTGGGGCTGGTTTCTTTTTTGTTGCCAAAAAGGAGGGTGACCTACGGCCTTGTATAGACTACAGGGGCCTGAACAATATAACGATTAAAAATGCCTACCCTATTCCCCTCATCACGGAGTTATTTGACCGGGTCAAAGGTTCTAAATACTTCACTAAATTAGACCTCAGGGGGGCTTATAACCTTGTTCGTATAAAGGAGAATGATGAGTGGAAAACAGCATTCAATACACGTAGCGGACGAGTATCTAGTCATGCCTTTTGGACTGTGTAATGCTCCCGCTGTGTTTCAGGACCTAATAAACGATGTCCTCAGGGATCTATTGCATGTCTGTGCCGTGGTGTACCTTGACGACATCCTTGTATATTCCCCTGATTTGCAGACACATCATAATCATGTTAGGATGGTGCTGAAAAGGTTATTACAGAACGGACTTTATTGTAAATTAGAAAAATGTTTGTTCGATCAGACCTCGGTGCAATTTCTAGGATATATAATTTCCGAACAGGGTTTCAGTATGGATCCTGCTAAGTTAGAAGCCATACTATCCTGGCCGCTTCCCCAAGGTCTTAAGGCTATCCAGCGTTTTATAGGATTTGCCAACTATTACAGGAAATTTATAAGAAACTTTTCACCACTTATCTCCCCTATAACGAAGCTGACTAAGAAAGGTCTACACCCTAGGGTTTGGACTCCTGAAGCCCTTAAGGCCTTCGAAACTCTCAAGAAGGCATTTGCCTCTGCTCCAGTACTACGCCACCCTGATCCTTCCCTTCCCTTTGTTATGGAAGTGGACGCTTCTGAATCAGGCGTGGGAGCAGTACTGTCACAGAGATCATCGTATGACGAACCCCTCCATCCCTGTTGCTACTTTTCAAAAAGGTTATCTGATCCAGAAAAGAATTACGATGTTGGGAACAGGGAACTATTAGCTATTGTGTTAGCTTTTAAGGAATGGAGGTACTTATTAGAGGGTTCTAGACACAAAGTTATGGTTATAACAGATCATAAGAACCTCTCCTATATAGCTGATGCTAGAAGGTTGTCCGCCCGGCAGGCTAGATGGTCTCTATTTCTTTCACGCTTCCAATACGTGATTACCTATAGACCTGGTTGCCGTAATGCCAAAGCTGACGCTATCTCTCGACAGTATGAACCTCTAGAATCTGTTAACCCGACCCCTGAACCTATTGTACCTGCGTCTCAGATAATAGCTGCTACCCGTTTGGTTGTTTCGTCTCTTGTTCTTGATAATATTAAGACATACCAAACTCAAGCACCCCCTGAGACGCCTGTTGGCAGACTATACGTTAAAGTGAATGACAGAAAGAAGTTATTAACTTTATTTCACACCGCCAAAACTGCTGGTCATCCAGGGGTTACCAAGACTTATAAGGGCCTCCTTCAACAGTTCTGGTGACTTTCTCCTACCCTTTGACCTCGGCTTGTTTCTCGTTATTCTGTTTTCTGGTTCCCCTTACTCGGCTTGTCTCCTGACTATTCTGTGTGTGCTTAGCCCGGCCACTCTAAGGACCGGTACTGCACACTTTCTGTGTGTGTGTCTGTGTGTATGTTAGCGTGTTGGGTTCCCCGAATCGTGACATAAGGGGCTTGAGTAAAGACACATGGAACGAATTGGCAATCCTCATATGGGCAGGAAGTGCCAAGGAATATGTCACTGGATTGATACGTCGGATGACACGAAAACGACCTATGTACCGAGGGGCAAATTTCATGGAAGGAACCTTAAGTTTGACATGTCGTGTGGATAGCCACACCTTGTCCCCTGGATGATATACAGGATTGGCACCCCGTTTTTTGTCAGCTTGGACTTTCGCACGAATCGAAGCCTTTGATAAATTTGCGGTAGTAATTCGCAAAACCTATGAAGCGTTGTGTAGCTTTAAGGCCCTTGGGCAACGGCCACTGTAATACTGCCTCCAGCTTGCGGGGGTCCATCTGGAAACCAGACGGAGATATAACATATCCAAGAAATTGTATCTCCGTTTGGTAAAACTGGCATTTCTCCAGTTTACAGTAGAGACCGTTCTTTAACAGGGTTTTGAGTACTACTCTCACATGTTCGTGATGTGTCTCTAGATCTGGGGAATAGAGGAGAATGTCGTCCAGGTACACTAGAACGAACATGTGGAGGTACTCTCTTAGGACATCATTAATAAAATCCTGGAATACCGTTGGAGCGTTGCATAATCCAAACGGCATAACCAGGTATTCGTAATGTCCCATTCTAGTATTAAATGCGGTCTTCCACTCGTTACCATCCTTAATCCTGACTAGGTTGTACGCACTTCTGAGATCGAGCTTAGTGAAGACTCGAGCTTCTTTCAACTTGTCGAATAATTCTGATATAAGGGGAATAGGGTAGGCATTTTTTATCGTAATCCTATTCAAACCCCTATAGTCTATACAGGGGCGTAGGTCTCCCTCTTTTTTAGAGACAAAGAAGAACTCAGCCCCGGCGGGTGAGGAGGACCTATGGACATGAACCTTTCTGAGAGCATCCTTTATATACTCCTCTAAACAAAGGTTTTCCTGGGGAGATAGAGCATAAACTCCTCCCTTTGGAGGCATAGTACCTGGTAATACATTTATGGTGCAGTTATAGGGTCTATGCGGTGGCAACCCCTCTGACTGGGCCTTGTTGAACACCTCCTTTAAATCCAAATACTGCAGCGGTATCTGTGTGGTCAGGGGAGGTGCAATGGGAACATTGATGGTACCAATTGGTTGTGGTATCTGCTTTAAGCAAACACCTTTGCATATCTCCCCCCAACTCACAATCTCTCCTTCAACCCAATCTAAACATGGATTGTGTTTCAGGAGCCAAGGGAAACCGAGTATTATCGGACATGTAGGTGAAGATATGATTTGAAAAACCATCTCTTCAGAGTGAAGAATACCCACTGAAACAGTGATTGGCAGAGTTTCGTGTGTGATGAAAGGCTGGGTAAGAGGCCTTCCATCAATAGCCTCGACTGCTATAGGTCTCTCTTTCTGTCTTAAGGGCAGGATATACTTTGCAGAGAATTCTTTGTCTAGGAAATTCTCCGCTGCCCCAGAGTCAATCATAGCCTCACACTGTACAGCGGTTTTCTTAAAAGATAAGGTAACTCTGACCAGGGCCAGATTAAGAGCCCAGTGGGCCTGGTGCTGACAATTATGATGGGGTCTAATTACAGAATCTTATCGACAAAAAACACTAAAACAGTCATACCTCCCAAGCGTCATGTATCTGATGGAGATGGTGTTGGAGGGTGTAACGGACCGTTTCACTTACAAGAGGATAAAACCCAGTTTAGGCGATATCCCCCTTTCCCGATGCACAGGCAGCTACTGCAAACACCACTCTCCCGACTGGAGACACACGAACACTGGAACAGCTGAACAAGAAAAGCATACAATCCGCTTACACTCCTGGCAGTCAGCATACAATCCAATTCCCCCAAAGAACGAGACGACACATCGCTTTGAGGGTTAAGCAGGAACTCTGGACTGGCACATCCAGCCTGGCTTTTATTACAAGTGTTGAGAATACAGGACCGCCCACAGGGAGGGACAAAACAACCAATAGCATAATGGTTACAACCCACAGGTTTCCTCCCCTCAGATAACCAGTTAACATAATTATTACAGCCAGGGAAAATACACTTTTTATACATGTGCTATAACTTTAAAACCATACATCTAATCTTCATTACAATTACATTTGGAATCAGCACACTTTAAATATAAACACTTCCAAAAATCAGCCAAATCCCTCCAGTGGATCAAAAGTTAGCTGGAGGTCCCTTTATGACCGACCGCAAGCACAATTTCCTGCCCAAAACAGTTCCATAGATTTGGGCTGTGCGGCCGGTCAATTTCATGCGAAAAAACGACTAAGTCCCATTTCGAACGGGACTTAGTCTCTGGAGCTGATAAACGAAGTGTAGGAGAAGGTAAGGGTCAGCGGTGTTCGGTAAAATGTGTAGCCGATTTCAGTTCCATGAATTTGGCTACACATACCGCTGACCTCGTTCGAATGAACAAAGATGGCCGCCGCCACGTGTTCGTTTGTCGAATGGCGGCCACTTCGACTACTTCGGCACTTCGGCTGCATCCGAAGTGCCCATTTAAAGTTGCAGCACTGTTCCAAATTATTTAAAGGGACAGTCTTATAAAATCCAATCTGCTAAAAGAGTCTTTAACAGGTAATACCTTCCAGGGGCCATAGTCTTAAAGGGTATTGTTACCAAAAGTCTCAATATGGCCCCAGACAGTTCTTAAAGGGCCAGCAGCAGCCCAATATAAAATAAAACATGCCCAAATGTAGTTTTTAAAGTGCAATATGTCCAGGGGCCATAGTCAGCGGGCAGGAGGCTAGCAACCAGGCCTCTCCAGTTCACAGTGGCGAAGTTGGTTTCGCCACAGAGGGAAACTCAAAGGATGCAGCTATAAGAAAACACATACTCTATGCTAATCTCTCTCTAATTTACGCTTTCATCGTTGAAGTAAATCCACACACCCTAAAAGCAGTGTCCAGTTAAGAAGGAAGCCAATGGGCGGGGTGGTGGGCCACTGATGCGAATCACATGGCCAATACTGCGAAAAGGGGCAAACATGCCCAAAAGAGGGGGCATGTCTGTCCAAAGAATTGGAAGGCCAGCCTGGCATCAGTGTCCCTATGTATCATAGTGTCAGGGTCCCCATGTCGCCCTGTCCCCTAGTCTCCCAGTGTCACTATGATATTAGGGGACACAGAGAAATGGGGACACTGAGGAACATGGGGACACAGTGAGACCCAGGGACACAGAGACCCATGGACACAGACACTTTGGGACACAGACACTTGGGGACGCTGGGAGACATGGGGGCACTTGTGGATACAGACATGGGGACAGTGGGAGACATGGGGACACTGGGAGACATGGGGACACAGACATTTGGGGACACTGGAAGAAATGGGGACAAATACACTAAGGACACAGAGACATGGGGACACAGAAACTGGGATACATGGGGACACAGATATTTGGGGCACTAAGAAACTAGGGACACAGAGACATGGGAACAAATACACTGGGAGACTGGCTGGGAGGCATGGGGACACTGAGACACTTAGGGACACTGGGAGACATGGGGACACTGAGACACTAGGGACACTGGCTGGGAGACATGTGAACACTAGGAGACATGGGGACACGGACATTTGGGGACACTGGGAGACATGGGGACACTGGGAGCCATGGGGGCACTGAGACACTAGGGAAACAGAGACATGTGTCTCTGTGTCCCAATGTGTCTCCCAATGTCCCTATGTCTCACAGCGTCCCAATGTGTCTCAGTGTCCCCAAGTGTCTCAGTGCCCCTAGGTCTCCCAGTCTCCCCAGGTCTCCCAGTGTCCCCTAGTGTTTCAGTATTCCCAGGTCTCCCAATGTACCCTAGTGTCTCATTGTCCCCATGTTTCCCTGCTGCCTTTCCTCCCCCATCCTTCACTTACCTGAGCTGTAGGCTGTCTCTGCAGGGTGGGAGTTGCTGTCTGAACTCTGTGCTGTGTAGCTGCTCCCCACGGATCAGTGAGTAGAGAGAGGCAGGGAGGGATATGCTGTAACTTCCTATCCCTGCCTCTCTCCACACACAGTGACCCCTACCTGCTGGTGCTGGTATTGCAGAGTAATCTCCGTTTATACTGAGAAAAATATCTGCATTTGTATTGCCAGTATTACTGCAATACCGGAACGGCCAGGCAGCCTCAAATACCGGCTGTGCTGGTAAAATACCAGTCAGTGACAAACCTAAGAGTAGTGTGTGTGAAAAAAAAAATATATATATATTTTTTTTAAATGGGCCTATTCCATGGGCCTGGGCCTGGAGCTGCAGCTCCATCAGCCCCTATGTTAATCCGGCCCTGACTCTGACAAGGAAACGGTTCTTAGTCAATTTAGGGGACATATACTTCACACCTAAGGTCGGTCCCTGTACGTGCCTTAGGTGTGCAAGTTTTCCGGCCAAACTGGACATGAAAATCTTTGATGTCCCTTCTTGCCGCAATACATACATAACCCTTCATTACGTCAGTGTTGCCTCTCAGCCTCAGTGAGTTTAGCAATACCCAATTGCATGGGTTCAGGTTCTGGAGGTGGAGCTTGGCTAATCACCACTGGGTTAGAGAAACAAGGCGCTATGGACAAGTTAGGACGTCTATTACGTTGTTTGTTTTTCTCTCTCTCTCTCTCTGAGCCTGTTATCGATATCTATCATGTACGCTATAAACTCATTGAGATTAACCGGAAGGTCTCTAGCTGCGGTCTCGTCCTGTATACTCTCAGCTAGACCTTCAGAGAAGACAGCCACCAAACCACTATTGGTCCAGTCAACCTCTGACACCAGTGTTCTGAACTCTATGGCGTAATCGGCTACAGAGCGACTGCCTTGTTTTATCCTCATAAGGGCTTTGGCAGCGTTCTTTTCTCTGCCTTTAGGTTCAAAAGTAGCCCTAAATGCTGTGTGGAAAACCCTGTAATCATGGGCTTCTGCGTTTCCACTCTCTCATAAGGGGTTAGCCCAGGTGAAGGCCTTTCCTGTTAATTGGTTCATCAGATAGCCAATTTTTGATCTATCTGTAGGGAATGAACCGGGGGAAGCTTCGAAGTGGTACTCAATTTGGTTTAAAAAAACTCTAAATTCTTTGGAATCACCTCCATAACGAGGGGGAGGTGACAGGGTTATGGACGGTGGTTTATGTGGCACGGGAGCCACTACAGGTGGCGGAACCACAGGTGGTACAGGAGGTGCCTCTGGAGCAAGGTCTGAAATGCCTGAGCAAATTGGTCTAACCTGTGGTCCATATCCTCCACCCTAATCTCACAAGCAATCATATGTTTGCATAGTTCTGCAGGATCCATGGCCCTGTCATAATGTCACGACTACTAGTGTGTTCCAGCACGCAGAAACTATGTAAACATATACATAGATTAGAAAAGGAAAATAAAAGGACAGAGCGTAAACCGGACCTTAGAATGGCCGGACTAATACGCTAGAGACAGAGAATGATCAAAGGGAAAGCCGACGTTAAGGAAGCCAGAAAATACACGATACCATTTACACAAGCCAAGTCAGGGAAACCAGAATTCGGAATAACCAGGGAAAAGCCAAGATAAGGATACCAGGAAATCAGATACACAAATATAAAGCACTCTCAGGAAACCAGGAACAGGAAACCATGACAGGGCAAGGCACTGGAGTGAACTGGGTATTTAAATATCCATCTCAAACGTCTGATTGGTCAGAGGACAACCTCTGACCCCAGAACGTGCGTGTGCGTCGACGTCGTGACGTGCCGTCGGCTAGAAAGTGGCAGTCGGGCACAACTTTGCCATGCGGCGAGCCGGCAACCGCAACACTCCCTCGCTCCCTCTATATACAGAGTAACATGGCTCCCTCTATATACAGTGTAAACATGGCTCCCCTCTATATACAGAGTAACATGGCTCCCTCTATATACAGAGTAACATGGCTCCCTCTATATACTGTGTAAACATGGCTCCCTCTATATACAGAATAACATGGCTCCCCTCTATATACAGTGTAAACATGACTACTCTCTATATACAGTGTAAACGTGGCTCCTCTCTATATACAGAGTAACATGGCTTCCCTCTATATACAGTGAAAACATGGCTCCTCTCTATATACAGAGTAACATGGCTTCCCTCCAGGGCCGGACCGGGAGAAAAATTCGGCCCGGGCATTTTTTATCACGGAGGCCCACTACGAAGGGGGCGGGGCAGAGAGGGTGTGTTTCATCATCACCAATGACACAATGTATTGTGTAATAATGTCGGTTTTAGTAGTGTTGTGTTTTTGGTGTAATGTAATGCATATATGGCTAGGGGCTGTAGAGAATGTGTGTATAGGGGATGTAGTAAGTGTGTGCATACAGGCTATAGTGATACCGGAGAAACTGACGGAAGCCAAGCACAGAGAAGTGGGCACAGGTTTCTTCAGGAAGGAAGAGATTCTTTATTCGATTCACCGACCGGGGCTCAGAGGGACTAATGTCACCAAAATACAACAAGATCTGAGCCCAGAACTGACTGTGTAAATGCATAATATAGACATATAGCTCCTCCTATAGTTAACTCTACCCACATATACTCTTTACCCAATCAGCTGAACAAAGCCTAACTTCCCTTACCTGTTAGACCACATGGCTCACCCAGAACAATGGAGGAGGGGAAGTGTTTCCAGTTCCTGCATTCCTGCACTTGCTCAGTACACTGTTGATTGTATATTAGCTATGTGTAACTGACTAACTGATACACCAACATTTACACATATGCCACGTGGAAATCTCGGCCTACTAAATTTAATTTCTACCGAGCTTCCACCACATTCCCCTCTTTGATGCTTCTGATATTTCACAATTCCAGATGCATCACTTAACCATAGTTTGCTTACACCTCAGGTTGCCATGAATCAGAACAGACCTCGTAAGCATCTTAGCATCATTACAAATTCCTTCAGCACTCCTCATTCTGAATATATTCTCTCTGGGCTAAGGGTTCATACTTGCAAACAGCCATTACATGCACAGCTGTTTTCCTTTCTGTCGTGCTCTCTATGACACTCTGTATGGACCTAATTACCAATGGAACCAAACATGGTAGAAAGAGACACAACACTATAATCAACATGACTCCTCCTACCAATGTCTTGATCCCTCCAAGCTGCTCGTACCTACTTCCAAACCAACTACTAGAATTGTACCCGTTCCAGGCTTAAGTCGGTACATGCGTCAGTTTAGCCATGTGGCTTGTGAGATCAGCCACTGCCTGCCCTTCATCATCTATGTGCAGACAACAGTTGCTGAGATTGAACTTTCCACATGCACCTCCTTCTATTTGCACTGGAAGTGAATGGAGGACTTTATCAACAGCCCAACTGGTTTACCTGGTAAGAAGGCTATGTGCTTTACAGAGGAATCCATAATTGCCTAATGGTAGAATGAGGCTTGAATCCCTGTATTAGAATACAATAACACTTCATGGGCATACAGTTTGGCTATTAACCAGTTCCCTCACATATTACATCCCTCCTATTGGCAATGAAGCGCGCTAAGGTAGGCAGTGCCACTCATTATCTTCCCAGCTACCTACATTCAAGGATGCTAGCTTCTTTTTATGATTCACATCATAAACCTTAACTCCCAAGGTCACTCCTGTTTCAATTGGCAACAAGAAGAAGGATGGTTTGAGCATACCTAATACACATGCCCCTTCCCAGTCCTGTGGTAAGCAAATTTGCTGGGGCTTTCCAACTAGATGTAGCAGATAGGTCAAACCACACATCCTTTAAATTGGTATAAATTGCAAACGGATTAGGTGGTTCTAAGACATTTGAAGCTGACCACCAAGTTGTATCTTTTGTACTATCATTATAAGCTTTTTTCCCTAGACAAGTCAATTCTCCTACAGATGTATTAAACATTATTCCTTTCCTTGCTATGCAAACATAACCTATAATAGAGGTCTTTAATCGCCACTCAGATTTACCTCTAACACTCACTTGATAATCAGTCTGAGAAGATATTAACTGTTCAACTGTCTCAGAACCGGAATACATTACCTCCTTTGCTTCCCATGGCCATTGGTCTCCCATGTTAGTACCTCCACACACATAGCAGTTGGTTACATTAAGACTACCAGCAATGCTTTCGGCTAGATCTATAAATAAGTTTTTCGCATTATGGGGGATCTTATTTTCCACACTCATCTCACATAGAAGGAATGAAAGACCTGATGAGTCTGGGTTGCCACAGTATCGGTCTCTATTCATATAAATAATATTGTCCCAGGATCCAAACCTGTTCCATATATCTGGAACCCAAATAAGTTCCCAAACCTATCTATGAATCGTTCTGGGTCATTGATAAGTATATGGACTGGGTTACACTCCCTAGACTTACAATATGGCTTGGTAGGCAACTTAGTGACGATCATTTCCTTATCTACTGTCTGTCCCCAGGTTGCCCACCCTACACAGGACCAATACGGACAATAATTATATCTTTATTTGTGCACTTTGGATCCATATATTTGTACTTACTACTGGGGCAAATATATTTATCATTAGACCCATACGTTCTTTCCCATTTAAGATCATCACATACATTCCACGGTTTCCTACCACCTGATATCGCCTTACATGCATCAAATAGCAGAACACCTGAAGAATGTATGGTTTCTAGTATGGTCTTATTTATTAGGGTCCCCTGTGAGTCTCCATTCCGAAGGGTCAACCAAATTGTACGGGGTTGATACTCTGGACTAAAACACCTAGGTTCTCCTGCTCTTAGATGGCATACACTATAATCTATACTCAAGTATCTACACTTAGATACATGTCCTTTACACTCATATTGTGAATGCCAAATAAGGGTCTGGGAAATATGATTGCCTGTTTTCGTAGTCTTAATGCAAACCTTACAGCCTGGTGTGTCGGTACCTCTACCTTCCTGAATAATTAAAAAACACAAATATACACATTATCAAACACATCACTCGACCATGCGATGGCACCTCAGCTTCCAGGTATGAGGGCTGCAGGGAATGGAGTCCTTCCTGATCCTCACTTTTCTTCACAGAGGTTTTTCCTCTGGCTTAACGTTGGTAGGTGGTCAGGCTTTATTGTGGCCGTCAAAACACCTACTTGTAGATCTTTGTTGATGTTCCCTTTTAACAATATTCTCTTCGCAAAAAACACTTTTAATCCAACTGGGTCACACGCTTCAACCGGATCTTGCAAGGATTCTCTGGATCTATGGTAGCTTGTCAGGAACCTGCCGCTGTTTTTTTTAACCTAGAGTGATGAATCCACGGAGTCACTTCTACAACCTTTACAACTGTTGGGGTAGATAAAAGAACAACATAGGGACCTCTCCACTTGGAACCTAATGGAACAGTGTTCCATTCTTTTATCCACACTTGATCCCCTGGATGGTAAGAATGAACAGGTGGATAAATATTCACAGGTAATCTATCTTGTACCCATTTCTGTACCTCCTCCATAGTTTTACCCAACTCTACAACCTGCTGCCGGGTAATTCCTTCTCCCAACTGACTCAAATCCACCCTTAAGTTACCAAGTATGGAAGGTACCCCAGAAACAAAAGAAAGCATCTTTGAGGTCTAGGAAGGTATAGTAGGTTGCCCCGCCTGGTATTAAAGCAAGCAGATTATAGGGGATGGGTACCACTGGGTGTATATTGACTACTGCATTATTAACTGCTTTTAGATCTTGTACAGGATGATACTCATCTGATCCCAGCTTCTGAACAGGTAATAATGGAGTGTTCCAAGGGGAGGTACAGAATTTTAGGATGTCATACTTTACACACTTATCCACATAGGTTTGTATATTTTTCTTAGCCCTCTATAATATATGATACTAACTAAGGCTAACAGGATAAACTCCAAGCTTTAATTCAATGTGTATTGGTGGAATATTGCGAGAAAGTCCTGGAGGATTATTCTCTGTCCAT